>NC_051155.1:259141583-259741583 GCF_013339745.2 Dermacentor silvarum
TGAATGACTGCAGATAACGACTGTCAAAACGCTGGCAGCAAGCGCGTACGCTGCAGCTGGGCGAAGGTATGTGCGGTCTATCGCTTCAACGGAAACTGAGCGGCGAATGCACGGCGCATAAAGGTCAGAGCCGTGTGGAGAAAAGAGACGGTGTGGGCGAGCGACGAACCCGGTTGTTGGCAGAGTAGAAGTGCCCCCCCCCCCTCTCTCCGGCGCTGGCTTCCCGCTTCCTTGCTTGCGCGTGGGAGATTGAGTGCGTTCGCTCTCCGTGATAGCGGGCGTCGCCGCACGCTTCCGCTCGGGCATACGGCGCGCGGCGAAGATTTTATCTATACGGAACCTCACGGCGACGGCGACGCCGACGACAGAAATCCGGTTGCAGTGTCCATATAATTGCTATTGCAATAAAACAATATACTGCTTATTTTGTAAAAAATTCACCGTAACTATGCTTGTCGGTTATTATATGTACATTGATAGATCAAATGTTGAGCCGCTTTGAGCGCCCCTAGCAGAAAATAGTTGCAGTGGCTTAGCTCGGCTATGCCAGGATATACGTAGCGTTAGCAAAGGTTCAGCTGAAGGTCCGAGTCGCATTGGCGCTTTCGCTGAGTTTCACAGTATATTCAGTCGATCGGCGAGCCTTGACGTCATCGACGGCATTTTGTTGTTGCTGCAGGGGTGGTCGGGCACGTCGCTCAGCCTCCTGGCGACGCCGCTTTGCTAGACGTTCGTCCCTTTGCTCCAGTGTCTCCGCAGCACGTTTAGCATTCTTCTGTTCATTCCTCCTACGGTCAACCGCTAATTGCCAGGCAACTACTTCGGGATCCGATGAGTCAAGCTTCTCCGTTCTTCTGCGCTGTTGAGCAGCATTTGCGCTCTCCTTCTCCATGGCTATACCACACTGGCAAACGCCAGTCAGAAGCGCAGCGGCTCCAGCGCAGTGTCAGACGGCGACTGCACAGCGAGCGCGCGCCGGCGCCAGTGCGTCTAGCATGGCTACGACGTCACTCCTCTGGAATGCGCAGACCGGCGGCGGTGAGTCGCGCGCGGTGGCGGCGGAGTGCGCGAGAGGTGCCGGCTCCGGTGGCTCCGGTGCGCAAGCCGAGTGACATCACTGATCCTTGCGCATGCGCAGCACGGCTCTTGATGTGCCGCGCGAAACGGGCTTGGCTAGGCCAGTGTAGCTAACGCTACAAAATACGAACTAAAGTGTGCGACCAAATTACAGTAGCTCCACTTGCGCGCTTATGCTGGAACGCGCCGTGGTTGATTTTTCACCATCTGTGGCCATTTGGTGAATTCGAGAGTTTCCGGGGCCTGGCGCGCCGACAGACGTGTTCCCTCTCTCGTCTAGTGAACACGCATGTGCAGCTGCCATGGGGCGTCCGAAGAAAGGCAAGACTCCCGAGGAAGAAGCCGCCTACAAGGAATCTCGGCGCGCGTCTCAGCGGAACTACGATCGACGAAGGAGAGCCAATCCCTGCCCATCGCGCCGTGGCCGCCGCCGACAAACGCCGTCGCCTAGCCGAGGATCCCGAGTTTCGGGCCAGAGGCAACGAACGCTGCCGACTGAATGTTCGGCGCCGCCGGGAATCGGTTCCGGGCCTGCGTGTCACCGAGAAATTCCGACGCCCAGCCCGCAACTCCATGGGAGGTGCCAAACCAGAACTGGCTCCGCTGTGACCCAGCCTTGCACCACTATAGTCGGGTACAACTTAAGACAGGAGAGGGCCCGCCCAGATGACCCAAGTGCAGCAGCCGATTTCCTCCGCGACTAAAGAAATAGTCCCGCTGACGCGACGCGCCCCGGCTTGAAGCGTGGGCTGCCATGTTCTCCGTCGGCGGGGACACCGGCCGTCCAGCTCATGACACAAGTCTTTAATGCGCGCCCATTGGTGGAGGCTCGTATGCATCCGCCTTTGAGGGAGCAAATGCCGCTGTCATCTAAAGTTGTACCCGACAAACTGCCCACATTTCCGTCCGCCGTCGTCCGTGCTCACATCGACTGCCACGCCATCTGTCTGTCATGGATGAAACGTTGCATTCAGCGGCTCAACGTCTATACAGGAGATGGCGCTGCTGTGTATAGCGCGTTAGGGTGCCTCGATGCCCAGCGCCGCCGTCGGCGGCACTAGGCATCGAGGCACCCTATAGCGCGTTCCAGACCACACAATCTCTTTCTGCCATGGACGAACCTAAGGCGCGGCAAGCTGCGGCTCAGCGTCTACGCAGACAGCAAGCTATACTCCCGCGGCGAGGGCGCGGGAAACATGGGCAAAGCAGCAAAAACTCCAAGCGGACCCGGATTTGAGGGCGCGGGAAGCATCGGCTCGCCGGCAACGCCGACAGCAAGCTACCCCGGAGGCGAGATCGAGGGAAGCGGCGGCAAAGCGGTAACGCCAACAACAAGCTGCTCTCTTACGGTGCATCTCGTACGACTACAAGCAGCCCACGACCACGAGGAAAACGTGCATAGACCTCGTCTTTGCAAACTTTAGGGTGTATCCGCTAGAAGAACCGCTGGCTCTGCATTTCACCGACCATAAAGCAGTAATAATGAAATCGGAACGCAACCCGGAACGCAACACGATATACGCGTTATGAGCAATAATACACATTGCATATACTGTACACCGCGTTGTCGCGCATTTACATGCGCGAGTGGGGCAATGTCTCGGGTAATTTTACTGGTATAACGATCCCCAGTGCTTCGCTCCATTCATCATGATTCACTTCGTGGATATGCGGTGATTTTTTTATTTATTTTTTTTGTTCTGTTGGCATTCAAAGTTTAGAATATTGACACGTATACATGTTTATCTTTCACCGGTGGCGGCTTTCCACCGGCTAACAAATGTTAAACGTTATCGCTCGGCGCTGGACGCGCCTGTATCGGAAGTTTCTAGAACGCTATCGATGCTTCTTTCCGTTGCCTGTTTTCATCGACGCTTATGTTATCTGATTGTATGACCAACGCGAATTGTCTAGAACTTTCTGGAAGACCCGCGGGCATCAGAGATTAATCTGGAACCTTCGATGACTCAGGTATAAAAGCCGACGCGTTTCGCCGCTGATCAGATTTTCGACGATCGCCGACTGTGTTCGCCGCTATCGTAGTGCTTCGAGTGTAGCTTGCTTTTGTGGGCACAGGTTCGCCCAATAAAGAATCAGTTTCGTCATACACAGTTTTTCGACCGTTTTCTTCACTGTCACTACTACGTGACAATATTCTACGAGACGACAGCAGGCGAATTAATGATCGGCAACAATTGGTTTCAACAGCTGCATGGGTCGTAAGATTGGATTAATATTGTTGCGACTGGGGGTCCGAGGATTTGTGTTATCCATTCAGGAATCGGAGTATGGGATCGCGGAGCTGGGCCCGACACCCAAGACGTTTAAACAAACACGTCTCGATTGCATATATACAAGAGTTTGTCAAGAAATACTGAAATAAGAGGTTCGTGCTCAAGTTCAGCTGTCGATGATGATCTTCACCAAGCGTCCGTCCCCCTCTTTTAACCATTTCGTTCTCTTTGTCCCGTCGCCTTCCCCCAATTCAGCGTCAGGAGATGGATGTCACGATGTCCCACCAATCCGGAGGTTGGGAGCACTTTCTCTCCGAAAGGAGCTTTATCCCAAGCACAGGCACCTCACTGGGCGCGAACAGGAGAGGAGGGAAGCACATTGACCCCTTCTCCGGCGAGGCAGTGTGGGCGGATGACGAGTAACATGAAGGAATGTCCCCTCCTGGCAGAGTCAAACTGCCGGCCATGAGTCGTCATGGTCGGGGATGGCTCGGACGGGGTCGTCGGATCGTTCACCATTATCTCCGTGAGCGACTGTTTCCAAGGGTAAACGGCCGATCACAACAATACGGTCAATGCAGGATTTTGCCAAATTATGGGGTTTTACGTGCCAAAACCAGTACTGATTATGAGGCACGCCGTAGTGGGGGACTCCGGAAATTTGGACCACCTGGGGTTCTTTAACGTGCACCTAAATCTAAGTACACGGGTGTTTTCGCATTTTCGTCCCCATCGAAATGCGGCCGCCGTGGCCGGGATTCGATCCCGCGACCTCGTGCTCAGCAGCCCAACACCATAGCCACTGAGCAACCACGGCGGGTACAGGATTTTGCCAACTTTCCAGAGAAAAATTATTCGCGCGCTGCTTTATGTATTGCGCCTTCTAATCCCCATTTCGATAGAAGGTCGAGATAGTCTGTGAACGGTGGCGGAGTAGGGCGGAGGGTATCAATGTTAATTTCTCCTGGCACATGTACACACGTTGTGGTCAAGAGAAAGGGATGATAATGCTGTATCAAGTTCTGATAAGAATAAGCGTAAGTTGGAACAAGGGGGCGGTAAACAGACAATACAACTATTGACAGCTCAGATGAGCATAGTCGCAAAGCAACCACTTCAGCTAGCGAAAAGGAAAGTGGTATTTATGATACAGATCACGTGTCTTTCACGAATACGGCAACAACCCATCCCCTACGCAGTGTGCGAGTGTATGAAAACAGTTCATCACCGGGTATAAGATAAGAAGTAATGGTATCGGCGGAAACATCAATTTCCGTCAAAACAAAGACATCACCAATAGACAGGGAAGACGAAGTTAAAGCACAAAAATGATTCCAGTGTCTTCGGATGCTGCGTATATTAACATGGATGGCAGTGGAAGCATTACTAGTGTTAGCAATAAAAAAGTTATCAACTTCTTTAAAGCTACCAAACGAGAGTGACCCGACAACGTCCATATTTAGACGAGTTTTTCGAGGTCATTCGGAGTATCAATGCGAACGAGAAGTCTAAACGTCTCTTGTTTTTTTTTTCTTTTTTTCTTTTTTTTCCGTCTCAGAGCCATGTTGAAAGTCACTCTCCGTAGCCGCAGTCTCCGGCGGCGCGCGCCCGGCCTCAACGTTTCAACGTGGACTTTCTAGGGCCGCCACCGTCGACTTACTTTCGCAAGCACAAAATAAAGAAAAAAACAAGCGCTTTATGCGAGTAGATGGCGGTACTTTTACTATATAGGGACTTTAGGCCACGGTCGTCGTCGCTGCCACACAGCAGCAGAGTTCGAAGCAGCTTCAGCACAGCGCGCCTTGAAAAACAATACCTTCAGATAAATTACAAGTCGTTGCAGCATTCCATATGGTTCTGCCGATCCCTGAGCACTTCTCACGAAGCCGTTACGTACGCGTATACGCAGAGCCCTCGTTTATATCGTCTGCGTTAGTGAAAGAATTCACAAAGTCAGCGAGGCTGCCGTAGTAGTCGGCCACTTTTATTGCGATAGCAATTATATGGACACTCCAAAGCGGATTTCTGCCGTCGGCGTCTCCGTCGCCGTGAGGTTCCGTATGACGTCAACGGCGATGAAATCATCGCCGCGCTCCGGACGCTGTATGTGCGAGGAAAAGGGCGCGAGGGACGCGCGCTTTCACGGGGAGCGAACGCACGTTGGAGAGCAAACTCGCGTTCTGCGCCGTGCTCCCTGAAGAGCTGCAGAATTAAGCGTCTCTTTCCTCCTTTACAATCACCATATATAGAGAGCGAACGCGACTTCTTCCGTCGCGCGAAAGGCCGTGCAAACTCCGTCCTCACCACGGAGCTCCGCAGCGGCCGCACCGTCCAGCTTTCCGCCATGGCTCCCGGTGACGACAATTCGTCTGCTGCTACTACTGCAACTCCAACCACCACGTACGTCACGGTTGCCACTCCCCGCGATCCTGGCATATTCTCCGGCCAAGATAACGTTGACGTTGATGACTGGCTACGCATGTATGAGCTTGTTAGCCGCAACAACCACTGGGACCCTACCATCATGCTATCTAATGTCCTCTTCTACTTGGGCGGAACACCTCGTGTCTCGTTCCGGACACACGAGGAGGAGATCTCTAGCTGGGACGCTTTCAAGGAGAAGCTCCGCGACCTCTTTGGAAATCCGACCGGTCGGCAGCAGGCTGCAAGAAAAGAGCTTGCTACACGAGTTCTTACGCCTGCCGTCACTCGAGCCGTACGCGTCGCCAATGGCGCCACTGTTGCCCTCTGTGGTATGTGCACTGCTCGCGTAGGAATTGCTGGCCGCCAAGTTCCCGTCCTGTTCTCCGTGCTGACCAGTTGCCCTCATGACCTAATCTTCGGGCTCGACTTTCTGACGACGCATTCTGCCCTCATCGACTGTTCCACCGGTACGCTGTGCCTCGAGCTTCCTCTTGTTTCCGACGTTCGCCCCGAACAACCGCACACCCTATGCACTACAGCGTTTATTCGGTTACCTCCAAAAGCCTTCGTCGAATTGGCCTCAACGCCAACCGTGCCTGATGGCGACTATGTCGTCGCTCCTATTCGTGATGTCCTCCTGGCGCGCGACATCTCTGTGCCACACTCCGTCGTTACCCTTGCCGCTAATCAGATGTGTCTCCCCATTGTCAATTTTGGCTTGACGAAGCAAGTGTTACCTGAAGGCATGGCGGTGGCCACGCTCCGGTCAGTGACAGACGACCACGTCACTGCTTTTGCAGCTGACGCGTCTCCAGATCCTCCTGATTACCCGCAGGATGCTTTGAACCTCGACGGCCCATTACGTCCCATGGTCGCTCCGGACCTCGCCCCTGGCCAAGCAGCCGCCCTATATCGCCTTTTGCTTTCCTATCGCGACATATTTGACACTGACAATCGCCCACTTGGTCAGACGTCCCTTGTTAAGCATCGGATAAACACTGGTGATGCTGTTCCCATTCATCGCCGACCGTATCGCGTGTCCACGGCAGAGCGGCAAGTTATTCAGCAGGAAGTCAACAAGATGCTCGCCAAAGGCATTGTTGAGCCCTCGTCGAGCCCTTGGGCGTCGCCGGTGGTGCTCGTCAAAAAGAAAGATGGCACGTGGCGTTTCTGTGTTGATTACCGCCACCTAAACCGAATCACTAAACAGGACGTTTACCCGTTGCCACGAATTGACGACGCTCTTCATTGTCTTCACGGTGCCAAATACTTTTCGTCCATTGACCTTCGATCTGGTTATTGGCAGATTTCCATCGATGAGCAAGACCAAGAAAAGACCGCTTTCGTCACTCCAGATGGCCTCTACCAATTTAACGTTATGCCGTTTGGTTTATGCAATGCCCCCGCCACGTTCGAACGGATGATGGACTCTCTGCTTCAAGGTTTCAAATGGTCAACTTGCCTTTGTTACCTCGACGACGTCCTTGTGTTTTCTCCTACGTTTGAGACGCACCTTGAGCGCGTCGCAGCTATCCTTGACGTCTTCCGCAAGGCTGGGCTCCAATTAAACTCATCGAAGTGCCACTTCGGGCGCCGACAGATTACAGTGCTCGGCCATCTCATCGATGCTTCCGGAGTACGACCCGATCCGGAGAAGGTTCGAGCAGTAACAGCTTTTCCTGTACCTCAGTCTGTCAAAGACGTCCGGAGTTTTGTGGGGCTCTGCTCTTATTTCAGACGGTTTGTGAAAGATTTCGCAGCAATCGCTCGACCACTCACTGAACTTCTGAAGAAAGACGTGCCTTTTACGTGGGGTTCCCCTCAGGCTGCCGCATTTTCACGCCTTATCACGATTCTGACCAATCCACCGATCTTGGCCCACTTTGACGCGTCCGCACCTACAGAGGTCCGAACCGATGCCAGTGGTTATGGGATCGGCGCAGTCTTAGCGCAACGAGAACACGGACACGAACGCGTTATAGCCTACGCTAGCCGGCTCCTGACAACTGCAGAGCACAATTATTCGATTACCGAGCGCGAATGTCTTGCTCTCGTCTGGGCTGTTTAAAAGTTCCGCCCATATTTATATGGCAAGCCCTTCTCAGTAATCACAGACCATCATGCGCTGTGTTGGCTTTCGTCGCTCAAGGATCCTACTGGTAGGCTCGGTCGTTGGGCTCTCTGACTACAAGAATATCCCTACGCAGTGACGTACAAGTTGGGACGCCAACACCAGGACGCAGATTGCCTCTCTCGCTACCCAGTCCAAGACCCGACCTCTACGTCTGATACTGGCACCGACGCCTGCGTTCTCTCTGTTTTTCCACTAGTCCATGTCGCCGACGAGCAGCGCCGTGACCCGTCCTTGCGTGTCATCATTGACCGCCTGGAATCGTCACTTGCAGACAGCTCCCTTCGCTTATTCACACTTCAAGAGGGCGTACTCTACCGCCACAACGTTCAAACCGACGGCCCAGCATTACTCCTTGTGATCCCTAAACACCTTCGCTCGGCTGTTCTCCACGAACTTCACGACCTCCCCACTGCCGGTCACCTCGGTGTGTCACGTACCTACGACCGGATCCGCCGACGCTTCTTTTGGCCAGGGCTTGCTCGCTCCGTTCGAAGATACGTAGCTGCGTGTGAGAAATGCCAGCGACGCAAGACACCGTCGACGCTCCCTGCTGGGTACCTTCAACCAATTGACATTCCCGCGGAGCCATTCTTTCGGGTTGGTTTAGATTTACTTGGTCCTTTTCCTCTTTCTACCTCTGGGAACAGGTGGATCGCTGTGGCCACAGATTACGTCACGCACTACGCCATCACCCGAGCGCTCCCTACAAGCTGCGCCACAGATGTTGCCGATTTTCTTCTACGCGACGTGATTTTATTACTTGGAGCTCCGCGACAACTTCTCACAGACCGTGGCCGGACATTCCGGTCAAAAGTTACCGCGGACATCCTGCAGTCCTGTGCCACGAGGCACAAGCTATCCACGTCATACCATCCGCAAACGAATGGCCTCACGGAGCGTCTTAATCGCACTCTCACAGACATGCTCGCGAAGTATGCGTCTTCCGACCACACTGACTGGGACCTCGCTCTGCCGTTTTTCACCTTTGCGTATAATTCCTCGCTCCACGACACAGCCGATTATTTGCCATTTTTCCTTCTGTTCGGCCGAGAACCAGCACTGCCCCTCGACACAAGCCTCCCTGTTCACGCAGCACCCACCAGTGAATATGCACTTGACGCCGTCACCCGCGCTGCCCACGCAAGGGAAATTGCCCGTGGCCGCCCTCTGCACTCCCAAGAGAGTCAACGGCGTTTGTACGACCAGCGCCACCGCGACGTGCACTTCCCGCCTGGTTCTTTGGTGCTTCTATGATCTCCGTCGCGACAGCGGGCTGTCCGAAAAACTGCTGTCTCGTTACACAGGCCCCTACCGAGTGATTCGTGCCGTGACTCCCGTCACCTACGAGATCGCCCCCGACGCCCCATCTGCTTCCCAGTCCAGTGATATCGTGCACGTTACACGACTGAAGCAGTATCACCCTCCCAGTGATGACATTTAGACGCTCCGGGACGTCGCTTCTGCAGCCGGGGAATTATGCTACACGCGTGTGGTATTTGGTTGTTTGAACGAGGCGCGCGGGTGTCTAGACGAAAAAGACGAACTGCTCTGGGCTCTCGAGCTATCGGCTGATCTGGCCAGCGCTGCAGCTATCTTTTGTAAATATACTTGTAAATAGTCTCCTGTACTTAATTCTTCGTTCGCGTAACACTATCTACTAATTTGCTATCGCAATTGATGCTTCACCCATCGGGTGAAACTGTGACAAATTTTTTCCCGATAAATGCGGATTAGGGTAGGTCCGCGCCAACCTTCGCGGCTACTTAACTTTACGGGGCATAAGTACAGAGAAAAGTCGCACTTAAGTACAAGTCTTGTTTTTGAAACACGTTAAGTGCCGATGTGCGGCTTCAGTCATAAGTTAAGGCCCGTATTCACAAACGGAACTTAAGTAGGGCGTCAATAAGTGCGCAAAAAGTACAAGCTTTAGGAAAGCTTTAGGAGGGTACTTCAAAAACGACACTTAAGTATCACTTTCCAAAGTAACACTTTTCGGGTCAAGTATGTCGTCTGGTGTCGAGGATGTGTAAATAATTTACGTGAACGATCAGTTTAATCGAAACAAAATTTTTTTGCAGCCGAGTAATGCGGACATAGATGTTGCAGTGCTTGCACGCGCAATCTTGTGAGTAGAATACAAAGAACTACTAGGCTTTAGCGCTTTACTCCAACTCGTCTAGCCACAAGTTCACATTGGTTCTCGCAGCAACTGTGATTGTGTGTGTCGCCGTCTCGACTTTTTTGGTTTTGTTACTGAAAACGTGCGGTGTTTGGGCGTATAGAGTGTGTGTGTGTTGTGTGTTTTCAACCCACGCGGACGATTGAAAAAATATAAACATTTCAAAAGAAGAACGCGCCGTGCTCCTGGAGCACATAAGGTTGCCTTAAGTTGCCTTATGGAGCACTTAAGACTGCCGTAGCGGTTGGCCATCTTGCTTGCTAGGCGAGAGTAGCGAAAGTCGTACTTAAGGTAGGCAATGGCTGTACTTCACTTTCCGGCACTCAAGTGTGGATTAAAGTTTACTTTAAGTACAGGATTTGTATATGAAACGCGTTAAGGATCGACCGGCTACTTAAGTCATAAGATAAGGGTAAGTTCCATTGGTGAATACGGGCCTAAGTTTAAGGCTCGTTCTTGAATACGGCGGTAAGTCTAGCTAATGCATCGCTGGGATTAAGTTTAGTCAGTCAACGATAGCCAATCGATAGCCAATCAATAGCTAATTGATAATCGATCAATAATAAATACATCCCGGAAAGTGCTGGGGCTGATTTGGTAGTGCTTAGCCTAGCCCAAATACGTGGCCAATACCTTGCGATAGTCAATCGATAGCCAATCAATAGCTAATCGATAATCGATCAGTAATCAATAAATTCCGCAAATGGCTGGGGATGACTTCGTAGTGCTTAGACTAGCCAAATAAGTGGCCTATACCTTGCACAGCCAATCGAAAGCCAATCAATAGATAATCGATCAGTAATCAATAAATTCCGGGAAATGCTGGGGATGACTTGGTAGTGCTTAGCCTAGCCCAGATACGTGGCCAATACCTTGCGATAGCCAATCGATAGCCAATCAATATCTAATCAATTATCGATCAATAATCAATAAATTCCAGAAAAACCTGAAGATGATTTGGTAGTGCTTAGCCTAGCCCAAATACGTGGCCAATACCTTGCGATAACCAATCGATAGCCAATCAATAGCTAATCTATTATCGATCAATTATCAATATATGCCAGAAACTGCTGGGGATGACTTGGTAGTGCTTAGCCTATAGCCCAAAAGCCAGGACTAGCTAGGTGCCCATCAGCTCCGCTGTCTCTTTAGCATTGCGCTTCCAGTGCAAGCCACGCTATTTTTTTTCTTGCGTCTTTGCATGTGCGTGCATGCATGCATTTCTAATAACGAGAATTCATGAATTAAGTACGAACGCCTCATAAATAGCTCTAGTTATTTCCGCTAAATTGGTAACACTTGAAAATAGAGGGGCTTCTTCAAAGTGGCACTTGTGCCATTATCAGCCAATCAATGGTGTCCGAGGTGACAGGCCTGAAGTGTCCGCCTTTCCCTGCAGGAAGTGGTTCAAGTCGACGCTCGTGCTCGTGCCCCTGTTCGGCGCCCACTACGCCTTCCTGCTGGGCATGTCACTGGCTGCCGCCGGGGACTTGCTCGAACTCGTGTGGCTGTACATCGACCAGCTGTTCTCCTCTTTCCAGGTATATATGTGTTGACGCGTGTACGTCATGCTTTTCTGGTGACCGTTTTCACCTGCCAACTACAGTTAACCGTCATCGCTTGGCGCAAGAGGCGCCTGTATGTATCAGGGGCGGAATTTATTTACTAAGCTTACTTACGAACAAATTTTGGTGTAAGATCCTACGAAAAAAAATTAAAACCCCTTCCCTACCGCGAACAGGGGTGCGCGTGAAGCTTGTCCAACCCTAGTGGAGGGGTTGCTTAGGTTTTTGAGCGTTTGAGACACATTAAAGTGACATGGTTGTTGGTGAATGAGAAACGGTTGTTTATTGTTGAGGTTGCAGGCTGACGTCGGTTGGGTTAGTAGAGCTGTTTCATACACAGTCCCAAAGCGTTGACCTTTGGCAGTTTCGCCACCGCACAGTGGGGACAGGATTGCTGTAAGCAGTAAGAAACGGAGGCCGCGAGGCGAGCGAACACGCGATCACACCCTTTCCCTCCTCCATCCATAATTTCTAAACACATTTCTGCAGCTGTAGAGCCTCTACGCGGAGACTTCTTTGTTTGCCGAGGGTGCACTGAAGAGCCTACACGTGTTGCACTGCGTCTACTTCTTCATGCATATTGTCGCAATGTCAAAAACAGAGGTCGCACAGCACTGATCAAGAGGAACAGCAGTAGGTCACCTTTGGTAATACTGCGCGCTACCGCGACTTCTTCGCTTCACCTTGATAGAAACGCTCATGCCTGCTCGCATTGTCCTCTTCTTCATCGGATTACAGGTGCGGCATTTGCGTCCCTCAGAAGGAAGCATCGTCCCGATGCACAACTTAAGCGTATGAGGGCGGTGTACAAAGGCACAGAGTAACACACGCAAAACAAGACAACAACAAAAACAAAAAAGAACAAACGAAACTTAGTTCGACAGATACGGCTTCATCCGCACCATATTCGCAACTTCGGGTAAGTGCTTGCGGCGACTGGAGCTATTGTCACTGTCAGGAACGACCTCGTTACGAGGTCACATCGATCAGGCGTCGCATCACTCTGTACAGCCCCAAGTACCGTCTTAGCAGTTTTCCGAAAGTCCACGACGGCGTATTGGTATCGAAACCCATACTTTATCGCCAGGGGTGTAGAGAACGGACCGGTGTCGAAGATCGTACCGTTTTGCATCTTGGCCTTGCTGATAGCAGATACGTACGCAGGCAAGCTGTCTGGCTATTTGGCGCGCTGAGTAAATTCGTCAACGTCGGTAGGCATGTCGTCACACTCGGGCGGCAGCATGGCATCCAACGTCGTCGTGGCTTCACGACCATAGACCAAGCTAAAGGGTGTTATTCGAGTAGTTTCTTGTCGAGCGGTATTGTATGCGAAGGTTGCGTAAAGCAAAATCTGATACCAGTTCTTGCGTTCCACGTCGACGTACATGCATAGCATGTCTGCGAGGGTCTTATTAAGGCGCTCGGTTAGTCCGTTGGTCTGGGGATGATATGCGGTTCTTTTCTGGTGGCTTATACCACTCAGACTGATAACCGAGTCAAGAAGTTCTGCAGTGAAGGCAGTTTCCCTGTCTGTGATGACTACTTTTGGGGCGCCGTGCCAAAGGATGACGTTTTCGATGAAAAAATGAGCCGCTTCGGCTGCTGTGCCCCGCTGCGTAGCTTCAGTCTCCGCGTAGCGCGTCAGGTAGTCGGTTGCGACTATGATCCATTTGTTGCAGGTTGTAGACGTTGGAAATGGGCCCAGGAAATCCATTCCAACTGGGGTGAAAGGCTGACCTGATACCTCGACTGGATGTAAGAGACCTGCACGCTTGCCGGGAGGTGCTTTGCGTCTTTGTCAGTCGGCACATGTTTGTACATGATGTTTCACAGCAGCGGGTAGCTTTGGCCAATAGCACTTGCGTCGGAGTCGGGACACTGTTCTCGCGTAGCCTAGATGACCTGAGGTGGCTTCATTGTGGCATGCTTTTAGTATTTCTTTTCGAAGTAATGCCGGTACGACAAGCAGGTACGTGCTGCCGCTGTCAGAAAAGTTCTTATAGAGAAAATCATTCCGCAGACAAAACGACAGCAGTCCCCTGGCATAGAGTCGCGCGGGACGTCTTTACTTCGGCCTTCCAAGAAATTAATGAGCGGGAGCAGCTCTGGGTCGTGGCGCTCCTTCTGTGAAATGATTATGGCGTCGACGACTCCCAGAAATGCAGCGTCCATGTCCACGTCGGTATCTTCGGGCTCGACGGGTGACCGCGAAATGCAGTCGGCGTCAGTGTGCCTCTTTCCTGATTTGTAAAGTAAGGTCATGTCGAACTCCTGAAGCCTAGATCTCCAGCGCGCCAGACGGCCAGATGGGTCTTTCAAGTAAGTCAGCCAACAAAGAGAATGATGATCGCTGACAACCTTGAATGAACGGCCGTACAAATACGGGCGAAATTTGCTAACTGCCCACACCATGGCGAGGCATTCCTTCTCGGTAGTCGAGTAGTTTTCATCCGTACGAGAGAGAGTTCGGCTGGCGTAGGCGATTACTTTTTCGAATCCGTCTTGCCAATATAAAACCCGGCTTTAAAGGGCGCGTATGTTGAACAAGACAGTGGCTGAATCGGTTAAGTTGGTGGTTCGAATCCGCAGCCCGACGAGCAATTGTATTTTCGCACGGCTTGGGTTTTTTTCTTGCACCAACACCGACGCCGACACGAGTGAGGCAATACAAGCTTCGCTTTAAAAAAAAACGTATTCACAAATCTAGAGAACTATTCGTAAGATAAGCAAGCTTGCGATGCCCACCGCTGCAAAAACGAGCTCTGTAGTCGAAAAATTCTAGCCATTCCTCTCTGTGAATGTGGGCGACCAGCGGAGCTGTACTTCGGCCGTACGCACAACAGGCCGCCTCCCCATACCAGCGCACGCAACACACTAACTGCCTATTCGGCTCTTTGCGCAGGTGCGGAAATGCAGAAGGTGGCTTGCTAGCACCCACATGTCACACCAAATGATCGATGCGGCCATTAGCGCCCCCTCGGCGCAGCCAAACCGAGCAGCTGGCTCATTCTCGAACGTTATCAATCAACATCAAATCGTTCTCGAACCACAGTCTGTCGCAGAACTGAATCCGAAATGTCTGTCCAGAAAGCCCCTCTGAAATTTCGCATATGTACCCATGTGCTTAATACTCGCCAGAGGGCCGAGGAGCACAGTCGCACCTCACATGGGCTCCTGCTTTTTTCGCTATTTTGTGTGGACTTCAACATATTGCCTGGAAAGTGAGCAAATTTGGTCATTCCTAAAGTTGCAAGGCATCGTTTGACGCCAACCACGACGCAGTGAGTAGACCTTTACCGGAATAATCCAACTCTGAACATTCTGCATGTGAACATGCGCTCGAAGATAACCCGATCGCCGGGGCAGCCGTGGCACGAGCGGGAGACCAGCGGCTTGCGCCTGCAGGCCAGCGGTGCACGCGCACGATGCTTGCACATTGCATCATGCAGAACCAGCATCTTAGACGAAGCGCCCAGGTTTTTCTGGAAACACAGATGGCGAACCTGCTGCAAGAAGAGCCGACAGCGGCGCGAATGGAGGCGACCGAGGCTAACTCCGATACCATACCACAGTGGACATACGACGCGAATAGCGGCAAAACGACGGGCCCACATCGAGTGGCTACAAGTTGGTCGTAAAGGCAGATCAGCAAAAGAAGACAATAAATCCACCAAGAATAGAGCAATACAAGTCCTGAAACCAGACCCTAAACCTCAAGCACAACAACCACTTGCGCAGCGTCAACGCATTCTGAGGGTGCGACCCTTCGCTACTGACGACTTCAAAATCGTATTCCGCCCTCAAGCAGGACTTGACCTCTCGAAGCACACACTCATCGCAGTGACACAAGACATTGGAAGATCCAGTGGTTTGGGCCAGGAGGATTTTCACGGTACAAGTACAGAAACTAGAGATTGTGATCATCGCGAGCACGGCATGTACGGAACGAGCTTCCAAATAGGAGGATATCAACACCATACAACTCGGCGGAACCATCTACGAAGTAAATCCCCACATTCGACACCCAGACGATGTGTGCCGCGGAGTGATGTACGGCCTCGAACCGGGTACAAGTCCCGCGGAAATTGTTGCCGGCCTTGGAGTGGACTCAAGTTACACGGTTCTCGGCGCGCGCATGCTAGGATCTACAACAGCCGCGGTTATCACCTTCGACGGACAGCACGTCCCTTATTACGTAGTGTACCAGAGCGGGGACTACAGATGCGCAAGCCCTGCCGAAAATCCGTCTAATACTGCAGAACCTGCAGCGACATCGGACACCGACAGGACATCTGTCCTCAGCCGAGAGCCAACTTCTGCTCCACACGCGGGCGCGATGGTGTCACGGAAGCACACGACTGTCACCCAAAGTGCAAGATTTGCGGCGGAGACCACGAAACGGCCGGCAAGGAATGTGAGAAGAAACAGCGTACCAACCCGCCTCCCTACCAAATAAGACAGCAGCTTGACAACGCTCGCGCCCGGGAGCATCGCTGGAGCTCGAGCACTGAAGACTTCCCCGCGCTGGTTGCCACCTCGGACAGCGCACGGGGGCCCTCGCCTCAACGAAGCCCTGGTCGGAGACGCTCTCGCTCTATCCTAAGATCGCACTCGGTCTCGCTCCGTTAGGCGAATCACTTACGTTGCCGCGGAAAACGGAAGCAATGCCTCGACTTCCTCACGCAACACGAGCAGTTCGGGCGAGACAGCGACTATGCGGACTCTCGAACATAAAGCACAGGATCGGCAGAGCACGATACAACAACAACCGGCAGCCGAGTGCAACACGCCAGAACTCGAGGACAGAGTAGAAGAAAGCATACTAAAACAGGTAGAAGCCAGAATAATGAAGCTGCTAGACGAACGGCTGCAAGCACGTGAAGCGAAGATTCTTGACCTTGTTTAACGACACCTTCAAGTCTTCGAGGAAACCCTCACTACGAAACTTCTCGCATCAGCAGACAGAACCACACAGACAGTGATAACTAAAATCATGGAAAAGGTAGAGCCACTAACCCGTACGGTCGCCACACTCGACGCCAAAGTGGATGGCTTCATGGCACAACAGCACAACTTCATGACCCATGCTTACAAGAGTTTCGTGACTCATGAACATCTGGCTGAGCAGTTAGGAACAAACGCAAAGGACGAAAGACACTACGAGTGGAATCCGCCGAGGAATACAGCTCGACAACACCAACCACATACTCCAGGCGGAAGACAACTACAAACATGGCGGCTCCAAAACGTAGACAGCCCGAGCCGCTTCCCACCCTCCGCATTTGGCATTGGAATTGCAGATTCTATAGAACCTGCTCGGCCAACCTGCAAGATTATCTCAAAACAAACAACCGGGACATAATCGCCTGATAAGAAACCAACACCAAGAAAATAAAGCTCCCCGGCTACAACACTATGGCACACACCGTCCGCCCCGCAATTCTTGTCAAGAAGACACTAACCGCACAGCCTCACTAAATTGAAGATACTGAAATCGAACACACAATAGTGGAGGTGTTTCTGACTCGCAAGACTCAACAGAGCGTATACCTGGCCAACCTCGACAGCCCGCCGCGGGAGCAGCTGCTTCACTACGACCACTTTGCCCGGGACCTTCGCAAGAGCGTTAACAGCAACCGGCTCGAATTGTAGTAGGGGACTTCAACGCCCCACACGCGGCATGGGGATGCCCCAATACCACCGAGAAAGGGGCACGGGTTCACGACGTGGCACAGCAGTATGGTCTGACGCTATGGAATGACCTGCTTCAACCCACCCGAGGGACACCAATCGTGATCTCACGTTCACTCGAGACGTGCGAAAAGCCACGTGAACTCGACTCCCGGACACGCTATGGAGCGATCACCACATAATTCAAATCGAGGTTGAACAGTCTCACCGCGCGCCCAAGACAGGAAAGGCGCGACTCATTGACTGGAACGTGTTTAATAATGAGCTTGACAACGTTTCGGAGATCGAAGACATTGAAGCTTGGCTAAACGGTATCAAAGGTGCGGCTGACGGCCACGCCAGGACGATTCAACTATACGAGGACAATCCGGTGGTCGATAATCACCTACTGCACTTATGGGAGGCTCAGCGATCGCTCCTCAAACAATGACAATGACAAAAGCTCAAGCGCCGAATTGCCCTGTTAACTACGCAGGCACAGGAGTACGCTGAACAACTAGCGAGCCAGAACTGGTGGTCCTTCTACGACCAACTTCAAGGGACCCTCAGCACAAAGAAGACTTGGCATATACTTCGAGTCCTGGTCGACGACACCCACACGAAAACCCAACAAACACATACAATTCACCGACTCATCCGCAACTATCGCGGCACAGAGGACCAGCTACTCCAAGAACTTCGGACCAAGCTACACGGCTCAGCTAACCCGCAAACCACTGCCACCAACCTTTCCCCCACCAGGGAGTACCAAGGAGCACCGAACGAAGAGCTAGATCGGCCTTTCACACAGGCAGCCTTAGAGGCGGCCCTCGCTAGGCTAACTGTGATGAGCAGGTTCTTTTGTGTTAATGTTTCTGGCGGTTCTCTGAGGCGGAGCCTCCCAGAACCCAATCGAGGACAAAGCCGTTCGTTGTAGAACTCACACACAAACTTTTAATAAAACTAGAAACGAAAATTAACCCATAAAAACAAACACACAAAGATAACATGAAAACATGTAGCTAGAACGCTAATGATATGAGGCAAGTTCGGGCAGGATGCGGATGTGAGTATGCACTACAGTCTCGACGCGGCGAAGTGGAGATGAGACGACGAGAGAAGCGTTGTTGGTCTCACCAGAAGGTCGCTGTATCGGACCGGCTACCAGAACGTGGCAGCTTTCGCTCTGTGGAAGAAGACAGGCGGCTCGGTAGCACAGGAAGACGGCGGTGGCGTTCTGGCTGGGCAGCTGGTCGTGGCACTCGGGCTCGTAGCCCGACAGCTCACATTCTGCCCACGGGCGCAGACGCTCACCGGCCTCGGGCAGCAGCAGTTGATTATCCGGCAGAGTGACGATGCCCAGGAAGGCAGGCGGCTTGGCAGCAGGGGTTGGCGGCGGCGGCGTTCTGGCCGGGCAGCTGGTCGTGGAGCTCGGGCCCGTAGCCCGACAGCTCTCGTTCTGCCCACGGGTGCAGACGCTTGCCGGCCTCGGGCAGCAGTTCTCGAACGAATGGAGTAGCGGCGCCCAGGAATGAGTTGGCAGGAGGCCCCGGCCGGGTGAAGTCCTGGTGGCTCGGGTCCGGAACCGGACGGCCGTCTTCAACTCCTGATCCGGTGGCCGACCTTGTCCTGGTGCCGCTTCTGGAACTCTTCCCCCCTACTGCCAGCGCGGCTCCTTTTTCTGCTGCTCTGGTCGATTCGTCGATTTCTCATTGGCTGCTCGAGGCTCCGTGTTCCTTTGCGATTGGATTGGCTTTCTTTTGTTGTTTTCCTTGTGCCGCGTGTTCACGTGCTGGCCGCTCTTCGGCGTCGTCGTTTTCGGCGCGGCGCGGTAGAGCGGCGCGCGCTCTCCTTGTCGTCTGCTCTTTGTCTCCAACCACCGCACTGTGTCGCGCGCCACAAATATCACCGCATTGTGTCGCGCACTACTCATCACAAGAGCCCCTTTTTAGGAAAAGTTTTTCCAGAGGAAAAACTGTGACTAGTGCGCGGCACAATTCACCCATATGCTTAAAACACAGCACTCATTGGGCGTTCACTGTTCAGCCGGGAAAGTTCGCTGAGCATACACAGCATAAAAATTATGCAAATGTCCTGCGCATAGTCAAAGCTATGTCCCTAACAATGTTCACGGGGTGCAGAAAGCACGACACTCCCACAAAAACTACTTCAAATAAAGCACTTGTAGTTCAATTGAAAACCAAGTTGTCTATTTACAACAAATATGTTTCCGTCCATGGTAAAAATCCTGATATGGCAACCGGCTATTCAATAGGCTTCTTAAGTTATTGCGTCCCAGGTGAGACGAACCGTTCATCTCCTTTGCATTTGGGACAACCGCCCTGGAGCGGCGCGTCTTTTACGCGTTTGCGATGATAGCACGGGCGCCGCTTTGCTGTGACGTTGAGAATACATACACGTAGGCCCCTGATTGATCTGGAACCGGTGCTTTACTGCTTTGCTAGCCTCGACCTGGTCACCTGTTGTAGATACCTCCGACGTGTGCTCTTTAGCGGAGGCCAACTTTCGTTTACCGACATCTTCTGCAAGCAGGCCATCATGTTGACCTTGCGTACATACGTCGTCACTAACTGCTAACCTGCACTGTGGCGTGCGTTGTAAGTCACATGACTCTTCTTTCGAGTCTACTCTGTTCCTTCCTCCGAGAACCTCGGTACCTGTCTCCTTGTTGTGTATCTCTGTACTCATATCTATAGCACAATGACCTATAAGGTCTTCAGAGACGCAGGAAGGCGAGCTTATCCTCACTTGAGGTGAGGTATTCGAGTGGTCCTCAAACCTATTGAGGCCACTTATCACCACCGCAAGTGGTACACCGGAAGAGTGGGGGAGCATTTTATCGCTCGCCTCGCACTCTTCGAGGCCATTGGCATTGCGAACTATTGCCCAATCAGCCGGGCTTTCTAGAGGCATCTGCGCCTCTTTATGCGATGTGCTTTCAACTGCACTGGTTCGCAAGCCTACCTCCTTGTCGGTGGTGCTCTCTTCGAGGTCACTACCACTGCGCACCGTTGCCCAGTCAAACGGGCTTTCTGAAGGCATTTGTGTCTCTTTATTCAAGGCGCTTTTACTAGCACAGATGCGCATGGGTACCTCGATTTCACTGGTAGTTGCCTGCTCCCTGCTCTCCCAGCTATCCTCAGCCTCCTTGAGGTTAATTACAGGATCTAAGCTGGTTATTTTCCTGTTCATTTCTCTGGTGCCCTCTTGTTTAGTGCTCAAAAACCCGTGACGGCGTTCGGGGCAATCGCTAGACAGATATTTCGAACTGCTGAGTCTGGAGCCTGCGCCAAACGTTTGCTCAATAGAGCTTGCATAGGACTCCAGCTCGCGAATCCCTCTCAGGGAGCGTGCCCGTTCCGCCTCCGCGATCTTGAGACGCAACTGCAACAGACGTGCCTCGCGCTCAAGCTGATCTCTTCCCGCTTCTCGTTCGGCGGCCCTTTCTTTTCGCTCCGCAGCGCGTTCTTCTCGCGCTCGCGCCTCCTGCTTGGCGAACCACGCTTTTAGCTCTGCTCCCTCCAGCCCCATGCGTTCCGCTAAAGCTAACAGCTCTCGCGTGCTAGCCATGTTTTTAAACTGAGAATTAGCAATAAAATCCAAATGAACGGCTTTGTCCTGTCGCGGACGCCAATTTGTGATGAGCAGGTTCTTTTGTGTTAATGTTTCTGGCGGTTCTCTGAGGCGGAGCCTCCCAAAACCCAATCGAGGACAAAGCCGTTCGTTGTAGAACGCACACACAAACTTTTAATAAAAGTAGAAACGAAAATTAACCCATAAAAACAAACACACAAAGATAACATGAAAACATGTAGCTAGAACGCTAATATGAGGCAAGTTCGGGCAGGCTGCGGATGTGAGTATGCACTACAGTCTCGACGCGGCGAAGCGGAGATGAGACGACGAGAGAAGTGTTGTTGGTCTCACCAGAAGGTCGCCGTATCGGACCGACTACCAGAGCGCGGCAGCTTTCGCTCTGTGGAAGTAGACAGGCGGCTCGGTAGCACAGGAAGACGGCGGTGGCGTTCTGGCTGGGCAGCTGGTCGTGGCACTCGGGCTCGTAGCCCGACAGCTCATGTTCTGCCCACGGGTGCAGACGCTCACCGGCCTCGGGCAGCAGCAGTTGGTTATCGGGCAGAGTGACGATGCCCAGGAAGGCAGGCGGCTTGGAAGCAGGGGTTGACGGCGGCGGCGTTCTGGCCGGGCAGCTGGTCGTGGAGCTCGGGCCCGTAGCCCGACAGCTCTCGTTCTGCCCACGGGTGCAGACGCTTGCCGGCCTCGGGCAGCAGTTCTCGAACGGATGGAATAGCGGCGCCCAGGAATGGGTTGGCAGGAGGCCCCGGCCGGGTGAAGTCCTGGTGGCTCGGGTCCGGAACCGGACGGCCGTCTTCAACTCCTGATCCGGTGGCCGACCTTGTCCTGGTGCCGCTTCTGGAACTCTTCTCCCCTATTCCCAGCGCGGCTCCTTTTTCTGCTGCTCTGGTCGATTCGTCGATTTCTCATTGGCTGCTCGAGGGTCCGTGTTCCTTTGCGATTGGATTGGCTTTCTTTTGTTGTTTTCCTTGTGCCGCGTGTTCACGTGCTGGCCGCTCTTCGGCGTCGTCGTTTTCGGCGCGGCGCGGTAGAGCGGCGCGCGCTCTCCTTGTCGTCTGCTCTTTGTCTCCAACCACCGCACTGTGTCGCACACCACAAATATCACCGCATTGTGTCGCGCACTACTCATCACACTAACACGCAATGCGAGCCCGGGCAAAGACAGTCACCAACAAGCACCTTCGACAGCTGCCCCCCGGGCGTTGACTGCTCTCCTTCGGTACTATAACGATTGCTGGATTAAGGGTGGGCTACCAACAGCCTGGAAGCACTCGGAGGTGACCTTGGTACCCAAGCCAAACAAACCCATTTCCATCGCAAATCTGCGCCCCATCTCCCTTACGCCCTGCGCGGGGAAATTGAACACATGGTCAACGAGCGACTCACCACACATCTCAAAGAAAACGATCTCTATCCGCCCACCATGTTCGTCTTCCGCCAGATGCTCTCCACACAGGACGTCCTCTTCTAGCTAAAGGAAGATAGTCTTGACCATTTGAGCAAACAAAGCAAGTCATCCATTCTAGCGCTAGACGTAAAGGACGCCTTCGATAACGTGAGCCATGAAGCCATTCTCGATAACATAGAACATATCGGCTGAGGCGCCAAACATACGCCTACATGCGCGCTTTCCTCACCAACCGTACGGCCACGGTGGGGATTGCCAACCTCGGGAGCAAATGTCATGAGTAAGAGACAACATGCGGAAGAAGGACGACGAAGAACACGCAGTGTTCCATATAGCACGAGTGCTCGAGGCGCCTGACCCAGAGCTGTGATCGAGAGAAAAGGCAGCGCTGAGCTGGCATTGTCTGCGTGGCTCCAGTCTGAGAAGGTCGCTTTGCCAGCACCACGCTGGTGACGGGAGTGGGGAGCAGCGGGTGTTCGGCTACGGAGGCCGTGACGCTGGCAGTCCAAGGTGTGGCCGTCGACCATGGAGACGTTCGAGCGAGGCTCCTCGGACTTGCTGCAGCCTCTCACGGTAGCTCTGGGCATCCCAGCAGCAATCGCCTTTCGAATACAAGCCAGCGGTGACCCGCAAGACAGTCCCCGGGGCACCTCGTCAGTTGAGCAAGGCACCGGACGGAAGCGGCGACCGAACCCGTCGCTAGGCCTAACTTGCCGAGCCGTACTGCCACGTCATCGACAACGACCGGGATACTCAGGCCGCTGCACCGGCGACGACTTCGACAGGAGCGTCGGGTGCAACGATCCTGGACGAGACGCGACTTAGACGAGAAAACCGCAAGAGTCGACAACGAAAACGTGAGAACGTTCTATTCATGCAGCGATGCATCTAGCGAGGCTAGAGTTTCCAGGCTGCGAGCAGTGTCGGGGACTAAGACGGGCTATAAGGACAACTTAATTAGCTGCTAGTTTTGTCTACGTGTTATAACGGAGTGTATGTGTTACACATATCTTGTTTATTATTGTCAGTTTGTTTTTCTGGGTATTCTTTCGTTCGTTTGGTATCATTAAACCATGTGTGTTGTGCCGTCGTACGTGTCTCAGTCTATCTCCTAAACATCCACGCCCCCGAGATATGTGACAGCAAAACATTTCACCTACCTAACAGGGGCACGCCGCAAGGTTCGGTAGTCTCGTCACTCCTCTTCAACGTGGCCCTCAAACTTCCCCGCCTCCTATACACCGTCCCATGGATATGCCACGCTCTATATGCAGATGATATCACACTGTGGACGAGAGCCGCGCGCACGGGTAAACAGGAGGACAGTCTTCAGGAGGCGGTCAACATAATCGAACGGTACATCAACACCTGCGCCCTACACTCTGCCCCGGATAAATCCAAGCTGTTAGTACTCGGGGCGCGCACCCGGGGCAGGTCCCCTAGCCACGACGCACCGGACCCACAAGTCCTTTTTCAGGGAGTCCTTCTTCAGGGGCGACACTGGCGTTAGCGACAATTCTCGCCAAACGCGCGGACACAGCTGAGGAGGCTGCTATAGCACTCGCCACCCATACAAGCGAGGATGCCATACTGGTCTTCACCGACTCTCGAACAGCGGCACGCAATTACATGAAGGGCAGGATCTCCGTCAAAGTGATCAACATACAGAAACGTGGCGACACTCCTCCCCCCTACACCTGCATCATGTGGGTCCCAGTACACGAGGGACTCGAGGGGAATGAAGCGGCACACACCGCAGCCCGCGCAAGCGTCAACCGGGCCTCCCCGCACGAGATCCTAGACATGTCCCACTCACACACATCAGCGAAGGAAAAAGAAACAATACCACTAACTTACCAAGCACTACTGCAGCACTATCGGCTTGGACGCAGGGTATACCGTTCACCACAGCCAAGACTAACGAGAAACGAAGGCACCGACTACAGGCGACTCCAAAACAATACCTTCATCCACGGCACCTCACTGCATCATTTCCAACCAACGCTGTACAGCTACACCTGTCCACATTGCAAGGTGCCAGACATTCTAGCGCACCCCATACTGCAATGTAAGAACACCTGAGAAAGCATCACAGCAACACAACCAGTAGCAGCATACGCAGAACCAAACCTCCTCACTGAAACGTGGGAGGCTGCGATGTCCAAGCCGGACCTAGTCGACCAGCGCGAACTCGTCGCCTGGGCTCGGCGGGCGATCCAGGCCAGAGGGTTCCTGGAATGAGCGACCCTCCTACCTCGTCTGACAAGTCACTGTTTAAAACAAAGGTTTATTCATTCATTCACTCTTGTGATTGTCCAATTTACTGGCGCTGTAGAGTCGCGATCTTTTTTGAGCATGAACACGGGAGCGCTTGGCTTTCCGAAATGCCAGAGCAGTATTAGCGGATAATGATGATGATTTATTGGCATCCCCTTTGAAACGGGCGGTGAAAAATTGTCACCTAGCCTGCTTGATTTAATTAGGTGTAGTATACATGTTCTTTATCTAGCATTTTTGTATACCTCTCATTATTATTTTTCAAAAATTTACCTTGTACCGCTGCCTATGATTTTTAGAGATCAGGTCGTATCCATCTTTTCCCTGCTTTTTTTCCACCAGTACTCTAATCGTCTCTTGCTTATTTCTACGGCTGATCTGTTGATGTTTCCCTCCACTTTAAACCCAAGCGCTTCAGGGAGTTGCACGTTACCTACGGTTCTCGCTGGGTAGATCCCATCGCATTCCATTAGGATGTGCTGAGTAGTCTCTGCTTCTTTACTGCAGCATACACATGCCTCATCTAGTTCCGAATATTTGCTCCAGTATGTTTTGGTCCTTAGGCAACCGGCTCGAGCCTCAAATAGCAAGGCACTGCCCTTTGTGTTATCGTACAGATTTTCCCTTCTAATTTCTTTCTTCTCATTCTTGTAAATCTCCATTGTCCTTTTTGTTTCCATTCCTTGCATCCAATTCACGATCTCTATTTCTCTCACTTTCTTTCTGATGACTCCTGGTTGTCTATTTACAGTTTCGATTATCCTGTACTTGGTTGTCAACTTCCTTGGCCTCTTCCTCTATTCTGTGTCCACGCTTTTAATGTAGAGCTAATTGTACACTTTAGCCGCCCATTTATTTTCATCCATGTTCCTGAGCCTTTCTTCAAAACTAATTTTGCTCTGTGCTTCTCTGACTTCAAAAGAGGCCCAACCCATGTCACCCTGCACTACCTGATTTGTGGTATTACCGTAGGCTCCCAAAGCCAGCCGGCCTACTGATCTTTGGTTACCTTCTAAACCCGACAAGATATCCGATTTTAAGCATAGAATGCCATTTGCGAATGTTAGCGCTGGCACCATTACTCCTTTCCAGATTCCACGCACCACTTCATACTTATTGTGGCCCCACAGTGCTCTGTGTTTCATTATTGCTGCATTCCGCTTCCCCTTGAGTATTCTGCATTTCCGCTTCCCCTTGAGGTTGCTTGAGTAATTCTTCCCTTCGTTTATGTGTACGCCGAGGTACTTATATTGCTTCACTATGGGTATTACTTGCTGTTGAATTGACACCACGAAGTTACTCGTCTCTTCATGAAAGATCATAATTCCTGATTTATCTGTGCTAAACTTAAGGCCTAGATTTGTCGCCACATTCCCACAGATATTCGCAAGTATCTGAAAATCTTTTTTATTGTCCGCTAGTAGCACAATGTCGTCTGCGTACATCAGTCCAGGGATTTTCTGTTGCACCATTTGTCCATTACGCATGTAGGATAATCGAAGCCTAATTCGTTGTTTTCCAGTCGTCTTTCTCTACCCTTAACGTAAAGCGTGAACAATGGTGATAGAGGGCATCCTTGCTTCAATCCTTGGTGAATTCCCACCATTTCATTACCTTTTCGACCTTCCCATACAACTTGTACTTGGTTGTCTCTATATATCTCCCTCAGAAGCTCCACGAAATCGTCATCTATGCCTTCGTGCTGAAGAATATCCCATAACAATTCCCTGTCTACGTTGTCATAAGCTCCTTTAATATCTAGAAATGTTATCAATAAAGGTCTTTTCTTAGCTCCTGAAATCTCTATGCACTGAGTTAGTACAAATATATTATCCTCTAAGCGTCTGCCTGGCCTGAACCCATTCGGTAGTTCCCCAATACATCGTTTTTCTCCACCCACTTCGACAGTTCTAATTTTATGGCTTGCATTGTCATTCTATGTATCACCGACGTTACTGTAACTGGCCTGTACGAGCTCGTCTTATCCTTACCTCCTTAGCCTTTGTAGATTAGATTCATCTTGCTTTCACGCCATCCAACGGGAATTTTCTTTGTTCTAATCACTTGCTCTAGGGCATTAGCCAGCAGTGCCTTGCTTTTTGGACCGAGGTTTTTGATTAGCTGTAGTGGGATTTAATCGGGTCCTGCTGCGGTGTGGTTAGGGGCAGTTTCTGCTGCCTTTTTCCAGTAAAAGCTTTCTATGCTAAATTTTGATCTCTCAGGCCTCTCTGCTGTTGCTGGACTGTTGTCTGAACTACGCTTTTTCTCGTGCTGAAGTTATAACTAATAACGTCTGTGATGTACCGCAGTGCATCGCCTCCTTCGTAGATGTTACGGTCTTCATCCCTTATAGCCGTTTGCGAGAATTTAGTTGGAGCTCCGAGTACTTTTATATGGTTCCAGTATCTTTTTGGGGCGCCTTTGTCTCTTTTGTGAATGTTATGGACCCAACGTTCACTTGCGCATTTAATTTTCTCTTGCACGAGCTCACTCGCCACCCTTTTCTTTTCTCGGTATGTGTTCTATCTAAGAAGCACCTCTTCTTCGTGTAATCCCAACTTTTTGGCTTCTTGATGAGCCCTAGATGCCTCTTTACGCTCTTCTATAGCTTGTTTAATTTCCTTGTTCCACCACTTACGTGGTTTCCTCTTTCCAATCCAACAATTGTTTTGCCGTGTCCGCCTTATTTCATGCTGCATAACGTCCACCAGTTCCTTATATTCCCACACTGCTGTAGAAAAAGCCTCAATTTTCTTCTCTATACGTTGTTTGCGATCTCCGTCATTTGCTCGACATTCATTTTTAAAAACTCTGAGGCTATTCGTTCATGTTCTGCGCTGGTATCTCGCCCAAACTTTAATGCTAAACGTCTATGATCGCTTCCCAGGCTATTTTTTTCAATTTTCGTCTATTATCATTTGACCTAGTTGTTCGTAGACCATTTCTGAGACTAAGGCGTAGTCGATACATGAGTGCCTGTTTCCGCGTTGCCACGTTACCTGTCCATGGCACTTATTCTCCCTGTTAACTACTATAAGGTTCTGTTGATCACAGAGATCCAGCACTAGAGAGCCGTTGTAATCAGTATATCTGTCTAAATCGTCCATGTGTGCGTTCATATCTCCCATTAATATCACCTGGCCCGATTTACTGAACTCATTTATATCGCTTCTAATGCAATCAACCAATTAACTCATTAATATCGCTTCTAATGCAATCAACCAATTCCTTATTTTTTTCTCTGCTATCACTACCGGTCCATAGGTAAGCTACTCTCAGCCACGTATTTTTACCTTGCCATGTGCCGCTAATCCATAAATGCTCTTTACATGTCTCGTTTACCCTTCGCCACTGCTGACCTCGCCTAATTATTACGCCTCCGCCTTTCCTTGACCCGGTCATTCTGTTGCACCCTTCCCATACAATATTGTCAATAATAGGCGGCTGCTCCAAATCTCGTAGATGCGTTTCGGTCAAGGCGTACACGCTAATCGCTTCATCATTCAGCTGCGTTTGAATTCCCAGCCATTTTTCCTGCTTGCGACCACCCTGCATGTTAATGTAGCAAAATTTGGCTTCTCTATTCTTATCCTTTCTGCGTCTTTTCCTGACTCCTGGTCGTATAATTCTGCCCGTTACTGGTGTTTCGCTACGTTCAATACTTAATCTTGCTCCCTGATTGCCTGAGGCTCGCCTAAAAAAGCTACAGCTCGCGCCGTGAATCGACGTCCGACCGGTATTGCTACACTTTCACAAAAATGGATCCCGTCACGCACAAAAGCGCCTTCGCGGCCTGCTCAGTGCACTTCTCGGTTGATGTCAATGACCGTAAAATTCATTGCTTGAGCTAGGGTCCAAATTTCCCTGTTTACTTCAAGAACTGCCCTTTCAATTTCAATACCCTGCCTTTCAGCCTCTGGCACAGTGCACACCGCGATTTGTACTTCCTTTGAAACATTCCGCAGGTCGGTGACCCCTTTGGCTATTTGCTTTGTGATCCCTGCCCCTCGTCCGTGCAGTACGTCAATCACTCTGCCCATTATCACCACTAGGTGTCTCTCCTCCATTGGGTACCACATGCGTTCCTTGGCCTTCGCTATCACCTCTATAATCGGCTTTCCCGGAAGCGCGCTAACCTGGACTCGTTCGCCTGCCCTCTCTGTTATCGCCGGTTCTACTTTACGCATGTTGGAATCCCCAACAAAGACAACTCCACGCTTATTTTCTTCCCCCTCACCGCCGAGAGGTCACATGGCCCTTCCCTCCTTTCGTATCCTTGCCCTTGGCTTTGCTTTCTCCCGCGGCCGCGTCAGTGCTATCCCCTTCGTGACCATCACTGACGTTTCCGCCACTGCTTCCCGGCGTGGCGGGTTCGGCTGTCTTAGCTGCACTCGCATCGGCTCCGTTCGCGGTGCTCGCCTCGATGCGTTCACCGTTGCTTTGCGGATTGGTGGCCCTCAGCTGCATTTCTGCGTTAGCTAGCTTTTCTTCTACCTCCTTCTTCTGCTTCTTTCAGTTCCTTTTCTAGCTTTCCAACCCGCTTAGCTAGCTTATCCTTCTCCTGCTCTAGACGGTCTAGCCGCGACCCTAGCACACACATCCTACAGATAAAATCTGCACCGTTCGCTTCGCGTGCTCACTTCAACCGCGTTTCTTCCAACGCGTAAGAACGCTCGCACTCAGAACAACGCACGCGTGGGTTCCCCCTAGTACCAACCATCATCCTTACTAACAAGGCGTAGATGTGACAAAAACACAATTCGTTACCTACTTTTATCTAAGCGAAAAGACCAAGAAACTTAAGAGCATGGAAATAATTTATAAAGATTGCTTGGCTAAGCTAACCCTTCTAAAAAAAAACAAAGAGCGAAATATAAAATAAGAAAACTTATCTCTTTGGCACGCTGCTCCTGCTGCTCTGAGACGGCACCTCAACTCGACACGACCACTACCGTCGGGCTTCGTCCGCTCCCGTCGGCTTCACTCGTGAGAAGTTGGAGTGGCGCCCTCTACGAGTGACGTCACGGCCAGGGCAGCGCTCGTTCGGCTGCTGCGCGCGCTCCTTCCCTTCGTGCATGCTTGGGGTATTGGTGGCTCGAGTCGTACTTATGGAAGGATATGTTAGCTTCTTTTTATTGCGATAGCAATTATATGGACACTTCAACCGGATTTCTGCCGTCGGCTTCGGCGTCGCCGTGAGGTTCCCTATAGATAAAATCTACGCCGCGCGCCGTATGCCCGAGCGGAAGCGTGCGGGGACGCGCGCTATCACGGAGAGCGAACGCACTCAATCTCCCACGCGCAAGCAAGGAAAAGCCAGCGCCGGAGGGAGCGGGGGGGGGGGGGGGGGGGGGCACTTCTACTCTGCCAACAACCGCGCTCGTCGCTCGCTCGCACCGTCGCATATCTCCAGACGACTCCGACCTTTATGCGCCGTGCATTCGCCGCCCAGTTTCCGTTGAAGCGATAGACCTCACGTACCTTCGCCGCTGCGGCGTATGCGCTTGCTGCCAGCATTTTGACAGTCGTTGTCTGCAGTCATTCAGTGTGATATATTCATGTTTGTTTGTGCGCGCTCACACCACGCTTGTTCAATCAGTTAGTAATAGTCGGGTCACATTTTCCAACACACGCTACACATGCAATGCTGCCCGGGTCGGCAGTGCAGCGCTACAGGTGTGTCCCTTCGCACGCGCTGCCCACGGGAAGCGCTTCTCATCAACACCACCGTTTCACACGCGCCTTCTCGTGGTCATCGAGTCTCTCTTCATGTCGGTCTACTTACGCCGCAGCACACCTGCTTACTTAATCCGCTCATGTTTACTACAATTCATATTGCTACCAAAGCCGCTCACCTTACTTCGTATGACATTGCTGTGTTGCTATCGCATTCATTGCTTCGCCCTTAGGGCAAAACTGTGACATTTTACTGTCATGCCCGAACGGCAGTCTCTTCTTCAAAACCTCGAGTCGTGAAAATTTGCGGCGTGGATATCGCAAGCTATGTGGCATTGAAGGGGTCTACTGGTTTTGCCATGCGTATATGCGCAGTGTCTGTCCATAAAATTTCCGTAAAAAGAATGTCTGCAATTTCAACACACGAAGTTGTGTATGATGCTCCGCAAAACACTTAACATTCCCTTAGTGCTTAGCTATGAGAGACATTGCATTTTACAAGGAATAAAAATCTTGGTATTGGTATTTCATGTCAATATTATAAATGCGTGTTAAAAGGAAACTGCCCAGCGAATCTTTTATGATGATTCTTATTACTATGGTGAGTTGTTCTAGTCAAATATGGCAACTTTATTAATGCGTAAAAGGAAGAGTTAATCGCGCATTTTGCATGAAAACGTTCGCTAATACTTTCACCGTTCTCTGAAACAGGAACCCAGAAAACGCATTGCTCATGGCTGTTAACACGACGGTGCGTCACGTATAGTATGTATATACTGTGGGGTCTCACATGTGCTCTTGGGACAAAGGAACGACAATACAGTAGTGCAAACAATCACAAGGGCATTTATTGCACCTTTCATACACTAATACACACTAACCGAATTAGAACCAATAGAACATTCACACGGGCGCGCGACAAATCAAGTAAGTCCGACTCACCGCGACCCGATAGCGAGCGAATACGCTCGCCCCCTGCTATGACACCATCGCCTAGTCGTTCACGTGTACAGTCACGCGAACGGTGGCGCGCTCGAACGATCCGTGTTCGTCCATACCGGTGTCCTGCTCTAAGCCTCGCGCGACGGTCGCGCGAAGCGGGCCGGCGCACGCGCGAAGCGTTCGTGCGTGTTGGTCGCCGATCCCCAGCCAAAGAGAGAGCGCCTCCGACCTTTTTCTCCCAAGTGACCCCGCCGTTAACATCGCGACACTAGCGCCATCTCTCGCAACGCGCCGCAACCACCGCCGGACTTAGCCACGCAGAGAAGCCGGACTACAGGAGACATGCGGGGAAAACAACATCTGGGGACGCGTGAGAGTCGCGCATCCCCACAATACTTCACGAATACCATAACAGCAATCACCTAAAAGAACAGTTTCGTGGTTAAGATCGAGAGCCTATCAAAGTGCACGCGAGAAAATGTTTCATAGTGACCCTAAGTTGCTTTTATCGACACCATGGTACAGGCCTTACGCAACTAAATCTACTGACTGTGGTTATGGCGAGGCACGCATTATTCGCTAAACCCATCAGTTCACTACACCTTCAAATTGAAACCATACAGCAGTTCTTTAAGCCACAATTACAATGCCTAAAGTATACTCGAAGCTATAGAGCGCAGCTTAGGCGTTTGAATTTTCCTCTTCAGCGCAGCTTAGGCTGCGATGAAGAGGAAAATTCAAACGCCTTCTGCCTCACCATGTCTCGACCCTGCGTTGTTTAACTATACACAAACTGAGAACTATTCGATTCGTGAGTACATAAAAGAGAACCTCACATACCCGCCTCACAGAGAATACACCACAAGCCTCAAATGAATTCACTTGATTTTTGACCTCCACAGGGGAATAATGGTATCTTCAATAAGCCTCATACTGCTAATGAATGAGGCTACGGCTTCTTTCTAGCTGCAGCCATACGGTCCAAAAGCCATCTTTCACTAAAAAATTTGGGCCGAGCAGCCGTGTCCGTTCGCCAAACAGATTCGTGATGTCTGTTCCTCAAGAAACAAGCAGCAGTAAATTGCACAAGTGAGTTGAACGTGTAGCACGGAAAAGTGAATAAATATTGGTACATTCCTTTGCGTATTCTGCAAATTGCTGTAAGCCTCAATTAGCTTTACTTCAAATTACCGCGACTTGAAATTAAGTGGTGAAGAATGGCCTAATTTTGAGAAGCAGTTAAACGAATAAGTGGTGCTGGTTGAATCTAAACTGCAGTGGCAGGTCCTTCTGTTACTGCCGAGCGTTTCTGTAAACAAAAGAAAAATTTGAAATCGTACCATGAACTACTCGTCATAAGCAAACACGTTTTAATGGGTTAAAGTCAAGGTAAATGTAGCAGTCATATGTAGCCGACATAGTGAAACGCTCGTTGCACCAGTACAGATATGGTATTCTAACTGGATTCTTGTGTGCTATGTTTATGCGTTTATGTTCTTATTAGTCACGTGCTATTTATGCTTTTTTTATTAGTCCCTCAGTCTGTAAAGTCTAGATCCGCGCATGAGAAACACGCAATGGGCTAGTCTGAGCTCCTTTGGCTAGCACTGCAGCGTTGCCCTAGCGAAATACATTGCCGTATAGGAAATAAGCTCTTTGAATAAGATTGAGCGAATTATGACGTCGTAAAATGTATTTGAGATGACCGTCATAAGTATACAAGCACAAGGAACGACAACGAACAAACGGAAACACTGCAGAAAGCGCCCGGACAACGCCCGAACGGCAGCAGACGACAGGCGCCAGTCCGTGCCTTGATGTCACGTGAGTGGCGCTCGCAGCGCCCCTGTAGGTCTTTCTCGGGGCTAATAGTGGCAGCACCTAGGGCCGTATTCTGAAACGTTGCATTTCGGCGATATTTCTTTTTCGTTTTCAGGCGCGCGATGATTGGCTGCTTTAGCAAAATTGGATGAACTGATCAGCTGGTTGAGCCCGACGTCATTCAATTTTGCTCAACCAGCCAATCAGCGCGCGCCTGAAAGCGAAAAAGAAATATCGCCGAAGTGGAACGTTTCAGAATACGGCCCCTAGAAGCAGTCCGCAGGCGCAATGCGTGCGGCCTACCTTCGCGCGCACTGCGTTCAGGTGTTTTAGAGCGCAGCTCACCTGCTATGATCACCTGCTAAAATTCCGGGACAAAGAACCTAATTATAACCGGAGATTTTAACCTGCCATCCATTGATTGGAATAACAAGCAGTATGCATATTCTGTAGCGGCTGACGCTCTAACTGATCTAATGCTTACTTTTAATCTTGACCAGATCGTGACAGCTTGCACCCGTGGAAATGCAATTCTGGATCTTCTATTTATTTCTGAAAAATTTTGCTCGGGAACAGTACAGGTTGAACCTGGAATTTCAGACCATAACCTGATATATTTCTGCTGGACTAGATATACGGAGATTCAAAAGGACAAAATTCCTCCAGCTACAGTAAAAGACTATAATAGAGCCGATGACACAGCAGTAATTGATTATTTAGAAGAGCATCTTGTCGTTAGCACGAACAACGTTGAAAGTTTGTGGCAACAGTTTTATTATGCAGTTAAGTTCTGCATTCAACATTTCATACCGTCAAAAAGACTGCAAAAGCACCGTACAAACCCCTGGATTAGTCGGGAGATAATTCAAACCAAAAGAAAAATTAAGCGCCTGGGAAAGAAGCACAAAACATTCACTCCACAATTTATGCAGCTAAAGCATGATCTGCAAAGTAAAGTAAAACAATCAAGAAACAACTTTTTTAGCAACATCATTGCCGACTTCATTAAAAGTGATCCTAGCAAGTTCTGGCGCTACCTCAGTCAAAGTAAAAAGGAGATTAAGAAAGTCAAAGTTGATGATAATATTCTGGATGACCCAACTTCTATTGCAGAGACGTTTAATCAGTACTTTCAATCTGTTTTTTCAATACGTGGCGAATATAACCTGCCAAATGTTTCTCCTGTATTAGAAAATGAGTTGGATATAACTAGTGAGGGGGTTCTTGCCATGCTATTAAAGCCAGATAATAAGTCCACTGGCCCTGACGGACTGTGAAATGCCTTTTTAAGGCGTTTTTTTTTTTTTTTGCAGCAAATCTCAAATTTTTTGACCACACTGTTCAATAACTTCTGGTGTCGTACCAGCTGACTGGCGTGTAGCCCGTGTCCATAAAGCCGGTGATCGGCTACTTCCTAAAAATTACCGTCCTGTTTCTGTTACTAGTAGTTGTTGTAAGCTTTTGGAACACATAGTGGTGAGTTTTATTCAGGAATTCGTTATTAAAAACAATATTTTATCTCCTCATCAGCACGGCTTTCGAAAGGGTCTATCTACAACCACACAGCTTATTTCGACGGTACACGAGATATCGAGCGTACTTGACTAGTCCGGTCAAATTGACATTCTGTTTTTAGACTTATCGAAAGCCTTCGATAGAGTGCCTCATGGAAAATTATTGCATAAATTAGAGTGTATAGGGTTACCTTTGTACATTATTCCGTGGATTGCCTCGTACCTAGCCGATAGAAAGCAGTTTGTGGAAATGGATCATTGTCCGTCCTAGCGCTGTCTGTTACCTCGGGCGTTCCACAAGGGAGTGTTTTAGGTCCGCTATTGTTTCTCCTTTATGTTAATGATTTGGTGGATGTAGTGCCTCATGATGTATCCATAAGAATGTTTGCTGATGATTGTGCTGTTTTTAAGAAAATATCCACAAATGATCATTTCTTGTTGCAAAAAAACTCTTTTGGCAATCGATGATTGGTGTATGCGTTGGGGTAACCAGCCTGTATTAGAAGTTTCGAAATATAAGTACTTAGGCGTGACTCTAACTAATAAGCTTGCTTGGTCAGAGCATATATTGGGCATTGTTTCATCAGCCCTGCGGAAGCTATAGTTCCTTAAAAGAAAACTTAAAGATGCTCCAGTCAGTACCAAAATGTTAGCTTACAATACATGTATTCGGTCAAAACTAGAGTATGCTGCCGAAGTTTGGGATCCTCATTTTAAGAAAGATGTTATGCAACTCGAAAGGGTCCAAATAAAGGCAATCAGATTTATTTTTGGGAGATATAGAAGGCAAGATTCGCCATCCTTATTGATGCAGAAGTACCATGTGCCGACTCTCGAGGCTCGCCGAAAAATTAGTCGTCTTGGTTTTCTTCAAAATTGTCTTGCAGTGAAAACTAAGTTAATACTTCCAAATTGTATAAAACCTTTAACTACAAGGACAGCTAGACATAGCCATGAATACTCTTTATCGCCAATTTTCGCTAGAACCGATGCACACAAGTACTCTTTTTTCCCACGAACGGTGTCTGAATGGAATTCTTTGCCCCGAAAGGTTTTTGAATCCGCCGATTTTAGAATGAACTTGAGTCTCACATTGTAAGCTTCGATGGTTGAACATTGTTACGGTCTTTGTGTTCTCTTGATTTTTGTTGTTGTTTATCTTCGGTACATTGTATTTATCCTTTGTAGCCCCTCCTGCTAGGGCCAAATTACTGGCCTGCAGTATTGTGTAAAAAAAAAAAAAAAAAAAAAGCTCTTAGGCGCCTGTTTCTGCAGTGAGCGTCGTAACCGAGCGAACGAGCACAGCGAAAGATGAGAGCGAAAACAACGACAGCGAAGAGAGCGCGAGGAGGAAAGCGGATGAGGACGCGTGAAAAGAAAAAAATATATGCGGATTCCGCGCACAATCGATGTAAGCGGAGCTTTGTATGCTGTTGCATTGATTGACGATAATTGGTAATGTGACATTAATGTGGGTAATTTCTTGAGCGTTTAGTCCAATACGAGAGTGGCGAGGTAACGTAAAATGTTACCTTGCGTGTACCACTGCTGTTTGTCTGCGTAGTCCACAGAACACACATGCTTGAGGCGTTGTTGTGCGTCATTGTTCATGATCTCTCAAAGTTGGGCATTAGCATTTTTCACATGGCACATCGCATCGTGGCAGATGGGTTAACGTTTATTGGCTTATGGGGATGCACGTAATTCAATTTATTATAGAAATGTTTATATACATTGTATACATTCATTCGTGGTATACACCGCGTTTCGCTGCGTAGCGAAGACGCTCCTGTTCCGCTCGACGCTTCTTTAACCTCTCACCCTGGGAGAGGTTTTTAGATGCGAATCAGCTTATGGTCGGGGCTATGTCACTCCCTCCCTCCGCCGTGCGCCGTCCACACCCCTACTGCGCATCCGGGGAAGCCGGCTTCCGCTTCCGGTTGCACTTCCGGTTCCGCTTCCGGAAGCCAGGAGAACGCTTCCGGCATTTTGCCCGAATGATCCCCCGGTGCTTCGCCCACTCATCATTATTCACTTCGTCCTCTCATTCTCCTCCCGCAACGCCGCGATGAGTGCCATGGACAGCGCCGCCGGGGTGGCTCAGTCAGCTAAGGCGTTGCGCTGCTGAACCCGAGGTGGCGGGATCAAATCCCGGCCGCGGCGGCCGCATTTCGATGGAGGCGAAATGCAAAAACGCCCGTGTGCTTGCGTTGTAGTGCACGTTAAAGAACCCCAGGTGGTCAAAATTAATCCAGAGCCCTCCACTACGGCGTGCCTCGTAATCAGAACTGGTTTTGGCACGTAAAACCCCAGAAAGAAGAAGAAGAAAGAAGAAGCCAGCGTCAACGCCAGTGTCAGCGCCGTGGACAGCGCCGCGGAGAAGATGGCTCGAGCCGCTGCCACGAAACAGCAGCGACAGGCCGATCTGAAAACTAATGGGAACTTCAGTCGACCCCATGGCTGCTTCGCATACTATTCGGGGTTCCCCTACGGGAAGATGGTGTAATTTTTTGCACTTGATCTCACCCCCACTGCTCTCTAAGGCGCTGTTATCCTATTTGAGGGGTCTGCGAAACTGTGCAACTTGTGTCCGCCGTGCTCATTTTTGAACTTTCATTGGACTCATATAGCGTGTTTGCATTTGTTTTTCATGTGTGTATAAATGTTACGTAATTAATTTTTGTATAAAACTACTAATAATTTCATGCAATAAAGAAGAAAAACAAGTCCGGCATGGTCTAGTGACTTGAAAGGGTCTGAAGGAGAGCTCGTTGGTATGCATTCACGGTGTAAAAAACAGCGCTAAAAACACGGACAGAAGGAATAACACAGGACGAACGCTGATTGTCAACGGGTGCTTTATTGTGCGTGCACAAATATATAGCTTGAAATGGAACGGTGAAAGAGAGACAAAAGAAAGAGAAAAGAGGGGGGGGGGGAGTGGTTTAGATGCCAGTCACGCTTGGCCCGGTATGCGTCAGCGGGCAGTGCGTATCCGTTATGCGTATCCGGGCAGTGCGTAGCCCGTTATGCGTCAGCTCCCCTTCACTGGTTCTCACCGACATGGAATACAGATATCTACTTGACTAATCATTATATGATTGTTAGTTTTACCTTTAGACCCAAGCGCAACTGGTAGCTAAACCAGTTGGAGAATCAATCGGAGAAGCCGGCACCGCCCTCTTCATGCGGTTATCTATTTTCACTGTGCTGGCTCGTGCACATCGAAACCCTCTCCACTAGAGCGTGCTTCTCGCCTCCTGTCTGCCAATTAGATAAGAAAAACCGCTGAGTGTAGACAATGTTATTGATTTTGAAAGCGAACAAAGGTGACCTCTTATAATCGAGGAGAATGTTTGATTGGGTTGTTCAGACAATGCTGCGGGTCACCGCCCGATGCTTGCGTCGGTGGTTACGTAAATTTGACGTCAGGAGTTTGGAATCAAAACAGTTTGGAATCATTTTACGTTATAGTGCAGCCGGTGTCGGAAATATTTTTTGCGCTTATTTCTTTTGATTATTATCTTTAGTGCGCATCGACGGGGTTAGGTTATGTTAGGTTAGGCCGACGGCGCGCCAAACAGACGGTCTCACCGCCCTGCTCCCATCCGCCGCAAACCTAGCGTCTACATCGCTATTGATCCTTTTCGCGGAGATCCCGTGGGCGCTGCCATGTTTGATCACGTGGTGACGCGCTCATTGTTTGCCTCAACTGGCTCCGTTGCCTCCTTGTTTACAATGGAAGTGCATGACGCCGGCACGGCTTAGAAAACCTCTGTTTTCGGAGATACCCTAGACGGTGACTAGGTTGGACGACACGAAGGTTTGATCAGAGCTTCAGAGAACATGCAAAAGCGCTTTCGCAGCTGATTGTGCTATGCCCGAACGGCGCAAGCAGCGTATATGATGCTTGTTCTAAAAGCGGGGCTAAATATGTATTCCAAGTTATCCAAACATTCCGCTCATGAATTCAGTCAGGATTTGTGTATTGCTCTTTGTTCTTTATTCGGTTAGTATTTTGAAGCAGTGGCTTGTCAGTTTCTGACTCAGTGAAGTTCCTCGGTGCGGCCATTATCTAATTTCTGCCTAATCGCTCGTGGGTGTGCTCAGTTCCGATAGATTTGTTCTTGCTGCGCACAAAGCTTGAAACGTAGCTGTTTTGTAAATTGTAATACCTTGTTGCAAATATATTTTACAGCTAGTAACTCGCTTACTCTGGTGGACCGTCACGAAACATTCAGCTTCGACCATTCGTGCGCCATCGGTGTAGTCCGTCATTTATTGCGCGTATACAGTGCGCATATATTCAAGTGCGCGCCCATTCACTTATTCTTGACACGTCGGCTCTAGAGTGGGCGTAAGTTTTCCTGCCATTTGGGACAGATGTGTGTAGATAACGTGCGCGAAACTTACTATTACAGGAAGGGGGCTACTCCTTTTGTCTTTGTTTAACGAGTGGTACTCACTCTTGCCGACGTTCTGGGGATGAAGCCCTTTCTTTGAAGGTTAGCGAGGCTGGCCGATGATCAAATTTCTTTATCCTCGAAGAAAGCCGTACATCTCGAAGTGCCGGTAACACGTTCGGTGAGTTGCAGCAGTGGTCCGCGAACTTGGCCACACACATTCATTCCATTCCTTAACATGCCATCACTATTTTTGCAGCCAACTACTGCACACGTCTTCACTTCACATGATTCAATCTAGCATGATTGGAGCACAGTGTGTTAGCGAAAACTCAGTTGCATTTCTGACAGCTGATCGCACAGAAGCAAGGTAGAAGCGGTAAGGGTTTCGTATTCGTGCGCGGTCGCTGAAGAGACGTGTGGCGCGCCACCGTGAGGGCCATCTCGTTTCTCTAAAACAAACTGCTCCGCGAAAAGGGTCATATTATTATTGCGATAGCAATTATATGGACACTTCAACCGGATTTCTGCCGTCGCCGTCGCCGTCAGGTTCCCTATAGATAAAATCTTCGCCGCGCGCCGTATGCCCGAGCGGAAGCGTGCGGGGACGCGCGCTATCACGGAGAGCGAACGCACTCAATCTCCCAGGCGCAAGCAAGGAAGCGGGAAGCCAGCGCCGGAGGGAGCGGAGGGGGCGCACTTCTACTCTGCCAACAACCGCGCTCGTCGCTCGCTCGCACCGTCGCTTATCTCCACACGGCTCTGACCTTTATGCGCCGTGCATTCGCCGCTCAGTGTCCGTTGAAGCGATAGACCGCACGTACCTTCGCCCGTTGTTGCGGCGTATGCGCTTGCTGCCAGGGTTTTTACAGTCGTTGTCTGCAGTCATTCAGTGTGATCTATTCATGTTTGTTTGTGCGCGCTCACACCACGCTTGTTCATTCAGTTAGTAATAGTCGGGCCACATTTTCCAACGCACGCTACACATGCAATGCTGCCCGGATCGGCAGTGCAGCGCTACAGGTGTGTCCCTTCGCACGCGCTGCCCACGGGAAGCGCTTCTCATCAACACCACCGTTTCACAAGCGCCTTCTCGGGGTCATCGAGTCTCTCTTCCTATCGGTCTACTTACGCCGCAGCACACCTGCTTACTTAATCAGCTCATGTTTACTACAATTCATATTGCTACCAGAGCCGCTCACCTTACTTCGTATGACATTACTGTGTTGCTATCGCATTCATTACTTCGCCCTTAGGGCGAAACTGTGACATTTTTTAGCCTCGCACTAGACCTCGCACGTAGGCTGCGGGCGCGCTTCAATACTCTCGACACCAGGCGCCACCTCTCGGAGTGGACTGCGGGAATCGACGGACTAGAGTGTGTTTTGTGCGTGGCGCTTGTTTGTGTCGTTACTACTCACGGTTTGAGTGAGTAGCAACGATGTACAAAATGTTTTCGTCAGGACGGCATTGTGCCGTTGTCGGCATTCTTGATAGGAATGTGGCGAGCGCCAATATTTAAAAATTCCGCTCGGCGTTACACTCCTTGTAACACTTGAAGGCGGAAGCTTGGTGCAAATTTAATCATGCACTGAGTTATACATTTAGTTACACATTAGGTTATACATTACCAAATTATACGCTTTCGCTACATGTAAAACCCCGTGTGGCACATACCCGCTTATCACGGACTTGGGTATAGAGCGAGGTATGCGCCACACGTGATCGAGTATATGCATTTCCTTAGGGCCACGCGACATTTTTTTGCCATCCGCTGCGACGCTGGGTTTTCGACAAGGCCATTGCCAACTCTTTAAAGGACACCTCCGCATGAGACATATTAAAGTTTCGTCTTAATAACTACTGGGGTTTTACGTGCCAAAACCACGATGTGATTATGATCCACGCCGTAGTGGACGGTTCCGGAAATTACGACCACCTGTGGTTACTTGCACTGACAATCGCACAGTACACGGGCTTTTAGCATTTCGGGTCAATTGAAATGCGACTGCCGCCGCCGGGGTAGAATCCGCGTCTTTCGCGTCAGCAGCCGAACACCGTAACCACTGCACCAACGCGGCGCGCCGATCGATGAGTTTTCAAGAAGTGAAGCGCTAGGAAACCAGATTACGATTATTGTTGGGTGGAAGAAAGGCTCCCCAAGTATTCTTGTTCTTTTTTTTTTTTTAGGGGCGAACCACCTTAGGGCCGAGCCTTGTCCCTCGTCGTCCGTTGTCCGTCCGTAGCTCTGGTTTGCATGGAGACCGCTAGGGGCGCTGCGGTGCACAAGGGCTATATAAGCGCTGTATATACTGTACACATGTACAGTATATATATATATATATATATATATATATATATATATACATTACAGTTACTTTTTTCACAACACGTCGCTTTATGCATTGAAGCACAAAACTAAAACTAACTGGAACGCCAATGCATTTCTCCGCAAAGTTCGAGAATTTATATCTCGAAACTGGCTTTAAAAGCTCTGGTTTGCATGGAGACCGCTAGGGGCGCTGCGGTGCACAAGGGCTATATAAGCGCTGTATATACTGTACACATGTACAGTATATATATATATATATATATATATATATATATATATATATATATATATATATATATACAGGGTGTCTCAGCGAACACTTTCAAAATTTTTTAAAGGTTACCTGTGGCAGATAACCCAATTCTAGTTAATCAGCTGGTCTACTCGAAGAGGTGGACATAACTTGCACACAAAATTGCAATGCATAATTGACTGATTAACCAAATTTTACTACTTAAGTTTTTAACTAATTACCCGATGGCCCATATTGCAATTTACAAATTGTAGCCGTGGAGTTCGCAAGGCGGATCCACTTGGAATGAATTCTCGGGATGACGCCAGTTTCGAGATATAAATTCTCGAACTTTGCGGAGAAATGCATTGGCGTTCCAGTTAGTTTTAGTTTTGTGCTTCAATGCATAAAGCGACGTGTTGTTAAAAAAGTAACTGTAATGTATATATATATATATATATATATATATATATAGAAGGAGAAGAAAGGGATCCGAGGTGCCCGATTTTTATTAATCATATCTTAAGAAGCCAACAAACAATGACACCAACGACAACATAGGGAAAATTACTTGTACTTTACTAATTTAATTAAAGAAATGATAAAATAATGGAAGCGAAAAATGGATGAAACAATAATTAACTGTCCGCAGGTGGGGAACGAACCCACGTCTTCGCATTACGCGTGCGATGCTCTTACCATTGAGCTACCGCGGAGCCGTTTTCCCATCCACTTTCTGGGGTATTTATGTTTTACAACTAGAACTAACCCTGGGAGTGTTAGCCAGCATCTTTTCCATGGTCACGGCCTCGGACAAGAACTCCGCGACCGTCTTCGGAGGGCTCCGCACGAGGCCAGCGAAGAGTTGCTCCGAAGAGATGACGTAACTTCTTTTCCTCCGTCATTCTTGGATCCGCTCGTCTGAAGAAGCGTGTCATGTCTTCGACGTACGTGGTCACAGTTTCGTTTGGCAGCTGGACGCGCGCCTGAATCGCTCGTTCCGCTCGTTCCTGGCGATCAGCACTGCTGTAGGTCTCCAAAAGCTGACGACAAAACTCGCGCCACGACGTCAGTTGCTCCTCGCGGTTCTGAAACCACGTACGCGCCCCATCCTCCCGGTAGAAGTAGACGTGTCTGAGTTTTTCCGTGTCGTTCCATTCGTTCACGGAGGCCACGCGCTCGTATTCGACCATCCAGTCTTCGACGTCTTCGAACACTGTGCCATGAAACGTCTTCGGGATCCGTGGGCTCTCAAATGTGTAACGGTTCGACATCGTGCTTCCCGTACCGGTTGGGGCGGTTTGAAGGGAGGCGCTGGTCATACCTGTTGATGTGGTGGGAACCGTAGTGTCGACGACTTCCGGGGACAGTCCCCTGATCCTGCGGCTGGTCCGATGCACGGAAGTGTCGACAGGCACGGGATTCGGAGCGCGGATGCTTGGAGGGGTCTGCAACATCCGTGAGGACGCTTACCCAGCACCTCCACCAGTTTGTCACGAGCCTCTAGATGTAGTCTTGAAGGCTTAATAACCCGTACAGCAGCTGGCTCTCGGAAGACGCGACCGTCGGGGCTGGCTCGAGCAGAGAAGGGGCGCGCGGTCTTCTTTCTTCTCTTTGGCTCGACCCACTCTTGCCCTCGACCCACTACCTACAGGTGGCAATATGTACGCTTATGTTTTTTTTATTTATCTTTTTGGTTCGCTTATTCATGTATTGCCTTATTCGTGTACTGTACTAATTGCCGAAATTCTGCTATTGACCGGTTTTTGTTTTTTGTGCTCTATGTAATGTTGGAATTTTCATGTATTGTACTAATTGTTGAAGCGCTGCTTATTCAAACTGCTACGGTCGACAGGCCAACAGTATGAGTAAATAAAATAAATAATAAATAAAATATTTATGTTTTACAACTAGAACTAACCCTGGGAGTGTTAGCCAGTGCCACCACTCACAAACCTAGGGGCGGATGTGGAACATCCTTTCTGCCGCAGGCGTCACGCAAGAAATCTGACTTTTCTAACTCTCTCTCTTTATAATATATATATATATATATATATATATATATATATATATATACATGGCGAATTACTATTACAGTAAGCGAAAGAGCCTAGACATGCGTCTATCAGTTATTTTTATATTTCACAGCCATCGACCTCACAACCATCACACATGGTGAACCATGGCGGCCCGACAAATTATTTGAATTTGCATTTATTTCTTGTAACTATATAAAATTTCAAGATAATGCAGCGACAAAAGGCAATGAGTGTCTCACAGAGGTCTCGGATTCCGCCAAGTATATATAGCCGCAGTACAGCGCACATAAAAATGCACATCTGTTATAGCCAATTTTACTAATTAAACAAAGAATTGTAATTGGTTTTGAAATCTACATCATAAATGTATCGCAACGAACGCAACGACGTACAATCAATATATACTACTTGCAATATCCACTAGAAAAAAAAGAAAGACAGCAGATGTGTGCGACCTTCGAGAATTATAACCCGGTTTCCAGCGAAGCTGTTTCTTTCGAACAGTTACGATAAAACTTTTAATTTCTTGTAATTACATCGCATACATTAAAAAGTTGCCCGTATATGACTGTCCGTTTGAAACTTTCGTCCCCGTGTAATGCTTTGGAGCACTTCTTGTTGGGAATTTTTAAAAAGCCAGTAATTCATCAACACACATGTTACTTCGCCATAACATTTACCACGGTGTCCTCCCTCCTTCCACTTCGGCCTCCCCCCGCCTTCCTTACTGTGATGTGCAGGTTCTTGTTTCAAAGCAGGTCTCTGAGGCAGAGCTTCAGAGGACCGAATCAAAGGACGAAGCCGTTTGGTTTCAAATAGCAGAACGAGACATTTAATACACACGTTATGAAGGCAATTAAGTAGGAGAAATGAATCGAAGAGCAGAGGAAATGAATAGAAGGAAGGCACAAGTAAAATCCAAGTTAGACAACACACAGAGCTAGGGCTAGGCATAGGTGACAGACAGCGCGCGTAACAGTTCGACGTGGAAGGGTGGTGGTAAGGCGACGAAAGAAGGGCGTTCGTCTCACCAACTGGATGACGGGCTGGTCGACGACTGGGTAGAACGTCCGATATCGCATCGGCTCCGGCTCGCGGAGGGGACACGGGCAGCTGGCGGCACGTGAAAAGCGAGGCGGCGTTCTCGCCAGGCAGTTGGAATCAAACTCGGGCCCGTCGCCCGACAGCTCGACCGCTGCCTACAGACGTTGGAGCTCGCCGGTCTCAAGTAGCAGTCTGCGACCGAGTGGAGTGGCGACGCCTGCGAGCTGGCTGCCGGGAGGCCCAGGTCAGGCGAAGTCATGGAGGCTCGGGTCCGAAACCCGACAGCCTGTCTTCGTCTCCCGGCCCGGTGGTTGACCTTCGCCCGGCGTCGCTTCCTGTAACTCCCCCTCTCCCCGGCCACTGCCTCGTTTTTCTTCCCTCTGGTCCGTGTGTTACTTTTGGATTGGTTATCTTCGGGCTCCGTGGGCATTGGTCATTGGCCCCCGTGAGCGCCGTGGTCCTTTCCAATTGGATGGCGCTTGGTTTGTTTGCTTTTCTTTGTGCCGTGGCGCCTCGTGCTTGACGCTCTTTGTCGTCGTCGTCGTCTTGCGCTCACCATGTTCACGTTCACACGCGCACAATTCACTAAACTTTGTCTTCGCGCACTACCACACACCACAATAGCCCCTTTTCTTGGAAAAGTTTTTTAACAGAAAACTGCCGCTTAGTGCGCGCCAAGTCCAGCACTATACCAGTTCGACAGTTCACTGGTCGCACCAAGCAGAGCAGTCACGCAAGCCAGTTCAATGAAGCACTCTAAAGTTCACTTTGGGTTGATAACGTTGCACGGAAAAGTTCTGAGCGAAATTCATTGGGGCTGTAAAGCACAACACTCATGCGTGCAGATGGCACAGGTTCAAACAAAAGTACCACGCACTTGAAAACGTGTTAAATCCAAGGTCAGGAGCCCAAAAATGCAACCGGGGACCTATCAGCATCCTCAGGTCACCCTCACCCACATGAGGCGAACAGCACTTTCCTTCCGCGTTCGATCCAAGATAACTGGAGCCGCTCTGCGGCGACTTCGAAGGCATGCATAGCTCTGCCTCCGCATAAGATGATTCCAGTGCCTAGACGATTTGAACGGTACAAATTGGGCATTGTTGTGCCGTGCCTACGTGCATATCATCGAGGCGACAGGAACTCCCATTTATCCACGACGGAATCCATTCGACGCGGGCAATGTGCCATAGTGCGTGCCCATCCATCATCGACGCGACGGGAGCTGACATACTACAACCATATCATTGAGGCGACGTACAGGAACTCCCATTTATCCATTCGACGCGGGCAACTTCAAATAGCCCCGGCCATCATCACCACTCGCCCCTCTGGGTCCTGTCGACGAGTCGCCGCCAAGGGGATTTAAGGAAGAGCCGGCCCATTTTTAAGCCAGAGAGTCGCCACCGGCCGACCCGTCGGTCTGCTGCGCTCTTACTGCTTTTACCAGCTATCACCAGCTAATGGCAGCTATTACCTGCTATATCTGTACATATTTGTACATACTGTATAAAGCTTTCGTCTCATCTTCGCCTGCTTCAAGACTCTGTCTCTCGTCCTCGACCCCGAGTCACAATAGCATCACGGGCATCGCACGCAACGTGCTTCACACACGTGCCTTGAGGCCTATATAACCCAATGGTACCCGTAGGAGTGCCATCTTGTCGCCTTGACCAATCGACAGAACATGCAATCAACATCTCAATGGAAGTGCCCTCAGTCACACACGACTTTACAGAAGTTATGATCGGCTTCTCTTTAGGTGAGTCATCGAGACAGCCTTCGAAGAAGTCTAGTTCGCTTGTCCCCGCTATAAGCGATCTATCTGATGACCTGGTGGCTAGTCCAGAGTTTGTCTTACATTCTTCAAATCCATAGTCTGTACGACCATATATTCCTCTCTCATTAGAGCTGAGGAGAGAAGCGGATTGCTCCTTGTCAAAAGTGCTTTGCCTCCCAGAGGCTCGAAAGCACATCTCCTCCGATACGGAACTTTCACGTCCCCTTGTCCCTGCTCTAGGAGCGGCTATGCTTACCCTTTCTCGAGGTAAACTGTCTGAATGGTCCTCACACTTCGTGAGGCCACTTGTCACTGCTGAGGGTGGTACACAGGAAGAATGTGCGAGCGTCTCATTGCCCACCTCATCCTCCTCGAGGTCACTGCCTATTGCAGTCTGCTGCCTATTGCCTATTGCCCAGTGCGTCGGGCTTTTGTACCTTTGCCTCTTTATGTGACGTGCTGTTGCTAGCACGGGTGCGCATGCGTGCCTCGATCTCATTTATGGCTGCCTGCTCCTTCTCTAAATCTATGTTTTCACTGCGGTCCATCTTAGGACCGATACTACCCTTTTTGCAGCCCGCCAGACTTTCATTCTCACTTTCTCGCTGCGCGTCTAACTCTAACGAGAGACCGCGACGGCGTTCGAGGCAGCCACTGGAGAGAGATTTCAAAACGTCCTGTCTGGAGCGCGTGTCAAACGCTCGCTCGATCGAGCTTGCCTGCGACTCCAGCTCGCGAATTTCTCTCAGTGCTCGTGCCCTTTCCGCCTCCACTACCTTGATACGAAGCTGCAGCACACGTTGTTCGTGTTCGATTTGCTGCTTTCTTGCCTCTCGTTCCGCAGCTCTGTCCTCTCGCGCCTCGTGTTCGTTGTACCACGCATTTAACTCCACTCCTTCAAGCCCCATGCGATCTGCTAAAAGCAATAGCTCTCGCGCGCTAGCCATATTTAGAGCCTCTCAAAATAACAACCAGAAAACCCAACGGCTTTGTCCTGTGCAGCGGACGCCAATTTGTGATGTGGAGGTTTCTTTAATTGTTTCGAAAACGCGTCTCTGAGTCTGAGACCTCAGAAAACCGAATCAGAGGACAAAGCCCTTTGGTTGCACAGCACACAAAAACATTTAATACAAGCAAGTATGGAAAGCAATCTTGTACGTACAGCCACACAAAGAAATATTCACAGCTTGCTACAACTATAACTCAAACCAGCATGATGACAGACTGAGAGTCAGAGCTATCTCTTTGGAGATGGTATAACAAAAATGCAACCAGAGACAGGGCTATGGAGCTAAGGCTACCGCGTGAGAGAGTTCGACGCGGAATGGTGGCGGCAAGGCGACGAGAGAGGCGGCGCTCGTCTCACCAACGTTTCGGCATCGCTGAGCGACGGGCAGGAAACCCGAGCGCAGCAGCCTGTAGAAGGAACGCTGGCGGCGTGGCGGCACGGGCAGTTGGAGGCGGCGTCGTGGCCTGGCAGCTCGGTGCAAACTCAGGACCGTGGCCCGACTGTTTGCGTCCTGCCGGCAGGCTCACGAGTTCGCCGGCCTCGGGCATCCATCCGTGGTCGGTTGGAGTGGCGACGCCTGCGAACTGGCTGGCGGGAGGCCCAGGTCAGGCGAAGTCGTGGAGGCTCGGGTCCGAAACCCGACAGCCTGTCTTCGTCTCCCGGCCCGGTGGTTGACCTTCGCCCGGCGTCGCTTCCTGGAACTCCCCTTCTCCCCGGCCACTGCCTCGTTTTAGATGAGAAGCAGCTTATGGTCGGGGCTATGTCACTCCCTCCCTCCATCCGCCGTGCAGCGTCCACACCCGCACTGCGCATGCGCATCCTCCTCCCCCTCCTCTCCTTGTATGTATATGTATAGCATACGCACGCCAAGCTCCCGGAAGCCGGCTTCTGCTTCCGGTTCCGCTTCCATTTCCACTTCCGGTTCCACTTCCGTTTCCACTTCCGGTTCCGCTTCCTTTCTTTACTTATTTGAATATACTGCAGGCCCTTCACGGCCCGTGCAGGAGTGGTACAGAAATGTAATGATTAAAAAATCGTGGGGAAAAGTCGATACAGAGAATGTCATAAGGAAGTCATACAGAAATGTAATGAAAAGAAAAAAATCATGGTGAGAAGTCAATACACTGAATGCGGTTAATAAAAGAGTCGATGTTATTGCAACACACAATATCGTTAGTTAACTTGTTCCACTGGGAAATGGCGGACGGAAAAAGGGAGTACTTGTGAACATTAACACGACTTGGGGGAGAATAGATTGTTTTGGAATGATTAAGTCTAGTTGAGCGTTTTGGAGGATCTTGCAGGTAATGAGAACGTGTTATCTGGAAATGACCATGGTATAATTCATAGATGAATTTTAGTCGTGAAATTGCTCTTCTCTGCGAGAGGGATTTTAGGTTTGCCCTTGCGATCAGACCTGAGATACTAGACTGCCTTTTGTAATCCGAATATACAAACCTAACTGCAAATTTTTGTATGCGTTCTATTTTATTTATAAGGCGTTTTTGATGAGGGCTCCAGATTAAATCAGCGTATTCTAGACATGGCCTTATTAGTGTTTTGTACGCATTTAGTTTGAGGTGGGGTGGTGCTGCGCGCAGTTTTCTTTTTAAAAAGAATAGTTTGCCTTCGGCTTTTTGACAGATGGTCGAGATGTGGGGCTCCCAGTTAAGGTTAGGCGTGAGTTTAATACCTATATATTTCACCTGGTCGCTTTTGTTGATTATTGAGCTTCCGATAGAATATGTAAAGTTAAGCGGGAGTTTCTTATTTGTGAAAGAAATGTAATGTGTTTTTGATGTGTTCAGTTTCATGCCCCAAGTTTTGCATCAAGGGTTAATTGTTTTCAGTGAATTGTGAAGTTCTATCTGGTCGTCTGAGTTGTGTACGACTGTGTACACGACACAGTCGTCAGCAAGCAGGCGCATCTGAATTGAGTTTTTAATGGTAAACTGGATGTCATTAATATCCATCAATAACAAGAGTGGTGCCAGAACCGATCCCTGAGGTACTCCGGAGTAGACATCGAGTGGTTGTGAAAGATGGTTATCGATTGCAACGCTCTGTTTACGATTAGTTAGAAAACTGTTGATCCAGGATATTATTTTATTACTAATACCAAAAGCCGATAATTCTGTGAGTAAATCCTGGTCGGAACTACGTCGAATGCTTTAGAAAAGTCTAAAAAAATGTCACAGTTTCGCCCTAAGGGCGAAGCAATGAATGCGATAGCAACACAGCAATGTCATACGAAGTAAGGTGAGCGGCTTTGGTAGCAACAACACGCAGAACTGTTGTCGACGCCATCGGCGTTTTGCCCGCGTTAGCTCAAAATGCGTGCGGCGTTGGTGACTGTTGCTGGAGCCTCTGATATAAATAGGCACTTGGTGCCGCAGCTAAACGTCGCCTCCCTTCCCTCCCCCTCCCCCACGGCCTCTCGCGCGTCCGAAGAAGGCGCGTTTGCTCTACATATATGGTGATTGTAAAGGAGGAAAGAGACGCCTACTTCTGCAGCCCTTAAGCAAGCACGGCGCGGAACGCGCGTTTGTTCTCCGCCGTGCGTTCACTCCCCGTGAAAGAGCGCGTCCCTCGCGCCCTTTCACTCGCACATACAGCGTTCGGCGCGCGGCGACGATTTCATCTCCAAATGACGTCATACGGAACCTCACGGCGACGGCGACGGCGACGGCGACGGCGACGCCGACGGCAGAAATCTGCTTTTGAGTGTCCATATAATTGCTATCGCAATAAAAAATACCTCTAATTGGCGATCATTACTAAGTACGTTAGCTATGTCGTGAGTTAACTCAGATAGTTGGGTTATGGTTGACAATCTTGATCTGAAACCGTGCTGTTGTTTATACAAAAGTTAGTTTGTTTCTAGGTGAGTTATTAAGGCCTTAAATATTACGTGTTCCATTATTTTGCAGCATGAGCTCGTTAATGACACTGGGCGGTAGTTATTTAATTCTGATTTCGAGCCCGATTTATGTATTGGAATTATTGCAGCATTGCGCCAATCGTCTGGTAACACTGATGTTTGAAGAGAAAGAGGGAATATTTTAAATAGATACTTTGATGTCCAGTTTGCGTATCGACTTAAGAATTAGTTAGAAATCTGATCGGGGCCGGTACATTTTTTAAGATCAAGCTTATGCAATAGAGAAAGTATGCCCTCCTCACTTACAGTTAATTATTCCATTGGTATTTTGACATCGTAAGGTGTTAAAGCTGCATTAGTAGCATGTTTTGAAAAAAACTGACTGAAATAAGCTGTTCATCTCATTAGCAATCCGTTCAGGATCCTGAATAACATGATTCGAAATTTTGATTTGCGTTATTTTTTCTTGTTCATCTGACAAATATCGCCAGAATTTGTGAGGGTCATGCGCCATAAACGAAGGTAACGTAGTGTCAAAGAAACGGGCTTTTGCTTCCGATATTTTTTGTTTTAATGTACCGATAAGATCATCTAACGTGCACTTGCTTCCCTTTTTCCGCCGTCGTTTTATTTTTATTTTTAGTTGGATTATTTCACGTGTTATCCACGGGTATTATCGGTTAGTGCGTTTCTCTTTATTTGGAATGAAGGTTTCTTCGCAATACTTAACAATATTCCTAAAACGCGTCCAGAGTTCTTGTACATTTGTTAGTTCACTGAGTGTATGAAACTGGCATTCTAGGAAACCTAGTACAGCAGGATCATTTGCGCATGTATAATCCTTAAAGTAAGTAGGTTGTGGTTTTTTGTGTTTTCGCGTGGTTGAAATGGGACAGGTTACAATTAGCGCTTTGTGATCTGAAATGCCCTTCTCGATGGACACTGAAGATCCTTCTAATGTACTACTTATAAGAACTAAGTCAAGTAAAGATGATGATGTTGAAGTGATACGGGTCTTATCAGTTACCATTTGGTTCAGTGAAAACGTGAACACCATGTCTAGCAGTGATTCTGAGCTTGCGTCGTCACGGCCGTCATGTGAGCGGTTGTTCCAGTCTATTCTGGGAAGGTTAAAATCACCGGAAATAATAAGTTTTGATCTAGAATTAGTATGTTTTGAAAGGTAATCATGAATCTGATCGATGAAGTCTGGTGCTGCATTTGGGGGCCGATTAACGCCCCCTACAGTTATGTTTTTGTTACAATACGTTATTTTGCACCATAAACTTTCATGGGCGGCAATGCCATCGAGTTCTAAGGACTTTATGTTATTTTTAATTGCTATCGCGACACCGCCGCCTCTTGATCCTCTGTCTTTACGGAACAGTGTGTATGAAGGAGGAATAACTTCAGAATCACGTACACCAGGATTAAGCCATGTTTCTGTTATTACTAAAATGTGTGGTTGATAAGACAGCATTAGGCTCTCTAATTGATCAAATTTATTTACCACACTTCGGGCATTTAGGGAAAGGATTCGTAGAGTTTTGGTACTGGGCTGTCATTTTCAAACTTTCTTATTTTTAGAGGATTTCAGCGAAGTAGAAGTGGGAAGGGAATGTTTTGAAAGACTTGCTTTCTGCGGTAATTCAATCCTAATATTCTTCACTGGGTCCCAAGTATACACTTTCTCATCGATTCTCAGTTTGTCGAATGTTAGCCTAACTTTTGCTCCGTTTGCCCTTTCGTTTACCGCTGAATGCCACAAGTGCGTGCGAATTTCCCTTACACTCTTAGAAAAATCTTCGGAAACAGTTAGTGGTGTGCCTATCAGCTTGTAGCAGCAAGATAAGATTTTGGTTTTTTTCGGCGTAATCAAACAATCTAAGGATGATCGGGCGGTCTCGGTTACTTGTGCGGGTACCCAATCCTGTGAATTCTTTCAAGGGTTTTCACTTCAATGCCTAGCGTTTCTTTTAAAATGTTTTCTCTCACTATCTTTTCGAGTGAAACTATATCTTCGTTAGGTTTTTCCATTACACCATAAATAATCAAGTTGTTCCGTCGACTCCTGTTTTCTAAATCATCCAATTTCAATGCAAGGTTCTGGATTTGATCTTTCGTGGTGCCATATTTGTTTTCACATTCGGCTAACTTCTCTTCGCAATACTTCAGTCGCAATACTTCAGCGACATGGCCGGCGAAACCGCAAGCGAAACATATGGGTCGGTTGTCGCGTGTGCGTTAAGGGTTCTGAACTTGGCTTCGAGGCGAAATAGGAGGCGACGCGGGAGTTGGCACTGCTTGAGGTTGCACTGTCGCAGGAAACGCGAATGTCCTGCGGCGCAGGTCGCGCTGCGACTGCGGCATAGGTCAGAGGTGCCGCCACGGGAGGACAGGGTTAAGCCAAAGGTAGAGAGTCGGCAAGTTCCTCGCGAATGGCTCTCCTAATGGGAGCAGCCAGAGATTTGTCAGGCTGTAGGGGTCGATCGCCGTGAGGCAGCATAGACAGTTGGCGTGCCACCTCCTCACGAATAAAATCCTTAATCTGAACGGAGAGTGAGGATTGTGGCGAGGAGTTGGAGGGAAGCGTGAGGCCCGAGAGAGAGTGGCCGGGTGTAACAGCGCTGCGCGCAAGGACCCTTTGTCGACGCAGCTCATCGAAGCTCTGGCAAAGAGTGACAACAGATGCGACAGATGAAGGGTTTCGCGCAAGGAGCATTTGAAATGCGTCGTCCTCGATGCCCTTGAGGATGTGTTTCACCTTGTCCTCTTCACTCATGGTAGAATCGACGCAGGCGCAAATATCCACGACATCCTCTATGTAGCTGGTGTACGTCTCGCCGGGCTGTTGAGCGCGCTGGCGTAGACGCTGTTCAGCACGGAGCTTTCGTAAGGCTGGACGTCCGAAGACTTCCGTGAATGCTGTCTTGAAAGCGGACCAAGTTTGGAGTTCCCGCTCATGATTGTGGAACAAGAGGTTCGCAACGTCAGCAAGATAGAAGATGACGGAACGTAATTTCGTCGGGTCATCCCACTTGTTGTTATCACTGACGCGCTCATAGGTAGAGAGCCAATCTTCCACGTCAGTCTCACCGGCTCCGCTAAAGACAGGAGGGTCGCGCTGCCGCTGGACGGCACCGCAAATGATGGGAGCGGCGGAAGCTGAAGGCGGATTGTCGGTAGGCTCGAGCATCGTAGCGGCTGAAGCAGTCGGCAACGTTCGGCTGCGTAGTTCCAGGATGAGGTTGGGGATTGCAGCACCTCCACCAAATGTGATATGACGATTTATTAGACAATGACGTCTCACGCAATCGAGGCATTCCACGAACGCTGATGGCGCGCACAGCAACAGACGCAAGAGCACTTGTTCCTCTTCTTCACTACACATGTCATTTTCAATTGCGGCAAGCCTAGTTTCCATGTTATCAACTGTTCGCTCAACCTTTTTCAAGTTAGTCACTAGTTCTTTTAACGTTTTGTTTGTTTTAGATTGTTCTTTCAGAATTTGTTTCAGAAGATCGTTATTAGGACGAGTGTCAGATTCCGAGTCTGAGGTCGAACCGGGGTTGAGCTCGACATCGCCCGATGTTAGTAGCAATAGCTTAAATACATCATAGCACTTAACAATCAATACAGCGAGAAAGTGTGGACTTGGCAGCACCGTTAGCGTTACGTCATTGTCCCGTAAGGAGGGTACAGAGTAGTTGTTACTGACCTGCACAACGAAAAGAGCAGGAATAAGCACGGTCGTCTGGTCGGTGCCACCAAGTCCACTGAAGCGGTTGGGGTCATGGGTCAGGTTTATATACTGCCGAGTGCCTGATAACGTCGACGTGACCGCATCCGTGACGTGGTCGCTGCGTTGTTGAGGGGCGTCGATCGTGATCGGAGTCTGCGCAGATTTGTAGTCCGATGTTGTGTCATCCGAAGTCACTGCCGTTGTTCCGTTTGCGTGCGTATGTGTGGCTTGCCCTGTAGTGAGGCCGCTTGGCCACAGCGCAATCTGCACAACGAAAAGAGCATGAATAAGCATGGTCGTCTGGTCGGTGCCACCAAGTACACTTCCGGTTCCGCCTCCGGTTCCGGAAGCCAGCTTCCGGCTTCCGGAGAACGCTTCCGGCGTTTTGCCCGAATGATCCCCCGGTGCTTCGCCCACTCATCATCATTCACTTCGTCCTCTCATTCTCTTCCCGCAACGCCGCGATAAGTGCCACGGACAGCGCCAGCGCCGTGGACAGCGCCGCGGAGAAGAGGGCTCGAGCCGCTGCCACGAAACGGCAGCGGCGACAGGCCGATCTGAAAACTAATGGGAACTTCAGTCGACCCCATGGCTGCTTCGCATACTAGTCAGGGTTTCCCTACGGGAAGATGGGGTAATTTTTTCTTCCCTCTGGTCCGTGTGTTACTTTTGGATTGGTTACTTCGGGCTCCCTGGGCATCGGTCATTGGCCCCCGTGAGCGCCGTTGTCCTTTCCAATTGGATGGCGCTTGGTTTGTTTGCTTTGCTTTGTGCCGCGGCGCCTTGTGCTTGACGCTCTTTGTCGTGGTCGTCGTCTTGCGCTCACCATGTTCACGTTCACACGCGCATAATTTACTAAACTTTGTCTTCGCGCAGTACCACACACCACACTTACTCAATTTTCGTTATATTTGATATCGCTTGAGTTCACAGTTCTTCGAGAGCAATGGGATAAATTCTTTGTTCGCAGAACACCTTCATAAAGCTCCGGATTGCTTGCTTGCTTAATTTACTGCAAATTTCAAACTTAGACCCCTGTCTTTGAAGTTTACCTACATATTGTCAATAACGTATGCGTCCTTTATTTTCGCCAAGTATAAACAAAATGTCTTGTTTAGTTCACCGAGGCCATCGCTGAAACCAAGTCTGAACGTATTATGACGCCTGAAAATAGGGACAGAAAAAGACGGCTCAATAATTATTTCCAACGCTTCTAACTGGACCAGGAATGTAACAATTTTGTCGCACCTTGCAGTTGCCATGCCCCCCCCCTGCCCTTTCCACGGAATATAAACCTGGCGTAACCTACAGCTATGTTGGGACAGTGGGAAGCTTAGCTGATAGCTGTCATATCACGCGCTCTAACACTTGAATAAGAAATGTTTTACAAAGGCTGTGTTTGATCCAACCACATTTAACTTCGCACAGAGAGTTTCCATAGCGTACCACCAATCTTCACTAAATTTGGTCTTGATGGCTTTCATTGTTCTGCCAGCTGCAGGGCAGGCGGCTAAATTCTTCCCCGCTCGTTAGACACGCTCATAACACTCTAGAGTGCTTATACATAATTTATTGAGAAAGCCCCAATTGACCCGTCTATTCTGAACTTCACCTACACATCACCTATTAACTTGTCCTTACAGTCACCAAACATAATGAAGCTGCCGCCTTCAGTTCGGTGAGGACGCCAGGCGAACCTAGTATATCACGCCAGACAATGTAAAGAGAAATAAAATATGAAAGTACAATAATTATTGGTAAGGCTTCTAAATAAGCCAGAAACGCAACGCAACGCATTGCAACCTGTCTATTCCTTCAATGTATAAAATATATGAAACGCAGAGTTCTTTTCGGACATTTGGAAACCTAGCAGCAGCATGATACTTTCGAACACTTGGTTACATTTTTTTAAAATCTGTATTTGATCAACAAACATTTACCATCGCACATAAACTTGGCGTTTTGTTCCACTTATATTCGCAAAATTTGATTTCAGTTGTAGTTGTCATTATGCCAGCACAGCCGTCTTAGTTTTACACCACTCGTAAAACAGACTAATAATGCAATGGACCACTTGCATATGCATTGTACTGGAAAATGCGCATTTAACCCACACATTTGGAACATTGCCGACATATTACCCATACCATCACCCTAATTATCCGCATATGTTAACAAGATACCTTCTTTAGCTCACAGAGGACAGTGGCGAAACAAACTAAGAATCTCGTATAATGCACAAAAACACATGGAAAAACGAGGGTTTAGTAATTATCTGCATCACTTGCTTTAAAGCAGGAAAGTGAAAGTTTCGCAACGCACTGCTCTTAAAATTTTCTCTATTTTGACGGAATTTAGACCGTTTCTTGTGCTGTTGCTTTAGGAGTCTGAGAAACATTTCAATTAGCAACGGCATGACACCCTGGAACGCTTCAATTAGTAACTTTCTACAAAGGCTGTAATCTTGAGAACCTACACAGAATAAACATTTATCGCTCGTCACTCAGAACATTTCTCCGTACTTCGAATAAATAACTCCACATAGTACTCCGCATAGTTTACTAGAATACCGGAGCAAAACAACTGAATGCCCTGTATAACGCATAAAAATTGGGAGAGACTATTCAGTAACTGTTTTCGGGAGCACATAACCAACCTAAACAGTGCAAAATTTCGATACACGCCACCAAAAAGTGGCCCTAATTTTTTCACAATGTGAAACATCTGCAGTTTTGCTGCTGTCGGGAAACAAGTAATAGTGCAGCTCTTATTTGGAAACATACTGAAAATGAAATCGACAAGGTGAGAAGTGACACAAGCCTTTAGAAAAAATTAAAGCCAGCGTTCTATTGGTATTGAAATGACCTTCGACGAAGATCATTTTCACGAACAGGTCTACAATAAGTCGTGATCACACAGTGAAATTCTACAGTTATACCTGTAAGAGGTTTGATTATATTTTTGATGGTGATAAGATACTGAGACTGCAACGATGGGTAGGCTATTTCTGGACAAAGATTAAATAGTTTCAGCATTTGATAACCCAACGATTTCGTGTAAGGCACATCAGTCGTTGGGCGCGGCTGATTATAATTGTTTATACGGACCTGCCTCTCGCCAGCAGGGTAAATATGGCAAGCTTATTGTGTTTTCAAATACAGATTTATCGGCCCCAAAAGCTAGGCATGGTGCAAGTAGCGCAAGCTGACATTTGTTAGGGCGGACTGCCTAGCGCCAGGCCTTCTCTGCAACGCGAGCGTATATGGCGAATCCCGCGCGTCGTCCGCTACAGAGTGTCCCGAGGAGGCACAAAAGACAGTCTTCGCTGCCGAAGCAGGGGATACGCAGTAAACAAAAGCATTACATACGTGGCCACTCTATTTAGAAAGAAATTTTAGCTTCTGCTGTGGTTTTCTTGGACTCTCCAGCGTGCCGCCAAAAGTGCCCGCTTTCAAAAGTGTGTGTGTGTGTGTGTGTGTGTGTGTGTGTGTGTGTGTGTGTGTGTGTGTGTGTGTGTGTGTGTGTGTGTGTGTGTGTGTGTGTGTGTGTGTGTGTGTGTGTGTGTGTGTGTGTGTGTGTGTGTGTGTGTGTGTGTGTGTGTGTGTGTGTGTGTGTGTGTGTGTGTGTGTGTGTGTGTGTGTGTGTGTGTGTGTGTGTGTGTGTGTGTGTGTGTGTGTGTGTGTGTGTGTGTGTGTGTGTGTGTGTGTGTGTGTGTGTGGGGGGGGGGGGGGGGGGGGGGGCAAATGGCATACTTTGCCCCGCCACTTATGAGAGCGGGGGGGAAAGTGCCCCCCCCCCCCCCCCGGTAGATACGCCTATGAGGGAAGAAGAGGGACGATGCAGTGGGGCATCCTTACCAGCGCTGTCAAGTGGGTCAGTCTCTCCGGCGCATCGCTCGGACTACGCCGCTCGCACTCGCGGTTCCCTAAACTGCTCCAACGGTCGGCCATAACGCTTGCGTGCAATAAACGCCTTTACAAGTGGTGGAGAGTGCAACGCTCCAACGCACCCTGGAGCTTCGATCCCGTAACCTCCGTTCAGCCTTGTCTCTGGACGCATCTCAGCCAACGACCCAGCACACTCCGTCGACTCTTGCACCCTCCGTCGTGTGCTCTGGTCTACCTCGCCACAAGGATCCCCCTGTTTTCAGCGGCACAGACGAAAACGACGTGGAGGATTGGCTGTCCACGTACGAGCGAGTAAGCGCCATCAATAAATGGGACGATGCCGTGAAACTAAGCAACGTGCTCTTTTACCCCGCCGGCGTGGCAAGCCTCTGGTACAACAAACACGAGACGAAAATTCTGACATGGTCCGCGTTCAGGACCTCATTAGTAGCTTTGTTTGGTCGTCCTGCTGCGCACAAGGTGCGAGCAGAATCCCGCTTGCGAGAACGAGCCCAACAGCCGGGAGACACCTTCACTAGCTACATCGAAGATATCCTGGACTTGTGTAAGCGCGTGGACACGACGATGTCGAAATCCGACAGAATCAGAAAGGTTATGGAAGGAATCGAGGACGCCGCTTTCAACATGCTGCTCGCTAAGAATCCACAATCCGTCACATAGATCGTTACGTTATGCCAAAGTTACGAGGAGCTACGCAGGCAGCACTCGTTGACTCGTCGGTCTTCATCACGCGACGAACACATCGCTAGTCTAGCTACCACCTTCGACCAGACCGCACTGCTTGCGGAAATGAAAGCATTCATTCGGGAGGAAGTAGCACGCCAACTCTCCTTGGTACCCTTTACTCAGCCGCCGCATGTGCCACAGCCCGCTTCGACTATCGTGCCTCCGCTCCGCCGCGCCATCGAGCAATAAATCGCCGAGGTCTTGCCAGACCAACGCCGCCATGTTCCTGCGCCTGTGCCACTGAGCTGCACCGAGGTCGTGGCACCACCCCAACAGGCCTCCCCACCAGCACCGCTCAGCTACGCTGAAGTCGTCGCGACGCCCCACGCACTCTCTGCTCATGTGCCCCTCACTTATGCCGACGTCGTGGCTAGGCCACCAGTGCAGCCCGCTATGCAGTCCTATCACCAGCCAGGGCGTGCTCCGACGGGAAGTCCTTGACCCCCTCGAATGCCCCCATAATGACCGAGCAGTACTCGCCTTGGATCTTAAGGGGGCATTTGACAACGTAACACACGAGATCATACTCACTCACCTAAATCAGACCGACTGTGGCCTCAACACATTCCGATACATACGCCAATTTCTCACGGATCGACATTCCTACACCCGCATTCAAGACAGAGAGCACGGTCCTTACCTACTCGGGACGCGGGGAACCCGGCCCCCAGGGCGCGGTACTTTCCTCACTACTTTTTAATCTGGCCATGATGCACCTGCTGGCCCAGCTGGGTGGTGTCGCCGGCGTGCAGCACGCGCTGTACGCCGATGACATCACCCTGTGGGCCACGCAGTGCAGCATAATGGACATTGAAGCCAGCCTGCAAACAGTGGTGACGATAGTAGACCACTACGCTCGCCGCTGCGGTATTCGATGTTCCCCCAAAAATCAGAATTTGTGCACCTCCGCCCCTCGCCGAAGTGCACAACTCAAATCTCTCTGTCTCTTGACAGTGGTCCCATTCACGAAGCTGAAGAGATCCTGGTACTCGGACTCTACATCCACAAACACTAACGGCCAGATACTACATTGGCCAAACTCCGTAAGGTGGGGAACCAGGTGGGCCGCATGGTCCGCCGGGTGTCCAACAAACGCGGGGGGTTACGAAGTAAGGATGCCTTGCAGCTGGCAAACGCCTTCGTGACCAGTCGAATTCTCTATTCGACTCCTTACCTTCACCAACGGAAACAAGAGGAGGCGGCTCTTGAGGTCATCATCCGCAAAATTGTTAAGCGTGCCCTGGACCTCCCCGTCACAATGTCCAACAGCCGTCTTATGGGCCTTGGGGTGGTGAACACTTTCCTGGAGCTCCGGGAAGCACACCTCACAAACCAATACACACGCCTGTCGTAAACGGAGTCAGGTCGCCGCCTTCTTGCTCGACTCCATATCCAACACACCATTCCCATGGATGATAGGTTTCGCATCCCAGAACTGTGGAGACGCGCCCTCCACGTGCGACCTGTTGCAGCTAACATGTCACATGAAGATCATAATGGCTGGCGCCTGGCGCGCGGGGAAGCTCTAGCCCGACATTATGGCAATAAAATATGTGTCTACTACGTGGACGCCTCCGGTCCTCACCACGGAGGATGGAACACGGCGGTGGTAGTTCACAACAGCGACACAGTTAATGGCCTCACCTTTAGATCCCGCAATTCAACACACGCGGAAGAAGTCGTCATCGCTCTCGCGGCCTCACATTCCGATTCGAAATACATAATCACCGACTCGCGAGGGGCCTGTCGGAACGTCGAACAAGGCTGGACCCCCTCTCTAGCCTATCATATTGTCACGTAGTAGTGACGCTGAAGAAAACAGTCGTAAAACTGTGTACGACGAAACTGGTTGTTTATTGGGCGAACCTGTGCCCACAAAAGCAAGGTACAATCAAAGCACAACGATAGCGGCGAACACAGTCGGTGATCGTCGAAAATCTGATTAGCGGCGAAACGCGTCGGCTTTTATACCTGAGTCATCGAAGGTTCCAGATTAATCCCTGACGCCCGCGTGTCTTCCAGAAAGTTCTAGACAATTCGCGTCGGTCATACAATCAGATAACATAAGCGTCAGTGCAGACAGGCAACGGAAAGAAGCATCGATAACGTTCTAGAAACTTCCGATACAGGCGCGTCCTGCGCCGAGCGATAACGTTTAACGTTTGTGAGCCGGTGAAGAGCGGTCACCGGTAAAAGATAAACAAGTACACGTGGCATTACCCTCCCCTTAAAAAAACATCGTCCCGATGCTACTAACAAACACGAGTCCGAAAACATAAACCACGTGTAATAAAGACAAAAAAATAACAAAGCAACGAAGTACCTAAGTTCGTTAGCGGGCGTAGAAAGGCTTAAGACGCACCACGTGGATGACTTCGGGTCGTGCGCGGCGCCGCTGTGATTGCGCAATGCCGTCTGGCACGACCTCGTAGTCCAGTGCGCCAATCCGTCGGATAATCTTGTAGGGTCCGAAATAGCGTCGTAATAGTTTCTCGCTAAGTCCTCGCCGGCGTATCGGAGTCCAGACCCAAACACGGTCGCCGGGCTGGTACTCGACGTAGCGTCGTCGAAGATTGTAGTGTCGGCTGTCGGTTCTCTGCTGGTTCTTGATGCGCAGCCGGGCGAGTTGTCGACCTTCTTCGGCACGCTGCAAATAGGTGGCAACGTCGGGATTTTCTTCGTCGGTGACGTCCGGTAGCATGGCGTCAAGCGTCGTTGCTGGGCTCCTTCCGTAGACCAGGTTGAACGGCGCCATGTGCGTCGTTTCTTGCACGGCCGTGTTGTATGCGAAGGTCACGTACGGAAGGATGGCATCCCAAGTCTTGTGTTCGACGTCGACGTACATTGCCAGCATGTCGGCGATGGTCTTATTTAGCCGCTCGGTGAGGCCATTCGTCTGCGGGTGGTAGGCGGTGGTCCGGCGATGGCTTGTCTGGCTGTATCGCAGGATGGCTTGAGTTAGTTCTGCCGTAAAGGCCGTGCCTCTGTCGGTGATGAGGACTTCTGGAGCACCGTGACGCAGGAGAATGTTCTCAACGAAGAATCGGGCTACCTCGGCGGCACTGCCTTTGGGCAAGGCTTTTGTTTCGGCGTAGCGGGTGAGGTAGTCAGTAGCTACGACGATCCATTTATTCCCGGACGTCGACGTCGGAAAAGGCCCCAGTAAGTCCATCCCGATCTGCTGGAACGGTCGGCGAGGTGGTTCGATTGGCTGTAGAAGTCCGGCTGGCCTTGTCGGCGGTGTTTTGCGTCGTTGACAGTCTCGGCATGTCCTTACGTAATGGGCGACGTCGGCAGAGAGGTGAGGCCAGTAGTATTTTTCTTGTATCCTCGAGAGCGTGCGGGAAAAACCGAGGTGTCCAGCCGTTGGGTCGTCATGGAGAGCTTGCAGAACCTCTGGACGCAATGCTGAGGGTACCACGAGGAGGTAGTTGGCTCGGAGAGGCGAAAAGTTCTTCTTTAGGAGAATGTCGTTTTGCAAGAAAAACGACGCCAATCCTCGCCTGAACACCTTCGGCACAGTGATGGTCTTGCCTTCCAGGTAGTCTACAAGGCTCCTTAGGTCCGGGTCGGCTCGCTGTTGTTCGGCGAAATCGTCGGCACTGATGGGTCCCAAGAAAGTGTCGTCATCCTGGTCGTCCTGTGGCGGCGGTTCGACGGGGGCGCGAGACAAACAATCGGCGTCAGAGTGCTTTCGCCCGGACTTGTAAACGACGGTGATGTCGAATGCTTGAAGTCTCAGGCTCCAGCGTGCGAGGCGACCTGAAGGATCCTTCAAGTTAGCTAGCCAACACAAGGCGTGGTGGTCGCTCACATTTTTAAAGGGCCTGCCATAGAGGTAGGGGCGAAACTTTGATGTAGCCCAGATGATGGCGAGGCACTCCTTTTCTGTTGTGGAATAATTTGCTTCCGCCTTCGATAGCGACCGGCTAGCGTAACTTACAACCCTTTCTAGTCCGTCAGTCCTCTGCACAAGCACGGCGCCGAGTCCTACGCTGCTTGCGTCGGTGTGGACTTCCGTATCGGCGTTTTCGTCGAAATGCGCAAGTATTGGCGGCGATTGCAGGCGTCGCTTCAGTTCTTCGAATGCTTCGACTTGCGGCGTCTCCCACTTGAACTCGACGTCGGCCTTCGTGAGATACGTCAGTGGCTCAGCGATCCGTGAGAAATTCTTGACGAAGCGCCTGTAATAGGCGCACAGTCCAAGAAACCTACGCACTGCCTTCTTGTCAGCGGGCGGAGGAAAGTTGGAGATGGCCGCAGTTTTCTGAGGGTCGGGGCGCACTCCAGACTTGTTGATGACGTGGCCCAAAAACAAGAGCTCCTCATATGCGAAGCGGCACTTTTCGGGCTTTAACGTGAGTCCGGAGGTTTTGATTGCTTGAAGAACTGTTTCAAGGCGCCGCAGGTGTTCTTCGAAGCTTGAGGCAAACACAACGACGTCGTCCAAATAGACGAGGCAAGTCTGCCACTTCAAGCCTGCCAGTACTGTATCCATGACGCGTTGGAAAGTCGCAGGTGCCGAGCAAAGACCAAACGGCATGACCTTGAACTCGAACAGTCCGTCTGGTGTTATAAAGGCAGTCTTCTCCCGGTCCCTCTCGTCGACTTCGATTTGCCAGTAGCCGGTTTTGAGGTCCATCGACGAAAAATACTTTGCGTTGTAGAGTCGATCCAAGGCGTCGTCAATCCGTGGGAGGGGGTATACGTCCTTCTTCGTGATCTTGTTGAGCCGACGATAATCGACGCAGAAACGTAGGGTTCCATCCTTCTTCTTCACTAACACCACGGGGGACGCCCACGGACTCTTGGACGGCTGGATGATGTCGTCGCGTAGCATTTCGTCGACTTGGTGCCTTATGGCTTCACGTTCGCGTGCCGAAACACGGTACGGGCTCTGACGGAGTGGGCGGACATTTTCGTCGGTGATGATGCGGTGCTTGGCGACAGGGGTTTGTCGAACTTTTGACGACGACGAGAAGCAGTCCTTGTATTGCAGGAGCAGAGCTTTTAGTTGTTCTTTCTTATGCCTGGGAAGGTTCTGATTGACGTCGAAAGTTGGCTCAGGTATTATAGTCGTCGTTGCAGGTGCACTGGAATCCGTGAAGGCGAAAGCACTGCTGGCTTGTACTATTTCGTCGATGTAGGCGACCGTGGTGCCTTTGTTAATGTGCTTATATTCGGGGCTGAAGTTCGTGAGCATCACCCTTGCTTTCCCTGCACGTAGCTCAGCTATGCCTCTAGCGACGCAAATTTCACGGTCGAGCAGTAAGTGATGATCGCCCTCGATGACGCCTTCCATGTCTGCAGGCACTTCGGTACCGACGGAAATCATTACGCTGGAGCGCGGCGGAACGGTGACTTGTTCTTCAAGCACATTCAAGGCATGGTAACTGATGCTTGTATCCGGCGGTATCGCTTTGTGTGTTGAAAGCGTTATCGACTTGGACCTTAAGTCGATGACTGCACCATGTTGGTTTAGAAAGTCCATGCCTAGGATGACGTCCCTGGAGCAGTGCGGCAGGATTACGAAGCTCGCCGGGTAAGTGCGGTTGTTTACCGTGACTCGCGCTGTGCAGATTCCAGCCGGCGTTATTAGGTGACCTCCCGCTGTCCGTATATCGGGTCCTTGCCAGGCCGTCTTCACCTTCTTTAACTTGGCGGCGAACGTGCCACTGAAAACTGAATAGTCGGCGCCAGTGTCGACGAGAGCGGTGACGTTATGACCATCGATGAGCACGTCTAGATCGGTAGACCGGCGTCTGGCGTTGCGGTTAATTCGTGGCGTCGGATCACGGCTGCGTCGGCTTGCTCTGCTGCTGCTACGTCGCGTCGGAAGGTCTTCGTTCGGCGGCGATGTGTTGTCAAGGCTGTTGCTAGGCGGCGTGCTGATATCTCGTCGTGATGATTCGCGAATCGTCGTCGTCGTCGGCGGCGGAGGATCTTCGGCATTGCGTCGTACAGCAACCGCACCTCCATCGGTTGCTGCTTTTAGTTTCCCGGGTATGGGCTGGGAGATCGGCCCCGGGTTGGGCCGGCATACAGGCGGCGATGCGGCGAGATGTAGCGGCCTGGTGACGGCGAGCGTGAGGGTCGTCGTGGTTGCCACTGGGCTCCGGCAAGGTAGTCTGCGATGTCACGTGGTCGCTCGCGAAGCTGTGGACGTGGCGCGTTGACGGCGAACCCTCGTAGGCCCATCTCGCGGTATGGGCATCGGCGGTAGACATGGCCGGCTTCCCCGCAGTGATAGCAGAGCGGGCGGTGGTCGGGGGCGCGCCAAATGTCCGTCTTCCGCTGGTAGCTGCGCTGGGCGACGGGCGGGCTTGCTGGCGGCGGTGGCGGTGGACAACGGAACTGCGGCGTTACGGGGCCCTGGCGCGAGCGCGGAGGGGGGCCTTCACGACGGGCGACGGCGGCGTAGGTCATCGCTTGCGGCTGTGGTTGAGGCGATGCCGGAACTTCTGGCACTTCCAGTGATCGCTGAACCTCTTCTTTAACTATGTCAGCGATTGAAACCACCTGAGGCTGCGATCTTGGGAATAATTTCTGTAGTTCTTCCCGTACAACCGCTCTGATCGCCTCGTGCAGGTCGTCAGCGCCTAGAGCTTGAGCTTCGGCGTAGTTTGTCAGCGCACGGCGGTTGTATTGCCTGGCTCGCATTTCAAGCGTCTTCTCGATCGTGGTCGCCTCCGAAACAAATTCTGCCACAGTCTTGGGCGGGTTGCGCATCAATCCGGTGAATAGATGCCCCTTGACACCCCGCATCAAGAACCTAACTTTCTTTTCTTCAGACATGTCGGGGTCGGCGTGGCGGAAGAGGCGAGTCATCTACTCCGTGAAGATCGCGATGCTCTCGTTCGGCAATTGAACTCTGGTTTCCAGGAGAACTTCAGCCCTTTCTTTTCGTACGACACTCGTGAAGGTCCTCACGAAGTTCTCGCGAAATAGGTCCCAAGTCACCAGGGTGGTCTCTCTGTTCTCAAACCATGTCCGAGCAGCGTCATCCAACGAAAAATAGACATGGCGCAGCTTGTCATCGTCGCTCTATTTGTTGAATGTCGCGGTCCTCTCGTACGTCTCCAGCCATGTTTCAGGGTCTTCAGCTGATGATCCACGGAAGGTCGGTGGCTCCCGAGGTTGCTGCAGCAGGATGGGGGACGCTGGGGCTGCCATTGTGGTCGTTGACTTGGCCTTGATCGCTGTGGTCTTCTCGGGAAGAAGTCCGTATTCTGGCAAAAGTCCTTGCTGCCTACGGCTAGCTCGCTGGTCCTTGGCGACGTTGGTCTCGTCCTCCGGTTTCGGGCTTGGGTCGCGGCTTTGCGGGGGCGTCCGCTGCATAGACACAAAAGCACCTCCACCAGATGTCACGTAGTAGTGACGCTGAAGAAAACAGTCGTAAAACTGTGTACGACGAAACTGGTTGTTTATTGGGCGAACCTGTGCCCACAAAAGCAAGGTACAATCAAAGCACAACGATAGCGGCGAACACAGTCGGTGATCGTCGAAAATCTGATTAGCGGCGAAACGCGTCGGCTTTTATACCTGAGTCATCGAAGGTTCCAGATTAATCCCTGACGCCCGCGTGTCTTCCAGAAAGTTCTAGACAATTCGCGTCGGTCATACAATCAGATAACATAAGCGTCAGTGCAGACAGGCAACGGAAAGAAGCATCGATAACGTTCTAGAAACTTCCGATACAGGCGCGTCCTGCGCCGAGCGATAACGTTTAACGTTTGTGAGCCGGTGAAGAGCGGTCACCGGTAAAAGATAAACAAGTACACGTGGCAATATCTACAGAAATTGCATACGGGATACGGACCCCGCACACCGTTACCTTATATGGTGCCCTGCTCATCAGGGGTTAGTAGGAAACGAGGCAGCAGACGCAGCCGCTCGCGCGCTCTCTCACCGGGCTGTTTTCTCCTCCCCACCCGATCAGGAATACGATTTGAATCCGGCCTATACCTTTAAAGATATTACAATATACTATCAAGACAGTCATCGCCTTTACCCCCGCTCATGTAAAGGCCTTAGGAAGGAGGATGAGCGGCTCTTTCTCTGCCTTCTAACCAATACTTTGCTGTGCCCGGTAGTTCTAAAACATTTTGACCCCTCCTTTTGTGGCAACTGCCCACACTGTGGTGTGGTGTCTTCGCACACCCACCACATGGTGTGGGCCTGCCCCTCCAACCCGGCCATCCCTCCCATCCCTAACCCAACCCGGGAGGACTGGGAGGCGACCCTGCTCGGCTGCCACGACTTACAGGCCCAACAAGCCTTAGTTGGGCGCTCCTGGGCGGCGGCTACCGCCACTGGGGTCCCGAACTAGGGACCTCCACCCAGTATTTGTCAGGACCAGTCCCTTACGGGCTGGTCCAAGCATAGGTCCTGTCTTTCCATAGCCAAATAAATGTTTTCACCACCACCGACGTGGACGAGACCAGCCACAGCGAACCGGTGGCGTACATCTGACAACCGGCCTATATGCTTTGCCTGCGGCTACGCCGGTCATGTGGCCCGTTTCCGTAATTGTGTGCAGCCGCCCAGCGTCGCATCATCCGTGACAAACCGTTCGCCCCATCCATATAACGACCCACCTTCTGGTGTGTCACCGACATACCGCCCGCCGCCGAACACGCGGCGTTCCCAATCTCCACGCCGGCGCTCGTTATCGCCGATGCGGCCTCGTGCCGTCCCTCGGGATGAGGAAAACTAACAGTCGCAGTCCGAGGCAAGGGCTGCGACAACGTCGAAGTGCACAAGTCCTCATTGCAGCCCATCCAATGTGATAGACGTGTTTGTCGACGGTGTCCGCGCGTCTGCACTCGTAGACCGGTGCAGACGCGCGTGTTATGGACGCTACACTTTGCCGCTTACTTCGGAAAGTCACGACGCCCCTGTCCGGACTATCCCTTCGCACAACCAGTTCTCAGCATATTCGACTCTTGGCGTCTTGCACTGCTCGTGTAGAAATTCAGGACGTTGTATACGCCATAGAATTCTTCATCATTTCCTCCTGCTCTCACGATGTCATCCTCGGCTGAGATTTTCTCTCGCGCCACGATGCCGTTATCGATTGCGCATGGGCCGAAATAGAACTATCGCCGCTGCTAGATTTGACGCTCACTGACGCTCCGTCGCTTTCCAGGAAACTGATCGTCGAAGCCGACACTCAGGTTGCTCCCAACGCCTCAATGATCGTGTCCATGCACTGCAGTGGCCTCTCGGACGCCCTTGCATTACTTTCGCCGTCTGGCCGTTTGCGCGCAAGGAAGGGCCTGTTGCTACCTTTTGCGACCGTGGACATCATCAAGGGCACTATACTCGCGGACAACTTTCTGTGGCAATGAAAGGAAAGCTACGGGCGCGTGGCTGCTGCACATGTGCTACCGCGCCAAGTAGTCCGGCAGCGTTTGACAGTGCTTTTGGTTGCTCGGAACAGACGCTGAATCGACGCAGGTTCCACGTGCGACGGCTTCGCGTTTGCTCGGACGCGGAAGGGAAAAGCCGCAACATAAGCAAACGTTTACACTCAGTTGTGTGTTCTGTCTTATTTACCTGTTGCTAATACGGTGTTTCTGTTTTCTCTTCCCCAGCCTAAACAAACCGTTATTTAAGCGAGGGACGCTTTTCAGAAGCGCTGTCACTTGTGCGCGCTTTGCCTTCGTAGCTTTCTCTTCATTGCCACAGAAAGTTGTCCGCGAGTATAGCACAACTTTCGTTTGCAACCCGTGCCCATACCCTGTCATGCTGCTCCGAGGAGAATGTGTTGGTCCGTGGAAGCCATCGACGACGTGCAAGTCATCGACGTGCCCGACTACCCGAATTGCGTAACCTACCGTACGCTCAGTGCTGTTTCTACATCTGACGCATTGCCCAGGGATGTATTTGGTTCCTCCCTCGCTGGAACCCTTATAGCGGCCCAGCGTTCCCAGCTGCTGTCCCTCTTGAAAGAATTTCGTTCGTCTTTCGACGTGGGGCAAGCTTCCCTCGGTCGGACTGTAACGCATCACATCGACACTGGCTCTCACCCACCATTGCGACAACGCCTGTATCGCGTTTCTGCCAGCGAACGCCATGTGATTAACGAGCAAGTCGACGACATGCTTCGGCGCAAAGTAATTCGACCCTACTAAAGTCCACGAGCTTCTCCTGTCGTCCTTGTTACAAAGAAGAACTCCGTAAGGTTTTGCGTCGATTATCGCCGGCTCAACAAGATCACTCGCAAGGACGTCTATCCCCTGCCACGCACAGACGACGCCATTGACTGCCTGCAAGGAGCCGAGTTTTTTTTCATCTCTGGATTTGCGCTCCGGGTATTGGCAAGTGCCTATGGAAGAAGTCGATCGGCCGAAAACAGCCTTTATCGCGCCCGACGGCTTGTACGAGTTTAACGCCATGCCTTTTCGACTCTGTAATGCGCCCGCGACATTAGAGCGCATGATGGACACAGTTTTGCGAGGCTTAAGCTTGCACACATGTCACATGTTTGTGCTACCTTGACGACATTGGTTTTCGCGCCCGACTTCACCACGCACCTCTAATGCCTCCGGCGTGTTTTGACGTGTTTATCGACGCCAGCCTACAATTAAACATAATGAAGTGCCGATTTGCTGCACGGCAACTCACGATACTTGGCTATGTCGTAACCAAGGACGGAATTCTCCCCCACCACGACAAACTTCGCACCCTTGCCGAATTCCCCAAGCCAACGTCCATCAAAGAATTGTGCAGTGTCATCGGTCTATGCTCTTACTTCAGACGCTTCGTTCGGAATTTCGCCGCCATCGTATCGCCCCTGACGAAGCTCCTACGGAGCAACAATGGGCTTCTCACCGCGTGGTCATCAGAGTGCGACGAGGCGTTCACGAGTCTTCGTCGTTTGCTGACTCCCCCCCCCCCCCCCCCTTTGTCTAGTTTTGCACCACTACGACCCGACGGCCCCTACAGAGGTACACACAGATGCCAATGGTGTTGGCCTTGGCGCTGTCCTCGCGCAACGCAAGCAAGGGTTCCCCGAGTATGTCGTTGCTTATGCCAGCCGAACGCTTACGCAAGCCGAGAATAATTACACCGTGGCAGAAAAACAATGTCTCGCGATCATCTGGACTCTTACTAAGTTCCGGCCATATTTGTATGGCCGCCCATTTGATGTCATCACGCACCACCACGCACTATGTTGGCTGGCGTCGTTGCAAGATCCGTCCGGCCGTCTTGCACGTTGGGCACTTCGCCTGCAAGACTAGGACATCCGTGTACTCCACCGCAGCGGACGACACCACTCGGACGCCGATGCCCTCTGGCGCTCTCCCTTGGCTGACAACAATATATCTCGGTTGACTGTATTCTTCCATCGACCTTCGCACCATCGCTTCCGAGGAGCGCAAGGACCCCTGGATTTCGTCGATCATAGGCTGGCTCTCTGATCCATTTCCTAGGTCACCAACCCGCGCGTTGCGCCGTCAAGCTCACAATTTCGCCATTCGCGACGACCTGCTTCCCCGGCGCAATTACAGCTCCGACGGACGCCAGTGGTTGTTAGTAGTGCCTCGCAGCCTGCGTTCCGAAATATGCGCAGCTTTCCACGCCGATCTCCAGTGTGCCCACTCTGATGTTTTCAAGACTTACCAGCGCCTTCAACAGCGGTACTACTGGCGAGGGGTGTACAGCTACGTTCAAAAGTTCGTACGCTCTTGTCCCGATTGCCAGCGCCGGAAACCTTCACCCAGCCTCTCGCCAGCTGGGCTGCAACCTTTACCTTGCCCCACCCGGCCCTTTGGGCGCGTCGGTATAGATTTGTACGGGCCTCTTCCCATAACATCGGCTGGAAACCGCTGGGCCATTGTGGCAGTTGACCACCTTACGCTATACGCTGAAACTGCGGAACTTCCGGCAGCTACAGCGCACGACGTTGCCTCCTTCCTGTTTCGTCGATTCATCCTACGTCATGGGCCACCCCAGGAGCTGCTCAGTGACCGCGGACGTGTCTTCCTCTCCGAAGTAGCTGAAGCTGTCCTCAAAGAGTGCCACGTTGTTCATCGCACAACAACGGCGTACCATCCTTAAACCAATGGACTCACGGAACGATTCAACCGTACGCTCGGCGACATGCTCTCAATGTACGTCTCCTCCGACCACACAAACTGGGACGCCATTCTGCCCTCCCTTCGTCACCTACGCTTATATATACAATACCGCTACGCAGAGCACTACTGGTTTTTCGCCATATTTCTTATTGTACGGCCGGCACCCATCGCACACCATCGACACAATGCTACCATACTGGCCCGACGCACCTGAATGTGCGCCTATTTCTGATACGGTGATACATGCCGAAGAGTGCCGCGACCTGGCCCGGACCTTTACCTCCAATGACCAAGAGCGCCAGAAGAACACTCGCGGTGATACCACCTCTGCGCTCACCTTTCTTCCTGGAGCGCTTGTGTGACTCTCAGTTCCTTCCGCTGCACCTGGTCTGTCTTCCAAGTTAATGCCCAAGTATAAAGGTCCCTACCACATCGTCGAGCGTGCATCACCCGTCAACTATGTGATTGAGCCCGTTGAACCATCTTCGGACATGCGCCATCGCGGACGCGACATTGTCAACATCGAGTGCCTCAAGCCGTATTACGATCCACTAATAGTGACGAACTGTTAGGTCGCCGGACGGCTTCCTTTTTCGTCCCCGGGGTAATTGTAGTGAAGAAGAGGGACGATGCAGTGGGGCATCCTTAGCAGCGCTGTCTATTGGGTCAGTCTATCCAGCGCATCGCTCAGACTACGCCGCTCGCGCTCGCGGTTCCCTGAACTGATCCAACGGTCGGCCCTAACGCTTGCGTGCAATAAACGCCTTTACACGTAGAATATCCCTTCCTGAAGCCAGCCTCTTCTCTTGGTGCATACCCTAGCCCAAAAGCCAACACTAGCTAGGTGCCCATCAGCTCCGCTGTCACTTTAGCATGGCGCCTCCAGTGCAAGCTATGACATGACATGACAAGAACTTTATTTGAGTCCTGAGGAACTGAGATCTAAGCGAGCCGAAGACTCCCCCAGATTAAGTCGGTGGCTCCGCCCACGATGGGACCGGGAGACCAAGTCCCGTCGCGATGTCGTGGGCCCTCTGGACAGCCTGGAGTTGAATTTGAATATTGCTGCTCTTGAGGGATTCCTCCCATTGCTCTTTCGTGATGGGTGGAGAGGCGTTAAGGGCTGGGCACAACCAGAGCATGTGATCAAAAGAGCATGAGTCATGACCACATTTGGAGCACGACTGCGAATGGTCAGGGTCTATCCTGTTAAGGGACCGGGGAGTGGGATACGAACGGGTTTGCAGAAGTCTGAGTGTGCTAGCCTGAGGTTTGTTCAATTTGGGGTGGGGGGGGGGGGGGGGGGGGTGGAAATGTCCTCCTGCTGAGACGATAATGCAGCTATGCTATTTTTTTTTCTGGGAGTGTTCAAGCAAGCGCGCTTTACTAACATACCTCGTAGCCAACGAGGCTATTAGAGAAGCTTTCACAGGCGGTTCAAGAGAAAACAAACAGTGCTTCGTGGCAATATTGTTATTTTCATCGCATCCCTCACTGAGTAACTTTACACGAGACGTGAAACGCATTTCGAAAACCGCTACCCTGTTTGGATAAGTTTGTCGAGGTACGAATGAAATCTAGTTTTATACCTTGTGAGTTTTACTTTTATCAACAACTAAAGCTCCGCCACAACACACTGTCATGTCACTGCAAAGGCCCTGTGACGGTGCACAGCGACGTTACATGCAGCTGTAGGATGATTATTGGCACTAATTATCTTGCACCATGGCTGGCACTTGCCAGAAAACTTAATCTAACAGAATATCTCGCTTTACGACGCGCGGAATACAATGCATACGTTTTCCGCAAACGAAAATGCGTCGCCCTCATTGCGACCATGATATCGCGACAGTCAAGCGTGCCCTCGATCCGACGCGTGTTCTACTGCGTTCGTCATGCGTACATAATGCACAAGTGAAATGAGCATGCACTGAGCGATTTAAAGCGTCAACGGTCCGCTTGAAGAACAATTCATTGCCACCGCCAGGGCAGCGATTCGCGGTACCACCGCGCCACCGTCACGATAAAATGGCGGCGCGCGAGAACGGCTCTGAATAGAGTGTACTAGACAATGGTATTCTAGTTCACTCTGGCTCTGAATTCTAGTCTATATAGACGGTTTCATCCAGCGCCACCGCGCTCTGGCAACGCTGTGCGCCGGCATCCGGCGCCCTTAGAAAACTTCCCGTAGCCGTTCCTTTTGCTCGTTTTTGCTGGTATTTGTTCGCTCGCGCTCTCGTAAGCATATTCTGTGCTATTTTTCGTCTATATCGATATAAGTGCCACTTGTGGCATTCAGTGTGTTGCGTGACGGCGAGTAGCTCTTGGAGCATCGACTGTTTTCACGTTTACTCATCAACGGTGTTTTTCAAATCTGGGAGCCTACCAAGAGCTCCCAGATTTGCTCTGCTCACTTCATCGTTACGTACGTTACTACGTGGAGTAGCCGGACTGCTATAATGCTGAATAATAAAAGTGCTACTGCACGATTGTTCTGGCCGTATGTCGTGTAACTCACGCGAGAGCAGCTCGACTCTCGCCCCGAATTGGCCTGCTCGTCCAGTTTCTTGCCTCGGCGTCGATCGCCATGCTACGAACATGAGTTAAAATTATTGTTTAGCGGGTGCCATGCTGCCGCCGCTTTATTTTAATGTTTTTCGTATCTGGGGCACAAGTTCATTTCTACAGCTTTACTACCTAGGTACATGTGCGCATCGGTTTATCATGTTTAACGTCCCAAAGCGTATCAGGCTGTGACGGACGCCGCAGTGGAGGGCTCCGGATAATTTCGACCACCTGTGGTTCTTTAACAATCACTGACATTGCACAGTACGCGGACCTCTAGCATATCGCCTCGATCGCAATGCGACAGCCGAGGCCCAAACGGCGTCTTTCGGGTCAGCAACCGGGCACCGTAACCGCTGAGCCACCGCGGTGGCATGTGAGCATTCCTATCGGTATCGCAGAGCAGAATCGCAGAAAAGTTAGCGATTTCCGTGCATGCATGTAGGAAGTTTCGGCCACATTCTAAAAGCATTTACGAGTTAACGTAGGCCAATTATGGATTGCGATCTCGTGCCCAACACTACAGGTTTCATTTTGTTAGAAGTGTGGTAAATTCGTGAGCATTTAAGTTAGTCCCATTTCAGTCGACCTAGGCTTCTTGCACTAAATGACCTTTGAGAATGTACAGTTATTTGTGAATGCACATTGAAAAGCCGAAACAAGGCATATGATGCAGAAAACATATGCATGTACACATGCACAGCTTACCACTTCATCCTCCATCTTGCAGCAATAAAAGTGCCATTGCGAAATGCAAAAACGCCCGTGTGCTTGTGTCGTATAGGGCACGTTAAAGAACCACAGGTGGTCAAAATTAATCCTGAACCCTCCACTATGGCGAGCCTCGTAATCAGAACTGGTTTTAGGACTTAAAACCCCAGAAAGAAGAAAAAAAGTGTCATTAAAGTTTTTCTAGTTTTCGGCAGTCCCATTACCTGCCTTGAAGACAACAGTCCGCGTTCATGCATGTCCTCACTAAGATGCTCCGCTTGTTGCTCCGGGGTTGTAACTAAGGGAAGGTGTTTGGAGCCCGGCGAAAACGAAAATCGCACGACATTATCGTCCAGCAGATCGGGCAGCTCTCCGCCTCTAAACATCAGCTTTTGGCGATACCGATCTTTTGCTTCGGTGCTAAGCGCCTTAAAGTAGTCGCTCGTCATCTCGACAATATTCACGATGTAGAATCAGCTCATCACAGATTCCACCAAGCAGTGCAAACATCGACACGCCGGCCTCACGTCGCGCATGCCTTCAAACAACATAGCCGGAAGTGCTTCTAGCTCTCCTGCCGGAAGTTCCGATGGGGCAACCAATCAGCGGCAAGCGAGGTTTGTTTGTAAACACTGAAAATGCCTGTATAGCAGGCGGCGCATGCACACAGAGCACTGTGGGTGAGATCAAGTGCAAAAAATTAGTAGCGCTTCCCCTGTCGAGGAAATGAGGATAAACGAAGCTTGTCGTGTGTTTCTTCGGTGTTCCTCCGAATGGATTGCACTGACGATTACCACGTTGTGCTCGAACCACAACCGGTCACACGCACTGCAGCTGACTCCGAAGTTCCAGTTGAGGAACTCGCGTTGAAACCTGGCTGTCGCACCGAGGAAGTTGGCGCTAGCGTTGCCGTGGGGTGCACCACCGTTTTCGGTTTCCTGGAGGGCTAGATGACGCTGACGTTTGGCCTCAACATCGCGCTCCCGCAACTCGGGGTCAGAGGCTCTTCGCTGACGTTTGGCCTCAACATCGTGCTCCCTCAAATTGTGGTCCGCGGCTCTTCGCTGACGTTTCGCCTGGACTTCGAAAGCCCTCACGCTAGAATCGGTAAGCGGAATTTCCCGAGCGCGTTCATTCTGGATGGAATTCCATGTGTAAGGAAGAAGTGCGCCGTGCAGAGCTCCGCAGCCGTCTCGCCAGCGCTACTGAAGTGGGGCTCGGGCTCGACGCTGTTCCTGGTGCGCCTGGCTAAGCCTACGCTGTTGTGTCTTCCTGTCGGCGTCCTTCGTGTCGTCCACAGCCGTGCCAGACTTCCTTGTCATAATTGGTGGAGGTGCTGGGTCTCCTGCAATCCTTGAATTGCGCAGCCGCGTCCTCCCTGCCACCATGAGCTTACCACCACCTGCTCCCCAGTCCTCTGTATGCCCCCGCACACTCCGTCAGCGGGACCCTCCCATCTTTAGCGGCACTGACGACCACGGCGTTGATGACTAGCTATCATCATACGAACGCATCTGTCTTAACAACAAATGGGATGACGTCACGAAATTGACCACCGTCCCTTTTTACCTCACCGGTACTGCCCACTTGTGGTTTCGGAACCACGAAAGGGAAGTCCCAAGCTGGGCTGTGTTCAAGACAAAGTTCATCGAGGTCTTCGGCCGTCCCTGCTGTTCACAAGCTTCGTGCAGAAAGCAGCGTCTGCAGTCGCGCTCTCAGCAGCCTGGTGAGACCTTTACCAGCTACATCGAAGATGTCATCGATCTCTGCAAACGCGTCGATGCATCCATCACTGAGGGCAATAAAATCAAGCATATACTGAAGGGCATCGACGAGGACGCGTTTCAGGTGCTGATTTCAAAGAGCCCCTCTACTGTTGCCCAAGTTATTGAACTATGCCAAAGCTATGACGAGCCCCGCCGTCAGCGCCTCCTCACCCGCCGTCCTGTTCCTCATCAGGAATCGTTGTCCGGCTTGACCTCTCCTTTTTAAGACTACACCCTCCTCTCGCAGATCAAGACTTTCGTCCGGGAAGAAGTTGCTCGCCAGCTCTCCCTTATCTCCAAGCCGCCGAAGTCAAGTTCGTCCCTTAGTCCGACCCTACAACACGTTATAGAAGAACAAGTGTCCGAGGTCCTTCCTCTGCAGCGGGCGCCTCAACTCACCGCCCCATTGACTTACGCCGACGCCGTCGCACGGCCACGCCCACCGACGTTCCGGGCTTCGCCTCCGATGCCTAGCCCTGTTTTTACCTCCACGCCGCCACGACCTCTAGTCCATCGAGTAATTAATCACTGGCGCACAGCGGACAATCGGTCCATCTGCTATTCGTCTGGTATTCGCGGACACGTTGCACGCCTGTGCCGCCACCGTCCACTTCATTCATGTAACGACCCACGCACAGCAGCGTACGACCATTCGTTGTCTTATGCTCCAGACCGCGATTTACCCTTTCCCCGCCCAAGCCTTCGCCCAGTTTCTGACCGCCGTTCTCCTTCTTCTCATCGTCGCTCGCTCTCAGCGATGCGTCGACGTCCCACTACCGCTGACACGGAAAACTAAGTGGCGCAGTTCCCGAGTCAAGAACTGCGTCATCGTCGCAACACTCAAGCCCTCTTTCGCCGCCCAACGTTATTGATGCCGCTGTTGAAGGTGTCTCTGTGCTTGCCCTCATTGACACAGGTGCCGCCATATCTGTGATTGCCGAAAAACTATGCCGCTCAATACGAAAAGTCACGACGCCTTTCTTCGGTCCATTACTCCACACGGCCACAGCACAGCATGTCCAGCCGGTGGTTGCGTGCACCGCCAGACTTGAAATTCAAGGAATGCTCTACATCGTCGAGTTCGTCGTTCTTCTCCACTGTTCCCGCGATATCATTTTAGGTTGGAATTTTCTCTACCGTCACCAAGCTGTCATTGATTGCTCCCGTGCAGAAGTCGCCTTCTCTTCGCTTGGCATTGCCATATCTGACGACGTTTCGCTTTCCTGCACCAAGTTGTCCCTCACTGACGACATCCCGATACCTCAGCACGCATCCGTTCTGGCACCTGTATCCTATTCCGTTGTCTCCGACTCTACCGTACTCTTCACACCTTCCACTGATTTCGTTCATCGCCACATTTCACCACTCCCAACCGCGCTGCTTGGCCTTCAAGGAGGTGCGACTCACCTTCCCAGGCGCGGATCCAGGAGGGATGTCCAAATGTCCTGACCCCCCCCCCCCCCCTCAGATTTCTGCATCGCCCCCTCGCTGACAGGGGGATGGCCCTGTCGCAAAAAAAATATGGCCACCAGCATTCTTCAAAAGTATTTTTCGCGAGTACCAGTGGTATCAGCCATGTAGAAGTAAAGCTAGCTCGCTCACAAGCTTAGTTGTATTCCGAGTGTGGTGTCGCGAAGTTGCCGTAGTTATTTTTTCTCATGAACACCTTGGACCTCCTGGTGCCTGCCGTGCCTTACTCGTCCTGTCGGTGGCGTCGAATGAACGAGGGGACGTCCCTTTTGCCAAACACGCCGAGGTCCGCTCGAGCGCCTTCGCGCCTGATTAACTTAGTTTCCCTTTGGGGTGTCAACGGTTGCCTCATTGGCTGTCATCGGTTCCGCGACCAACCTGCTTAATGAAAGAGATCTCTTGCTGAAGTGTTCATATATAAATAATAACAACTAACAGCTAAACTAAGAACTACGCATAGGCAACTTTTTTTTTAACTGTAGCACGCATTGTGATCACAGTTGACAATATCCAGTACGAGCACAGTGCCGTTCGTACGCTACAAGTTTTTCATTGTAACTTCGCAGTTTTATTGTCGTACATTAAGAATAGGAGGCTCAAGCGCGCCGGATCCGTTTATCTGAGTGGGCGTTCTCGCGGAGCGGGGCGAAGCCTCGAGCTGCGGCTGCGAAGTGGGGGAGCGTGACGTCAGCGGCCAACGCCAGCGCGCGGGCCTAGGATGACGTCGTATGGTTAGAGAAACTGGAGCAGATGCGCGCCTTGTGTAAAAGGATGACGTCGCGTGGGAAACAAAACATGAAGACGCTGGCTCGCACTCTCGCCTACTACGCCACATCGTTATTCTTGTAGGCGGCGTCGTGAGTCTTCATATACGCGGTGATTCGCATATCGTAAACAACCAGCGTAGTGGTTGCTGCGTTGGAGCGGAGCGTTACGCCCGTATTCAAGAACGTTCCTCTTGTCAACACACCACCACGACTCAAGAGAGAAGATGGCACCGCCATCCCTCCACAGAAGTGGTCACTGAGCTTTATGATCATTCACGGGAATTCATGAGAATTGTCGCGTCCTTATTCTCGATTATTCTGCGCAGTACGACAATTGAAATTTGGAGTCTGATATCTCGGAGCACGGACACGCTAGAATAATTATTCCGACTGATACTGTGTAGAAACTCGACTGTCTCTAAGTTTTCAATACAAACATACCCACTTACTGCAGTCAACAAAAAATAATTGTTGAATTTTAGTTAATTGGGCTGCTCACAGCGATAATTATCATCTCACTTTGTGCCCCCCTAGACACATAATTTATTTGCACAGGTGGTCTTCGCGTGCCTCCCATTGCCTAACTTTAAGAAAACCATAAAGCTTAGTTTTGAGCACCCTGCATTATCAGGCGCAGCCGCCAAGCACATGGCTGTATTGGGTAATGCCATTTTCCTATAAGCTCGGAGAAGCCGATACCTGGCTTCGCTACAGGTCTTCTTCCTCTTTCTGGGGTTTTACGTGCCAAAACCAGTTCCGATTATGAGGCATGCCGTAGTGGAAGGCTCCGGATTAATTTTGACCACCTGGGATTCTTTAACCTGCATTACAACGCAAGAACACGGGCGTTTTTGCATTTCGCCTCCATCGAAATGCGGCCGCCGTGGCCAGGATTTGATCTCGCAATCTCGGGCTCAACGCCTGAGCTGACTGCAGCCACCACGGAGGGCTACAGGTGTTGCTTTAGCCGTATAAAACGCAGGTTTATCGGGAGGAAAAACGGTAAATTTCGGTAAATAAGTAAGGCTACTATCATCATCATCATCATTGACAGAAGCTGACCCCCCCCCCCCCCCCCTCAGAAAAAACCTGGATCCGCCCCTGACAGGCGCGGATCCAGGGGGGGATGTCCGGATGTCCTGACCCCCCCCCCCCCCTCAGATTTCTGTATCGCCCCCTCGCTGATAGGGGGATGGCCCTGTCAAGAAAATATGGCCACCAGCATTCTTCAAAATTATGTTTCGTGAGTACCAGTGGTATCAGCCATGTAGAAGTAAAGGTAGCTCGCTCACAAGCTTAGTTGTACTCCGTAGGGGTGTGGTGTCGTGAAGTTTCCGTAGTTAATTTTATTGCGATATTATATGGACGCTTCAACCGGATTTCTGCCGTCGGCGTCGCCGTCGTCGTCGCCGTCGCCGTCGCCGTGAGGTTCCGTATAGATAAAATCTTCGCCGCGCGCCGTATGCCCCAGCGGAAGCGTGCGGGGACGCGCGCTATCACGGAGAGCGAACGCACTCAATTTCCCACGCGCAAGCAAGGAAGCGGAAAGCAATCGCCGGAGGGAGCAGGGGGGGGGGGGGGGGGGGGGCACTTCTCTGCCAACAACCGCGCTCGTCGCTCGTCCGCACAGTCTCTTATCTCTCCCACGCGCAAGCAAGGAAGCGGGAAGCCAGCGCCGGAGGGAGCGGGGGGGGGGGGGGGGGGGCGCACTTCTACTCTGCCAGAACCGCGCTCGTCGCTCAACCGCACCGTCTCTTATCTCCACACGGCTCTGACCTTTATGCACTGTGCATTCGCCGCTCAGTTTCTGTTGAAGCGATAGACTGCACGTACCTTCGCCCGCTGCAGCGTATGAGCTTGCTGCCAGCGTTTTGACAGTCGTTCTCTGCAGTCATTCAGTGTGATCTATTCATGTTTGTTTGTGCGCGCTCACACCACGCTTGTTCATTCAGTTAGTAATAGTCGGGCCACATTTTCCAACGCACGCTACACATGTAATGCTGCCCGGATCGGCAGTGCAGCGCTACAGGTGTGTCCCTTCGCAAGCGCTGCCCACGGGAAGCGCTTCTCATCAACACCACCGTTTCACACGCGCCTTCTCGTGGTCATCGAGTCTCTCTTCATGTCGGTCTACTTACGCCGCAGCACACCTGCTTACTTAATCAGCTCATGTTTACTACAATTTATATTGCTACCAAAGCCGCTCACCTTACATCGTATGACATTGCTGTGTTGCTGTCGCATTCATTGCTTCGCCCTTAGGGCGAAACTGTGACATTTTTTTCTCATGAACACCTTGGACCTCCTCACGCCGGCAGTGCCTTACTCGTCCCGTCGGTGGCGTCGAATCAACGAGGGGACGCCCCTTTTGCCAAGCACGCCGATGTCCGCGCGAGCGCCTTCGCGCCTGATCAACTTAGTTCCGCATTGGGGTGTCATCGGTTGCCTCATTTGCTGTCATCGGTTCCGCGACCAACCTGCTTAATGAAAGAGATCTCTCGCTGAAGTGTTCATATATAAATAATAACAATTAACAGCTAAACTAAGAACTACGCATAGGCAACTTTTTTTTACTGTAGCACTCATTGTAATCACAGTTACACGTTAACAATATACAGTACGAGCACAGTACCGTTCGTACGCTACAAGTTTTTCATTGTAACTTCGCAGTTTTATTGTCGTACATTAAGCATAGGAAGCTCGAAGCCGCCGGATCCATTTATCTGAGTGGGCGTTCTCGCGGAGCGGGGCGAAGCCTCGAGCAGCGGCTGCGAAGTGGGGGAGCGTGACGGCAGCGGCCAACGCCAGCGCGCGGGCCTTGGATGGCGTCGCGTCGTTAGAGAAACGGGAGCGGATGCGCGCCTTGTGTGAAAGGATGACGTCGCGTGGGAAACAAAACATGAAGACGCTGGCTCGCGCTCACGGCTACTACGCCACATCGTTCTTCTTGTATAGGTGGCGTCGTGAGTCTTCATGCGCGGTGATTCGCATATCGCAAACAACCAGCGTAGTGGTTGCCGCGTTGAAACGAAGGTGTCTCAGCCGAACACAAAGAATCTTCTTAAGGAAATCAAGGTGTCCCAACAGAACTCCAAAGACGGACCCGTGCTTACGCATTTATAACGAACCTGCGACAGACCATCCCAAATTTTATTTTAAGAAACAATACAGGTTGATATACCGGGTGTTCAAAATTAAGCTTTATGGTTTTCTTAAAATTCGGCACTGGGAGGCACGTGAAGACCACCTGCGCAAATAAGTTATGAGGCCAGGGGAACACAAAGTGAGATTATAATTATCGCTGTCAGCAGCCGAATTAACTAAAATTGAATAATTAACTTTTTAGTGACTGCAGTAAGTGTGTATGTTTGTATTCAAAAGTTAGAGGCAGTCGTGTTTCTACACAGTTTCACTTGAAAGAATTCTTCTAGCATGTCTATGCTATGAGATATCCAACTCCAAATTTTAATTGTCGTTCGCATGATTACGCATGCAAGAGAGTGAGGATCGGCGCAAAGCTCCTCCCTAATGTGACGCACTGTTGGGTGCGGCGTTTAGTCTGACAACGCGGCGGAGGCATTGGCAAAAATAATAACTGCCCCCCTTCCCCTCACGGCTGGCGAAATAAAAAAAAAAAAAATCGTAGAACCCGTAACCGCTGTCGTAACACGCGACCGCGCAGCCTGTAAAGATGGCGGCAGCTGCCGTGCCGAGATAATGGCGCGAGCGGAGAAGCCGGAGGGCAGTGCGCGTGCGTAACGGTGACTAGACGACCGGGCATGGTCCTTGTTTGGGCTATGCAAATAAAGTGTCTGCTGATTTTCAAGTATTGTAAGTTTTATTGAAATCAAAAGCAACAACTGCACCATCAACAGCAGAAACCTTTTTAGCTATGCTAACGAATATTTCATACTGCCGCTTTAACTTTGGTGTTGTCATGCACAAATCTCATGACAACACTTCACCCATCAATATGTCAATGCCCTAAAAATGTTCAAAATGCCTCCCTTACACAGCAACGCAAAGCATAAACCGCTCTCGCGTCGAGTCGATAACTCTGCGCAGTACAATTGAAATTTGGAGTCGGATCTCTCGGAGCACGAACACGCTAGAATAATTCTTCCGACTAATACTGTGTAGAAACACGACAGCCTCTAAGTTTTCAGTACAAACATACCCACTTACTGCAGTCGACAAAAAATAATTGTTCAATTTTAGTTAATTGGGCTGCTCACAGCGATAATTATCATCTCACTTTGTGCCCCCCTGGCCACATAACTTATTTGCACAGGTGGTATTCGCGTGCCTCCCAGTGCCTAATTTTAAGAAAACCATAAAACTTAGTTTTGAACAACCTGTATTATCAGGCACAGCCACCAAGCACATGGCTGTATTGGGTAACGTCCTTTTCCTATAAGCTCGGAGAAACCGATACCTGGCTTAGCTATAGGGCTTCTTCCTCTTTCTGGGGTTTTACGTGCAAGAACCAGTTCTGATTATGAGGCACGCCGTAGTGGAAGACTTCGGATTAACTTTGACCACCTGGGGTTCTTTAACGTGCACTACAACGCAAGCACACGGGCGTTTTTGCATTTCGCCTACATCGAAATGCGGCCGCCGCGGCCGGGATGCGATCGCGCGATCTCGTGCTCAGCAGCGCAACGCCTGAACTGACTGAGCCACCACGGTTGGCTACAGGTGTTGCTCTAGCCGTATAAAACGCGGGTTTATCGTGAGCAGAAACGGTGAATTTCGGTAAATGATAAAGGCTACCATCATCATCATCATCATCATCATCATCATCATCATCATCATCATCATCATTGACAGAAGCTGACCCCCCCCCCCCCCCCCCCCTCAGAAAAACCTGGATCCGCCCTTGGGCATTGACATTGGAGGTTTGTAGAAACAAACCATTCTGGGTAATTGAATGCTTACAGAGTGGGTGCGTTTATCGGATACCATTGTAGAATTTTGATTTGCTGAAGCGCGTTCGAAGAAGCAATTTTCTTTCACGGTGTTGCGCGCAGATAGAGTATGGCTTTTGGTTTTCTGGCTTTAAATGCACTTTATGGATCAGCTTAATTAGGAGTTGAAGCTGTCATCAGAGCGCAGTACATTTGGCATTAGAAGCGCTGGTACTGGCAGGTAGCATTGACATAACGGGTTACTAACTCAGCGCGCAGCATTTATCCATTCGATCATTTTCAATGCGCTCTCAGTCTCTCAATAAACGTGGCTTTCCCGGGCAAGAGCAACAAAAACGTTAGGTATTAGGTTGGTTGAAATATGCATTGAAGTCTAGTTTTTTTCCTTTTGTTAATTTTCGGGCATCTCGAACGAGGGCTGCAGGTATAATTCTGATAAGGTTTTATGTGAAGAATGTGTGAACCTGGCAGTTCTCATGGTTAGTTGGGTGCTCTCTGTTTGTTGTGTCTTGGGCTTGGCGTGGTCTATTTCCAGAAGTTGTCACCTCGCCTGCCTTCGAACGCACGGCGAAGCGAAGCAGAGGCACGGGGTCTACCGGTCTCTTCGAGGTGCTTGGATGCTGCAACCCCTTCTAGACCTCCTGTGGCGGCGGACGGGCTGTTATGATCGGCAAGGAATTCGACAGGTCAATGGGGGAAACCGAATCCGCGCACGTTCACGTGTCGGGGCAATTATCTACATCCCCAAGAGGCGGTTGTGATATTCCTGGAAACTGTACCTCTAAAATGTGGGAAACAAGCCCGAGCGCCTTCCCCGTGACGAGATAATCCCCTTTATCCCCGAGCAAGCGTCACACCTCTACGACCTGAGCAGACGAAAAAGGCGAGCTACCAAGAAAGAGGACCCGAGGGAGAGGAGGTCATCAACTTGACCACCCGACAGAGGACTGACACTTCCACCAGTTCCCCGAAGGAGACATCGGCTACCACAAGACCACGAGGAGTTATTTAAGGCCGTCCTGGCCCCCATGTTAATCAGAACCGCTCGAGACTCGGATAGAGTTAAAACCATGTACCAATGAAGTGAATACAATCATTTCTATTTTCATCATCACGATGCCCGCCTTCATCGTCGTCTCCTGATTCCAGCGGTGACGACCCACCTCACCCGGTCGAGATTATATCAGCGCTCAGCTGGAGGGGACGGTAGGTTCTCGAACGACATTCCAGAATAGCAAGATAGGTTTTCCTGGGGCTGGGGTCAACGACCTCCAACCGTGCCAGCTCCCAGAGGTCGTATTTCGGGAAGCATCACACAGGGGGAGACAAAAGCTTCCTGCGCGGCACGCGAGGGTGGGATCGCCAACCCTTTTGACGGGTCCGGTAGCATGGTCGACGTGCACCAAGATTGGAATGCTACGGCGAGTGGTTGCGGTCGAAGAACTTCTGAACCGTATCTGAATCGCCGGTGAACACAATTCGGTGGCCATGAAGAACGCTGATGAAGCCTTTAGTACACTGGCGCAATGTTCGTATGGCAAATTCCTGGATCCCGTTCCCTGAATAACGTACGTCAAACAAACGAAACATCAAAGCGCTGCCCACGTGCAAGCGCAGGCCCTTCACCCTTGTCTCGCCAGGCAATTACTATCAGCCCCGAGAACGACCTACAGGGGCGCGACCTACAGGTACGCCGCACGCACTGCGCCTGCGGACTGCTTCTAGGGGCCGTATTCTGAAACGTTCCACTTCGGCGATATTTCTTTTTCGCTTTCAGGCGCGCGCTGATTGGCTGGTTGAGCAAAATTGAATGACGTCGGGCTCAACCAGCTGATCAGTTCATCCAATTTTGCTAAAGCAGCCAATCATCGCGCGCCTGAAAACGAAAAAGAAATATCGCCGAAATGCAACGTTTCAGAATACGGCCCTAGGTGCTGCCACTATTAGCCCCGAGAAAGACCTACAGGGGCGCTGCGAGCGCCACTCACGTGACGTCAAGGCACGGACTGGCGCCTGTCGTCTGCTTCCGTGCGGGCGCTGTCCGGGCGCCTTCTGTAGTGTTCCTGTTTGTTCGCTGCCGTTCCCTGCGCTTGTATACTTACGACGGTCATCTCAAATACATTTTATTGCCATAGCAATTATATGGACACTTCAACCGGATTTCTGCGGTCGCCGTCGCCATCGCCGTGAGGTTCCGTATAGATCCCAAGGGCGATAAAAACGTCGCCGCGCGCCGTATGCGCGAGCGAAAGCGCGCGGGGGACGCGCGCTATCACAGAGAGCGAACGCACGGCGGTAAGCAAACCCGACCGTCGCGCGAATGACCGTGGGCGTATGGGAGGGAGGGAGGCGGGGCGGCGCTGTGCTCCGGCACCAAAGGCGTATCTTGCCACTCAATCTCCCACGCGAAAGCAAGAAAGCGGGAAGGCAGCGCGGGAAGGAGGGGGGAGGGGGGGCAGCTTCTCCTTTGCCAACAACTTCTCTGCACAACACCTCTGCACTTTGTCCTGCGTTGGCGGTCGCCCACGCCGTCTCTTATCTCCACACGGCTCTGACCTTTGTATGCGCTGTGCATTCGCGGCTTAGTTTCTGTTGAAGCGATAGACCGCGCGAGCCTTCGCCCGCTGCGGCGGCTGCGCTTGCTGCCAGCGTTTTCACAGTCGTTGTCTGCGGTGATTCAGTGTGATCTATTCATGTTTGCTTGTGCGCGCTGACACCACGATTGTTAATTCAGTTAGTAAGCGAATGTGTCCAAGTTTATGCGGCTGATAAAACCACTATCTCTACTCCGAATAGCTCTCTACTAATCTGCGATCGCAATCGATGCTTCGCCTTTCGGCCGAAACTGCGACATTTTTTACGACGTCTTCATTCGCGCAAACTTAATTAAAGAGCTTATTTCTAGACGACAATTTATTTCTCAAGGGCAACGCTGCAGTGCCAGCCGAAGGAGGTCAGACCAGCCCATTGCGTGTTTTTAATGCGCGGATCTAGACTTTGGAGATTGAGGGACTAATAAAAAAGCATAAATACCACGTGACTAATAAAAGTATAAACGCATAAACATAGCACATAAGAATCCAGTTAGGATACCATATCTGTACTGGTGCAACGAGCGTTTCACTATGTCGGCTACATATGACTGCTACATTTACCTTGACTTTAACCCATTAAAACGTGTTTGCTTATGACGAGTAGTTCATGGTATGATATCAAATTTTTCATTTCTTCGCAGAAACGCTTGGCAGTCACACGAGGACCTGACACCGCAGTTTAGATTCAACCAGCACCACTTGTTCCTTTAACTGCTTCTCAAAATTAGGCTATTCTTCACCGGTTAATTTCAAGTGGAGGTAATCTGAAGTAAAGCTAATTGAGGCGTACAGCTATTTGCAGAATACGCAAAGGAATGTATCAATATTTATTCACTGTTCCGTGCTACACGTTCGACTCACTTGTGCAATTTCCTGCTGTTTGTTTCATGAGGAACAAACATCACGAATCTGTTTGGCGAACTGACACAGGCTGCTCAGTCCAAATGTTTTAGTGAAATATGGCTTTTGGACCGTATGGCTGCAGCTAGAAAGATGCCGTAGCCTCATTCATTAGCAGTATGAGGCTTATTGAAGATACCATTATTCCCCTGTGGAGGTCAAAAATCAAGTGAATTCATTTGAGGCTTGTGGTGTATTCTCTGTGAGGCGGGTATGTGAGGTTCTCTTTTATGTACTCACGAATCGAATAGTTCTCAGTTTGTGTATAGTTAAACAACGCAGGGTCGAGACATGGTGAGGCAGAAGGCGTTTGAATTTTCCTCTTCATCGCAGCCTAAGCTGCGCTGAAGAGGAAAATTCAAACGCCTAAGCTGCGCTCTATAGCTTCGAGTATACCTTAGGCATTGTAATTGTGGCTTAAAGAACTGCTGTATGGTTTCAATTTGAAGTTGTAGTGAACTGATGGGTTTAGCGAATAATGCGTGCCTCGCCATAACCACAGTCGGTAGATTTAGTTGCGTAAGGCCTGTACCATGGTGTCGATAAAAGCAACTTAGGGTCACTATGAAACATTTTCTCGCGTGCAATTTGATAGGCTCTCGATCTTAACCACGAAACTGTTCTTTCAGGTGATTGCTGTTATGGTATTCGTGAAGTCTATACATACTATACGTGACGCACCGTCGTGTTAACAGCCATGAGCAATGCGTTTTCTGGGTTCCTGTTTCAGAGAACGGTGAAAGTATTAGCAAACGTTTTCATGCCCAAAATGCGTGCCTAACTCTTCCTTTTACGCATTAATAAAGTTCCCATATTTGACTAGAACAACTCAACGCAGTAATAAGAATCATCATAAAAGATTCGCTGTGTAGTTTCCTTCTAACACGCATTTATAATATTGACATCAAATACCAATACCAAGATTTTTCTTCCTTGTAAAATGCAATGTCTCTCATAGCTAAGCACTAAGGGAATGTTAAGTGTATTGCGGAGCATCATACACAACTCCGTGTGTTGAAATTGCAGACATTCTTTTTACGCAATGTTTATGAACAGACACTGCGCATATACGCATTTCAAAACCAGCAGACGCCTTCAATGCTACATAGCTTGCGATATCCACGCCGCAAATTTTCACGACTGGCGGTTTTGAAGAAAAAGCTGCCGTTCAGGCAGGACAGTAAAAACGAGCCGACATATTCTTCAATAAGTACGGCTCGAGCCACCAATACCCCAAGCATGCACGAAGGGAACGAGCGCGCGCAGCAGCCTAGCGAGCGCCGTCCTGGCCGTGACGTCACTCGTAGAGGGCGCCACTCCAACTTCTCGCCGCTAATATCAAAATCAACCCTGTGGTCTTTCTCTTATTTTTACAGCGAAGCTGTTAGGAGCTCAGTCTCCGATGGTCGTGTCCGCGTGTAGAAAAAAAATATGTCGCAGTTTCACCCGAAAGGCGAAGCATCAATTGCGATAGCAACTTAGTTGAGAACTATATGGAGTAAGGATAGTAGTTTTATAAGCTGTATAATCTTGGACGTGCAGCAGCACCAGCAACACGCAGAACTGTTGTCGACGCCGTCGACGTTTTCCCGCGTTCGCATCGAACGTGCGCGGCGTTGGTGACGTGTTTATGAAGAACGTACCAACCTTTACCGTACACCCTATGGCGGTGTACCGTAGCAACAGTAAGGCCATGGTCCCTGTGGTCACTAAATAAATGAAACCACCAGATCATATATATTGTTCATTCTTTAATAGTTCAAATAACCAATTTCACCATCATATCTTAACAGTCATAATTGAAAATACATAATTCCCACCATAGTACAGCTTCGCTAGTCTTCCATCTCCACCCCAGTGGAAAGGCTGAAAGCATTTTTGTTTTCGATTTTGATAAAGCACGTCCAGCCAATTTTCTAAACAGCTTTCCATATATATCCTTGAATGCCGACTAGGCCAGAGTGATATTGCAGTTGCAAAAGAACCGTGAGAAAACTAAACAGTAAATGGATACAACCATTACAACAAGACGCAAGCCAAGTTTTAAAGCTACGAGGATGACTTCCAGCCCATAATAAAATTACATATCTGGTTATACAAAGGAAGGAACGTAATACGTATAACAAAACTAAAGGTTATAAGTTGTGGGGTCTCACACATGTGCTCTTGGGACAAAGGAACGACAACACAGTAGTGCAAACAATCAAAAGGGCATTTATTGCACCTTTCATACACTAATGCACACTAGCCGAATTACTACCAATTGAACATTCACACGGGCACGCGACAAATCAAGGATGTCCGACTCACCGCGACCCGATAGCGAGCGAATACGTTCGCCCCATGCTATGACACCATCGCCTAGTCGTTCACGTGTACAGTCACGCGAACGGTGGCGCGCTCGAACGATCCGTGTTCGTCCATACCGGTGTCCTGCTCTAAGCCTCGCGCGACGGTCGCGCGAAGCGGGCCGGCGCACGCGCGTAGCGTTCGTGCGTCTTGGCCGCCGATCCCAACCCAAAAAGAGAGCGCCTCCGACCTTTTTCGCCCAAGTGACCCCGCCGTTCGGTGGCGTTAGCATCGCGACACTAGCGCCATCTCTCGCAACGCGCCGCAACCACCGCCGGGCTTAGCCACGCAGAGAAGCCGGACTACAGGAGACATGCGGGGAAAACAACATCAGGGGACGCGTGAGAGTCGCGCATCCCCACAAAGTAACCAATCTTCATTATAACTTCTGCATCCTAACTTCACGAACAGCATGTTCATACGCTGCCACAGTGGACTACTTATCGCATCCACTGGTATCACTGAACAGTGAACTGCAGCCTCGTCAATTCTACGGATACATAATCAAAATCGCGACAATTCCCGGTCACTATTTACAGCGCATACAGGCGTCTCACGCAGACGTTTCCCAATACCGACTCACGTTTCTTCCTTTGGTTCATACAGGACACACCTTAAATAAACAACAAAATTAACTTTGCGTAACTTACGCACTCACAAGAACCTTTAAAAGAAAGCACATCTTCTATTAACTAATTCCAGCACGCTTAATAGAAAACTCAGAACACTGCCGCCCTCAACACACATGAGCGACCCTATCACAAAAATTCTGTTTCCTTCTGTCCGCACAGGACACGCACTAATGGAATCGTACCAACGCTTCTGAGTGTAAATACCTTACTTACTGAAAACCAACGCGCTTAACCTTAAACAAATGTTGCAGTGGCTTAGCTCGGCTATGCCAGGATATACGTAGCGTTAGCAAAGGTTCAGCTGATTATTCTTAGCTTTCCTGGTTGCCTAGATTGTCAAGGATTAGCTTGATTGTCATGCTTACTGCTGCTCCAATGACACACACAAACGCCAGTCAGAAGCGCAGCGGCTCCAGCGCAGTGTCAGACGGCGACTGCACAGCGAGCGCGCGCCGGCGCGTCTACCACGGCTACGACGTCACTCCTCTGGAATGCGCAGACCGGCGGCGGTGAGTCGCGCGCGGCGGCGGCTGAGTGCGCGAGAGGTGCCGGTTCCGGTGGCTCCGGTGCGCAAGCTGTGTGACATCACTGATCCTTGCGCATGCGCAGCACGGCTCTTGATGTGCCGCGCGAAACGGGCTTGGCTAGGCCAGTGTAGCTAACGCTACAAAAAGAAAACTTACGCTTTGAACAAAGGTTAACTGATACACACGCGCTTTACTATGGGCGTTTAACAAAATGACCGTGACGCTTCAAGTCACTCACAAAATAAAGAAAGCCTAACTACTCATTAATGATTACTTCGCGAAGCTAACACTTTGCCCAAAACGCATCTTTCAAACTTCAGAGCTTCTCAAACGAAAACCTAAACAAAGCTGATAACTTACTTATTGAAAGAAACAGGTCTAAAATCGCGGAAATTCTCAAATGCTCAAAAAAAAAAAACAACAGTACGTTTGTTTCTACGGAACCTTTTTTTTAGGCATTCGTTCCGAGAATCTCACAATATATATATATATATATATATATATATATATATATATATATATATATATATATATTGTACTGAAGAAGAACGAGCAGTATGCACTGCTTCAAGAAAGACGACGACGACGAGTTGGTCGAAGCCGTGTGCCTGTGTTGCCTGCGCTGTGTAACCTCTCGTCTCGTTGCAGTGCTCTATACGCTCTAATTAATTAAGCTAGAGTGCCTCTCTAGAGTGCCCTTTGGGCGGTTCAGGACTGTCGCTCAAATGCGGAAGTACAAGGGAGTTTTTCAGCGCCTCCTTGACCTTTTTAGGGCTGCTGAAACAAGCCTTGTCTCCGCAAGGAACGGCCTCCGGATGAGCCACTGTTTCCACTTTCGTGGCGCAATCGTTCTCTTCTCGCAATCGTTCTTAAATACCCTCGCGTCAGAATGTATTGGCAATCTGCAACGAGGATTCCTGCAATAGCCGATTCGATGGGCATGAAGAGATTCTTCAAAATCAGAGGCGCTCTTCACATAAGCGACGCTAATGAAGAACGGGACCCCAACAGCCAAGACAAATTTTGGAAAGTTAGGCCGTTGATAGAAGCTGTCAGAAGCCGTTGCTTACAGCTTGTTCCCTTGGAACAGAATAGCATTGATGAACAGATGGTGCCGTTCACGGGGCGCATTGCAGCAAAGCAATTTGTGAAGGGAAAGCCAAACCCAGAAGGCGTGAAGGTTTTCGTAAGATGCAGTTTCGACGGTCTTGCACATGACTTTTGAGTTTTACCAAGGGAAGGGAACAGGAGTGAGCAAAGAACATTCACATCTTGGCCTTGGTGGCTCCGTCGTAATGCGCCTTGTTGAAAACCTCCCGAAGGCACAGAACATCAAGTGCTACATGGATAATTATTTTACGTCCGTGAAGCTCTTTCTTCAGCTAAAAGAGATCGGCATTTTGGCTAGTGGCACAATTAGAGGAAACCGCTTGGCAGGATGCGTCATGAAAACAGAAAAGGAAATGAAGAAAGAAGGACGGGGAAGCTATGATGAATGGGTTTCCCAGAATGACGACGTTGTCCTGGTCCGTTGGCAAGACAACAGGATTGTTAACATGGCTTCCACCCACCTAGGAGTTGGAAATGTTGGCACCGTGAGAAGGTGGAGCGAAGCCACAAAGGTCCATGTCGACATTGACTGTCCGGAGGTAGTCCTGGACTATAACAAATACATGGGTGGAGTGGACAAACTGGACTTTATCATGTCCCTCTACCCAATGCGGACACGAACAAGCAAGTGGCCAGTGAGAGTGATGTGCCATTTTGTTTCGTTTGCCCTCTGCAACAGTTGGCTCGAGTACTTAAGAGATGCCAATAAAGAAGGGCTACTAAAAAAAGATACACTGGACATGATGGCATTTCAGACAGACGTCGCAAATTGCCTGCTGAAGAGCAATAGTCCACAAAAGAAGCGTGGACGACCAAGCAATGAGAACTCCCAAGCAGTGAAAAAGAAGGTACCCAATGCTTCACCACTACCAGTCAGCACTGTGCGCTATGATGGGATCAGTCATTGGCCGCAGCAAATAAAGATGCCTAACGCACAACGCTGCCGCAGAGAGGAATGCACATCAAAAACCCGTGTCCGCTGCAGGAAGTGCAATGTTTTTCTATGTTTGACATCTCAGAACGACTGTTTTTATTTATTTCATAACAAATAGACTATTTCTGATAACTTTTGCTGAAAAGACTTCCTAAACAGTGTTCCTGCAAAGATTATTTCCGAGCGTTCGAAATAAAAGCGTGAGTTTTCTTCTTCATCACCTTTCACTGATATTACTGCTTTGAGGCGCAACGTCCACATATGTGGACGCCACGGAAAATCTTAACCAATAAATTTTTTACTGAATTTCTTGAGGATTCCTTCTTTAATAGCGTTATATATTCCCAATCAGAACAAAAAATTATTTCGCTACGCCAGATTTAATTCGCGCCTGAAGGACGATGTCCATTGTCGCAGCCGAGTCCCTAAGTACCCTACATGGCGTTCCGTTCACTCCGAGGTCGCGAGGGTAGGGTTCTAGGAGCGCTAAGTTGTCGTCATTCACGAAAGAAAAAACAATTCTAGGCTTTCTACAGCCGATCGCAAGGTGTCCAGGCTCCTCGCAACGGAAACAGACGACCGGTTTTCTAGCCTCGAATGCCTTTTCTGTTTTTCTTTCGTCTTTCGCTGCGCCGTTATTCTGGCCTAAATTATCGGTCGGCACGTTTTTGGTCTCACTTCCAGCTTTCTCTTTGTGAAAGGGGCGCCTATTTTCCTCTTTGCTGATTTTCATCAATGGCCTGACACGTGTTTTCTCGGATTCGCGACGTGCGGCGAATTCACCTGCTAGTACTGCAGCACGTTTTAAGTCCTTTTCGCCCGACCTATCTTGAATCCACAGGCGCATCTTTTCGCTCAAGGACCTATTGAACTGCTCCTTGCAGATTAGCTCCACAACCTTGTCGTGACAACCGAACGCATCTTCCCCTTTTAGCCACTCAATTGGCTTTCAGTTTGTAAGTGAAATCTTGATAAGACTCGCCCGGTGTCCTAGCTGCCTCCCGAAAACGGCGGCGGAAAGCCTCCGCTGAGAGCCGATATTTTCTTAGCAGCGCAGCTTTTACTTTCTGATAGTCCTCTGACTGGTCCTTCGTTAGCCTTGCAATTAGTTCGGTTGCTTCGCCAGGAAGAACGGTCAGAATCTGTTGCGGCCAACTCTCTAGTGCCAACCCGTTTCTCTCGCAGGTTCGTTCAAAAATAGCGAGAAACAATCCCATGTCATCGTTAACCTTGTACGACGGCATGAGATCCCTTATTTTCACTCTTGCTTCGCCTGAATGCCTTTCATCAATTGAGCGGTTATTTGCTGATTACCTGGCCAGATCCCGCTGCACGTCTAGTTCTTTTAGCTTTAGTTCGTGAGCTCTCTGTTCCTCGCGTTCCTTTCTTTCTGCAGCTCTCTGTTCCTTGCGTTCCTTTCTTTCTGCAGCTTCCTTTTGATCAGCTCTCTGCCTTTCTCTTTCTTCTGCAGCGTTTTGTTCAGCTTTCTCAGCTCTTTGCCTTTCCCTCTCTTCTGCAGCGTTTTGCTCAGCTTTCTCAGCTCGTTTCTCTATCTCTTCCCATGCTTCTGAAATTTCGTCCTCAAAAGCCCCGCACTTCCCAATCGCCTCAATAAGCTGTGGCTTTCTCTGACTTTTCCCGACCTCAATTCCCAGCTCTTCACAAAGTAATAACAACTCTGGCTTTTTCCGTTTGCCCAAATCCATGGTCAATCCCGAACGAGGACTTTCTTACTCTGCTGTGACGTGAGGAAGCTTTCAACAGGAGCCTGCACGTGCAGAAACTAATTCGCCGTTTTAGAAAACACACAAGCTAAAACCTGGCAAATTCTCAAAGAAAGTCAAGCGCTCACCATTCTGCTGAAGCCAGGACGAAGGGTGGAGTATCCCATTGCTGCCAACCAGCTGATATAATCTCGACCGGGTGAGGTGGGTCGTCATCGCAGGAATCAGGAAACGACGATGAAGGCGGGCATCGTGATGATCAAAAACAGAAAAGATATTGTATTCACTTCATTGGTACATGGTTTTGACTCTATCCGAGTCTCGAGCGGTTCTGATTAACACGGGGGCCAGGACGGCCTTAAATCCCCTCGTGGTGGCCGATGTTTCCTTCGGGGAAGTCCTCTCTCCGGTGGTCAAGTTGACGACCTCCTCTCCCTCGGTTCCTCCTTCATGGTAGCTCGCCGTTTTCGTCTGCTCCGTAGAGGTGAGAAGCTTTCTCGGGGATGAAGGGGATTATCTCGTCACGGGAAAAGCGCTAGGGCTTGCTTCCCACATTGGAGAGATACAGATTCCAGGAAGATCATAACCTGCCGATGACTCCTTCGGGGAACTTGTGGAAGTGTCAGACCTCTGTCGGGCGGTCAAGTTGACAACCTCCTCTCCCTCGGGTCCTCCTTCTTGGTAGCTCGCCGTTTTCATCTGCTCCGTAGAGGTCAGACGCTCTCTCGGGGATGAAAGAGGATTATCTCGTCATGGGAAAGGCGCTCGGGCTTGATTTACACATTTGACAGGTGCAGTTCCAAGCCGATCATAACAGCGCTTATTCGGAATTTAACATAGCGGCGCTAGCGACGTGGTGCGAGCGTTTGAGAGCATAGGTACAGTAAAGCTTAACTGTTTGACAAATCACATTACCTCTAAAGATTATTACATTTTTCAAGGTAAGAAGATACTTACGGGATGCCGAAGTTATGTAAGACGTTTTCGTCTATTGATCAGTTGTGCACGCTGTATGCGAGAGTACACCTTTCCGCTCGAAAAGCAGATGCCCGATCTTCTTTCCCGCAAAGGAACTTTGCCGGGAGTGAGATACTCCTTTGTCGTGTGTCACTGCGCTTGAACGCCTTTCCGGTAGATGTCCCCTTACCTAAAGGACTTTAGAGTGCCCGTGTGTCAAGGGTATAAGCCGCACAGTCTGAATGATTCTCTACACCATCGTTCTTTTGGCTACCTAGACTGGCAGACAGCTTCACCGATCCCTGAACAATGCAGTTGTCTCTCTTTGAGCTACGCAGCTCGCACTCCTGCGAACTGCCCTCAACTGCATCGTTCAGCTTGCACTGCGCTTCGGCAAGCAGCCCTGACTCGACATTTATTTCGACATGGGTGCTATGTCTGTCGGGTGTCTGTCGGGTCAGCGGTACCCTGTACTTTGTCAGCGACCTTGTTAACAATACCTGCGACTCACACACATGGTGTCTGTGCTAATTCGTTCACAGCTGGCCTAGCTGTCTCTACAGTGCCCTGTTGGCACACCACCTCGTCGCTCTTACTGCGGCCTTCATCTGTTGCCACTAAGGCATCGTTAGCAGATAACACTTTCGGTTCACTTGTGAACGTGCTGCTAACCTCACTACACTTCTCTTCGGCTTTCGGCAAAAATCTGCTAGCGACTTCCTCACACTTTCGCTGCGTACTACCTACATAATTTTTTGGCTATCGTTGTCTTTGTTCGATCAAACCTTCAATCTTTTTGTTCAATGCTACCATTACTTTTTCGTGCTCTTGCCGTTCGCGCTAATGTTCCTGATGTTTTCGCTCGCGCTTCTGCGTTTCTTGTACTACCTCCCAAGCAATCCAAATGCTTTCGTCGTCATTGCCACTATCTTTAATTGCCTTTTGGATAGCTGACCCTGTCAGTGTCGTCCGCCTCAACTCCCAAGTCGTCGCACACCAACAACAAATCTGGCCTCGTCAACCTTCTAATAAGATCCATGGCAGCTGCTCCGACTGGTGGTTAGAACTGTTTCCTTAAATATATTTGGACAATCTCAAGATATGCTGCAAATGCCCGATTCCCAAAAAGATCGAAATAAACACCCAACATTTGAAGTCTGGTGAATCAAAGCAAAAACCACGCGCTCAGCCATGGATGCAGCACCACGCCATCTGGTTCATCTGTCCGCTGTTCCAAGTTGCATAGGACTGCCTGGGTCGAAGGCTCATTCTTCTTCGTTGTTTCCAGTTTCTTCGGACTCTGTTCGAAGGTTCATCCCTATCGCTGTTCCCAATTCCTCAGGACTCCCTGGGTCGAAGGGTCATTTTTCTTCGCTGTTCCCAGTTCCTCAGGACTCCTTTGGTCGAAGGTTCATCCCCCTATGAGACGGCAAAAATATAGTGAGGACAAGAATGATCCAAACAATGTAATTTCTAGTTTGGCTGTGATTTCATACGTGCCTGACGTTTCCCAAAGGTTAAAAAGATTGCAGGAAAGATTGCAATAAATGTTGTACTCACAGCACGCACTAAACTTTCCTGTCTTTACCGTAGAGTCACGAAATAAGGTTTAAAAAAGCGCGAATGTGATAAGAAGCATGCACGATCTTTTATTAACTGCACATGCGAAGTCGTATATAAGGTGCCGTTTTCATGCGGGCGCTGCTACTTAGGGCAAACTGGCCGATGTATTAATGATCGTTTACGAGAACACGCATACTCGCTCAGGGGTTCAGTCGCAAGTCACCTGGCAGATCACCTTATTTTGAAAAAAATGTACGCTCCTCGGACGCTACCCAGAGCAACGTGCGCGTGAAATACGTGAAGCTTTCCTAATACATCAACGTGGGATTAATGTGCAAGCGTGCCCTCTGTATCCTTACACTGCAGCGAAAGGCGCTACTTATCAAATGTATGATAAACTGCCGACAGCAGTAGCATGTCATACATACATTTTTTTTGCCTTTCTGCGCATAGGCGTTCCTATATATTGCAATTGAAAATACAATATAGAGTGGTTGTCAGTCAGCGCTGTGTATGTTATCTCTGCTTTCGCTCTGTCCTTTGCGCTGTTTTTACCCCCTTCGTCATGAACCAACCACCCAAATTCAGCACACTCCTGCAGGTCTTATATATATATATATATATATATATATATATATATATATATGACGCGTATGGGATTATGGAATGACGCGTATGGGATTATATATATATATATATATATATATATATATATATATAATCAGTGAAGCGTTGAATCAGAGGATCCAGCAGTGAAGCATGTCAAATAATAGGAGCACGTCGGAAAAACAACAGGATTTTACTGACATTTCGCCCGGGGACTCTCCTTCACGCCGGCCACATCAACCGATTAATCCCACTTACATAATTAATCGGACAATTTGAGAGTTAGAATTGACCCGCTCAAGCACCGCTGGTAATAAAATCACCTCCAGCGCCTGTCGAATGGGTGGCGCAGTGCTACCTGCCGAAGGGGCGCCGCGCCCCTCCTTAAAAAAATGTAGGGGAGGGGGGGGGCAGGGGTAGGGGGGAGGCGGTGTGACCCCCCCCCCCCCCCCCCCCCCCCCGCCCGGGCTCCTCCTGATTTGTAAGCACTGAAATGCACAGATGTAAGCATAATTAAATCCCGTAATGACGCGTATGGGATTGTAAATTAGGTATACAAAACACAATTCTTTAAACACAAGAAGTGGGTAGAGAGAACTTAGTCACTCAGAACCTTTCACAAATTTTGGTACTAATAAATCACGCAAGTTCTTCAAGCAAATAAGTATACCGTGGTGGTCGTACCGGAAACGTTGTTCACTAAACATACTGTGTTGCAGACACAGTCATTACACTTGCATTTATTATTTTATGCAGGGGTTCGTGGTGGCGCTGCTGTACTGCTTCTTGAACGGCGAGGTAAGTTCCCACTTTGCAGAACACTTAAGAGCAAGCTTTAGCTCGGCGCAACTCGGCCTATTGAAGTACATGTATACGAAAAAATGCTTTCATGAGACAAGCACTGTGCCGATTTGAATGAATTTTTTTTGCATTTGAAAGAAAATGATAAATTCTAGTGATTGTGGGATGTAAAATGTTCATTTAAAAAGCCGGCAGATCCCACGCCATGTGGAAATCGATGTTATGCCAAGCAGTGTGCGGGGGAGCCTACCATGTTAAAGAAACGACCATGAGAGCACCAAGACGTAGGCGGCTCTTTCATGACCTACATGTCACGCATGTCATGACATTCATGTCATGAGTCCTCAGGAATCCCTTTAGCTACACCTAAAATACGTTAAAGCGAAAGCCTTAGTTATGCTCATGACTATGACTTGTACCCGCATCCTTTAGTGTTCCCTTCACTTAGTACCGACGTCCGAACTCATTCCAGTGATTTTTCAGTGTCAATCTTTTTTTTTTCGCTGAGTCATTGTCATTTTGCTGAGTCATGCTCATGACTACGACATCTACCATCATGCTTTAGTGTTTCCTTCACTTAGTGCACACGACAGAACCCATTTCAGTGGCCTTTGAGTGTTAATCTTTTTTTTTGCTGAGTCATTGTCATTTTTGCTGAGTAATGATCATGACTATGATTTCTCCATCATCATTGAGTTTATTTCACTTGTTAGCCACGTCAGAACCCATTTCAGTGGCTTTTGAGTGTCAATCTTTTTTCGCTGAGTAATTGTAATTTTTGCTGAGTAATGATCATGGCTATGATTTCTCCAAGATCATTGAGTGTTTCCGTCACTTAGTGCCCACGTCCGAACCCATTACAGTGGTATTTGAGTGGTAATCTTTTTTCGCTGAATCATTGTCATTTTGCAGAGTCATGCTCATGACTATGACTTCTACCAGCATCCTTTAGTGTTTCCTTCCCTTAGTACCCACGTCGGAACCTATTTCAGTGGTTTTTGAGTGCAATATATTTTTCGCTGATTTATACTCATTTTTGCTGAGTCATGCTCGTGACTATGGCATCTGCCATCAAGCTTTAGTGTTTCCTTCACTTAGTACAAACGACAGAACCCATTTCAGTGGCTTTTGAGTGTTCATCTTTTTTTTGGTGAGTCATTGTCATTTTTGCCGAGTCATGCTCACGACTATGATTTCCACCAGGATCCTTTAGTGTTTCCTTCACTTGGTACCCACGTCAGAACCCATTTCAGTGGTTTTTGAGTGTTATTGTTTTTTCGCTGAGTCAAGGTCATTTTTCTGAGTCATGCTCATGACTATGATTTCTACCATCATAATTTAGTGTTTCCTTCACTTAGTGAAGGAAACACTTCAAAAACGTCAGAACCCATTTCAGTGGTTTTTTAGTGTTAATATTTTTCGCTCGGTCATTGTCATGGCCTACATGACACACATGTCATGACATTTAAGTCATGACCTACCATTATGTTCGTCATATACTCCTGTTATAGTATGCCAATTTTGGTACTTACCAAGTTAACGAAACGACCATGAGAGCACAAAGTCGTAGGCGGCTAGATAGATACGTACTGTCAAAGTAGCAAATGTTCGCCAAGAAATGCTTCGCATTTAATAACTGGAATGTTTACGAAAATTTTCGGAAATTTGTGATTTAGAAATAAATGGAAGGCACGATGTATAAAAACCTTACAAATCCGTAACTCTGCACTAAAGAGAGATGTCGCAGTTCTGTAAGCTGCATCTGTTAGAGCATCTAACGCGCACAAACTTTGTGTTTAATTTTACAGCTTATGTGAATTTTTTACCACGTTCATAAGAGTTTTGTAAAAGTCTTATTCACATATTAGCTGTGTACTACTGAGTGGTGCGTAATACATCAATTTTATCTGATGAAGTCGAGAGTCTGACAAAATCTCGTCTGGTCGGGAAGAATCATGGCGAAAACAGGAAACAAACGCCGACCAAGGTGATTTTTTTTTTCTTAACTGACGTTTCGGCCCCCACACGGGAGCCCCAATGAAGAGCGAAGTAGGAAGGGAACGAGGTTATATGCGGTTGAGGACATGACGTAAGGTGCAGGTGTAGATCGAATTAAGATTTCTGTCATTACGATTCAAAATGCGTGCCGTTGTCTGCATATGAAGTGACAAGATAAAGCCGTTGACTTTCACTTGTCAGGACGCAGGCGCTGTCCCAGCCTATCTGGTGACCCGTGGAGCCAGCATGTTCTGCAACTGCGCTGGAGGCCCCACGGTGCTTGCTAACGTGGTATCGGTGCTCATTGAGTCTTCTTGTGAAATGAGAACTTGTGTTGTCCTTTCGAGTACGTCAAGTGGAGTCCGTCGATATTGTGGCATCTGTTCAACCCAACGTACATGAGCTTCGGAGGGTAGTTTCGGTTGTACTCGTCGAAACGCTAAAGTAAGTGCCTCCCCATGACTTGTGTATGGTCACGGCACTAGCTTGAACCAGTGGAAACTGTTTTTGTCTGCAGGAGATTCCCGTCTTCCTATCCAAAGTCACAGTAGCGTGACTAGGTTCGAGTGGTACCCAACTCGGTTCAACGTTGAATCCTCTTCTGCGAGCATCGGCGACCAAACTCTTGGCTTTCAAGCGTGCCAATAGTCCGGTATTGGGAATCTCAAAGGCAAGCCACAGTCTCTTGGGGTAATTATCCTTTGGATGCTGTTCACAATGCCATCGAGAACGTCGATGTTTGCAGTGATCATGTATGGCTTGCCTATCACAAGCAAGATCTCGTGTGGCAGGTTCGCCATCTCCGTGTGTGCCACCTTCTCCACTGCCCGAACGAGCTCCGGGTTGGTCCGATAGCAGAGGCAGACGTCGTCTGCAACGACCCTGGTGACTTCTTTTCCTCCGATAGATGCCACCAAAGTGTTGAATCTGCGAACTTCCTCTTTTGAGTAGAAGAGTGTAACGGTAGCGGGAGCAACACGCAGAGCTACCTCGGCGCTGACGAACTTATTTTCGAGCAGGGAAATCTCCTCCGGCAACAAGGCTGTCCTGTCTCCAATCTTCGTGAGGATCGTAGAGAAGGTGGCGTCTCTCTGTCACAAGACCTGGACGAGTGGAAAGTCTTCCAGGTAATGCCACTTGATGTCCGAGCTAAAGACCTTGGTTCCTGCACCTCTTGAAGATCTCGGTGCCTCGAACCGGAGGAAGTTGACGCGGATCCCCACATAGGATCACGTCCAGTCTACCGAACGGCGCGTCAAGACGATGGGTAATCTGCCGGAGCCAGTTGTCAATCGCGTTCCGAATGGTCGACGACAGCATGCTAATCTCGCCAATGATCACGCACTTGACGTGACGAAAGGCCAAACGAAAGGTGTTCATTTCGCTTTCACTCGACAATCGGCTCGACAATAGGTGCCCGAATGAGCATTTTAGGCCTAACTGAGCTAATTATGCTTTATAATTGTTCGTTTATTCGCATTACTTGCCTAATCCAGATAACTAAAAAGAAACAACGCAACCACATTAATGTGCTTTGGCGTGCACTATTCTAACAGTGGCTGTCAATTTCGCTTTCACTACTGCTATTTCACCATAAGGCCTTGTCAAGCTCGACGGTGGCTGCCCGAATGAGAATATTGGGCCCCATTCGGTTATTCAGGGTTATTATTTGTGTATGCATTCGGACTTGCCAGCGTGTAAGCATGTTTCTATGCCAGTACTTAAATTGAGAACGATGTGTGCAGGGCGGTGCTTTTTTAGAACTGAGCTTGCATTAAAAGAAATATGCCATCAAATGAACTGCCAAGTTATTTGAGAGGTCACTAGTTAGATGCCCGGCTAGCGTCCCCACCAGCAAAATTTTGGTAGCCCTAATAAGGGCTCTTCTTTCATTAATAGGAAGTTATTACTCTTCGTCGAGTGGGTCAATGCCGGGCAGCTCGCAGTCGCTTTCAGCGTCACCTTCGCCTAGTTGGATGACGATACGCTGGATGTGGTCACTCCCAGATGTGTCGTCTGAATTTTGCCTGCAGGCCCATCACGTGACTAATAATATTTCTCCAGTCTTCCGCCGTGACCTGAGTTTTCTCGCTCAAGATGTCTTCGACCGCGGACAACTTGAAGTCTCTGTTGTCCACAGCGATGCCATTTTTTACCTTTGCCCGCTCGAGCTCAATCGGATTAAATTCGATGTGGTATGGCGGGAGCCTGAGCACAATGCAACTGCCCTTTCAGCTGCGTTGTCTACGATGTAGCTCAGAAAGCGTGATTTAAGAGATGCCACATATGCATCAACTCAAGCAGCTGATTATTCACCATCCTTTCACTCTAGGCGATGTTCTTGCTTTTGAGCCACTCCTCTACTTTTTCCTTCCTCCATGCCGTTGTCGGCAATTTCCCTTCTCGCCTCGTATAGTAAGGTAAATGGTCCATAACAATGACGCTACCAGCTGGCAACCTCTGCAGAACGTCATTGAACCATCCATCGAAGTTTTTTTTTTTTTTTTTTTTGGGGAAGGGCCTCTGAATACATTCAAGCAGCCATCGACGAAGCTATTTTCGCTGCCGATGTGCGTTAAGGTCAGGCGCTGGCTTTTCCGCAAAGTTTGTTTCAGACCCGTCGACGGGCCAGTTTCTCGAGCGTACTGGGGTCCGCGCCTCTGCACCACAGTGTCAGTCCACACAATCGACCAAGTGTTTCCCGCCGTCACCCATGTCTCATCCAGGAAGAAGATCTTTCGGCCTTCCGCCCGGTAGCGCTCCACGTCACTAAGAATGCGATTCCGCCATTCGACGATGTCATCCCGGTCGATAACCATCGAGTTGCGACTCCTCCTCTCGTGCTTGAAGCATATCTCCGCAATCAGGCGACGCAGAGTACACCGCTTCATTGATGGGAGATCCATCATCATCAGCCTATATTTATGTCCACTCCAGGACGAAGGCCTGCGATCGCCAATTACTCCCGTCTTGCGCTAGCTGATTCCAACTTGCGCCAGCAAAATTCCCACAAACCTCACGGCGACGGCGACGGCAGAAATCTGCTTTGGAGTGTCCATATAATTGCTATCGCAATAAAACGCGGTGAAGATTCTTCCGCCTACCTACCTACCTAGTGGCCACTACCAGCACAGAGAGAATATTGAAACGTGCGAGCGAAGTTCGGTTGTAGAAAAGAACGAAGCTGGGCTGGATCGGGTGCGGCGCCGTGGACGGTTTTCGCTGAGCGATACATTCGCATTCATCATCTTGTAGATAAACGCGATCCATCGTCTTGAAGTCGTCTTGAAGAAACGTAAATTCACTCCCGATTATTCGTAATAGAGCACTTCTTTTCATTTCATGTGAGTCGAGCGGGCAGCCTTCATGTAGAGCATTGAGGCCCACTCTACAAAAGATTGCCACTCCTAGGGCTGACTTTTCACACATGTAGGGTAATCAGTAGCGCACCCAGGATCTCTGCCAGGCGGGGGTTGACAGTTTGCCAATACCATCTAAACAGCACTAATTTCGATTTCTTCACGGGAAATGGTAAAAAAAACGCTTTTTGCGAGTGTGCAGACAATTGCGCGTCTTACATCTTAGTTGCAGCACTCAAATGCGTAAGGAAAGAAAAGGGGTTAGGAAAGAAAAGTCGTCCTCAGGGGGGGGGGGGGGGGTTACAACCCCCGAATCCCCCCCCCCCCCCGTCGGTGCGCCACTGAGGGTAATCGGCACTTTTAATAAAGACTTTAATATCCAACCTGTAATGTGCAACTATAAAACGCGTTATTTACGGCCTGATTAGAGTCACTGTCGCGCGTACAAACGCGGCTGTGGAAACACTTCTCCGTGAACCAGAGCAGTGGCGCCAGAGCGGGCGCGGGGAGAACTAGGCCCGAGACGCCGTTTTGGGGCCACGCAACGGGCCGCACCTCTTTTTTCTCTCTCTTCTTTTATTGCGATAGCAATTATATGGACACTTCCACCGGAGTTCTGCCATCGCCGTCGCCGTCGCCGTGAGGTTCCGTATAGATAAAATCTTCGCCGCGCGCTGTATGCCCGAGCGGAAGCGTGCGGGGACGCACGCTGTCACGGAGAGCGAACGCACTCAATCTTCCACGCGCAAGCAAGGAAGCGGGAAGCGAGTGCCGGAGGGAGCGGGGGGGGGGGGGGGGGGGGGGCGCATTTCTACTCTGCCAACAACCGCGCTCGTCGCTCGCTCGCACCGTCTCTTATCTCCACACGGCTCTGACCTTTATGCGCCGTGCATTCGCCGCTCAGTTTCCGTTGAAGCGATAGACCGCACGTACCTTCGCCCGCTGCGACGTATATGCGCTTACTGCCAGCGTTTTGACAGTCGTTGTCTGCAGTCATTCAGTGTGATCTATTCATATTTGTTTGTGCGCGCTCACACCACAGTTAGTAATAGTCGGGCCACATTTTCCAACGCACGCTACACATGCAATGCTGCCCGGGTCGGCAGTGCAGCGCTACAGGTGTGTCCCTTGATGAGAAGCGCTGCCCACGGGAAGCGCTTCTCATCAACACCACCGTTTCACACGCGCCTTCTCGTGGTCATCGAGTCTCTCTTCATGTCGGTCTACTTACGCCGCAGCTCACCTGCTTACTTAAACAGCTCATGTTTACTACAATTCATATTGCTACCAAAGCCGCTCACCTTACTTCGTATGACATTGCTGTGTTGCTATCGCATTCATTGCTTCGCCCTTAGGGCGAAACTGTGACATTTTTTTTTTAATCCAGCGACCGTGCAAGACGTAAGAGAAATTGTTCTGAGATTTTCAACCACTAGAGGTTTTCCTGGTTTCGGTATGAACACTATCCTAGCCGTCTTCCATTCCTGTAGGAGCTGACCTGTATCCCATGCTTTGTTCATTTGTTGAAGGAGGAATTCATAGTCGTCATTGGTGATATTTCGAAGCTGCGATGTTGTGATTAGATCGGGCCCGGGAGTTTTATTGGATTTTGTCTCAGCTATCGCTTGGTTGAGCTCCTCAAGTGTAATTTCCCCACTAAGGTTAGGGTTCGTGGGCTCTGGGCCTGTGTAATTGGCATACTGAGGTTTACATGCTGTGGCTATGTGGTTATCATGTAGTTCTTGGAATAGATCCTCCGGTGTTTGGTAGCCATCAAGCAGCTTGTGGAGTGAGCTTGTTGTCTCGGTGTTGGTCTGTGCTGGGTCTAAAACAGCCCTTATAAAGTGCCAGGCCAACCCCAGGTGTAGTGTATTGCTCATATTGTCACATGTAGTATGCCAGCTTTTGAGGATGAAATGGTCTGAATACGCATCAATCTTTTCGTTTAGTAGCCCTATGCGCCTTCGGAGTCGCCTATTCGTTTTGTTTCTTTTCCATCATTTTATCAGGCCCTGTCTCGCCTCCCACATGTGAAGAAGATGCGTATCTATGTTGGGTGTGTGTTCGGTTTCACTAATTTCTGTGGTATGTGCTTTCACGTGCTTCTTCAGAGAATCGCTCCATGACTGTAGTGTATGCTCCGTTATATATCCCAATTGTTCTTTTCCAAAGCTAGTCCAGACTATTAAGCGGCGCTTGCGTGTTCTTCGTTTATAACATCCTGTGTGCAGTACTATTTTTTTCAGGGTATGGTCACTGGAAAGCGTGTCATGTGTATGGGTGCACGATACATTTATGGGGCCTTTAAGTAGTGTTAGGTCTGGTGTGGTGGCGCGCTCGACAGAGTTGCCGTGTCGCGTGGGTGAGTAGACATCGTTTAGCAAAGTGAAGTTTTCTTGTTGTATGATCCGGTTGACGTAGGTGCCTTTCTGAGTATTTTTGAGTACTCCCAACGCGTATGGGCCGCGTTAAAATCTCCAGCAATTAAATGTGTGAAATGTCTTGCAGGGCGCATATGTGTTACTTCCGCGAGAAAATCTGCTTTCTGTTTTGGTGAACTGTACGCATTTGTTATGTACAGGTGATGAGAGCTACTTGGCTTATTTGTTTGTGTGGGATATATACTAATGGTAAGGCTTTGCGGTGTGTCATGAACATGTGCTGCCGTGAGGTCTTTACGAACCATGATAGTGATCGGCGCATTTTCTTTGTGGGTGCAGGAAGTTCTGTAGCCTGATAAGTTGGGTGTGTGGTTTGCTTCCTGAATGAGTAAACGTCTGGGTGACGATCCTGTGCGGCAATGTACTGCGTGAGCAAGCCTCGCTTCTTAGAGAAGCCCCTGCAGTTCCACTGCCACACAGTGAGATCGTTGGCCATGGTGCTGTCACTCATTTTGAATTGTATTCGGTGAGGGGTATGGAGTGGTGCGCGCAGCACTTGTTTGCCTACGCGACCTAGTAAGTTCTGCTTCGTCGTAGCGTTTCAGTTTGCTGCTGCACACGCACAGTTGTGCTGTTAGTGCCATTTCTAACTGCCGTGAGCTTCATGCCGAGATGTCCGACGATGAGATCGCAGCTTACTACGATTCGGTACTGGAATATGAAGATCAGGCCGAAGGCGCCCTGGGACTGCTGCGACATTATATTTTGGAGTGGTCTAATCCTCCGACCACCGGTACAGGTGCTCGTGTAGAGCCACCACCCTTACAGTCTTAACAGCGGGATGCCTTCTGCCGAGAACGGTCCCCAAGTGAGTACCACTGCAGCACTTGGACCAAGACTACCCAAACTGGACCTGCTGAGGTTCGATGGTTCGACGGTGAAGCGGCAGTCGTTTTGGGACGTGTTCCGCCACAACATGCATGAGAACTCCTACCTCACTGACATCGACAAGTTCCACTATCTCCGCTCTCTTCTGGACGGCCCGGCAGCCAAGGCTATCGCAGGGATCCTTACTACCGAAAACAGTTACACCGATGCCATTGAGATTCTCAAGGAACGTTTCGGGAACGCCAATATCATCGAGGCAAAGTACCTTGAGCACCTGCGTACCCTACTCCGGTGAGCTCTTCGACCCATGTAACGGGATTGCGGAACCTGTAACATTTCGTACAGCTGAATATAAGGGGACTGAGAGATCTCGGAGTTCCTGCATCGTCATATGCAGCAATGCTCGGCGAAGTGTTAGTGAAAGCCATCCCTCAAGATGTCATGGTCAATTACTATAGACACAGAAGCCTTAAAGCAACTAACGATCGGAACCTAAGGTCAACAGCGGAGCAAGACCTTGAAGATCTCGTGCAGTATTTCCGCGTCGAGGTTGACTGCAGGGAAAGAACAGCACACGGTCCACTAGAGGTGTCCAGCAGACAGTACCTGCTGCCCGGATCCGGTCGCCGACAGACACCAGCGTCATCGGCAGCAGTGCTTAAAAACAGTACCACTGGAACGTGCGTCTTTTGCGAGAAGCGTCATGCAACATCAGAGTTTGACTCCTCCTTGGACCACAACGAGAAATGCGTCTGCTCACGGCAAGCAGCAGCTGTTTCCGGTGCACTACCAAGGGGCATCGGGCCCAGGATTGCCGCCGCAAGGTTAGTTGCACCCACTGAGTCGGCAGACATGCCTCATCTATGTGCTATAAGAACAGATCGTAGGCGGTTACACCTGAACCAAAGCAGTCGCTCAGCAGCGCGTCGATGCATGCTACACAAGTAGGCAGCAAGAACCGTTGCACATTTGACACTGCTATTCTACTTCAGACGTTTAGAGCATGAATGCGGGGCAGCAATCTTTGCTGCTACGTACATTCTTGACAGCGGCAGCCAACGTACTTTTGTTAGCCCAGAACTATCGCGCAAACTGAAGCTCGAAGTCACAGATGAAGTTGACTTATGTGTACGCGTCTTTGGGCATCACAGTCCCAGCTGCGCTGCACGACGAAAGATGGTTAAACTTGCGCTGCAGAGTCAGTTTTATGGTACCCTTGTGGAAATTGAGGCTATTGAAATCCCGCACATTTGCGAGGACATTTTGGAGATTCCGCATGACAACGACTTTGTCAAGAAAATAGAGAGTCGTTGTCGGCTCCTGGCTGACGCGGTTGCTTATCCTGGAGCGCTACAGGAACCAGGAATTAGTTTGCTAATTGGGGCAGATGGAAAATATTAAGAGAAGAAGTGACATGGGATGAGGCCCACAAAGAACTGCTAGGATCTAAGAATTTCTAGGAGCTCGACACTCGGATGGGTATTGCAAGGCCCGATAAGCAACGACAGATGTCTCAATCGATCGACGCAGACGAATGTGTGTGTGCTTCGTGATTTGTGTTGCATGTTCGACGATCTCTCAACATCACTGCAGAAATTGTGGCAGCTTGAGAGTATGGCTATAACTGGTCAGCCAGATTGGTCTGAACATGATAATACTGTTTTGAAAGAATTTAACAACAATGTTAAGCTGCGCGACCATCACTACGAAGTAAGCCTCCCTTGGAAAGCGCTTGATGTCGAGCTCAAAGACAACCGGACGGTAGCGATGAAAAGGTTAATTACAGTGCCTCCTCCGCCGACTGTCCAAGAGTGAAGACCTTCTACTTCAGTACGATACGGCGGTCACGCAGTATCTCAAGGATGGTCATGCAGAACCCGTACCTTGGCACGACACAATCCAGAACAAGACGTATTACATGTCACATCACGAAGTCATCAAGGAGTCTTCCACGACTACAAAGCTACGGGTCATTTTTGATGCGTCATCGCATGCGGCCGGAGCGACATCCTTGAATGATCATCTAGAGAAAGGCCCCAACCTCAACAATGACCTGTTGAAAATGTTATCTTTTCGCATGCATAAGTTTGGGATCACCGCAGACGTTCAGAGGGCGTTTCTGCAGATTTCAATCATGTGCGCCGACAGGGATTCTCTGAGATTCCTGTGGTTTGAGAACACGCCGACGGGTGTAGAAGACCTAAGTCGAGTCAGAGTATTGAATGACTCGTGTTCCTTTCGGTACTACATCGAGTCCGTCTCTACTGAGCGGACTCTACAGTACCATTTCCAGCATGGCTGTGAACCTTATAAGACTACTGCGCTAAAGTTTTCTAAATGCTTTTATGTATACGACATGCTGACTGGAGTGGAGAACAACAAGGCAGCTCGCCAGCTGTGTGACGATGCCACGCCCATATTTGCTGGCGCAGGCATGAAACTGCAAAAGTGGGCAACCAACCGCGCTGAAATGCGTGGCTACATTGAGAAGAAAGAACGGTCCGGTACTCCTGACAAGACAAAAATATTGGGCCTTATGTGGGACACTAAAGAGGACACGCTTAGCGTGAATGTACAACCGGTATTGGAATGGTTGAAAAACGAGGAGCCCGCAAAACGATTCATTTTGCAGACATCGGCTCGAATTTGTGACCCACTCGGCTTTGTAGTACCGTTTCTGATCCGAGTCAAAATACTTTTTCAACGCATCTGGCGAATAGGGACGTCGTGGGATCACGGAATTCCAGACGAATTAGTTCAGGACTGGAAGAACTGGCTACGTGAAGTGCCTGATATTGCATCGTTGGCTGTCCCAAGACTGTGCCATCCCTCGAGCTCCTTGTCATACACAAAGCTGCACGTTTTCGCCGACACGAGTAATGCAGCTTACGGAACCGTCGCCTATTTGTGCTTCTCAAGACATGCTGTGGGCTCCGAGAGGCTCTTTCTAATGGCAAAATCCAGAGTTGCTCTAATTGAAGAGCTTTCACTACCAAGACTCACAGCAGCTTTAGTCGGGGCCAGGATTTCAAAATTCAGCAGGAGCACATTAAATATTCCCTCCCTGCAATATTTTTGTTGTACGCACTCCATGGTGACTCTAAGTTGGATCAAAAGATCCGTCACGAAGTGGAAGCCGTTCGTCCGTAATCGAGTCGCCGAAATACAGGACCTAACAGAGCCTTCACAGTGGAACCACTGCTCTGGAAGGGACCTCTGATAGACAGGGCCAGCTTGGCTAGCGACGCGGACCGAATGGCCTCCGACAACAACTGTAGAAAACTGCCCACAACTTGTTATAAAACAATGTGCGCCCGATACCGTCGTTCTACATGCGGCAACAGAGCCCCACCCTGCCCTCTTCGACTTGAGCCGATAAAGCTCCTGGACTCGCGTCCTTAGAGTGACCACCTGGATCCTAAGGTTTTCCGATGGTTCCAGCCGACTAACACGTCAGAAATAAAATGTGCTACTGACTGAAGAGCGGAAGTTTACCGGCTCTCGTACACCCAAACCCAAGCTTTCTCAACTGAAATAGCATCACTGAAAGCTGGGAGCGCCATCGAAACATCATCGCGGATAAAAGATCTCCACCCATTTCCTTGGGGAGGACGACATACTTCTATGCATGAGAAAGCGACTACATGTCGCAGTTATTCAGCCTAGCGTCAAGAACCCTCTTCTGCTTCCTGGCAATTACCGAGTGACGCAGCTGATCGCCCACAGTGCGCACAAGCGTCTCTTCCGCGCTGGAATTGCAGTTACAGTGGCAGAGCTACGGGAGAGATTCTGGATTGTGGCCGTCAGGCAGTGCGTGAAGAAAGTGTGTGTGCCGGTCTGGGCTGGTTGGTACATCATTAGTAAGGGAACAAACAGCGCTAGGACGGGGCGAAGTGAGTAGACAGACAAGAAGAAGAAGAAGAACGTAAACTTTATTATCAAATCGATAAGATTTGAGTCCGGCGTATTTTTAATGGGTCTGGGCACCCGCCGCGGACGCGGTTCCGAGACCTTGTCTCGAAGCGGCTTCCTCGGCTCGCTGGACGGCCCAGAGCTGTACTGTCAGGTTCGAGCTGAGTAGTGCGGTCTTCCAACGCGAGCGGAGGCTGGCGGTGGAAGAGACGGAGGTGTCGACACTGCCCGAATTGTTTGTTATGTCCTGGCATTCCCATAACATGTTATTAAGTGTGGCAACCTCGCCACAGGATGTGCATCTGTTTGTTGTGTACATGTCTGGATACATGGCGTGCATGAGTCTTGGGTTTATGTAAGAATCAGTTTGTAATTGCCTGTAGTGTACTGCTTGCGCCCTGTCTAACCTAGCGTGAGGGAATGGGTATACGCGTCTCTGTAACTGGTAGTGCGTCGTGATGTCGTGGAACCTGGTCAAACGATCCTCCCACGCCCAGACGTTTGCAGTACCCCGCGGGGGCTCTTCCTCCGATGATGCTCGGTGAGTGAGGCCTCGAGCAACGCGGTGAGCCGCTTCGTTGGGGGTGCTCAGTCCAGTGTGTGCCGGGATCCAAAGCAACTGCCTTCGGTTATCGACGTCGGCCTCTCCCTGGTGTATGGGATGTCGCTTGAGTATGTCATACGCCTCTTGCGATATGCGCCCATTTGAAAAATTGCGAATTGCTGTTTGCTAATCGCAGATCACGTATGTAGCCTTGGTTTGTGTAAGGGCTAGTGCTATGGCCGCTTCCTCTGCCGCTTCGGCATATGTCGTGTTCACGGTGACGCTCGTGAGGTGGTTACCTCGGTGGCTAGTAACTGCCGCCACGAAACTCTTCCTGTCTCGATAACGGGCTGCGTCGGTGAAGACTGCCTCCTTGTCGTTGGAGTAACTTTTGTTCATATGTTGTGCCCTGGCTTTGCGTCTCCCCGTGTGGTGTTGGGGGTGCATGTTGCGAGGCAATGGGGGCACCTATAGTTGCTCGCGCATGGTTGTTGGCATTTCCACTTTGATGCCGTGCTGCGTGTGGTATGTAATGCCGAGCTTTTCGAGCACGTGCCTGCCCGAGCGGGTCTTGGATAGGCGCTCGAGTTGGGACACTTGTTGCGCCTCCACGAGTTCCACGAGCGTGTTGTGCAAGCCTAGTTCTAGGAGCTTGGTGGTGCTCACTCCGGGCACAAGTCCCAACGCACATTTGTACGCCTTGCGTATGAGGGCGTTGAGCTTGTTTCTTTCTGCAACCGTCCAGTTGTGAAACGCTGCCGTGTACGTTATTTGAGAAATAACGAAGCCTTGTATAAGTCGTATGACGTTGCCTTCGCGCATGCCCGCGTGTTTGTTGGTGATGCGTCGGATGAGCTGCATCGTGCTGGTGGCCTTTGCTGTTATCTTGCGAAGTGCTTCGCCATTGCCGCCCTTGTGTTCAATCATCATTCCAAGTACCCGAATCTTGTCTACCATCGGGATGGGTAGGCCGTTTGATGCCGTTAATTGGATCTCTTCTTTTTCCGGGGGGGGGGGGGGGGGGGTAGCCTTTAGGTGGGCGCCCCTTTCTGACCGGTCTATATAGCAGCAATTCGGATTTTTCTGCCGAGCAGGTGAGTCCCGTGCCCACCAGGTAGTTTTCCACGCACTGGATGGCCTGCTGTAAACGTTGCTCGATCGCTCCGTCGCTGAACGTTGTCGTCCAGATCGTAATATCATCCGCGTATAGCGTGTGGTGCAGTCCTTCGATTTGCAACAATCGGTCGGGTAACCCCAGCAGGACGAGGTTGAAGAGCATCGGCGAGATGACCGAGCCCTGCGGGGTGCCCGAGCTCCCGATGTTGATTTGATCTGAGTCGAGTTGTCCCACTCGCATGCGAGCTGTTCTTCCCGTGAGGAAGTCTCGAATGTAGTTGTACGTTCGCAGTCTGAGATTTAGCTTGTCTATTTGTCGTAATATGGCATCGTGGCTAACGCTATCGAAGGCCTTCTTCAGGTCCAGCCCGAGAATGGCTCTCGTCGAGCGCCCCGGACTGTCTATGAGTTGGTGTTTTAGTTGCAGAAGGGCGTCTTGCGTGGAGAGATGTCTTCTGAACCCAATCATGGTGTGTGGACATAATTCGTTGTCCTCGAGGTAATCCGTGAGTCTATTGAGAAACGCGTGCTCCATCAACTTGCCCACGCAGGACGTGAGGGAGATGGGGCGCAGGTTCTCTAGCTGTAATTTCTTGCCGGGTTTTGGTATCAGTATGATCTTTGCTTCTTTCCATTGCTGTGGTAGCTTGCCGTGCGCCCAACACTCGTTAATGTATTTCGTCAGTTTCTCAATTGATCCGTAATCGAGATTACGTAGTGCCCTATTGGATATTCGATCGGGGCCAGGGGCCGACTTGGTGTTGAGTTTGACGAGGGCCGCCTGGATTTCGGCAACAGAGAATTCCGCGTCCAGGGTGGCGTTGCTTTCTCCCGTGTAGTCCGGATGTATTAGCGGTGGCGTTTGAGATATGTAAAGGCGTTCCGCATCCCGTAAGAATTGCTGTTCCGTTCCCCCGTAAGCGTGTATGATTTTGTATATGCCTTGCATATGTGTGGTCTTAGTGTTGGCGGGATCTATCAGGTACCGCAGCATCTGCCACGCGCCACGCGTGGTGAGTTGACTGTCCATCTCCGCGCATTTCTCTTCCCATTGTTGTCGTTGCAGGGTAAGCGCGTGCTTTTCTATTTCTTTGTTGAGCTGCGCTATCCGTTTACGCAGTCTCCTATTGTGTCTCTGTTGTTTCCATCGGCGCTGCAGGTGGGTCTTGGCTTCCTACATGTGCAGTAACCGGGAGTCTATTGTATCGAGCCCAGCTTTCGACGGGATCGTTTGCGTCACGCGCTCGATGTCCCGCCGCAGTTGGTCGGTCCGTTGGTCTATGTCTTTGATGTCTGCCACCTGTTGCTTGTCACGATGTTTGCGTAGTTGATTCCAGCTGGTGATCTTCATTTGGCGACCGGCATTGTGTTCCTGCGGGCCGTCTTCTGCCGTTGTGCAAATAATGTAGTGATCGCTTCCCAAGTCTTGCATAGTGTTTGTCCAAGTGACTTGGTGAGTGTTGCACGTAAAAGTAAGGTCCGGCGTCGTGTCGGTGCTGACGCTCCCTGCCTTGTTGGTGCCGCGGGGTCGGTGACGAGTTCGAGTCCGGTGTATTGCACCGTTTCCCACAGATGCGTGCCTTTGGGCTGATCATGCTTGTAGCCCCACGTCGTGTGCACCACGTTAGAGTCCCCCCCAATGAAAAGCTGTTGCCCTTGGGCGATGTCGATTGCCCGTTTGAAGAGAACATGGAAGCGGTGCTGGCGGCATCTGGGACTGCTGTAGATGTTGAGTACGAAGATGATGTTGCGCGTCTTGCGTGGTGGAATTAGTTCTACTAGGACGTTTTCAATGTCTCTGACTTTAGTGTCGTGTTCGATAGCTGTGTGCGCTCGCTTGACCAGCGTGGTGACGTTTGGTTTCTCCGCCTTGCTTGGTATAGACTGGTACCCCGTGAGTTTGGCGGGGCCGTTCGTTTCTTGCAATATGATGACGTCTGGGCATTCGGGGAACGTTTTCAGGTATTGTTGTAAGTGCGCTCGTTTGTTTTGGTAACTTCTGCAGTTCCGGTTCCACTGCCATATTGTGTGTTTTTGTTTAGGTGGGTGTCGGGCCATGTTTATATGCTGTTACATGTGTTGCGCCGCTTCCCTATGCGACGGTACGATCGTGCTGTTCGTGGCTTCTAATCTGGACAGTCTGAGGTGAACGCCCTCCAAGCTCTGCTGGATGGTACGCGTGATGGACGCGATGATGGTTTCCTCCAGATTGCTTAAGCGATCCTCGAGTGCATCTATTCGCGCGTCGCGTATCGCTGCGCGCGTGCGCTTGCGTCGTGTTGCTTCTGTAAGGGCGGGAGTGGGTCTGCGTTTAGTATCGGGCAATTCGACCTCGTCGTCCTCTATGGGTTCTTCTTGTGTTTCCTGCGTGGTCTCTGTGGGAGTGGGTCTGCGTTTAGTGTCGGGGCATACGACCTCGTCGTCCCCTATGATTTCTTCTTGTGTTTCCTGCATGGCCTCTGTATCAGTACTGCTTTTCACGGCATGCTGGAGTTGTTCTATGGGTTCGTCTTTTGCACGAATCTGTGTCTGCATGTATTCTATTTGCTTCTGCAGCGCTTGTATCGCCTGTGTTAATTTAGCTATCTCCGTCTCTGTCTTAGCGGGTGTTTTGTCGCCAGCCTTCGCGGTTGGTGCTCGTTTTCCGGTGACCGCATCTGCCCAGCTCACCTTCTCGGTGGTCTCGGTGTCTCTCGTTGCGATCCTTCTGGGGGTGCGACTGCGCAACCGGCGTTGCTTCCGGGAGTCCGGGGTGCGGCTCCGGGAGTCCGGGGTGCGGCTCCGGGACCGGGAGCGGCCTCGGCTGCGCGTCCTGGATCTCGAGCGGGACTTGCCGGCGGAGCTGGTGGCTTTGGCGGCCTCTTCCGCCTCTTCGGCGGCCCTGTGTCGTTCCCATTGCCTCTTTGTCACGACGTAGGGGGTCTTGTATCGTGCGCGGCAGTTGCGATCCGCCGTCATGTGTGTTCCCCCGCACAGCTTGCAACGGGGGGAGCACTGGTGGTCGGGGCCTGGGTTAATGGCATCGCAACCACGGCACACTTTGTCCTGAGGATTGGGGCACACGTCCATGCGGTGACCGAGTCTTCCGCAGCAGTGACACATGTCGATTTGCTTACGATACAGGGCGCAGGGAAGGAGGGCGCCGCCGTACCTGACATAGGAAGGCACTCGCGGTCCTTCAAAGGCCACTATGACCGTCTTGGTATTACTGAGCCGTTTGGCTGCCACGGCGTGGGGGTTGCGTCCATGAATGATGTTGGTGTGAATAGACTTGGCGTCCTCCTCCAACGGGATTCCCCTGATTATTCCCTTCACCGTGTAGTCGGGGGCCGTCTCGTAGGCACTGACCTCGTGGCGGCGATCACCGATGGTGATGGCTTCTAATTGTCTATACTTCGCGGCATGAGTAGCGTGGGGTGTACTCACGACAATGATGTTTTGGCGGTTGTTGGAACACACGGTGTCCTCCCCTGTTTCTTGCGCCGGCACGTTGGCCGCCCGGTAAATGGCCGATGCGAGGCGCATGGTTCCGGTGGTGGCAACGTCGAGGCCTCCTCTTGGTCGTATCACGATCTTGGAGTCACTTCGTGGGAGTAGTGGCATTTTGCTGTTCCTGATGACTTGCTGCTTTACGTTACGCTGCTGTTGACGCGAACGCTGTCGGTTGCCGTTCGCTCCCTCGCCGGTGTGGGAGTGGGCTCCGTTCTGGGTGTTGCTCTGCGCGGTCTCGCGGTTAGATTGGGTCTTGTATCTGATGGTGCACCAACCGTTGCCCTCAAGAAACTCTTCGGGGGAGATGTCCTCCCCGTTCACTTGGACTTGCATCATTGTGACCCCTCGGGTGGCTGGTGACGTCCAGCGGGCGGACTACTCCGGTAAGGGTTAGCGTGGTGCCGGTCGGGCGTGGCACAAGACCTCTCTAATTCGGAAGGAAGTCGTTTCCCACCTTGAATATGGTGCCAGTAGAATCTTGGTGACTTCCTGCGTACGCTGGTGTTAAATTCATCGAGTGAATGACTGATAATCACTGCGAAATTCTTTGGAAAACGGAGCCGACGTGAGATGCGGCCGCTCCCTTCGGCGACTTCTTCTCTAGACAGACAAGGCGCTGTATATATTGCTTTGTATATATTACTTTGACAGCAATAAACCAGTGGTTGTTAGTTCAGCGCCTTGTCTGTCTACTCACTTCGTCCCGTCCTAGCGCTGTTTGTTCCCTTACTAGTGAAGAAAGTGATCGCGAAGTGCTCATGGTGTGCTCGTTTCCGCGCGAAACCCGCCTGTGTCCCAATGGCACCACTGCCTGCAGAGCGCGTACAAATGGCTCAGCCTTTTGACACTGTAGGAGTGGATTTTGCGGGGCCGATATATGCGAAAGGTGAACCTGATGTGAAAGCCCATGTTGTCATCTTTACGTGTGCCGCAGTACGAGCCATTCATCTTGAGCGTGCTACACTCAATGCTTTCTAGAAGCTTTTCGTCGATTCACCTCTCGCCGCAGCTAGCCTCGTTTTGTTTTAAGCGTGCTTCGCGAGAGCTTCGTGCATTATATGAACTCTTGCGAGGCAATGCAGTTCGAGACTATTTTTGCTTACATGGCATCTCATGGAAGTTTTCGCCAGAACGATAAACTGCCAGAACGGTGTCACCACTCCCCGGTTGGGTGGTGGGAGATTTGAATTGCGATAAAGGTATTCAGACCATTCAGATGCAATTTTCGCGTAACGTAAACTAAGCACAAAACAAGCGTTGTGAGATTTCTGGAATGGTATTTAAACAGTCCACGTCGACTTAATATTTGCCTTTAGTGTCCCTTTAAAGACATTAGTTGCATTGGTTTGACTTTAAAGTACGAAAGTGCCGCCTGGTACAACCACGCACGAGATGACTGTATACTCTAAGCTACTAAATACTATGTCTATTTTAACACGGTTTTTTGCCTTAACCACGTTGTATGGTGCTTACCGCCTGATAAACGTAGCGTGAAGTTCTGAATCAGGATATTTCACTCTTTTCACCATTAGGTGCAGACGGAGCTCCGCAAACTGATCCAGAGATGGCGCTGCGATCGGCGAGGACCCGGCCGAGGCGACAAGCAGCTCCAGCATCGCCACTCGCTCTTCACGCAATCTGTCACGTTCCTCAGCAGAGGTCGGAGTTCCATCCAATCATTGCACTCCGGTGAGCCTGTCGCGATGAGGCTGCATTCCGATTGGTCACTGACCTACTTGCCTCTCCCCCGAAGCGGGAGCTTTGAACACGGGCTGCATAAGGCCACACCCTCGTACACCGAAACGGGGCACGGGAAACCTGATAGCCATCGTTTTCACCTGCATATTTAGGCATCAAGAGGTGACCAGGTCATTGCTGCCGTGTTTTAGGACAAGCTTTCAGTTCCCGGAGTGGTTTCCTCTTTCTTTCCCGTTGTTCGTAGCATTCTTTTTTTTTTTTTTTAGAACTTTGACTTCTTGACTATATTTGATGACGTGGATCACGTTTATGTGCTTTTAGACAATACGATAAATGTTGAAGCGTCCTTCCTTTTATACAGGTTCCCGGAGCAGTTTTTCGCCAGCAGTAAGCACAAAAAAGAAAAGGTCCAGCCACAATGGTAGCATATTTAATAAAATAAATTGGAACATTGGACCAAAGGCGAAGCATTGTCGTCAGCTCCCAAAGAAAAGATTCGATAGACGTTTACCGTCCGTTCCAGTGTATACACCACCACGGTGTGGTATGCGCACAGCTGCTCAGCAGATTGGTTACTGTGTGTGCGCACAGCGGAAGCCGGGACATAGACATTTTTGGCACATAATTTACAATACGCTTCGCTCATACCGGTGTATCCTAACAATTCCCATACAGGCGCGCAGCGAGAACGCTAATGCGCATGCGCACGACGCTCATACCGGCGGAGGAACCTTCCACTGCGCAATCGATTGAGCGGGGCGTGGGAGCGCGTCTACTTGTGGTTTAACAGCCAAGTTGACAGCACGTCGCTGGCGTCTCTTCTAGGAGACGCGCTTGTTAAATAAGCGAAATCAACGAACCTATTTAACTAAGGGCTCCACCCTTCGAGGAAGTCACCCCTCCTCATTAACAATAAATGCTCTCTCTCAACGTAGTGATCATGCAACGCACGTGAAATGTGAGCGTAGGCGCTAAGATTGAGCGGAGCGCGACGTTGCGTCCATATGGCGTCGTCACCTTTGCATCCAAGCGCACTGTGGAATCGTTCGAGCCCTCCGAGCAAGGATACCACGGCAGTACGAGGGCGGTATGGAGCCAACAGCGCGAACACACATCAAGCGCCCGTATAATTGTCGTCGTATTTTAGTATAGCATGCAGTCGAAAAAAGGGTCAGCTTGCAAGTGCACATCCTTCATGTCGGCGCGGGACGCGGCATATGCCTGGCGAATATTTTTCTGTGATCAGACTTCAATTTGTAGTTGGCGTTCGTATGCCCGTCGTTTTCCTTAGATCACTTAGCTGATTCGTGTGACTAAATAAGCGATTGTACTGTGCTTTCTTAGCGTAATATGTTAAGCTACTCCACGCTACGTTTCGCGCTCATGTAATCCTTACAGTCGGTTTCTCTCGGTAGTTCTCTCCCCTTCCTCCATCCATCCTGTGTGAAGACAAACTAGGTGACATTTATTTAAACAAAATGAGGGAAAATTCAGAATGCAGCTACGCATGGCGTAAATAAAAAAAAAAAACACCTAACTGTCTTTTACGGGGCAAGGGTCTGACTGTGTTCTCAATGCGCACATTTACAGCTTTGGGAATTTACCGCTGTTTTAACCCTTTAATGACGGCACATATAACTACCCGAATATAAATGTGCAAAACACATTGAGAATAAGCATAATCAACGAAAAGGAACAAAAATGTTTTACGGCCGAAACTTTTCCAGCAACAGGGAACCACCAGGCTGGACTTCACCCCAAGCCACCTATGACTTCGCATGGAATTTGTACAGACGGGTCTCGCCAGACGTGAATCCTAGGAATAAATTGCAGTTGCTTTACATCACGTGTGTGACAGCACTGCAGCCGGAGATATTGCATCGGTCTGTCCCCCCTGACCGTGCTCCTTCTTTTTCGTCCTGTGTCCCAGCTCTAAACCAACAAATGACGCTTTCTGCCTATCATTCAGTGTTGGCCGAAGAGATTTAGCGAGAAACTTCCTACTCAATACCGAAACGCAGCCAGAAAAACAAATGTGGTATGTTGCCTCTAGGCGACACTCGTCAACTAAGGGTTAAAATTGTCTGGAATATTTTAGAAATCTATATCTCCACCAGAATCAAAAAAGTGGCTGACTAATGAGTAGCACACGAGGAATAAGGATTATAAACAGGGATAAGGTGCCTCAGAAAGGCTGGCCAACGTTTCGATAGGAGGACCTATCGCCTTTGACGAAGATAGGTCCTCCTATCGAAACGTTGGCCAGCCTTTCTGAGGCACCTTATCCCTGTTTATAATCCTTATTCCTCGTATCTCCACCAGAAAAATACACAGCCAATAGTGTAAATCACGCCCGATATAGCGCATTTAAAAGGGTCATATTAGATGTCGGTTTGAATAAATCGTATGCGTATTTCGTAATGATCCCATTTCATTTTTTTCTACATTTGTCATTGCTTCGGATGTGGTTAGGAGACCACCGAGCTGCCGTTATCGCTGCGATCAACCTCTTGGTGTGGCTAATAAGAAATGAGGAATGAAAATTTAAATGGAACGTTGCAAATTGCGAGCAGAGTATTTTGGGAATGTCTTTTCAGAAGCTCTTAATAGCCTTTATCACTTGACACCCATATCTGTTGTAGTTGTGGGGCCGTTGATTTCTAAATTTAATGGAAGTTTAAATTTTTCTGGGTATTTTTGGTATTAAAGAATTGTTACGAAATTTCATGATTACATATGCCCATGAGTACTCCGCAACCACCAGTCTAAATTACTTTTACGTTCCTAGTTTAATCCACTGCGCACAGAGAACATTTATGCATGCATTTGAATGGGACTAGCGAGCTTTCTTTAAGTCACTCCTCTACTGGGCATTCTACAACAACAGATATCACAACATAATTTTACAAGCTTAATATGAAGAAAGAAGACGAAAACATGGATATCTTGCGAAAACTTGAGCATTCATTAGACATGTTTTGCTTTTGCCATGATTTGTACCTGTATGTGCTAAGAGGTATCTTCATGATAAATTCTTCTCCCGCAGCCACCGTATACACTTAACAGCATAAACTGAGCTCTGAGTAATTACGGATTATCGAATCAGTCAACTTGAACATCCGTCAGTCTGCACAGTAGTTTGCTGGTGTCTTTCGAACTGCGGAGGGACAGGGACCTTTGTCAGGCTTGATTGCCTTTTGCCCCTGCCCCTGCTGTGAGCTTTGTATATTGCTTACTGTAAATAAAATACTTACTTACTTGCTTACTTACTTATAGTTGCCAAGCAGACCATGGTGGGTAGCCGAAGTTCTTTACTGCGCGTGTTTACTTTTTCCGGCAGCTCCAGGCCAATCCCGAATCGAATGCCCATGAGCGACCCCCACAACAGAGCGAAAGGGTTCGCCGTTCTTTTGGCAGAGACGCCGGATAGCCTTTGACTCCGTGAGGTCCCTTGGGATACAGGGTCAAGATTATCCGTTAGGACTAATTAGTACCGAGCTTGGGAGTTCGACTGGAAGGAAGAAGAAAATTGGCCAGGAAATGAAAGCTTGGCATCAATGTCTCGACGGAGGGTCAGTGGCGCTCTCGTGTAGATTATTCCACAGGTCACGGGACCACGTCGGCGTTTCTTTTTACAGCGAAGCTCTTAAGGGCTCACTCTTGGATGGTCGCGTCCGGCAATGGAAAAAAGTGAAAGCGCGCGAGGGCGAGGGACGCGTGCTTTCACTGGGATCGAACGCACGCCGGAGAGCAAACGCGACTTCCCAGTGGAAGGGGGGCGCTGGGCGAAGAGGGCATCGAGGCACCCTAAACTATGCGTGTGCGTGTCCGCTCTCCCACGGCGGCAAACAGTGTCCAACAACAGTACCGCCACGGCAGCTGGAAAAGGGGTTAGTGCTTGAGTTCCGACGTAACAGAATTGTTTTTTCGTATATTCGTATTACCATTCGAATCTATCATGTCTGTAGGTTGTAAGTCGTATTTTACGATCGACAGAAAGCTGATCTAGTTGGTAAGGATTCATAATGCAAAAAGGTAAGGGCGTGCAAACATGGACACAAGACAAGTGGACAACACGAACGCCGACTATCAACGGAAGGAAACACTGAGGCCAAAAAGAAAGATATAAAACTCATCTGCGTATGCTCTGGAATGGTATCACCACGTGTACGTGTCAATCGGGTACACGTGCTGGTCTACGTGAGCGATAACTGTTAAGGCTCTCTTCCGTATGTATATAAGGTAATCGAAGGCTGACTCACGCACGCACTTCCACCATTATTCATATGCCAAGCCTCGACAATTAGAAGCGCATCTTCATTCTTATGCCTGTACAATATCGCGCATTCATCGAACTAGGGCGTCCAGTTACAATATTGGCAGTCTTGGCAATGTAAGAAAAGATTGGAAGGCGATCCACCGGTTAACGACCTTTTATGTTCCGTTAGCCTCTGATTGATACACCGCCCCGTTTGCCCTACGTAGAAATGGCCACAGCTAAAGGGAACTTTATTTACCACATCCATACTACAGTCAGTAAAATTATTGTTCTTGATTTGCTTCACTGGACAAATATCTGTTCTTTTCTTTTTTTTTTTTTTTGCCTTTCACCTGCTCCTTTTTTCTCTGCACGGCAGCGCATAACTTACCTAGCTTATTGGGAGCAGCAAAAACAACATTAACACTATCTATTTGCAACTTTCTTAAGCCTGTGCGATATACTGAATGAATGTAAGCAATAGCCACGACTCTTTTCTTGCTATTACTTCTTTCTGTAATCAGGTGCGTTACTCGCGAAATCGACTTTTTAGGCGTTCAGCTACAGGTGGCCACTGCCACGCTAGATAGAATAACCTGCTTCTAATAGGCGCCGGACCTCTGCATTAAAACTGGCGCTCATTTTGGGCATGCACGATCTGGTGAGAGAAGACTTAAGGCACGACAAGGCAATTCCGTTTTTTACTACTTTTGATGCTTGGATTGAAAGTTTAACAATGGCTTCGAAGATCTAGGGGAGCACTGCCAACACACGTGATTTTGTTCGAAGACCAAGGAAATGTCTAGAAACTATATTACGCGTTACTGAGGCAATTCCTTGGTGAACTTTAGTCCTCCTCCATTAAGTTTAAATTGCTCACTTACTGAGGTAGCAGTGGAATCAAATTTATCCTTATTGAGGCAATCATCAGCGTAACGAAATATTCTAATAACACAATCACCCAAGGCCTTCTATTAAGCAGCTGTCAATCTTACTCAGCTAAATATCACTAAGAATAGGGGGCAACCTTTAAACCAATACAAATTCCTGATTTCTCCAGAAACATGCCATCTCTCCACCCAACCAGCGTCGACAGTAAGTACATTGAACTAATTTCTAGAAAAGTACCCGTGGAAACAGCGCATGTCTATAAAAACCGACTCTTGCACTCCTTGGCGGAACCGCCATGCAGCAAGGAGCAATACAAGTCTTCGATAAAAGCTGCACATTCACCGGGATTTTTCTCTGTCCAAAACTGCCCTAATGCCTGAGAATTGTGCAAGCGAAAGGAGTCTGAAAAAACTAGTGAAGCTAAGCAGTTCTGTGGGTATTTAGCTACACAGACCTGCCATGTTCCCTTTCGCTGACACTATAGCACGAAAAGGCTTATGGATCTTCGCCGAGAAAAACAGTTCTAAGGTGAGCGTTCTTGACATTAGAAACAATCCTATCTAGATGATGTCTTAACAGGAGGTCTTAACTGGGGACCTCTCGATTAAGAATGGAACGTGCCCTTTCACCGCGGTTCATGTGGCTTCGTGGATGGAAATTCGATGGCACGAGAGCCAACGGATGTCAAAAAGAGGCGAGTTGTCTGTTTTCAAAAGCGAGTTGCAGTTTCTTAACATCTGTTGGGTTGCGTATATTTTCTTGTTTGCTCTCATTGAATCTGCACATCCAAGCAGTCATACCTTAATCAATATATGCGCGCGTTGTAAGGAAATAAAATTAGTTGAAAGTTGCCGCTGTTTCTGTCATCCCTTCTTTGTTCCACTCACCTTTCGCGCCAGGAAATTTGACAGGCGTGACTTACGCATTTCATACAAAGTGTAATTTTATTGTTTAGTCTTCGTTTAATTAATATTTGGTCTTTCTCTTTTCTCTCTCCATCAACTTCCAAAAACATGTGTATTCGTACTGTTCGCTTTCATTTCCAATTTTTACTTTTAGCCGACATATCTTGATACAACGCAGTTTCTTTTAACCAGTTGTCTTTCTTTCCTAGTTTTTATTTCTCGCGTTTCAAACGTCTGAACGGTTTATTTTAGTTCTAGTTTTCTGTAAAAGCTAGACCAATTGTATGAACAACGCCTGCAAGTTCGCATCTTGTTCTTTTTGTCAACCCTACGTCTTGTAAAAACCAGTGGTGCTCCCAGTTGAGCCGTCTTTATTTCAACTAATGACCACCACCACTTTGTTAAAGAACAATGTCTTTCTTGGTGAGTTACCGCCACTTTCCCGCATCGGGTATTTATACTTCTAACCAGTTTTTCTCCGAGGAAGAAGTGAGAATAAAGAGTAACGGCGACCGTATGGCTAACTATTCTCGGTCATTAACGAACCGGCCGGTTTGTCCCTTTGACCAATGTAAGTTTTTCCACAGCTCAGAGGTATCCCGTTATACGTATACTACGCCTACAGTGAAGCTCAGCAGGTAGGGCCTAGCGTGCTTCTTCTCGCACGCCACTTGAATTTATGTGTCGAAACACGGGCACAAAGACTCGACAACTTATTATTGCGTCGTCGTCGCCCGCCGTCGGCGTCGCCGTTGAGGTTCCGCACAAAGTCATAGTGCGATAAGATCGTGGCCGCGCGCCATATGCTATAGGTGCATGCGAGAGTGAGCCGAGAAGGATGGTATCTTAATCCACCTAGATAGCACAAGGCCTGTACACTTTGCTTTACGACGTCATACTACTAGGGCCGACTTCCATAGAATCTAATATGCGAAAATCAAGCTGCAGTGATTTTGACATCACTTTCGTCACGGCGAGCGTGACAATATAAATTGCGGCAAAAACAAGGAAATCAAGTGGACTCCCCCTCGGGACCCACTCAATCGAGTCTGCATTGAAGGCAGCGTTCTGCTCGCAACTTTTCGCATGAATGGACAGTACACTTCAAGCATGGTCCACGGAATAAAAAGCTACATTCAGCATTTAGTTGTATTACTGATTTTAGAATACGTACAGTGTGCTCTTGATAAAGCGTGGCGTGCAGCTACCCAAATCTCTACGCTTCTTCGTACACCTTAAGCAGAAATTGAGCCAACTCAGTGCAAAAAAAGGCAGTTAAAATTTTGTGCCCAGGCCGTCGGGGCCAGGCGTTTTGCCTTTAGCAAGCAAGGTATGGTATGGTATGGTATGCCTTATCTGATGGCGCATACCCACTGCGGGGGATTGGCCAAGATTTGGGTGGGATTAGGCAATCTTTTTTAATACTAAAATCGGTAAAGCTAAATGGAGAAAATGAACAAAAATAAAATATTTAAAAATTCAAGAAAATCTATTTGAAGCATTTATAAATTCCTCCACGGCTGAGCAAATATCCCTGTGGCACTTTCCAAGAGAGGAGGCTCCTAAAGAAAGGATGTTTAGAATAGAAAAGCTTAAACCAAGCTGTGTAAATTTTGATTCTAGAATATTTTTCCTTAAGGAAGAAAAACGTCGGCAGAATATGAAAAAATGATCTATTGTTTCATCTTCTCCACAGAATGGGCACAGAGGGGAGGGCACCAGACCAGCCCTGTGACGATAGAAGTTTAATATTGGTACGCGACAACGTAATCGAGTAAAGATGACTTCAGTTTTTCTGGCGTGAAAGGAATTTTTGGGCCAAGGGAATAGGAGGTGTCGATATTCTGAGAAATTAGCTACAGCCGGGTTCAAGAAGTCTTGAATAATTGAATATCTCCTGAATCTAGTAGCCGTTAAGTAAGCTATTGTAGGAAGTAATCGTAATACAGGGCCACTGAGGGCCGCTCTCGCGAGACTGTCAGCCATTTCGTTCATGACTAATCCTTTATGTCCAGGCACCCAAAGCAATCTAATTAAATTTATGTGGGCAGGCACTAGAAAATGAAATGTACGTAAAAGGTTAGTGACACTATTTGATGTGAGCGAGGAACATAAAGATAAAGAATCTGTTATTATTACTACCGCTGATATTGATGAATTTAGTTTGCGTAGGGCTAGAACTACAGCTAGAAATTCAGCCAGAAATACGGAAAAGAAGTCCGGAATCCTGATTGCGAATGACCAATTTAGAGCAGGAGAGAAAATGCCAATTCCAGATTTTTCTTCACACTGTGAGGCGTCTGTCGCAATGACCGTACTTATTGATAAACTTAATAAATGGTCTTGTAATAGGCCGTTTAATATATTATAAGAAAGGAGTTTTGCGTTGTTTGGGTAGATGTCATCATATATGATTTGTAGGTTTTCTCGCACATCACAAATAGGCGGCACCTCCCAGATACGTACATTTAAGGGATTGATTAATGTTTGTACGAAGACCACCTGGGGTGTTTGAAAACGAGGCCAATGTATTCCGAAGAATAGTGCAGGCTGGGAAATGAATATGTATTCTAATCTTGTAATAGGGGATTCATACAATTTTAAGATTGTTTGCACAGTCAGTAAACGAAATCTACACAATATTGAGGGCAACCTGACTTCTTGGTGTAGTATGTTATTTGCAACACATTTGGGTAATCCACAACACAGTCGTAGGGCTTCCCGCTCAAGCAGAACAAGGGGACGTAATTTATAAGCTGGCGCACCGGAAAATAATACACATCCAAATTCTAAAATGGGCCGCACATACATTTTATATATCATTAAAAGTGGATCTCTCCGCATTCCGGACCGACTGTTGCACAGCTTACGAAGCATACCAACGGCTCTCACTCCTTTTTTAACTATTTGGTCAATATGGCCGAGCCAGCTGAGGGAACCGTCATATACTACACCTAAATATTTCACAGACTCCACTTGAGGTATAGTCTCGAGGCGATAAGATAGCGATATGTTAACAGGATTGTTAAGAGGGAAAACCAATATCGAGCATTTTCTAACGTTAAGTGAAAGGCGAATTTTGTTTAACCAGGTTTCTATGGCATAGAGGTAGTTTTGTAGTCGATAATATAGAGAATGGATATCACTGTCTGATGCGAAGAAAGCAATGTCATCTGCGTATACGTATGTTTGTACATCTTGATGAAGAGGAATGGAACACATCAGAATGTTAAAAAGTAATGGTGAAGTGACAGCTCCTTGAGGAACACCACGTGATTGATTATAAATACTCGAGGAAAAGCCTCTTAGAGAGCAGTAAAATGTTCTTCCGTTTAAAAATTCATCCATCCAGTTTGAAAAATAATTTGGAATCTCTAGACTTCGCAATATATCTAATACGATTAAGTGTTCAACGCTGTCGTATGCTTTGGAAATGTCTAACGTCACGAGAGCACCTATTTGCCTCTGTCGCCGTGCTAATTTTATTCTACTTTCTAAGTCCACGTGAGCATGCCAAATGGAACATGATGGTCGGAATCCAATTTGGCAGGGGCTAAGCAAGTCTTTGTTCTGTATAAATTTAATCATACGGGCATATAGAATTCTTTCGATTAATTTAACCAAATTTGAAGTTAGGGCAATTGGTCTAATATTATCTATTGTATATCCTTCCCCATGATTTTTAAGAATTGGGATGATTTTAGCGATTTTCCACGCAGACGGAATCCATGAAAACCGAATTGAGTAATTTACAACAGCTAAAAGGTCATTAGAAGCTTCCTTAAATAAGATTCTGATCATAGCAGATGTTACCCCATCCACGCCGGGAGCTGAATCTGGAAGCCGCTCCACAATTTCAGCCAATTCCAACATAGAGATTTCTGTAAAATCATCTGATGCCCTACGTAAGCGAGAACAACTTGGCAATACGGAAGAAAATCTAAGCTCTAATCCCTGCGCAATTTCTTCTAGTGATTGTTTTATTTCATCGCTACTTAAGATTATAGAGTCAATATTAATTTGACGCGGAAGAACTTTTCTACTGCGGAGAAATCGGAACAATGCGCGCTTATTTTTATTGTTAGACAGGAAATCAAAATGCTTACAGTCGAATTCATCTTTGGCTTTTGAAACTGTATGTTTAAAGACTGCTCGAAAAAATTTGTAGTCACTCCAATTTTGTGGACTCTGGTTATGTAATAATTTTTTCCAAGCAGCTTTTCTCTTTCTGTAGTCTCGGGTGCATTCTTCATTCCACCAAGGGCTGTAAGAATTTCTTTTATTCAATCTAATCTCAAATTGAGCCTTTTTTTTAGAGTTTTCCAAAGCGGAACAAATAATCGTGGTTTTTTGTTCTGTAGGCGCATCAGACAGAGATGAAAGGGCATTTCGTAAGCATTTTTTAAAAATGTCGTAGTTTATAAAAGTTCGAACCTGGTCACTCATAAATGTTACAGGACGGGCAACTTCAAATACTATTGGAAGGTGATCACTGTTTGTCGAACACTCAACAGTCGACCAAGAAGTTACGGAAAGACTCGGGCCACAGAATGTAAGATCTATTGAAGAGTAAGATTGACCTCGCACAAACGTAATAGATCCGGAGTTAACACACGTTAGCCGATTGTCTAACGACCAGTTCCATAATCGGGTGCCGCACAAATCTGTTCTTAAACCCCATGAGATATGGTGAGAATTGAAATCACCTGCGATTAGAATTTCACGTCCGCAAGAGTTAATAACACTATCCAGTGTGCTAATGTCCTGTACGCCAGATGGAAAATATGCATTAACTACGGTGAAGGGACAACATCCAGGAAGAACTAGCTCTATCGCTAGGATTTCACACTCTGGAGTAGAAACTTGAAATGAAATTTTAGCCTTATGGAAAATTCTAGATGAAATGAGTGTAATTAATCCGCCACCTCTTGTAGGACGGTCTAAACGAAAGGATCTGTAGAATTTTATTTGAAAAGATTTCGCAGAATTTAGCCACGTTTCTTGTAACATAATTAAATCAGGATTAAGTTGAGAAGTTAGACAAGATAAATCTACTGAAGCAGAGTATAAAGAGCGGCAGTTCCACTGAAGCACTTTTAGCGATCCTATGTTTTGGAAAGTGCAGCAGCCGAAACTGCCTTCTGTAGAATGCTTTGCTTTAGCACAGCACTGGACTGACTTTTCTTAGCTTTTGAGTGAGGACCGGGGGAAGAGTCTTCATTGATAGAAGACATGGTTCTTTTATACGCTCGAGAATTAAGTTCCACCTCTGTCATTTCCAAATCTGTGTTAATCAGATTACCAGTTGTAGGGCCCTTGGAAGATGAAGTCGAAGGTTCAATGTCATCATTGGAAGGAATGGTATCTGAGCTTTTATGACTAGCTTGGTGCTCAGGATCAACTGTTTGCGTTGTCACAGGAGTTGGGCAGGTAGTTTGCATCAAATGAGACAAATGACTAGAGATGGCCTGTGAGATACATTCACCCAGGCTCATTGCCAACCGTTCCATAGCTTTGGAAACTGCCTTTTCCACAGCGGCCTCTATAGTTGCAGTAAGTGATAGGTCCGCGGTAAGATTTTGACTGCCTATAATCCCCGCATAGCCAGATGCCCTTTCTTTCACAATGTTTATTGCCTCCATCCTAGAGCAGCGTCGTCGGTCTATTATTTCAATAACTTGTAATTCTTGAGCCCTAACAGAACAGTTAGAATAATCGGCTGGGTGATTTCCATCACAGAGACAGCATCGCTCTTCTTGGGCACTACAATCACTTTGAGCGTGTTCGTCCCCACATGCGCAACAACGTTGTTTAGACTTACACCCTGCCATACTATGGCCGTACCGCCAGCAATTACGGCATTGGAGCGGACGCGATGCCAGGGGTTCAACTCTGAATACAAGGGGCCACACCTTTAGTTCTGATGGGCAGGAAGTTCCAGCAAAAGTTGCAATCACCGATTCTGTTGGGACCCGCTTATTGTCTACCATTCGATTGCATCGGTAAACAGCAATTACTCCAGTCCCAGACAACCTCTCTAGTGTTTCAGCGGGAGAAAGATCAGCATCGACACCTCTGACTATTCCCTTAGTGCAGGCGAGGTGAGCAGGGATGTAGGCACTCACCGGTAATGACGCGAAAGATGAACACCTAAGCAAATCCGCGACACAGGACTGGTCTGGCGATCGACACACGATACCTCCGCGGCCGAACTGCCTCACTTCCGTGATGGTCTGGTATGAAGATGTAGCAGCCTGCAGAGCTTTTTGGATCGCCTGGGGGTTGGTCAGACGTATAGAGCCTCCATTTGAAGGAACCAGAGCCACCGGGATGCTGCTCACACCCCTGCGGATGAACAAATCTAGAGGTAATTCATCCGTTGGAGTAGAGGCCGTCCAAGGGGAAAAACCCCCGCCGGGGGAGTTCTTGGACATTAGCCTAGGATGAAGCTGATGTTAGAGTAAGTGATACCTCAAGAAATAAGATTAGAAAAGCCTAATATCACCCAAAACCTGGCCAAGAGACAGGAGCCACAGCGAACGCTTCCGAACGCCAGAACGCTTCCGAACGCCAGAACGCCTACCGAGCAAGCAAGACAATGGTTGCTTCAACTTTTGCAAACAGATGTCGCTATCATCATCACATCCCTCTAGACATAGCTGCGGGAACAATGAACCAAATTTATTTATTTGTTTGTTTATTTATTTATTTATTTATTTATTTATTTATTTATTTATTTATTTATTTATTTATTTATTTATTTATTTATTTATTTATTTATTTATTTATTTATTTATTTATTTATTTATTTATTTATTTATTACCTCAAAGATAACGTGGGACATTACATAACATTGGAAGTTATTCAAGGATAATTATGTTATCATTGTAGTGAATAGACCGGAAGGGATTTCGAGGGAGCAAGATCAGTTGTAGTGGTAGAGAAAATCGCTCTAGTCTCGCGCAGTTTGCAGAAAGAAAAGGTGGCTGTTGCGTCGTAGTGCGGGCCCGTGGTGGATAGACCGTGTTCACGTGGCTGGTTCTAGAATTGCGGTCAACTGGTGCGATAAACGTGTTATCAGGACGCAAGGAATGACCAACATCTGGCATAACTTGTAAGGTGAACGAGAAAGAAGATGACGCAAGATGAAGGTTCTGAAAAGTCAAGGAGGAAGAAGTGAGAATAAAGAGCAACGGCGACCGTATGGCTAACTATTCTTGGTGTCTACGCTGCATTTTGAACCTCTGCTGAACCTCGAAAGCACGCGACTTGACACATGGTCGTTCGATTCCTGCGTTCCTGCGTTCGATCGCCGTAATAGCATCTCCTGCTTTGGAGGCTTAGGTCAAGTATCGGGTGGTATTTTCTTTGTTCACCTTGATCTTTTACGTTACTCTTTCTATTTCCGTTTGAAGAATTCTTATGTGTTTTTGAGTTAGTCAGCCTTGCTTGATGTCTGTCTCATCGCCTGGCCTCGGGGCTCCCCCGTGGTCAGCCTCGGTAGCTCCCCAGGAGCTACCGCTTGAGTTTTTTCTCCGCACTGGAACCGGCAACGTTCCCGTGGTCATGGTGCCTACCGACGGGGGTATAATCAACATGAAGAACCCCAAGACGATTCAGGTGAAATTGCAGAAGGCGTCACCCACTTCCGACAGATCACTGAGGTCCGCCTGTTCGGCAGGGGAGGTATATTATGTTGCTCGCGAGACCACAACTGTGCCAAGGAACTGCTAAATTGCTCAACGTTCGCTTCACATCTGGTGAGATGTTTCGTCCCACCGCATCTTGCATGCTCTAGAGGCATTGTACGAGGTGTAGACGTCAGTTTAACCCCGGAAGAGATTTTAGAGATGTTTTCGGTGGCTGGTGTCATCTCCGTGTACCGGTATAGCCGAGTGATTGACAATAAGAAGACTCCAACTGAGTCAGTGATAATCACATTTCCTGGGACAATGCGTCCGACAGAAATCAAATTCTGGCCCCTAATATACAAGGTTGAAGCTCTGGCTCCACGCATTCTACAATGCGCCAATTGTTGGCGATTCGGTCACAACGTGAGGGGCTGCAGATCTGCGCCACGTTGCCGTAATTGCGGTGACAACCACAATTTTAGTGATTGCTCTTCCGAAGAAGAGAAATGCTGTCTCTGTAGTGGTGGTCAACCCGCTAACTACTCTAATTGTCCTGTGATAACACAGGAACTTCAAATTATAGAAGTAATCGAAAGGAGGCGCTTCTCACGCCGTGATGCTGTTGCTGAGGTCCAGGGAAGATCTAAGGGATATGCAGGAGTGACAGCCCGTCAACAAATGGTTGCAGACTCAACCCTTTGCGATGCTATTGCGATAGCTGTAGAAAAAGCGCTGTCGAAAGCTATGGAACGACTAACATCAAACCTGTCGGAGACTCTAGCTCATGTGATGACATCTCAAATGATTCAGCTTTTCAGTTCTGTAGCGAGTTCTAACACTAGCTTACAGACTCCTCCACATCCCCTTACATCAAACGCTGGGCAGCTAATAGATCCCTCGCCAATCATTGCAGAAAACGTTGAAAATACAAGGCAATCAACTTCAACTCAGCAGACCGACAACGGATGCTTCTCTGGATCAGTGCCAGAAAACAACCAGGATGTAGAAATGGGTCTTCCGACGCTTAAACGCACAAGATCACCTAATGATAATTCATCCACCTCTGTCCCGCACTCAAAACCAAAAACGTTGTTAAAGATAGTCTTTCCAAGACAGATGCTAACCTAATTCTCCGAGTTCTATCCCTCAACCAAAACCCACTAAACACTAAACAGTCTTTCGAAGAGAGATTTTTAAAAGACAGTATTTTAGAGCAAGTGATTTCTAAAGTAGGCATTAATTCATCATAGGTGTTTTAAAGGTATTACAGTGGAACTGCCGTTCCATTATTTCTGCAGCCACAGATTTGGTATATTTTTGTTCGCAATTTTCCCCCAACATTATATTTTTGCAGGAGACTTGGCTCTCAAATGGCCAAGATTTCCACATAAGAAACTATCGTTTATTTAGATTGGACCGTCCATCGAGAGGCGGAGGACTTGCGCTCTTGATAACAACTAAAATATGCCACAAAGCAAACATATCATATCAGTATATGTCTACAGAGTGCGAGATATTAGCATTAGATGTAACTATTCCTGGTTGTTCCCCGTTTTCTTTAGTAAATGTATATTTTCCCGCAGGTGTTCAAGGCATTAGATATGTTGATACCGCTGTAAAATCTTGTAGGAAAGAAATTGTGATAGCGGGAGACTTTAATTCTCATCATGTGGCTTGGGGTTTCAGAACAGACTCATGTGGAAAGAGATTATCGGACTGGGCAATTAATCAAATTTTTGTTGCTTAAACACGAAAACAGTTACATTTATTCAAGGCCGTTATAAATCAGCATTGGATCTAACATTTGCCAGTTCGGGGATGTGCGTCACTTCCTGGTCTACAGTCGGCTCTGCTTCAAACAGTGACCATCTACCCATTAGATTTGATATTATGTGCCCTCTTACTTCTTTAGAGTCTCCGGCGCGAATTTTTGTCAATTACCAGAAATTTCAGAGTATAATAAAAGCGACCCTCAACTCCCAGATAACGGTGCCGGATTACAACAAAGCCATAAGCCTTTACGCTGTATTAAAATGTTCCTATAAAAGGTCTCAGTTTAATGTTACCAAAGATAAAAGTACTCACTCTCCTTGGTGGAATTCGGAGTGCACGCGGGATTATAGACGACGAAAAGCCGCTTGGTAAAAACTACTTCACAATCAGTCTCCGAATAACTGGAGTGATTATAAGTTTGCAGCTGCCACATTCAAGAGAACAGTATCACATGCCAAAGACGAATATGCTGAAAAACATCATGCATTCATCTCTAAGCCTAACAACAAAAAAAGCTCTGTTCAGGTTCCTTCGGTATAGAAAGTTCATACCAACACGAGCGAATATTGCGTCGGTAATTCTTTCACCACGCGAGATATCTGCTTCATTAGAATTCATAGGAAAGGGCTTAGCACAACGCTTAACATCATGTTTGCCAAATGGGCCATTAAGACCTCCCATCGCGGATTACTTGTGGAAGTCACAGTGCCAGAGCTTTCCAATATCGTTAGATCTTTGCCTGCCTCAGCCCCAGGTCCTGATGGCATTTCCAATGCCATGCTAAATTTTTTTTTTTTTGCAATGTCTCCTGAGGAACTTCTGAACACAGTAAATTATTCTCTAAAAAATGCTTGGATTCCTCAAGAATGGAGTACAGCCAAAATAATTCCGCTACTTAAAGAACAAGGAGCTGGCTACAATCTTGACAATATTCGGCCTATTTCTCTTACGTCAAACATGGTAAAACTTATTGAAACACTTCTATATGATCGCATGATGGATCATATATCTAAAAATTTGTTACTGAGCCCAAGTCAAATTGGTTTCCGACGTGGTCTCTCCATTTGGTGTGCGCATGTAGACTTGGAAAGCCGTATCCAACTTGCTCGAAATAGAAAACGATTGAGTGCTTTAGTGACTCTTGACGTGGCGAAAGCTTATGACAGTGTCGAGTACCCACTACTACTGGACAGATTACAGTCCTACAATTTTCAGAATTATATAATGACATGGATTTTTGCATTTCTAAGAAATAGAAAATTTGACTGTTTTCGAAACGGCTTTTCTTCAACAAAGTTCTATCAGACAAGAGGGGTGCCCCAGGGGGCTGTTCTGTCTCCTGTACTATTTAACCTTTTGATGAGTTCAATTCCACTGCGCCGGGAAGTTCATCTATATGTCTATGCAGACGACATCGCATTTTTCGCGACAGCAAGAGACATAAATTCCCTTTACATGTCCTTGCAAACGTACCTATGTATTCTAGAGAAGTGGCTTCACACCCTTCACCTGTCACTAAACGTAAGCAAAAGTGCAGTCCTTGTCTTTCCGCTTTCCGGGCCGATACATTTATCATTAGTATATGATCAGAGTACCATCCCACAGGTAGAGTCGCTTAAATACCTGGGTATCACATATGATGAAAAACTTAACTGGCGTTCTCACATTTAAAATATTGCAACGAAAGGGACACGAGCTGTAGATTTATTACTTAGAATCAGTAACCGGCGTTCTGGTATGCGAAGTGACACATTAATAATGATCTACCATATGTATGTACGACCGATTCTAGAATTTGGCTGTGTTTTGTTTTCCGGAAGTGCAAAATATAAAATAAGACCACTTCTTCTTTTAGAAAGAGAAGCTCTTTGATTATGTTTAGGTCTGCCTAAATTCGTTGCTAATAACGTGTTATACCAGGAAGCCCTATTACCTTCTCTTCACACGAGATTCCGCATGCTTACGGTTCAAACCTACTTAAGGACTTATGAATCTCCTCTTAGACGTACAGAATATATATTTATTAGTGAACCAATTTTATTTTTTGAGAACACGTGGCCACGGTTACATACCCCACAGGTTGTATTTGTGCAGGCACAATTGGCACCTTTAAGTGTTCGCATTCGGGAAATCGTTCCGTTTGATAGGTCCACATTGTCGCTTTAAAATAGAATTTGCGGACATTTTCCCCAATAACGCAAAACTGCTGCCACCAACATATTTGAATGCCCTTTTGCAAGACTATTTGGCCCATTTCCCAATAAATGTAATAGCGACTGATGCTTCCTCGTGTGAATAGAAGGCGCAGGCGTGGGAATTTACTCACCATCCCTCGATTGGTCTTTTTCATTTCGCCTGCCAGATTACTCATCAGTTTTTTCAGGCCGAACTTCTGGCAATAGTTCTTGCATTGTGAAAGTTACCGCTAAATGTCACAAAAGTTGTTATCGTCACAGATTCCCTTTCTGTATGCAGCGCGCTTAACGCGTCTACAAATTCAACAGCTTTGAACACGTTTTACACATTAGCTCCACCCCACTAAAGGTTAATTCATTTAGTATGGGTACCAGGCCACGGAGACATCCAACTTAATGAAATAGGTGATTCTTTAGCACGAGCTCCTTTAAAAGGTCCGGCAATATCTGTGCTGCCGGCAACTGCGCATATCACTGCAGCCAGATATAGGCAGTTTGACCGAAGACAAGAAAAGCCTCGCGTTAGCCAAATCTACAGATTTTATACATCTAAATTCTTCTTGGAACCGACAGTGGTGTCCTAACCGGTAATTCAAAGTAACATTTACAAGGCTGCGTTGCCGTATTCCACAACTAAATTTTGACTTGCACAGATGTGGTCTTGCGGCATCCCCATTATGCTACCTCTGCAATGAACCAGAATCCATCGATCACTTTTATTATCGTGTCGGCGCTTTTCTAATCATCGACAACGATGTTTGGAAATCCCACTTCACAATCTAGGACTACCTTTAAGCAGTCCAGTTATACTCTCACTTGGAGCCACGGTGTTAGGATATAGCCACGGGAATGTTTGCCGAGCAATTTATAATTTTCTTTGTGACACAAAAAGATTGCCTTATTAATAGTTTCCCAACTTTCCATGATTGATTTACTTATCCTTCAATAAATTATAGATTTAGCAAATTCAAAAAGTAATGTCACAAAATCACAATTATATTAGTATTAATATTATTATTCAAAATTTACGTCTATCCTTTACTGTATTTAATTAATTATTAAATTCATATTTCTACTCCTATCTAGGCAAGGCTGACTAACCTAGTATAGACTACTTAATTCTTTTATTATTGGTTCGTTTCCTATCTTCAATTATTTATTTCTTTTCCTTTAATTTTGTTACTTATTTATTTCTAAACTAATTTATTTTAAATTTCGATCATAATACCACCCGGTTCGTGGCCTATCCCCCATAGTGGGTTGTGCCATTGATTGAGGCATCATCATCCTCATCATCATCATCATCATCATCATCATCATCATCATCATCATCTTGGTGTCGTTACAAAGTTGGCGCAGTCTACTTCACGATCCTGCGCTAATCGCCTGATGGACGCCTCCGATTTCCCAAGGACAATGTGTGTCAACGTCACGGCCACCGATATGGATGGTGTCGTGCTGGTGAGCGGTGCATACTGCCTCTAGGATGGAAAATCGACGCGTTTTATGTATTATTTATTTAACAACACTGCTAATCTCACACGAGATAATAGCAGGGAGGGTACATACATGAGTACAGTGTAAAAGATACATAACAAAGGTTTGTGAAACACAATGCCACACATAAAAAGCCAACAAACAATGACACCAAGGACAACATTCAATTAGTAAGTACAAGTAATTTCCCCTATGTTGTCCTTGGTGTCATTGTTTGTTGGCTTCTTATGATATGATAATAAAAATCGAGCCCCTCGGTTCCCTTTCCTCTCGTTCATTACATAACGAGGGCTCGAATCCGGCAACATTGATGCCTTCACGTAGCATATGTGGGTTTATTGACCAGTTGCCATCACCCAAAAAGATCACGTGCTCGTGACGCCTGCGGCAGAAAGGATGTTCCACATCCGCGCCTAGGTTTGTGAGTGGTGGCGCTGGCTAACACTCCCAGGGTTAATTCTAGTTGTAAGACATAAATACCCCGGAAAGTGGATGGGAAAATGGCTCCGCGGTAGCTCAATGGTGAGAGCATCGCACGCGTAATGCGAAGACGTGGGTTCGTTCCCCACCTGCGGACAGTTGTTTTTTCATCCGTTTTCAGTTCAATTAGTTTATCATTTCCTTAATTCAATTAGTAAGTACAAGTAATTTCCCCTATGTTGTCCTTGGTGTCATTGTTTGTTGGCTTCTTATGATATGATAATAAAATTTGTCGCAGTTTCACCCGAAAGGCGAAGCACCAATTGCGATAGCAAATTAGTAGAGAGCTATACGGAGTAAGGATTGTAGTTTTATCAGCTGTATAAACTTGGACATGCAGCAGCACCAGCAACGCGCAGAACTATTGTTGACGCCGTCGGCGTTTTGCCGGCGTTCGCACCAAACGCGCGCGGCGTTTTTATATAAATACGTATTTGGTGCCGCAGCTAAACGTCGCCTCCCCTCCCTCCCTCCCGTCCCCCCACAGTCTTTCGCGCGACGGAAAAACTTGCGTTTGCTCTCTATATATGGAAAGGAGGAAAGAGACGGTTAATTTTGCAGCCCTTCAGGTTGTACGGCGCAGAACGCGCGTTCGCTCTCCGACGTGCGTTCGCTCCCCGTGAAAGCGCGCGTCCCTCGCGCCCTTTCACTCGCACATACAGCGTCCGGAGCGCGGCGACGATTTCATCGCCGTTGACGTCATACGGAACCTCACGGCGACGGCGACGGCAGAAATCTGCTTTGGAGTGTCCATATAATTGCTATCGCAATAAAAATCGGGCCCCTCGGTTACCTTTCTTCTCGTACAATGCCATACAGTGTTACAATAATTATGCATCAAGTCAACTGTGACAAATATAGAGGACCTAAGTACATCAAACACAATAAAAGTAAGCAAAACAAAATCGAGTCAACAGAGAAAGAAAGGGAGCACAATTTTTGAGACGCAAGTGCGAAATCAGAACACAGAGAATATAATACAGTTAAAAAAATGTAGAAAATAAGGTGTCATACTAGTGATGCACAGTTATCCACGTATTATTTCTTCGACCAAAACTTTCTAAAGTCGGAATGCTCGCCACTGAATGGTCCAGTTGGTTCCAATCTCTGATTGCACGATTAAAATAAGAATATTTAAAACAGTATGAGTTCTACTTGTGTTCAACAAGGGTATGAGGATGTTTATGACGTGTAGATATCGTATGTGAACAATAGATAACTTTAGATGCGTCAATGTTTATTTCGCCATGGATTAATTGATACAAAAACTTCAGTCGGGCTAGTTTAGCTCGATTTTGTAAGGTTAGCATACCAGCTTGTTTTAGTAAGCTAGTTGGTGAGTTAATTAGCTTGTATTTATTAAAAATAAACCTTAATGCCTTTCTATGCATCCCCTCCAGTCTGTTAATAAGTTCGTTAGTGAAAGGAAACCAAACAATGTTAGCGTACTCAAGGATGGGTTGAACATTGATGCGATAAGCCAACAGCTTTGTGGCGGGCGGTGCCAGGCGAAGGCGTCTTGTCAGGAAGAAGAGAGTGCAGTCGGTGTAATGTTTTCAACATGCCATCGGAGATCATGTGATAAGGTTAAACCCAAGTATTTATGCTCTAAGACCCTAGTCAGACGCGTGTGGGTGGCAAAACGAATGAGACCGGCCACTGCTTCGAACATGAACGATTTATTAAAGCAGTAGCACGCGCCAAGGAGCCGTTCTCTTGCTCTTCGAGTGCCTGGATGATTATATTTTACACGCTCCCGCCCGCCCAACTTGGGGCGCTATAACGTAAAATGATTACAAACTGTTTTGATTCCAAGTTCTGCAATCAGCCTCAACGATTGGTCAAAACATTTTCGGGCCGCTCCCAACTTCGCCTGTCTATCACGCGACGTCACGAAAACCGCGATAGCTCCCCATCTGATATAACGTGTACACACTGATTATGCATGATTAAACCACACAAAAGAAAAATAATCATTCCTGATTCGATGTCTTTTCACCATCAACTCTCTGCTATTGGTCCAATGTTTTCTGGCTACGCCCACTTCGCCTGTCTGTCACGCGACGTCACAAAACCGCCAATACTCACTACGTCAAAGTGACGTGTACGCGAAAAAAATGCATTAATATGCCGAACAAAGCTGAAAATTTTTCTGAATAGCCACATACTGCCTCGTTCCGAAAGGAATCACAGATGGCTGCCCGCCGATCGCTCAGGCCCTCGCTACTCGCACCTGCCGGTGAGCATGTATTTATTTGCGCATGATAAACCTTTTTGCGTGGCAGTAAAACGTTATAGAGCCCATTCGGCATGCATACGACATCGCTCTGCCAACTTTTCCTTGTTGAGGATCCGTTTTAGCGGCATTCTTATCCTTCCGTTGCACGCCGCCGCGATTTTCGACCAGCCACCGCAAGCTAAGTAAGGCGAACCGGACCAATCGGAGAAGCCGGCACCACCCTATTCATGCGGTTATCTATTTTCACTGTGCTGGCCCGGCCCCATCGAAACCCTCTCCACTAGAGCGTGCTCCTCGCCTCTTGTCAGCAAATTAGATAAGAAAAACCGCTGAGTGTAGACAATGTTATTGGTTTTGAAAGCGAACAAAGGTGACCTCCTATAAACTAGGAGAGTGTTTGATTGGATTGTTCAGACAACGCTGCGGGTCACCGCCCGATGCTTGCGTCGGTGGTTACGTAAATTTGACGTCAGGAGTTTGGAATCAAAATAGTTTGGAATCATTTTACGTTATAGCGCCCTTGCACTGAGATGGGCTTTGGCGGGCTATTTGAAGCACCCTTCAAAAGGGTAGGTGGTGTTCCCAGATCTTTTGAGAAATTCTTTGTTGCATGTCCGAAGTAAGCAAGCTCTTGTCATTCCGTCGCGTCCAGGGTAACGTTATTTTAATTCGGCACATTTTCCAAAATGTTCTTTGACCCCGGTCTTCAATTAAAACCACATCGCTTTAGGACAATGGTTTTGCTTGTCGCGTCTTGGCTTTGACAGTAGCTCCTATTTCCTTGAGATATTTGCGATGCCATCTCTTCCACCAAGCTTTCACGAGTTTGCATCTACTTCGCCATGCTTCTTCAAGGTCTCCGTTGTGTGGCCTTGTTTGTCTGTCTTGAAGCTGTTGCCGTCCGCCTATGATGTCTGCGGGCGTCAGTGGCATGGGCTCATGTTCGCCATACACGTAAGTTAACGGGTGCTCCTTCAACTTCTGCTACAATTGTGCGTAGCTCCTCCACTGAAGTTGTTTTTCTTGAGAGGATTTTTCCGCGAAAGCGTTACTTGGCTAGGTTGGCGAAAGCGCGCACACGACTAGCGTCCGCAAATGGCGTTCGCAAAAGCCGTGCCCGGAATGCACGTGACCTCTCCCACCGGAATAGGTGACCCGTAAAAGAGCGAGGGATTCTGGGATGCGCCGTCTGCTCGCTGTTTCTGGTTCGAGGCAGCTCAGCCGCCGCCACCGCTTCGCCGTTGAAGCCTATTGATGCGCTTGCAGTCTCCGGCTTTGTTACACTCGAAGATTACCAGGTTGCAGGCGCCTAGCAAAACCATGGTCGGCTGTTCAGCCGTTCGCTGCTGAAATTCAAGCGTTAAAGGTAAACTCATGTCACTACTGCCTTGCAGCATCCCTTGCTGAGTCAGCTGTGCACAAGCATCAGAGGCATGGCTGCCAATTCCAAAACTGAACCATCAGTGAATAAAAAGAAAATGAACGTACAGCGCCACTTATCAGGCGGCGATGAGCTGTGTAAGGGCCGACCCGGAATGATTCCCCAAGATATTCCTTTCTCTAACATTAACTCAAGCAACAATAACTATTTCAGTACTCGCATGCACATATATAGGTATTATGATAAGTGGTTTTACTGCGCAAATCTAAACGAGACACAGCGAGATACATACGTAATACTTGTAACCAACTAGCCCACCTTAGTTCCTTGAACACAAATAGAGGTAATGCGCGCAGCCGTAATATGTCAGCGATAGGGCCATTTCCCCATCTTGTTGACAAAAACAGCGAAAACGTCTATCTACGTACCACTTCAAATGAACCTCGAGTTTCGACCAAAAAATGCCGTTGACAGCGCGCAGTTTTCAAACATTTTCAGCACTTCATTTTCTAATTACGCTAGCTACGCCGTTACTGACGATATCGGTTGCAGCGACGATCACAGGATAGTATTTACCAGGCTGCTAGAGCCATCACCTCAGCACCCGATTTTCTAAGTAATGCTTGTATACGCTTGATAAATTATCGGACAAAGATATCTTTTTCATCTTTCTGATTGACCCGCAGGTAGAGCAGTCAGTGACGGTGCGTTCAAGCAGCGGCAAATGTCGTAGAGCTAAACCTGGCTGAAACAAACAAGGCTGCTGAAACGAAAACCGGAGTTCGTTTATAAATAAAAGCGTATCCTTGCCTTTCTTCGCTCGTCATCGTCGCGCCCAGAGTGAACTGAAACCTAGAAATCAGCTGCATGAATGTTACGACATTGGTGGTCGACAAAGGGGACGGAAACCTTCGCACGACTGAGAGTTGAAACCGCGTAAAAAACACGTGCACCGGGCATGCCGCCGATGCCGCCACGACGTCAGTCGAACCGGAAGCTGCTAGCAGACGGCGCGCCCCACAATTCCTTGCGATTGCTCATTGACGCCGGCGCCAACGCCTGCTGCCCAACCACCGTTACTAGATTACTTTGCCAGTTTGCAAACTCCGCCGGGATGCAGCGGCAAAGGGTGCGACTGTTTTTGTCACGTCTGTGCAGCAGCTTGTGGCTGCCGACGATTTATTACAAACAAGGAAACATGAACATGTTGGCATAGCTTAGGCGTTGGAGTCAACAACTAGCCAGCGTTCGATGACAAGCTCGCGCTCGTGCCATCACGTCCCGTGCATTCGCGCGCGCACTTCGTTGTCGTCTTCTTCTAGCGCGACATGTCAATTCTTCCTCCCTTAGACGAAGTCTCCATAGCGGTCTGGAGGACGCCTAAGTTCAGGTGGTCGCAGTTTCCTGCTTGTGACGTCGAGGTCGACGGTTGCAAGGAAGTATTGTCTTGCCTGTCGAGCGAGTCAGGCCGTTGAACCGCAGAACTCGACGGTGTCTCTTCTGACGTGGTGCCTGAGAGACCGTCTGCTTTGCTCCAATCTATCGGTGATTGGGTTGCTTGTCCGGTCTGGCTCGTCTTCTTCATGTGGTTGAGGTAACACCGAACCTTTCCTTTGTCGCTTTTTACCAGCCAGGATCGTGGTCCGACGCGGCACAGTATTTCGCCTTCAATCCAATCCGGCTTTTTCAAAAATTGACGGATGAGTACTACCTCCCCTACAGCGAAGCGACGTGATTTCGGTAATGTCTCCTGGATCAAGGGATTTGTATCTCCGTCTCCCTCTTGAGCAGATCAAGAGCTAGGTCATAGAAGTTCTCTCCCGAACATGGCTTTCGCAGGTGTCATCCCTGTGTCAGTGTGTATAGTTGTGTGTTGTCGATACAGGAATCTTGCAAGTCGGCACTGTATGGACTTGTCTGTATCACTCGGGAGTGCTCTCTTCAGCTCTGCCACATAGCGTTCTGCCTGGCCGTTTGTTGCAGGGTGGTACGCTGGTGATGTTATAGCCTGAATGCCATTTGCCGTGTAGAACTGCTTTGTCTCGGTGGAAATAAAGGCTTTTCCGTTGTCCAAGACGACCTTTCGGAGAATGCCAAACGTTGCAGAGAGGCTTCGGAGCACATCGATGACAACCGCGGATGTTGCTTGCGTCACGTGCCGAACTTCCACCTACTTTTTGTGTGCGTCCACAACAACCAAGTAGGTGCGCCCGAGTAGTGGCCCCGCAAAGTCAACGTGCACCGTGTGCCAAGGTGTCCGAGGACGGTCCCAGGTGGGAATGGGAGCTTTGGGTGGGCTCTTCTGCGTTGTATGGCATTCACGGCACTGTCGCACCGCTTCTTCGATCACTTTGGCGATTTCGGGCTACCATACGTAGCTCCTTGCGCCCTTATTCATGGCTACCATGCCTCGGTAACCAGCATGTAGAAGTGCCAGGACGTGAGATCGTGCTGAGTTTGGTATGATCACCCGTGATCCAAGTGTGATGCACTCACGATGAAATGCTAGTGCGGTCGCTCTTCGTCATTAAGGAGCGAACTCCTCTCCAGTGAGTTTTTCCACTGTGCCATCCTGCACTGCCTTGTACAACCTCTGCAGGATGCTGTCTTGTTTTGTCAGACGTGCTATCTCTGTAGCAGTAAACGGAGGTCTCGACAGAGCTTCAAACAACAGTACGTCGCCTAGTGGCCAGGGTTCATCCAAACGTTCTGGTGATGGTAATCGGCTCAAGGCATCTGCATTTTGATGGTTCTTGCCATGCCGGTAGACGATGTTGTAGTCGTACGCCGATAACTTGATACACCATCTGGTCATCCGTGGTGAGACGACTTGAGCCGTGGCTTTCCTGGACATAGTATGCCGAGAAGCGGTTGATGGTCCGTGACGAAAGTCACCTTTCTTCCCGCAATATACTTGTGGAACTTGTGCGCTGCAAACACTACAGCGAGGCCTTCTCTGTCCAGCTGAGCATAATTGCGTTCCGCCGACCCTAGCATCCGAGATGCGAAAGCGATTGGCGCCTCTCTATTCTGGTCATCACGTTGAGACAGAACAGCTCATATGCCGTACGGTGAAGCGTCACATGAGACGAGAAGCTCCTTCTGTTCGTCGTAGTGTGCCAGTACGGTCTGACTGAGAAGCAATCTTTGAAGCTTATCGAATGCTTCTTGATGGTTGGTCTCCCATTTCCACGTGGCGTCCTTCTGCAGGAGCTGGTAGAGACAGCTGGCAATTGTTGCCCTGTTCTTCAAGAATCTGTCATAGAAAGCCAGCATTCTGAGAAATGATTGAAGTGCTTGCTTGCAGTTTGGTGCTGAGCCTCTGTTATAGCTCGGACTTTCTCTTCGTTGGTGCGGACGCCTGTCTCGTCGATTCGGTGTCCCAGAGAAGAAACTTGTCGCACTGCAAAACAGCACTTGTTTTTGCCGAGCCGAAGGTTGTACTTGCGCAGCCTCTTCAGGACTTGTTCCAGTCTCTCGGCGTGTTCCGTCTTTCCCACTGATGATCACGTCATCTAAGTACGCGCAAACGCCTGTGATGCCACATAGCATAGTCTCCATGAAGCGTTTAAAAATGGCTGAGGCTGCAGAGATTCCGAAAGGAAACCGTTTGATCTTGTAAAGCCCTTTCAACGTGTTCAGGGTCCATATCTCTGCTGTCTCTGGCGTTACGTGAAGTTGCTGGTAAGCCTGTGCCAAATCCAGAGTGCTGAAGACCTTGCCTCCCCTCAAGTGGCTGAGGACTTTATCTGTAGTAGGAAGTGGGTAATCTGCCTTCTTCGATACCTGATTCACTGTGCAAAGGTAGTCGCCGCATATTCTCAACGAGCCGTTTTTCTTTCGGACAAGTACGAGAGGCGTTGCCCAATCCGAATTCTGCGCAGGCTCGATTATGCCTTGACTTTGCAGCCGATCCAATTCAGCTTCTATAGCTGACCGCAGCGCAAAAGGAACCGGCCGGGCTTTTAGAAACTTCGGTTTCGCTCCTTCCACGAGTTCAAGCAGTACCTCAGGACCAACGTGTCTTGAGATGTTCTCGTCGAACACAGACTTGTACTTGTCCAGAAGCTTGGAAACAAGTTCGTCGTCTGATACGTCATTGATGCCCATGATCTGCATCATACCCAGATGAGGAAACCAGTTGCGTCCAAGGAGGTTACACCCTGCTCCCTTGATGACAACAAGCGGTAATGTCAGGGTCTTGTTCCTGTGCGTTACATCCACCGTTGCACATCCGAGAACACGAAGGGCCTGGCCTGACCAGGTGCGTAGGAGGATGTTGTCTGTCTCAAGCAGGCGCGGATCCAGGGGGGATGTCCGGATGTCCTGACCCCCCCCCCCCCCTCAAATTTCTGCATCGCCCCCTCGCTGACAGGGGGATGGCCCTGTCGCAAAAAAAAATATGGCCACCAGCATTCTTCAAAAGCATTTTTCACGAGTACCATTGGTATCAGCCCTGTAGAAGTAAAGCTAGCTCGCTCACAAGCTTAGTTGTATTCCGTAGGAGTGTGGTGTCGCGAAGTTGCCGTAGTTTTTCTCATAAGCACCTTGGACCTCCTGGCGCCGGCCGTGCCTTACTCGTCCCGTCGGTGGCGTCGAATGAACTGAGGGGACGTCCCTTTTGCCAAGCACGCCGAGGTCCGCTCGAGTGCCTTCGCGCCTGATAAACTTAGTTTCCCCTTCGGGTGTCAACGGTTACCTCATTCGCTGTCATCGGTTCCGCGACCAACCTGCTTAATGAAAGAGATCTCTCGCTGAAGTGTTCATATATAAATAAAAACAACTAACAGCTAAACTAAGAACTACGCATAGGCAACTTTTTTTAGCTGTAGCACTCATTGTGATCACAGTTGCACGTTGACAATATCCAGTACGAGCACAGTACCGTTCGTACGCTACAAGTTTTTCATTGTGACTTCGCAGTTTTATTGTCGTACATTAAGCATATGAGTCTCAAACCCGCCGGATCCGTTTATCTGAGTGGGCGTTCTCGCGGAGCGGGGCGAAGTCAGCCGCGGCTGCGAAGTGGGCGAGCGTGATGTCAGCGGCGAACGCCAGCGCACGGGCCTGTAGACCTACACCACGGCGCTACGTCACGAAAATTCGGTGGCGCAGTCGTCGGAATTTAGTTTCGCTTGGTCACGGCCGGGCTCGACTGGCGCGCGCGCCCCAGTCGAGCCCGGCCGTGGCTTGGTAGGCACTCCGCCGCCGAGCCGCCGCCCGTGTCGCGCCTACCACAGCAGCCGCTGGGTTTCGCGGGTGGTTGTGCAGTTCCATCTGTGAGGTCTTTATTCTACGATTTTACAATGAAAGAAACGCAGTATGTGGATGAGCTGAGTGGCGTCGAAATACGCAAGAGACTAAAGTTTTCATAGGTTTCCTGTTGATGAAAACAGTCGCAAGCAATGGGCCGCCGCGGTAAAAAGCGAAAGTTGGATTATGATACCAGATCATCCATTATGCGCAAAAAAAATCGTAACCGTTAAGCTTCTCTTTTATTTCGATTGGCGTGCATTAGCCGATCTTAGGATCGTTACGATCTTAGGATCCTTATTAGCGTGCCATTATAATTGCTTGCCGCACTGTGGGAAAGCTAGATTAGTATTAGCCTTGAATGTAGGTCGAGCGAGCAGATGCCCCACAAAACACGTCACATTCGAATTTGTTTTCATCTCAAAGAATTGAGCCACCAGCAGTGTAAATATCCTATCACACGTTCACATACGCAGGCAGCAGGGTCACAGCTGCGTTTATTGCAGTGTGGAAGTCATAAATGCGCCTAAACGTGTCAGCTAAATTTCGAGCGCGAAACAAAATATAGTGTTAGTACAGAGCTGCAGCGATCGGACGGCCGCGGCCAACAGCTAGCTCACATTGCGCGGGCCTACACAGGCGGCGTCGCTGTAGGGCCGGTACCTTTAAAGCCCCTATATTTATATATAGGGGCTTTAGGTACCTTGCCGGTCCCATCACCGAGGAGACCGCTTCTATCGCCGCTCACGGCGACGTAGAAATCGGCTACAGCTTGTTTTTAACATAAAATAGTTCTTAATAGAAAAGCTATCTCGAATTTGCGCGTGTTTCGTAAAGCAGCGCCCAGTACTAAACCACTGGCGCGATATGGAGCAACGACCCGACGGCATTTCGTCTCGCAGACGGAAACCGAAGCACCGGCCGTCTCAGCGAGGCGGCTCGGCTGGCTTGCAAGTACTAAGTTTCGTTTGTTATACGCACCGCACCAACGACACCGCGAAAAGCGATTCATTTAAGCCCACATTAATCGTGTTGTCGAAAATAAGCGCACAATGATGAGCAGCAGGCCAGGCCGCAAGCGCTGTAGGCCGTCACTGCGGCGGTCAACGAGCTAGGCCTAGCGTCTCGTTCGGCCGTATCCCGATGGGGGCGAGATGCCAGAACGTGCATTGGGTGCACATTAAAGAGTCTCACGTAGTCAAACTTAATCCGGCGCCCCCATTACTGTGTGCTTCATAATGAAATCGTGGTTTTAGCTCCCCCACCCCATTAAAAAAAAATACCCCATCCGCGAGTGCAAGCGGTGGCGGCGAAAGTGGGCGGAGCCAGACGTTGGGCGGAGCCTACGCGACGTCGCTATAGGGCCTAAAATATATCGACGGTGCCTACCGCTGTTTACAAACTTGGTGTAGGTCTATAGATAAAATCTTCGCCGCGCGCCGTATGCCCGAGCGGAAACGTGCGGGGACGCGCGCTATCACGGAGAGCGCGCGCACTCAATCTCCCACGCGCACGCAAGGAAGCGGAAAGCCAGCGCCGGAGGGGGGGGGGGGGGGGGGGGGGGGGGGTGCGCACTTCTACTCTGCCAACAAGCGCGCTCGTCGCTCGCCCGCACCGTCTCTTATCTCCACAGGGCTCTGACCTTTGTATGCGCTGTGCATTCGCCGCTCAGCTTCCGTTGAAACGATAGACCGCACGTACCTTCGCCCGCTGCGGCGTATGCGCTTGCTGCCAGCGTTTTGACAGTCGTTGTCTGCAGTCATTCAGTGGGATCTATTCATGTTTGTTTGTGCGCGCTCACACCACGCTTGTTCATTCAGTTAGTAATAGTCGGGCCACATTTTCCAACGCACGCTACACATGCAATGCTGCCCGGATCGGCAGTGCAGCGCTACAGGTGTGTCCCTTCGCACGCGCTGCCCACGGGAAGCGCTTCTCATCAACACCACCGTTTCACACGCGCCTTCTCGTGGTCGTCGAGTCTCTCTTCATGTCGGTCTACTTACACCGCAGCACACATGCTTACTTAATCAGCTCATGTTTACTACCATTCATATTGCGACCAAAGCCGCTCACCTTACTTCGTATGACATTGCTGTGTTGCTATCGCATTCATTGCTTCGCCCTTAGGGCGAAAGTGTGACATTTTTTTTCCCTATCTCTGTTAGGCGGCGCGGTCGGTGTGCGGCGCCTCAGTTTGGATCAGCTCATTCCACGTGAGCGAGAAGTTGGCGCGCGTATCATATTCGCGGCGTGCGTTGTTTTGTTTCGCTTGTGAAAGCGCTGAATGCAACGATGAGCGAGCCTCCTGACCGCCAGAAGGTGATCGAAAAGTAACTCCAAGGGTTACATTATCACGAAGACGGCTACTCCCATGGCTACCTGAAGTCAGACGATGAGCTTAAGCTTTTTAGAGGTCCTTGGCTGCCGTCAACGAGAGGTATGCTATGCGGACATCAAGAGACGTGAACAAGCCGTCTAAATGTAAGGATGTATCGACTGCTTCTTAATGTCTCGCTCTGCGCGTAGATTTATCATTGAAAAACGCAGTAGTAATTTTAACCAGGGACTCAGCCCGGCAGAACAACTTGTTTTCAGTTGCGGTTAGTGGCAACACTAGACAATTGATTTATCTTGATTCACCTGTTTGAATATCGGGTTATTGTTCTGGTTACCGGTTCAGAGTGCCCCTGGCACCGATTTATTTCGGCTTGATTGGAGTATTGTTCTGGTTGCCGCTACATGACCCGATCCTCAGAAATGTTGATAAACGTGACAATAACTCAACTATTACTTTTCGGTTTCAGTCATGATTAGAACCGCGCATGCAAGCGAGCGCGCGCGCCATTCGAGCCCGGCCGGGGCAAAACGTGGCCCCTTTCGGCTCCCGCTCGCGAGGTGGCGCTTCCGACGCCACTGACCCTGTCACATCATGGTTACGGAGCCTGCGCGCTGCGTTAAACGCAATTAATCAGTTGATTCTGTGTAAGGGGAGTTATTTCCGAGATTGTGAACAAACGTTATTTCGATTGTGCAACTAGAGTATCGTTTCAGTCACTAGAGCGATTACACACGGCAGAGATGTGACTGAGATGCCTCAATCTATCTAGTGCTATGCGGGACTCTTATCCATTCAGCTGTGAAGATTAATCTGGTTCAGTTCTTTTAGATGCGAAGCATCTTATGCTCGGGGCTATGTCACTCGCTCCTTCCCTCCCTCCCTCCATCCATCCATCCGCCGTGCGTCCACACCCCTAATGCGCATGCGCATCCTCCTCCCCCTCCTCTCCTTGTCTCATCTCCTCTCCTCTCGGCATTCCTCCTCTCCTCTCCAGATTGCGCAACGAATGGCAACACCTGCGGCTCCGCGCGCGATAATGCGAAGCAGCTTAGGTTAGAGGCGCGACGGTAGGCGCCCCAGAGGCACCGGCAACAGTCAACAACGCCGCGCGCGTTCGGTGCGAACGCGGGCAAAACGCCGACGGCGTCGACAACAGTTCTGCGCGTTGCTGGTGCTGCTGCATGTTTAAGTTTATACAGCTGATAAAACTACCTTGAGTCGACTCCATGGCTGCTTCGCATACTACTCGGGGTTCCCCTACGGGAAGATGGTGTAATTTTTAATTCAGTTCTATATAAGATTACGTGTTTACGGTGGATCACGGAACTTAAGTATCTGATGCCGCCGAAAATATTGAAACCTAGAACCACTCGTTTGTTCGAGAACACTCAATGCCAGGATATGCGTTTTTTTTAAATCAAGATACCGAAGTACTTCAGTGAAAGCTCGCCGTTTTTAAGGCTATAAAACGCGAAAGACGACGAGAACAACATAAGTCAAATTGAAAACAATTTATTAACGCGAAAACCGTAGATAGCTCATGGGCAGAAAAATCCGACGTCCGGTGTTACGGCACCTAAATTCATGGTGCCACCAACAAAGGTTGTGGTTTCGAGTGCCTTAGTTAACTCTACCTTAATTAACATAGAGTTCATTAAGGCACTCGAACTCACGATTTTTGGTGTTACTTAAGGCAAAGTTAATTAAGACACAGTTAATTAAGATATAGTTACTGATGGCACGCGGACCCACTACCGTTGGTGGGAGTCGAATCCTCAATCATTAAGGCGAAGTTAATTCAGGCGCATTTAATCAAGATATAGTTAATTAAGACACTCTACCCCACGACCTTTGGTTTAATTAAGGAGAAGTTCATTAGGGCACACTGAATTAAGGTACTCGAACCCACGACCTTTGGTGGGAAAGAACAAGTAATAGGAAGTAATTGCAAGTTAAAGGTGGTCAAAGTTAACCCAGAGTCCACCACTACGGCGTGCCCCATAATCATATCGTGGTTTTGGAACATATAAAACACCAGAATTTAATTTGATTTTTTAAGCTCACAACGCATTCGAATGAGAATGTCAAGTAATATAATGAATTTCTCGTGAGCGCGCATGCTTTCGCATTCATTCTCTTTAGCATATGCTAAAGTGACTGTCAACAAAGTGACTATCAACATTTCAAAAGCCAAAGTTACAAACGACGCGCTTATTTGTTTGCTACAGCCATCTTTTCCTTGCTTTCTAATCGATACGCAATATGTTCTTTTTGCAGTATGTTACTGCGACATCAAGTGGGCGTACGTTTTGCACTCCAGCGGGAAAGTAGGAGTTAATTATAGAGAGCGGGGAGCAACCCAGAATAGTTATTTCTAATATTAAGATTTCACATTCGGATGATAGGGTATGATGCGAAATTTTTGCTTTATGACAGAATTTAGACGAAACGAAAAAAGCTAATCCGCCACCTCGGGAAGGCCTATCCAATCGAAAACACTTGTAATTGTTTAAATGAAAGTCTTGGTCAGAGGACAAATAAATTTCTTGTAATAGTATAACGTCTGGCGATTGTTGGGAGATTAAATATAATAAATCTGTAGTTGCAGAAAGCATAGATCGGCAGTTCCACTGCAGTATCCTTAGGCACCCTATGTTGACGGTAGACAAGCAGCCGCAACTGCTTGGTCCAGGATACTGTCTTTTAGAAAGTCAGTCCTCGTAAGTGATTCTTTCACGCTTTTTTGTTGTTAGGCGATCTTGTGCGTTTAAGAACTCGAGTGTCCATATCTACATCTCGATTGCCTAGAGTGTCTGAATCGGAATGGCATTCATAATCAACCTGAGCGGAAGTCGAAGGACGTACTGAATCCACACTGTTAGAAGGAAGAGGTGTCTGATATTTAGGTTATGTTGCAAGTAAGGCGGCCGTATTTTGTGCAATGTTTGTTAGTGTCTGAGATATACCAGCCAATTGCGTTGATATTACTGAAGCCAAATATTCAGAGAGATTTAGTAGAATTTTTTCTAATGCCTTTTCCATCGCTTTTTTCTATTGCTGCTGTAATTGCCTGGGGCAGTGACTGATCCATGCCGAATGACTGACGGGCTGTTACACCGGCATAAACCTTTGTCCTGCTCTGAATTTCTTCAAGAGCTTCTCGACGAGAGCACCATCGCCTCTCAATTATTTCAATCACCTGGATTTCTTTGGATCTGGCAGGGCAGTTGGAGTAGTCTACAGCATGATTCGCATTGCATAAACAGCATGACTCTCCTGAGACGTGCAATCGTTGGCATCATGTTCTTCTCCGCATAATCGGCATCGAGCACTTGAACGACAGGCATTAGCGCTGTGTCCGTACCGCCAGCACTTGAGACATTGTAGTGGTCGCGGAGCTAAGGGTTCAACCCTGTAGATTAATGGTCATGCCTTTATCTCTGATGGGCGAGCCGTCCCTGCAAATGTCGCTATGATTGTTTCTGTAGGGACCCTCTTATTGTCTACAAGTCTGGTACAGCGGTACACGGAAACTACACCTGCTGCAGAAAATATGTCTAGGATTTCTGGTGGAGTTAAGCTTATGTCCACACCACGGATTAGGCCTTTGCAGCAAGCTAGATGAGGAGGGATAAGAGATCTCACCGGCTGCGTGGCAAAGTTAGTGCACTTGAGTAGATCCTGTACACAGGTCTGGTCTGGTGAACAGCAAAGGATTCCCCCACGTCCAAACTGTCTGACCTCGGTGATTTGCTGAAAGTGGGATGAGATAGCTCGAAGTTCTGATTGAATAACCTTGGGGTTCTTCATACGGATAATTCCTCCATTGTTAGGTACCAAAGCCAGAGGAACGCTACTGGCTCCACTGCGAAGAAACTATTCCACCGGTAGATCCTGAGGGCGAATAGAAGCAGACCACAGGGTAGCCCTCTGGCCTGGAGATGAGACAGACATCACCTTATCAATAAACACCACTGTCTCTCAAGGGGATTAGAACAAAACAATAAAGTTAAGAAAAGTAACCGCCGGCTACTTGTCAGCAAACCCGGATAGGACCCGATCAGGGCACGCCAAGGCAGCGTCCTTCGAACTGGAACGATCACCGAGCCGCCACGTCCATCGCCGAGCGGCCATGAGCGGTCGTCATGAGCGGCCAGGTGAGATGCGTCCGCTCGCTCCGCCGGTAACTTCTTTCTCCGAGAGATACCACTCTCGTGGTGGTAAGAGGGGACTCATGCTGTAGAACTGAATTATCTCCTACTCTGAGGTCTTGCAAATACTCATATAAGCTCGTCACTTCAGTGAGCAATCTTCCGAGGTCACTCGAATTTTCCAGTGTAATTTTGTAAAGGTAAGAGGTAAGATATATATATATATATATATATATATATATATATATATATATATATATATATATATATATATTGACGCGTGTGCTCTAGGCAGACGACAACGACGATGGGAGCATTAACGGACTCCGTCTAGTGGGTCAGTGGGTTTTGGCTGACGATTAAGAAGACGTGTCTCCGTTCTGTTTTGCTAGAACAGGTTGCCCTGCTGTTCTTAAAGAACGTCTTCCTGTCCTCTCTTGGCTTTGTACCACGACAGTAGTGGAGGCGCTGGGTATATTGGCAGGCCTGATGCTCCGGACTCCTCCTGGGAGTCGTTCATCAGGCCCGGACACATTGTCACCAATTACGACCCCCGTGCATCGCTTCAGTCGTCGACTGCTAGGCCTTGCCCCGGAGTTCTCCTCTCTTCTACCACATCTTTCCAGGAGCTCCACACATCTGGCAATGGCCGAAACCAGCCCACCACAAGCACCCCAATGCAGCCGGTCTCCCAGTCAACAACAGGTAACTGTTCTTCATCCGCTGGTTCCGATCGCTATCGCGGTTCAGCCTTCGAAGACATTGAAGACTGGCTTGACAAGTACGAGCGCGTCGCCCAGATTAACCAGTGGACTGAGCAGCAAAAGCTCTCCCACGTCTATTTCGCGCTTGACGACAGTGACCGTACTTGGTACGAGAACCGCGAAGCTAGCCTATCGACATGGCATGACTTTCGGCAGAAAATCACCGATACGTTTGCAAGTGCCGACGCGACCGCGCCCAGCAATTGATGGAGCTACGGGTGCAACAACCCAATGAGTCGGTCACAATGTTCGCCGAAGACATGGCCCGTCTCTTTCGTAGAGCCGACCCGAACCTGACCGAGGATAGGAAGTTACGCTACCTCATGCGAGGGGTAAAAGAGCAGTTGTTCGCGGGGCTTGTGCGGAATCCACTAGTCACCGTCGCTGATTTTGTCAAAGAGGCTACGGCTATTGAGCGGGCCCTTCATCAACGGTGCAGGCAGTACGATCGACTGTCCACCAGCACCGCAATCAATGCCGCCGCATTGACTTCAGAGTATCAGAGCCCCTTGCGTGAATTGATCAGAGAGATCGTCAGAGAAGAAGTTCACCGGATCCTGACACCGACACTGGATAGCCCCGTCGCGTCAATCGCCGAAGTGGTACGCGACGAAATCAGGCAGGCGTTACCGGCAGCCGATCTTCCCGACCACCAGCGTCTCATGAGTTTCGCCGACGCTGTCCGATGTTCCCCAACCGTTACAACCACACCCCCGTACAACCAGCTCCCGAGAGCCGCTCCTTGGTCGCCGCCGCAAGAGGAGGCATGGAGGCGCGCACCCGTGATGCCGATGCCGTCGTACCGCCAGCCGTCATTCGCCGCGCCTTGGACCAAGCCGCGAAACGACCCTACGAGACGGCCACAATTTCGGAGATCCGACGCGTGGCGCACCGCCTATAACCGCCCTCTCTGTTTTAACTGCGGGGGTGCTGGCCATATTTCGCGCCATTGCTGGCATCGCGACACATCATTTCGACCTCTTCGTCCGTGGTCTGATGGTCGAGGTGCAGATGGTAACTCCTTGCTACGCCGCGAGGATGCTGCTTTTCAGGGACCTTCCATAGCGCACCCGAATGACGAATCCGTGCCCAATGATTGGACTGATTTCGGCCGTCAGTCGCGATCTCCAACTCCTCCACGTCAGATGCCTGCTGGACGTACTTTTGCTAACCTTCAGGGCCGAAGGTCGCCCAGCCCTCGCCGGGGAAACTGAAGGCGGCGACCTCTGGGGGTAAGGTTGCAGGCCCGCCGGAAGAGAATAAAACGCCCCCAACTCGCCCGCTGCAAAACGCCGAGAAGCCGATATCCACCGACCCCGAAGAAATTGTTAGCGCCGACCTTGATGTTTTCGTGGATGGGCAGCCAGTGGCAGCGTTAGTCCACACTGGTGCTGACTTCTCTATAATAAGTCAGGAACTCGCCCTCCGCCTGAGGAAAGTAAAGACGCCAAGGACGAGACCTCACATAAGGATGGCAGGCGGCCAATTACTGATGCCGACTGGAAGATGTACTGCAAGAATTAATATTGGAAATTCTTCTTTCGTGGCCACTTTCATCGTTCTTCCTGCGTGCTGTAAAGATTGGAATGGATTTCCTAAGGGAATATGGCGCCGTAATTAACATTCCAGACCGCTTGGTGACGTTTTATAAGAGCCCTGGTTTAGTCCATTGCTTATCGCCGCAACACAATTCATTTCGTCTAACAGAAGATGACGTCGTAATTCCACCTCGGTCATGTATTCTTGTTTCGGTGGCCTGTGACGTACCATTTCATTGCGAAGGATTTGCCGACCAAATAACTATTCGGCTGCTTACTCGCGGTATCTCGGTCGCACGAGGAATTGTAAATGTCACCGACGGGCGCACGAACCTATTGCTAATAAATTTTAACACAGAGAAACGGCACCTTCCAAAAGGCACGGCTGTGGCTTATTTTGACGGTGTTTCGGATGTTCGCGGCTGCTGTTCACTGCTCGAAGAAGCGCCTACACAAGACCCAGCTCCTGTAATTGACGTCAGCACTGTTTTGCCGCAGCACGAACGAGAACAGCTTCTTACGCTATTGGCCCAGTTTGTCGTTTGCGTCGACTTCAAGAGTCGGTCGGACGCCTCTAACAAAGCACCGAATCATTACAGAGGATACGGCGAGACCAATTCAACAAAATCCTTATCGTGTGGCTCCCAGGGAACGTGAAGCCATACAACAACAGGTGACAAAAATGCTTGAAGACGACGTTATCCAACCATCAGCGAGTCCCTGGGCATCCCCTGTAGTTCTAGTCAAGAAAAAAGACGGCACCTTGCGTTTCTGTGTGGACTACCGAAAACTAAATCAGGTGACGAAGAAAGACGTGTACCCGCTTCCCCGTATCGACGATTCCCTCGACAGGCTTCGACACGCACGTTACTTCTCTTCAATGGATTTAAGAAGCGGATATTGGCAAATTGAGGTAGACCCGAGAGATCGTGAAAAAACTGCTTTTGTGACGCCAGACGGCGGCCTATACGAATTTAAGGTTTTGCCTTTCGGCTTGTGCTCTGCCCCTGCTAGCTACGTTCCAACGCCTCATGGATACTGTGCTTTCCGGTCTGAAGTGGAAAACCTGCTTAGTGTACCTCGACGACGTCATCGTGTTTTCCGCAACGTTTGAAGAACACCTCGAAGCAGTTCTGCAGTCCATAAGATCCACCGGCCTCACCCTGTAGCCGGGGAAGTGCCACTTTGTATGTATGTATGCTTTATTTCCACAAAAAAAGTAAATACAGCCTTGCTGGGGTAAAGTGGGGGAAAAAGCTGCTCGTAGCAGCTTGACCAGTCGCTTTGGCTTTGCGGAACTACAGTTTCTTGGTCACGTCGTCAGCCACGCCGGTGTCCGCCCGGATCCTGCAAAAATTACCGCTGTCGCGCAGTTTCCCGTACCATCCGACAAAAAGCCTGTCCGGCGGTTCCTCGGCCTCTGCGCCTATTACCGGCGGTTTATTGCAGACCTTGCTCGCATTGCGTCGCCGTTAACTCGCCTCACGAGAGACGACGCTGCTTTTGTATGGGGCGATGAAGAGTAAGGTGCATTTAACGTCTTGCGGCAACGTCTCCAGACACCTCCAGTGCTTGCCCACTTTGATGAGACCGCTCCTACATTGCTCCACACGGATGCCAGCAATGTTGGCTTGGGAGCTGTTCTTGTGCAGCGGCAGGAGGACACGGAAAGAGTGATTGCCTACGCAAGCAGAACATTCTCACGCACAGAGGCTAATTATTCCACAACTGCGAAAGAATGCCTCACCGTGGTATGGGCGGTTATGAAATTTTGCCCATATTTGTATGGCCGCCCTTTCAAAGTTCTTAGCGACCACCATTCACTGTGTTGGTTGACGAACCTTAAATATCCGTCTGGACGATTGGCACGTTGGAGCCTAAGGCTGCAGGAGTTTGACATGACGGTCATGTACAAGTCGGGGAAGCGACATACGGATGCTGACTGCCTGTCTCGATCGCCGATAGAGTCGGCTTCTCCACTCGAAGAAGAAGATAAAGCATTTCTTTGTGTTCTGGACACAGCCGCCATCGCTCAACAACAACAGGACGACCCTGAGTTGCTTGCACTCATCAACTACTTAGAGGGAAGGTCTGCGAAAGCACCTAGAGTTTTCGCAAGAGGACTGTCGTCGTTTTGTTTACGGGCCAAAGTCCTTTACAAAAGAAACTTTTATTCTACCTGCTCGTCATCCCTGCAGCTCTTCGTTCGGAAGTACTTCAAGCCCGTCACAATGAGGTGACTTCTGGTCACTTCGGCTACACGCGAACATTGGGCATAGTGCGGCAAAGCTACTACTGGCCGAGGCTTACCACGGCCGTGAAACATCACGTTCGCACTTGTCTTGACTGCCAGAGGCGCAAGTCGCCTCCGACGAAACCAGCAGGCCTCCTGCAACCTGTTCAGGTTCCTTGAACTCCATTTGATCAAATTGGAATGGATATCTTGGGCCCACTTCCTACTTCCACTGCAGGGAATCGCTTTGTTCTCGTCGCAACCGACTATCTGACACGTTGCGCTGAAACAAAGACCATCCAGAAAGGCACAGCAGCCGAAAGGGCGCGCTTTTTCATTGAAAAATGTCACAGTTTCGCCCTAAGGGCGAAGCAATGAATGCGATAGCAACACAGCAATGTCATACGAAGTAAGGTGAGCGGCTTTGGTAGCAATATGAATTGTAGTAAACATGAGCTGATTAAGTAAGCAGGTGTGCTGCGGCGTAAGTAGACCGACATGAAGAGAGACTCGATGACCACGAGAAGGCGCGTGTGAAACGGTGGTGTTGATGAGAAGCGCTTCCCGTGGGCAGCGCGTGCGAAGGGACACACCTGTACCGCTGCACTGCCGACCCGGGCAGCATTGCATGTGTAGCGTGCGTTGGAAAATGTGGCCCGACTATTACTAACTGAATGAACAAGCGTGATGTGAGCGCGCACAAGCAAACATAAATAGATCACACTGAATGACCGCAGACAACGACTGTCAAAACGCTGGCAGCAAGCGCATATACGTCGCAGCGGGCGAAGGTACGTGCGGTCTATCGCTTCAACGGAAACTGAGCGGCGAATGCACAGCGCATAGAAAAGGTCAGAGCCGTGTGGAGATAAGAGACAGTGCGGCCGGCGAGCGACGAGCGCGGTTGTTGGCATAGTAGAAGTGCCCCCCCCCCCCCCCCCCCCCCCCCCGCTCCCTCCGGCGCTGCCGTCCCGCTTCCTTGCTTGCGCGTGGGAGATTGAGTGGGAAGTTCCCCTTGCGCCCGGTTGCAAGATAGGCCTTTGGTGCCGGAGCGCAGCGTCACCCCGCCTCCCTCCCTCCCTCCTATGCCCCCACGCGCGCCGATCGCGTCTGCTTTCCGCCGTGCGCTCGCTCTCCGTGATAGTGCGCGTCCCCCGCACGCTACCGCTCGGGCGTACGGCGCGCGGCGATGATGTTATCTATACGGAACCTCACGGCGACGGCGACGGCGACGGCAGAAATCCAGTTTAAGTGTCCATATAATTGCTATCGCAATAAAATGTTGTGTTGCGACATGGAGCCCCAAGCGTCGTAATTACCGACAGAGGAACTGCATTTACGGCTGCACTTTTAGATCATGTCTTGCTGCTAAGTGGAACGGCTCATCGGAAGTCGACCGCCTACCATCCACAAACCAACGGACTGACAGAGCGCCTAAACAAAACAATTGAAGACATGCTTTCAATGTACGTGAATGTCGAACATAAAAATTGGGATGACATCCTCCCTTATATCACGCTTGCGTACAACACGGCGAAACAAGAGACGACGCGCATGGCTCCATTCACCCTTGTTCACGGCCGCGATGTACGAACGATGCTGGATGCAATGCTTCCACACGAATTTGACGACACTGAAACAGACGCCGATGTGTTTACGCAACGCGTCGAAAAGGCTCGGCAGCTCGCGCGCTTGCGGATCTGCCAGCAGCAAGACTACGACGCAGGGCGCTATGATGCTCACCGTAGAACCGTAACCTATGAAGTCGGCGACAGAGTGTGGGTTTGGACACCTATACGGAAACGAGGCCTCTCCGAAAAGCTGTTAAGGCGATACTTCGGTCCATATCTAGTATTGCGGCGACTGAGTGATGTCACCTACGAGGTCGTCCCCGATAGTCCCAACTATACGAGGCACCGCTCGCACCGTCCTGAACTTGTGCATGTTGTACGCATGAAGCCGTATGTGAGCGAATGACTATGCAAGAGACCCTCACTACCGCAAGTGACATTTCTCGTATAGCATCGGGACGATGCTCTTATAGGGAGGGACAAATGACGCGTGTGCTCTAGGCAGACGACAACGACGATGGGAGCATTAACGGACTCCGTCTAGTGGGTCAGTGGGCTGACGACGAAGAAGACGTGTATCCGTTCTGTTTTGCTACAACAGGTTGCCCTGCTGTGCTTGAAGAACGTCTCCCTGTCCTCTCTCGGCGTTGTACCGCGACTATATATATATATATATATATATATATTCAAAAAAGGAAAAAAAAGACGAACGTTTATGGGCATATTTACTGACTGACGTTTCGGCCGGAGGACCGGCCTTCGTCGGAGTGAATACAAGTGTGGTTGCGTTACAGGTATATATAGAGACACTACACACTTATCGCGTTGTCCCATACGACATGCGCACAATCAAACCCTAGTCACAGCACGGTGACAAAATGAAAAAAATGGCTGGGCAGTTCTAAAAATCACAGTTGATGAAAATCATCACTACATATAATCACATAATCATGCGGTGTTAAAAAAGTACAAGCAGCGCACGAATGTACAACATGAACGCGAGTGCTGTCTTCCGCCCTGTGGAAGAAAACAGGATTAAAAAATCCTGTTTTCTTGTTGGCAGGCCATTTCCGTCTTCTGTGTTACAGAAGACGTGTCCCTTCTTCTACCGATTGGCAAGACTGTAGTTCAGCGCCTTCAGGCCGCACCAGATCCCAGACATCGCAGAACGGCAGGAGTACCGGAACCCCGCCTTACCAAGTTTCGACAGCAACGTCGTTCCCCCACAGTAAGGATCCGCCCATGCCTGGCATCGCATCAAGCACAGACACAGTTGCAGCAGGCCTCGGTGATGTATCACCACGGTGTCCTGACAGCATCATGGCAGGACCGTCCAGCGAGGCATCTGGTGCATCTCCTGCTAGGAATCGCACCGCCTTCGTGACGGTACGCAATGCCAGCATCAACTCTGCTTCAAATTGACTCTGTACCGGTAATGTTCCTTTTCCCGCCCATTCGAAGGACTTCCTTGTAGTTAGAAAGCTGGTTGAGAGACGTGTTCGTGCCGAATCCCATATTGATGCGCTTAAGAAATATCTGAATGCCTCAATCATACCAAAGGGCCTGAGAATCAAATTACGCCCAGCGACTTCTGAATTATGCAATGTCGATAAGACTAGATGGCAGTGTGTGTTAAATACTGCATCGCTTGAACTAATCCGTATCTTAATATCCCGCTATGAGTCCTGTGTGCCGACTTATTGTAAAAAAGAGAGCGCTATGTTTTCTTTGCTTACTTCCCCGGACAAATGTTCTCTAGCACATTACCGGGCACAAAAAGCAGATACACTGAGTAAAACAAAATCTAGAAAGCTGTTACGCGACAATGTTCCCGACAGTGCACCTGCCAAAGAAATAAGAACATTATTTTCTGAAAGTACTCCCCTAACGCACGCACCGCAACATCGCGCGCCGCCTGCAGGAAACGCAGACCACCAGGATCTTCATTCCCAGAAAAAGGTGTCGTCACAGAATAGCAATATCATAAACCTTTCGAACGTGGCTTTGTCATCAATTGAAATTGGGGTGCTTTCAAAAGGATTAAGTTTTTGTCCAGCAACTGGTGGTTTCAGCTATTCAAGGACCTAGACAATTTCGCTCGAAATTTGAGGTTGCGCGAGTTCTTTCATGGACGTGCATGTGAAAACGGTGCTCGCAATATACTTCCGTCTCAGAAGCATTGGACGGCCCCGGCACAGCGAGACAAATGCTTAGATATCCGAGCGGTACAGGATGATATTCTTAACGCCTATAAGGTGCATACGCCCTTTCGTCGCAACCTATCTCGGAATAAAACCAGCGCCTTGGAGGAATTAAGCTCCCGCCAAGACGTCGTTATCAAACCAGCTGATAAAGGAGGAGCGATCGTAGTAATGAACCGCGAAGACTATATCAATGAAGCAAATCGACAGTTAACCAACCGTTAGTTTTATCAAGCTCTTCCCAATGACCCAACCAGTGACTTTAAAAGCAAGGTTAAAGAAACGCTGTCGGAGCTCCTTCAACAAGAATTGATAGACGAAAACACGTTCCGGTCTCTTATGCCACTCAGTCCAGTAGCAGGTCGCTTTTATCTATTACCAAAAATTCACAAGCCAGGGAACCGAGGACGTCCAATTGTTTCAGGCGTACAGACTGTTACCGAGAACCTTTCTCGGTATGTAGACCAGCTAATTAAACCAATTCCCCCAACCTTCCCCTCTTACTTGAAAGACACTAACCATTTCTTAAGCGAAATAGTAGACCTACGCATTCCCTCTGGTTCACTGCTTGTGACGATGGATGTCGTGTCCCTCTATACGAATATCCCCCATCTAGACGGCATTCGCGCTTTATCCATTGCCTATGGAGAAGCTGCCATTGACAAGCCCATTAGCGTTCTCACACTGGGCACCTTATTGAAACTCATTCTTGAATTAAATAATTTCGAATTTAATGATTGCCATTATGTACAGGTCAGTGGTACTTCTATGGGAACACGGATTGGGCCGAATTATGCTAATATTTTTATGGGCATACTGGAAAATGAATTTCTTGAAAACTGCACCCTAAAACCTGTGTACTATAGGCGTTTCATTGACGATATATTTCTTGTATGGCCCCATGGTGAATCGACACTCCTTAACTTTATAACTGGCTTCAATAGCGTTCACCCGAGCATTAAGTTTTCACATAACCACTCAACGTCAGAGATTGACTTCCTCGATGTTACAGTGTCAATAACCGGAAATAGTTTTACAACCAAGCTTTACAAAAAGCCAACGGACAGGCGCCAATATCTCCATTTCCAAAGCAGCCACGTTCGTCATTGTAAAACCGCGATCCCTTATAGTCAGGCACACCGTATTAGGCGCATATGCTCTGAACGAAAAGATTTTGATGCTAACTGTGCAGAGCTAAAGCGCACACTCGTGGACCGCCAGTACCCTAAGGAAATTATTGATGACGCAATAAAACGATCCAATAACTTGAAAAGGGAAGATATTCTCGTGAAGTCAAAGCCGGCAGTGACCACTTCTGCTACTAACCTTATTTTGACGCACTCGGCGTCTATTCCGAATGTTTCTGCCATTCTCAAACGGCATCAAAATATTCTGGGCCAAAGTGAAAGACTTAGAATAATTTTCCCACAGGCACCGCGTGTAGTGTACCGACGCTCAAAAAACATTCGCGATTTGATAACATCTTCTAAAGTCGGCGCCCGCGTACATGCAGGTTGCAGTCCCTGTAACAAACCACGCTGTAAAGTATGCCCGCATATGCTAACCACGACAACAGTGAAAAGCAGTGCTTCTAACTTCGCGCTCCGTATCAAAGGCAGCTTCAACTGTGACACGTCGAACGCCATTTATCTGCTTGAGTGTGGTACGTGCCACCTACAATATATTGGTCAAACAGAAACGCCGTTCAGAATCCGATTCAATAATCATCGTTCTCACGCAAAGCATCTCCCACACCTTCCGCTGTCAAAACACCTGTGCTTAACTGGGCACTCTTTTGACAGTCTCAGAGTGGCTATATTGGAATCTGGTTTTCCTTCCCACCACGATCGTTTAGTCCGCGAATCTTACCTGATATACAAGTTCAACGCCCTTTCTTGTGGTATTAACGAAAACATCGGAAAACTAACCTGCATCAGCAACTCACATTGAGCAGTTCTTATGTATATATATATATATATATATATATATATATATATATATATATATATATATTGCTTGTGTACGTGCGCACTGTGGCTGCTTATACGAGGTTTTCTAAATTGAATAGCTTGTGTTTGTGCCCGGTGACTGGCAGCTACGGCTATGACATTCTCTGCATGGGTCACGTGTTGACTGACTGTTGTATAATTGCAGCACGGGGAAGTTATTATTATTATTTTTTTGTGAATTCATGATGTAAAGGTTTTTGTCCACGTGTGCATTGTTAAATCTGTCCACGGGCGCATTTCTTAATCCTGTTTTCTTCCACAGGGCGGAAGACAGCACTCGCGTTCATGTTGTACATTCGTGCGCTGCTTGTACTTTTTTAACACCGCATGATTATGTGATTATATGTAGTGATGATTTTCATCTGCTGTGATTTTTAGAACTGCCCGGCCATTTTTTTTTTTTTTCATTTTGTCACCGTGCTGTGACTAGGGTTTGATTGTGCGCATGTCGTATGGGACAACGCGATAAGTGTGTAGTGTCTCTATATATACCTGTAACGCAACCACACTTGTATTCACTCCGACGAAGGCCGGTCCTCCGGCCGAAACGTCAGTCAGTAAATATGCCATAAACGTTCGTCTTTTTTTCCTTTTTTGAATATACCTTCGGGTCTGGCGCGAAACCCTTCATCTTGTATGCATATATATATATATATATATATATATATATATATATATATATATATATAGGTCTGTGTTCTTACTTCAGACGCTTTATTCGCAATTTCGCCGCCATCATCTCACCCCTGACGAAACTGCTTGCACGCAACGGGCCCCTCACTTCGTGGTCGTCCCAGTGCGACGAGGCCTTCACACAGCTGCGTCATCTGCTTACCTCCCCGCCAATTTTGCGCCACTACGATCCGACAGCTCCTACTGAGGTGCATACAGATGCGAGCGGGGTTGGCCTCGGCGCTGTTCTTGCCCAACGCAAACAAGGGTTTCCTGAATATGTCGTCGCCTATGCAAGTCTCACGCTTACGAAAGCTGAGACAAATTACAGTGTGACAGAAAAAGAATGCTTAGCCATCATCTGGGCTCTGACTAAGTTCCAACCTTATCTATATTGCCGTCCATTTGACGTCGTCACGGACCACCATGCACTATGTTGGCTGTCATCCTTGAAGGACCCTTCTGGCCGTCTTGCTCGATGGGCACTTCGCTTGCAGGACTACGATATCCGCGTGCTGTACCGCACCGGACGCCAGCATTCTGACGCCGACGCCCTCTCGCGCTCTCCGTTGCCTGACAATACCTGTTCTTCCCTATCCGAGATTATTGTTTCTTCGCTCGACCTTAACACCATCGCTTCTGAGCAGCGCAAGTACCATTGGATTGTCCTCCCTTCTAGACTTGCTTTCTGGTTCGTCGGCCCAACCAAGCACTCGCATGTTGCGTCGCCAAGCACGCCACTTTGCCATTCGCGACAACCTGCTTCACCGACGCAATTATAACCCCGACGGACGCCAGTGGTTGTTTGTTAGTGGTACCCCGCAGTCTGCGTTCCGAAGTATGCGCAGCTTTCCACGCTGATCCACAGTGTGCGCACTGCGGCGTTTTCAAGACTTACCAGCGTCTCCAACAGCGGTATTACTGGCGCGGGATGTACAGCTACGTTCTCAAGTTCGTTCGCTCTTGTCCCGATTGCCAGCGCCGGAAATCTTCGCCCCGCCTCTCGCCGGCCGGTCTGCAACCTTTACCTTGCCCTACCCGGTCGTTTGGACGCGTCGGCATCGATTTGTATGGGACCCTTCCACTCACGTCGGCTGGAAATCGCTGGGCCATTGTGGCAGTCGACCACCTGACGCGATACGCCGAAACTGCCGCCCTACCGGCAGCTACAGCGCGCGATGTTGCCTCCTTCTTGCTTCGACGATTCATCCTGCGCCATGGGCCACCCCTGGAACTGCTTAGTGATCGCGGACGTGTCTTCCTGTCCGAAGTCGTTGAAGCCATTCTCAAGGAGTGCCACGTTGTTCATCGCACAACTGCGGCGTACCACCCCCATACCAATGGCCTTACCGAACGCTTCAACCGTACCCTCGGGGACATGCTTGCTATGTACGTCGCCTCCGACCATACTAATTGGGACGCCATTCTGCCCTTCGTCACTTACGCCTATAACACCGCTACTCAGAGCACCACTGGCTTTTCACCTTTTTTCCTACTGTACGGTCGGCACCCATCGCACACCTTCGACACAATTCTACCGTACCGGCCGGATGCATCCGAATGTGCGCCCATTTCTGACACGGCAAGACATGCCGAAGAGTGCCGCGATCTCGCACGGGTCTTTACATCCAGTGACCAAGAGCGCCAGAAGAGCACACGCGGTGACACCACTTCTGCACCCACCTTCCTTCCTGGCGCGCTTGTGTGGCTCTCGGTTCCTTCCGCTACACCTGGTCTCTCATCCAAACTAGTGCCCAAGTATGAAGGCCCCTACCGTATCGTCGAACGCGCATCTCCCGTCAACTACGTGATCGAACCAGTTGAACCTTCTACGGACATGCGCCGTCGTGGACGCGACATTGTCAACGTCGAGCGCCTCAAGACCTACTATGACCCACTCATAGTGACCAACTGTTAGGTCGCCCGACGGCTCCCTTTTCGCTCCCGGGGGTGATTGTAGCGAAGGATACGAACGCCATAGTGGGTCATGCTCTACAGCCCTTTCTAGTGGGTCGATCCCTCCTGCGCTCTCCTCGAGAAACGCCGCTCGTGCTGAGATCTCGGGCCTTGAACTAAAGGTCAGTCCAAAAGGCTGGTGCCTAATAAGCGCCTTTATATATATGCATACGTGGGTAGGCTTCGGAAAGCTGGTCAGGCCCCAGACCCCTCCTCCCCCCCGGGAAAATGAACACTTTCCGCCTATGCACTGTGGCATGTGCCGCGTCGGAGCCACACCGCTCTGCCCGTGCCTTCGCGGGCCTTTCCCTGCCCCGAGCACAGGCTGGTGTAGCACCGGAGCCACACTGCTTAGGTGCTGGCACAAACTCGCTCGCTGGCCTCGCTTTGTCCCGAGCACAGTTTAGTGCCCTAAGTGCCGCATCGGAGCCACCCCGCTTAGATGCTGGTACGCATACGCTCGCTGGCCGACCTTTGTCCCGAGCGCCTTTCTCGGACGAATACGCCGCGGTGTAGCCTTCCCGCTCCGCCGTAGGCGCAAGCTCGCTCGCTGTCTTTGTTCCGAGAGCAGTTCGGTGTCCCGTGCGCCGCAGCTGAGCCTCCCTGCCTCGCTGTTGGTGCAAATCCGTTCGCTTGGCCTCTCCTTGTCCCGAGCGCAGCTGGGAAGCAATGTCGAGCGCGAGCCGCCCCGCTCAGCCGACAAAGTCGCCGCGCTTTCCGACTACTGCTTGCTTCATGCACAGCCGAGCGACATTTTCGACGTGCGTGAGCCACCCCGCTCCGCCGTCGATTCGTTCGCCGGTCGCCTTAAGCCTCACGCACGCGTCGGAACGGCAACCCAGCTCTCCTCCATGCCGTTTACTGGCCCCTTAGGGTCAGGCGTGCATTTCGGAGAACAGGCGCAGGTTGGCCCTTCTCAGACCGCCGCGCCTGGCACGGAGCAAACGCCGCTGCACACCGCAGCAGCTCAGCTTCTCCAAGTCCTGATGGAGGCGCCGCGCTCGCAGCCTAGTGCTCTAAACGGAGACCTCCAGTCCCCTCAGCCAGGTGTTTCGAGCATCCTACGGGTACCTCCCGGAGTACGGCGGCTATTCGGACCGCATGAGTGCTACGGAGTACCTCGAGGCACTGCACCACTATCAACAGGCAATGCGGCTGGACGACAGCGCGATGCTAAACACTGTATTGCCCGTCTCGCTAACGCCCCACGTGGCACGGTGATACCAACTTGTCGGCCATCAAGCTCGTTCGATGGAGGAGTTTAGGATGCTTTTCCGCAGCGAATTCCTCTCTCCTGACTATGAGCGCCGCATCCGTCGCGAGCTAGACCCAACACCCCGACGAATCTCTGCTCGAGTATGTCAGGGCTATGCAGGAGCTTGATCTTCTTGCTGACCCCTTTGGCATCTGACGCCGAGAAGGTGGAGCGGGCCATTCGTCAAGCCCATCCAACCTTCATCGCCGCTTATCTTCAGAGCGCCTGTTATCGTGACCTAAACGAGTTGGCCTCCGATGCGAAGCGGATTCAGGGCAACATACTGGCAGCGAGAGCCTACTGCCCGCCGCCACCGCCGTCCGCCTCTTTCGAACCTCGGTGCGCGGGGACTGGTGATGACTCGTCACCTCGTAATCCCCCGAAATACGAGTACACGAGAGAGTACCGAGATACGCGGGACCTTTCGGGCCGTGCTCTCGACCCGTACTCGTACGCCCGGGCGCGCTGTTCTGCCCCGCACGGCCAACGAGAGCGGGAACCCCGTGCCCCAGCACACGAGGGGAAATCCGATCGCGGCGCCCCTGTGGCTAGCGAAGGAACACCACCTAGAGATCGAGACGCGCCCAGGCCCCTCAATCGGCCCGAGGCGTGGTCTGCTACCGTTGTCATGAACGCGGCCATATTACCCGAACATGCACTGTAAGGAGATTCTTGTTGAAAAGGGGTGAAAGGTTGGGTTAAGTGCAACGCGATAACTGATAGATGACACCTCAACCGCGCTGCACAGGGATAGGGGGTTGAGAGGTAGGAGACAGGGATCGTAAGCGCAGGAGCAGCAGCAGTAGCCGGCGCGCTGCAGGCGCACAAATGGGCGGGTCAATGTTTACACTCGGTCAGCCAGGCCGGCGTCTGCGCCGCCCGACGCAAGAGCCTCCTCGCCAGTCGGGAAAGGGCGTGTTGGTGAAAAACTTTTATTTGTCTAATAGAGTTTGGGGGCCACAGAGTGCCCCGCTACATGGTCGGCGTCCCTAGTCCTGGCACCGCATGACGAGGCCCCGTCTTGCGCCCGTTTCACCAGAGCCCGTTGGGACTCCAGCGAGGAGCAGTTGAGGAGGGCAGTCTCCCATGCCTCTCGGGAAGGGTTAGGGGAAGGGGGGAGGTGGGGATTTTTAGTACATGCTCACACCATGTGGAAGATATCACAGGTCTCCCCACAGTGCGGGCACCGCCCATCCTTGTTGGGATCGAAATGTTTGATGATTGCAGGACAGAGTAGAGTACCTGTCTGCAGGCGCCTTAAAGTTCGCTCCTCCGCCTTACTCAGCTCCTTTGCAGGAGTCGGGAAAAGGCGGTGGTTATCGCTATAATGTGTTATAATTACCTTGAACCGCAGCAGCGGTAGGTTTGCCTCCGAGCTAGAAGAGCTAGGGTGAGGAGCCCGGTGGGTAAACGCTCGGGCAGCCGCGTCAGCGGCCTCATTACCTCGTAAGCCCTGGTGGCCAGGAGCCCAAATAATACGTTTCGGTGTTGGGTCAGTCGCAGCCCGTCTTAGAATTTGACTGGCTAAGGGGGAGACCTCCCCCTGTCAAGTAATGATCACATGCTTTACGGGAGTCCGTGATGATGATTCTCGAATTTGGGTCCGCGGCATCAAGTGCTATCGCTACTTCCTCAGCTCGCGCTGAATTTTTAGCTCGGAAGGAGAGCCCATCAACGTGCTTTTGCCGGTGAACGACGGCAGCCGTGTAATATCCCGCGGGCGACGGCCCTGCTACGTCTACATAGCATACACCAGGTTGGGAACCGTGTTGTCTCTCCCGAGCCCGCGCATGTCGTCTGCTTTTGTGCGTGTCGGTATCCATGTTACGAGGTAGCGGAGAGACCCAGAGCATATGGCGCCACAGTTCTGGGATACGCTCCGCCTCCTTTGGAGTGCAAGCGTGTTGGATGTGTAAGCGGTTGAGCAGGCGGCGCCCGGGGGCTGTCTGCATGAGCCGCGTGTATTGGTTCACGAGGGGGGCCTCCCGCAACTCCTGGTTGGAGTTGAGCACCCCCAACGCCTTGAGTTTTGCATTAGAGGTAGTCACCGGGAGATCCAGGGCTCGCTAAGTTGCTTTGCGGATGATGGCGTCTATTCGCTCGTCTTCTTGCTTAGTAGTGCGAAGGTAAGGCACGGCGTAGAGGATCCGGCTAGTCACGAAGGCATGGGCTAGCCGAAGCGCGTCCCTGCCTCGCAGACCGCCCCGCTTGTTGGAAACACGGTGGATCATGCGCCCTACCTGTTCGCCTACACTCTTGAGATTCGCAATAGTGGAGTCCGGTCTGAGTCTGTGGTAAATGAACAGGCTCAGATTCCGGAGCTCATTCACCTCTCTGATAGGACCTCCCGACAGAGCGATGTTGACTTATCCTTTGGGTTCGCTCTGATATGCAGAAGCTCTGATTTGGCTGGAGCACATTGGAGCCCACAGTCGATGGCATACGCCTCGGCTATGGAAGCGGCCCGCTGAAGGCGGTCCTCTATTTCCTCAAAGCTCCCCTCGGTGGTCCAGATTGTAATGTCATCTGCATATACCGCGTGTGGAATGCTTTCCACCCGGGCCAATTGGCTTGGGAGGCGCATCATAGCTATGTTGAACAGGAGCGGTGATAACGCCGCTCCCTGAGGGGTACCCCGTGTTCCCATCGTGTAAGGGCCATATTCTTCGTCCTCGATCCGAAGAAGGGCCTGGCGCTTAGAGAGGAAATCTCTTACATATGCGTAGGTCTTAGCGCCGCAATCGGTGGAATTCATGTTGGCCAGGATGCTACCGTGTTTAACATTGTCGAAAGCCTATTTCAGATCAAGGGCGAGGAGGCTTTGTCATTGTGTTGCATAGTTGTGGGTCGTATTACGTCCCGGTGCAGCTGGAGGAGGACGTCCTGTGCAGACATGTGCGGGCGACACCCGAACATGGTAGCTGCAAAGAAGCCCCTGCCCTCCAGGTATGGAGAAAGGCAATCCCGTACCATTGTCTCCATAAGCTTCCCCGCACACGAAGTCAGTGATATGGGGCTCAAGTTGTCCGTATTCACGGCCTTACGTGCTTTGGGGATGAACGTTACAAGTGACGTTTTCCATTCGGGAGGGATAGGACGCCCGTCCCAGATTTGGTTCATGTATTCTACCAAATGGAGGTAGGCTGAGTCCGGGAGGTTCGCCAACAGTTTCACTGTTATGCGGTCCCGTCCCGGAGCCGTACCCCGGCGCATTTTAGCCAAGGCCGCCTTAAGGTCAGGCAACTCAAAAGGGGCATCGAGTTGTTGATTAAGCTTGCCAGAGTACGTGTACTCGGGTCCAGTCGGGTCCCCCGTACGACAGAGATATCTATCGCACAGGGTGTCCGCAAGCTGCGCCGTTGTACCTTGGTACGCAGAGCCCGCCGGAGCTGCTTTTGCGTCTCCCCTCTCGTTTGAGAGGGGTCGATGAGACTGCGAAAGAGACGCCATGTGCCCCTGGAGCTCATCTTATGAGCTGCGGCGTCGCAGCGTGCTATCCAATTTGAATCTGAGAGCTGGGCAGCATACGCTGCAGCCTGCTCTGTGAGTTGGGCTATGCGGGCGCGTAATTTGCGATTGGTTTTCTGCTTTTCCCACCGTTTAGTTAAGCTTCGGCGCGCCTCCCACAAGTACAGGAGGTGAGTTCCCACTGCCGGGATCTCTTCGGTGGTTTGTAGTATAGTTACGTGTTGTTTCTGAATGTTGTCTATGTGTTTTGCCCATTCCGCGTAGCCGCCAGAAAACAGTACAGGACGGATAGTCTGATTTCGGAATTTGTGCCAATCGGTCAGCTTAGCTTGACCCCATTTTTTACGCGCCGCTTTTTCCAAGAGTGTAACCCGCAGAAGGCAGTGATCGCTGCCTAGAGAATCGCCCATGTTCTCCCAGGCGGCGTCCCCAGCATTTTTTACGAGAGAAAGGTCCGGACACGTGTCACTGGTTACCGAGTTCCCCACTCGGGTGGGGCACGCTGGATCCGTGAGCAACGTGAGGCGAAGGATGGAGATGAGCTCCGCCAGCATACGCCCTCTGGCCTTCTCGAAGTAATAGCCCCAGTGAAGGCTGGGAACATTGAAGTCTCCAACGATCACTAGAGGCTCTTTGTCTGCCTGTTTGATCGCGCGAAGGAAGATTTCACTAGACGTTACGCGCGGTTTATGAGGGGGGCAGTATATGTTGAGGATATGTATGGACGGGTCGCGGCGTCTGAAGTACCCGGACCATTGTGTATTCTTGCTCGGTGCTGAAGTCCAAGTTGACCTGAACCGCGGTGTAAACCTTATTCACCAGGATGCACGTCGAGGGGCCCCCCTGGGAGGTGCTGTAGCCTGAGAATTTAGCGTCCATGCCAGGCTCCTGCAGGGCAAGGAGCGCCGGCATGTCACCGAGGGACCGCAGGTAGAGCTGGAGGTGCGACCGCGTTTTCCAAGCTCTAAAACCCCTGCAGTTTCATTGGATGATCTCAAATTTTTCTAGATATTTAGCGTTGCTGTTCCGTCGACTAGACATCTTGTATTTATTTTATGTGGTGGGGGACCGGCTCGAGCCGGGAGAAGGCGCAGTCCGAATCAGGGGCTGCACCGGCCCACCGAGAGCCGCCCCTGAACCGCTTTCCTCTGCTGCCTGGCGGGAGGCTGTCTTGCGTTTGAGCAGCGAGGAGTCGCAACGAGTGGCATTTTTAATTTGGGTGCTGACCCAGGGCTGCATGGCATTAAGTTTCAAGTTTCAAGTTTTAAGTTTCAAGTTTATTTCTTCAAAGTTAATACAAATTGTTTGCAAACACTGTATGACCCCTTAGCCAAAGGCGTGGGGGGTCATTTACAAATATGTATTAGTAATCTTGTCAGTGACACTTTATAGCACAAAATAAATATAACGAACACATAGAGCATATAGAAAAACAGTATAGAATGAAAGGAACACTTGGTTAGTACGACAAAAAAATCTCGTTTGCAACTTAGCATACAAAACATATTTGTAAACTAGTACATATTATTTCTCGCGTACATGGGATGAACATATTCAGACAGGTTCCGCGGACATTTGCTGAAGATAGTATTTTTTTAACCAATGTGATACATTTTTGTTTTGTTTTGCCTCAAATGGTAAGTCATTTCATATTTTTATGCCATTAAATTCCACTAATCTCTGGCCATATATATTTCTTGTCGGTGGTATATTGAAGTTGCAAAAAGTTTTATTTCGTGTTGGGCGAGCAGGCATACGTAATATTGATACATGAAATGGATGATTGTCTGTTATGATGCTATTAACGCATTTGACCATATTTATTTCTCGCAAAGAATCGAAGGGCAGTATTTGTAATTTGACAAAGATTGGTTTACTTGTTTCATTTCGCTGAGAGAAAGTAATGGTGCGGACGGCTCGTTTTTGAAGGCGTCGAATCGGTTCTAGGTACGTTGTGAAAGTCCATGCCCATGACTCAATACAGTATATTAAATGAGATTGAATAAATGAAAAATACAAGATGCGGAGAATGTCTATTTGAAAATGTTCCCGTGCCCTGAGAAGAGCATAACAGCCAGATGCTAGCTTTGAGCAAAGGGCTTCTATGTGGAGTTGCCAGTTTAGATTTTTGTCGAGAATAACGCTGAGATATGTATATGAGTCGGTGCGTTCGAGTGGACATTGATTTATAGACAATGAGATAGAATCACTACTGACGGTTTTGGAACGTGAATGAAAAAGAGTATATTTCGTTTTTTTTTGGCATTTATTGTTAATTTATTTGCAAGAAACCATTCAGAAATCTTAGAAACCTCTATTTGCGTTTTTTCTTCTATTTCCTTGATGTTGTTACCTGTGATTATCAGAGCAGTGTCATCGGCATACATTAATACTTTAGCGGACGTTAAAATCTGGGGTAGATCATTGATATATAGTGTAAAAAACAAGGGACCAAGCACAGATCCCTGTGGCACTCCTGTTCTCAGATGTTGAGGTGATGAGGTTATCTTGTTTATTTCAACGATTTGGTTTCGATTGTGAAAGTAACTACGAAGGAATTCAAGTACGTTGTTGCGAAAGCCATAAGTGCTTAGCTTATTAAGTAAGACATTATGATCAACTGTGTCAAAGGCTTTCTTTAAATCGAGAAAAATAACTGCCACTAGTTGGTTATTATGAAGCGCGTTGTTTATTGCCTGTGTTAATGAAAGTACTGCGGTAGACGTAGAATGATTAGGTCGAAAGCCATGTTGTTGTGGACTGAGTACGTTATATTTTTTTTAAAGAATGTATACGTTTAGCAAGAATTTTTTCGAAGATGGTATTGATAACACTTAGAACAGATATGGGGCGATAATTAGATGGGTCAGATTTGTCTCCCTCTTTGAAGATTGGGGTGACCTTAGCAGTCTTTAACATTGAGGGATAGTTTCCCGTGTGCAATGAGTGATTGAATAAGCGGAGTAGTACTGGACGCAATATATCAATGTTTTCTTTGACTAGCCTCACAGTTATGCCATCAGGTCCTGCTGCTTTCGCAGTGCTTAGATTGTTTACAGTAATAAGTATCTCCTCCATATCAATGTCATGCATAACAAAAGAATTAACTATAGGGGTGACAGAATAAGTGGGCAAGGTATGATCAGGAAGCATTTCTGCTAGACTAGGGCCTATGTTTGTGAAATACGTATTAAATTTCTCAACAGTACTTTCTGTTAAATTATCAGGAAGAATGCTCTGCTTGCTAGACTGGGAGATAACTTCATTAACAATCTGCCATATCCTCTTGGAGTTACCTGCAGCTTGTTTAATCAGTCCTGAGTAATAGTCTTTTTTTTTTCGCTTACGCAGTGCCGATACTGTTATATTGCGGGCTGTTTTATACTCACTTAAGTAGTAAACATTGCTTTTGTTGTGTGTCCACTTATGGTACCAGTAGTCTTTAGCCTTAAGCAGGTCTAATATATGATTTGTCATCCATGGACAAACAGGACCGAGTCAGAGACCTGAGCCACAATTTCGGGAAGGGTTTGCGTTAAGGTCGCCGTGAACATGTCCAGGAAGGATTCGCGAACTGCCGACATGATTTGATTCGGGAGGGCTGCGACTCGCTCCCCCAGTTGCTCGGTTGTGTGCTCCAGGGCCTCGAGGCGGCCGATGTGACCGGCAGTGAAAACTGATCCAACTACCGTGTCCGCGGTCTGCCGCGAGACGCTAGTGAGGCAGGATTTTACGATGACCCGTCATCCCCGTTGTCTAGCTCGGCTTCCTGTGTTGTCTCGGATGGCCCGGCCTGCTTGGCCTCTAATTCATGAATTTTGCGCGCTAGAATTTGGTTTTGGCGCCTGAGCGCCTCTACCTGCTGCTGTCGGGCGGTTTCGGTAGGGGAAGGTCTGGAGACTGCCCCCCTCCAACTGCTGGTTCGACGGGTGCCAAGGGCGGGAAGTCCTTGGCCTTGAGGACCGGGGGCCTCGCCTGGGTCCCGGACTTGACATTTGTAGGTGACCCAGTTTGGGCCTTCTTAGGTTCTGGTATGACGGCTGACGCTTTCTTGGGGCCGCCCTTGGGCGTAGGAACCTGTTTATGGCCTGTCTTTGGCTTGGATCCATGTGGGGAGCCCGGCTTGATGGGTTTCCAGAACCTCCCGCACAGCCGGGAGCTCCGGTTGGGTGGCCGCCTCCGCAGAGGAGAAAGCGCAGAGCACACTGGTGTTCTGCGGGACCGTTAGGAGTGGCATCAGAGACCTGGACCCCGCAGCTTCTGCAGCACCCGGCCTGCGGTCGCGGGCAGGCATCGGCCCGATGGCCCACTGTCCCACACAGGGGGCATGCAGGCACTGTCTTCTTATACCTTCTTATACAGGCGAACAGGGAGCCGCTCGTAGCTGTATAACACCGTCCGCGGCACCTTGGTCCCCACGAAAGTGAGCACCACAACAGGGATTCCCCCCAGCTTCCGCACAGACACTACATTTGGTTCCGCACTGAGTTTGCGTTTCACGCTTTCGGACGTTTCGTCCTAAGAGACGGTCACGACGCCCCGACAGTACTCACCGGAGAGCTTGAGGTGTCCCCGGAATGGCAGCTGGCGGCCCCCAACCGGCAGCATAATATCCCGGAGTAGCTTCTCTGCGGCGTCCACTGATTTCAGCGCGCACACTAGCACGTTTTGGTCCCAGACGGGCCATACCACAAGTCCTACACTTGCGTCGTCCCCGATGATGCTGCGGATTGAAGCCCCGGCTTGTCCAGGACCAAAAGTTTGCCTTGAGGTCGATGGTCTTTCGTGGTTTCAGCACCACGATGATGTCGTCTTTTTCGATGCGCGGCGTGTTCTGCGGCCGCCACTGGAGTTGCTTGGCGCTCTTCGAGGACGCGCACGGCGCGCTCCCGCCCTGCGCATGCTCAGAGCGAGCGGCCGTCTATTGCTGGGCGGCACCCGCGCAGGGATCCCTCGAGGCCGCTCCCCTGTTCTTCCTTCCGCGCCAGACGCGGATGATATCCTGGAGGTATTCTTGCTCGGTTGGTAGAGGTGTCTCGGTTTGAGCCGTATCCATGCTTACGATCCGTAGGGTCTCCGGGTCGTATCCGGTGAGTTGATTTGCAGCCGCCATCGCCGGGGGATCCCCGAGCGGGGCCAGCGCGGGCCTTTCCGCCGTTAGGCTCAGCTCCGCGGCGGCGTGGCAAAAGCTTCAAATGGCCGAAAAAAAAAAGAAAGAACGGCCGAAAATGGCCAAAAGTTGGTCCACTCTCACAAACGTGGTGTCTACGGGTGCCGCAGAGGTTCCTGGAGACGATGGTAAAAGGCTTGCTGGGGCAAGAGTTAACTTACCGCAAATAATTGCGATCTTTACAGTGCCGACGTCGACAGTAGGGGCGCCTGGTGGTGAAACGCAACCTCTGGCTCCAATGGCGTGTCGCGCTGGCACTGACTCGCGCCACGCCCGCGCCTTTCATCGCCCTTACTACAGTGCCTAGAATATACTTACTATTCTAGGCACTGTACCCCTACTAAGTATATTCTAGGCACTGTACCCTTACTATGGCTGGTCGACAGTGTGTGGCGTTGCTGGATAGCAGGGTCTCGGTCTCGCTGTTCGGCGAAGAGGTTATGGCTCATTTGCGCCGGCGTTCTGTCCGCATTAGAGTCTGCGACACCGCCTTCCACCTCGCGAGCGGCACGGCCACCTCGTGCGGCTCGGTGTGGTTGGTTGTGCGCTGGAAGAATCGCGTGCGCCGTCAGCACTTTGTGCATTTCCCGGGTCTTTCCGTGCCCGTGATTCTCGGTCGCGACTTCCTCGTCCGCACGGGTATCGTGATTGACGTCGCAAGCGGAGGCTACAAGGCTGGCCTATCCGGCCCCTTGCAACTTCGCTACACGTCCGCTGTCCACGGCGGCCCCTCAGGCGCCGGATGCCGCGCGAGTGAAGGAGGAGAGGAGACCTAGCGCGGACCCCTTGGCTCGTGTCCCTCACTCCACCGCCGAGATTGGCCCCTTGGTCGGCACGGCGGAAAGCGGTCGGTGCGATCCGCTTTCTCACGAGCATTGCGCTGCTACGGCCTTCAAGGTTCCAGCTCGGACTGCTCGCTGCCGACTTTGTCTGACAGCTTGTCGGTGCACGAGAAGGCACACCTGTCGTCGCTGCTGACTGCACCTCCCTTGTGCGACATTGGATTGACACACGCGACGCACTGCCCTGGAAATGCAATCCTCGCCCCGTTAGTGTGGCCAAGAGGAAGGCAATTGACCAGGCATTGGATGAGCTTATTAAGACCGGTATTGTCCAGCGCTCAAACAATCCCTGGGGTTCTCCGGTGGCAATAGTCCCTAAAAGAGACGGCTCTTTTCGGTTCTGTGTGGAGTACCGCCGGCTGAACGAGGTAACGAGGAAGGATGCTTATCCTATGCCTGACGTGGACTCAATCGTGACTAATCTAGGCGATGCGTGCTACATCATCACCCTAGATGCTAGCCGCGGCTACCTGTAGGTTCAGATGGAGCCGGCGGATGCGGAGAATACTGCGTTCACCTCTCACCGTGTCCTTTACCAGTTCACCTGTATGCCATTTGGCTGCTCTGGAGCGGCATCTACGTTCCAGAGATTGATTGACCGCATTCTCGAGGATGAGAATATCGTGGTACACCACGATATTCCTAGCGAGAATATCGTGAATATCGATATTCATACCCGAGAACATCGTAGTACACCACGATATTCTCGGGTACACCACGATATACACCCGCATTCTCGGGGATGTCATCTTCTCTCAAACGTTCTAGGAGCACCTCCGCCACCTGGAGGACGTCCTCGAGAGGTTACGTGCCGCCGGGTTGACACTATAAACCCGAAGAAAGCCCAAATAGCTGAGACTCGTATTTCCCTATTGGACTTTACCATCCACAATGGTCGTGTTCTGCCGCGCGAAGACAATTAGGTTCGAGCTATCCTCGAATACCCGACGCCGGTGAACATTCAGGGCCTTAGATGCTTTTTGGGAATAGTGAACTGCTACAGACAGTTCATCCCGAATTGCGCCGCTCTTCAAGCGCCGTTGACCGCACTGTTGAAAAAATCGGCACGATGGAGCTGGGGGCCTGAGCAGGAGGGTGCCTTTCATCCACTGTCCCGAGCTCTAGTGGCCACAGCTGAACTGAAGTTGCCCGACTTCAACAGGGAGTTCGTTGTCTAAGCTGACGCGAGCGACCTGGGCCTTGGGGCTGTGCTGCTTCAGGAGCACGGCGGCGTTCTCCTGGCCAGTCGCTTTTGCAAGCCGGTCACTTAACGCCGCCGAGCGCAACTACAGCGTGACGGAACGGGAGTGTCTAGGTATAGTTTTTGCTCTCCAGAAGTTTGACTGCTACGTCGACGGAGTGCCATTTGTGGTGAAGACAGACCACATGGCGCTCACCTGGCTTAAGCGCTAGCGTGAGCCTTCGGGCCGCCTCGCGCACTGGGCGTTGACACTGCAGCGGTACGACTTTGTTGTGCGCTACCGGAAAGGGAGTTCAAACCTGGTGGTGGACGCCTTGTCGCGAGCCCCCGTTTTGGCGTCTGATCCTTTGGTCCGCCACTCCCATGAGCATTCGCACCAAGCCTCAGTCTCCAATGGCTCGAAAGGCGCGAACCTCGCGCACTCAGTAGAGACCGGAGCCTGTGTCTCCAATGGCTCGAAAGGCGCGACCCCCGACGGCGAAGCGATCCCCGGATTGCCAGCCCCGGGAGAGGACGTTTACCTGGTGGACCCCGTTACCTCATCGGGTATCGTCTTCAGCAGGCGGGAGTTACTGAAGGCACAGCAGAGCGATCCATTTTGTGGACGAATTGTTGACGGGCTCAAGGAGCCAAAATCTCAAAAGGAGCGGGGCGGCAATGCCGTCGGGCGCACCCGGACAGCTGGTATACTGTTGGCGCCGAGTGCGACGCAGCTGGTGTTACTGCGGGCACGTTGGATACGTATCTGATTGATGCCGATGGAGTTCTGCTGCGCTATATCCCATCTGTTAAGTTAAGTTAAGGACCGCACAAAGAGCGATGGAACGAAAAATCTTAGGACTAACGTTAAGAGACAGGAAGAGAGCGGTGTGGATCAGAGAACAAACGGGGATAGCCGATATTCTAGTTGACATTAAGCGGAAGAAATGGAGCTGGGCAGGCCATGTAATGCGTAGGATGGATAACCGGTGGACCATTAGGGTTACAGAATGGATACCAAGAGAAGGGAAGCGCAGTCGAGGTCGGCAGAAAACCAGATGGGATGATGAAGTTAGGAAATTTGCAGGCGCAAGTTGGAATACGCTAGCGCAAGACAGGGGTAATTGGAGATCGCAGGGAGAGGCCTTCGTCCTGCAGTGGACATAAAAAAATATAGGACGATGATGATGATGATGATGATGATGATGATGATGATGATGATGATGATGATGATGATGATATATCCCATCTGAGGAGGCTCCCCAGGAGTGTTGCAAGGTGCTCATACCCCGCAGTCTAAGGAAAGCCACCCTGAGCTATTTCCACGACTCGCGGGTGGCCGCAGAAGAGAGTGGCCTTAAGACTCCAAATGTTGTGCCGCTCCGCTACCTGGCCAGGCATGAAGCGTGACGCTCTTCACTACGCCCGCTCATGCCACGTGTGCCAATGTTTGAAGCCTCGCGCGGGCGAACCCCCCGGGCTCATGCAGCCAATCGACAGCCAGCTACCCTGGCAAGTCGCGGCCAGTGACATTATGGGACCCTTTCCCAGAAGCCGGCGAGGCTACGTTTTTCTCCTGGCTGTCACAAATCACTTCACGAAATGGGTTGAATTCTTTCCCTTTCGGAAGTTAACGGCACGCGCAATCTGGGACAAGTTAACTGAGGTCTTTAACCGCTTCGGCTATCCGGCGGAGCTGATAACGGACAACGCGTCCTGCTTCACGGCCAAGATGTTCGTGGATGCGTGTGCTGCCTTTGGCATTAAGCACCGCGAGACAACCACGTATCACCCAGAGGCCAACCCGACAGAGCCGATTAACCGGAACCTCAAGCCCTTAGCACAAATGGTTTCCAGCAGAATGTATGGACACGGACAGAAAGGGACGACGACACACGCTGGACTAGCAACTAAATGTTTATTCTTGGTTTCCCACACCTTTTATAGCACAAGACAGCCAATGCTTTTTCCTTTTGTCATGCCGGTTATCCGTCTTTCAGAGCCAAATGTCGTCTTTGCGCAAGTAGTTTTTTTTTCTTTTTCTATTAGTAGTATCGATGGTGTACTGATGCATGAGTACACCATCCACCATAGGTGGGAGGCGGTGTACTCATGCATAAGTACACCACCGATAGCTCAGGCAAACACTATTCTCAAGCCCTTGCTCGCGGCCTTTGTCCAGCAAGACAGGGATTGGGATGTCTGTAGTGTCTTAACCAGATAGGCTTCTCCTTGCGGTCCACGGTGAACCGTTCGACCGAGGACACGCCCGCTTTCCTTAACTTCGGGAGAGAGCTGTAAAACCCCATGGACCGCGTTCTGCGGCCCGGCAGCAGCGCGTGCGCCACGAAAGCCGGCCTTGCTGGCTACACGGCGGAACTGCGCTCACGCATGGACGCGGCCCTTGACCTGAACCGTTCTAACCTGGCAAAAGCGTGAGCTGGACAAAAGGCCTAATACGACCGGTCACATCGGCACGTGCACTACGGTGTCGCCGATCTCGTCTTGATAGACGCAACCTTTTTTTTTTTTTTTTTTTTTTTTCATCGAGGCTATTGTATACGCAGCAGATTCTGCACTGCCAGACTCATCGCTCGTGCCCCTCATCATACCGTGAGAGAGAGAAAACATTTATTGTTAATGAGGGGGAGGGGGGGGGGGCGACTTCCTCGTAGGGTGGAGCCCTTAGTCCAGGGCCCCATTCACTCGCCCCAGCCCGCGTGTCCGCTGGATCAGCCGTCGCTGCTCTTGCGGGTCTAAGCTGGTCAGCGCAGTCTCCTAGGAGGAAGGTGAAGGAATAGGGGAGTTACCCGGAGGGTGTGAGTACTCCCAGGCGCAATGTTATACTGTGGGCTTTCGCCACAGTAGGGGCAGTATGAGGGATATTGTGTGGGGTGGAATAGGTAAAAGTAAAAGAGACAGAGAAATAAATTGACTGCTAGCTGTCGCCACGCTACGGCATCTTCTAGGTTAAGAGAAGTGGGGGGAGTGGCTCCTGCTACCACTGTAATGTTGTAGAGTTTCGGTGTAGTTCAATGGTTCTGTCGGTGCGTCGTCTGGGTTGGACAGCTCTTCCAATGGCGCCAGGTTAGCGAGCTCTCGGGCTACCGCATTAGGGCGTTCATTACCATGGAGAGAGGCGTGTCCAGGTGTCCAGACGGTACGCACCCTATGTAATGCTGTGGGGTGTAATAATGTAAGGATGCGGTCTGTGCAGGGTGTCACCATCGCTTGTGCCAAAGTCCTGCACGCGGTTTCTGAGTCAGTGACCACTCTGATGGGTACATCCGGTGCCGGTATGGTTGAAGCGTGTACGATGGTTAGGGCGATAGCAGCCTCTCCGACGTGCCACTGTCCACAGTGTTGAGCGTAGCCGAAGCGCTCAGAGTGTCTGCTATCTAGTACGACTAGACACACAGCACGTGTTTGTGGGTACCGAGCCACGTCGGTGTAAAGGACCGGTGTTTCCGATGTGTCATCGCCAAAGATTCGAGCCAGGGCTTGTGCTCTCTCTTGCCTGTATCCGACCTTTATGACGGTCATGGTGCATATTCCGGGGAATTGGGCCACACGTGAATTTTGTTTCGAATGCTAAGCGCAAGAAGCGTACGGTCTTCCTGTTGTGGCTTTCTTGGTGTTTGGTATCCTGGCCGGGATAGAATGAGGTACCCCTGCCTTGTTCGTTGGAGGAGTTGTAACTGGCTGTTAAGGTGGCCTTCCACTAGTTCTCGGGTGGTGCTGCGTACCCCGAGTCGTAGTAGGAGCAACGTGGCAGCATGTTGGGGTAGTCCCAGCTCTGCCTTTATTGCCGTACGGAGGAGGCTGTCCATCTGGTTCGTCTCAGTCTGGGTCAGGTTATGGTAGGGGAGGCGGTACGTTAATCTGCTAATTATGAGAGCTTGCACGATTCGGAGAACATCGTTTTCTAGGAGTCCTTGTCGCCGGTTCGTAATGCGCTTTATCATGTGCGTTACTTGGATGATGTGTTGACGCAATATGTGTAGGGTAGGCAGGGATCATACTGGGACTTCCTAAGCGGATACAGCATCAAGTCCAACTTGGGGCACCACAAGCACTAGAAGACCTACTGCCAATTATGAAGCAATTATTTGTCCAGGAGCGGAAGCATGCGACGACAGACGCTAATGCCAGTGAAATATCAGATTCTCTAGTACTGGGGTTCTGAGGCGACAGTTGTTGGAAGGCAGGCGGCAAACCTGGTTCCTTTGTGGAAGATTTTTCTAAGCACAAGAAAAAGAAAATACTTAGAAAGATGCCTGACGACCTCTCACCACACCTACAGGAAACAATTTTCCTCACTGATCGTGCCGAACTGATAGATGTTGCCGCACAAGTAAATGGAAAGAATGTGAAAGCACTCGTGGACAGCGGAGCGTCAATCACTGTGGTTAACAAGAACGAGATCCGCGAGCTGAAAAACCGGCAGATCCCACGCCCTGTGGGACTCGATGTTACGCGAAGCAGTGTGTGGGGAGTCTACCAAGTTAACGAAACGACCATGAGAGCACCAAGACGTAGGCGGCTCTTTCATGACCTACATGACACGCATGTCATGACATTCATGTCATGAGTCCTCAAGAGTCCCTTTAGCTACACCTAAGAGACCTTAAGGCGAAAGCCGTAGTCATGCTCATGACCATGACTTCTACCACCATCCTTTCGTGTTTCCTTCACTTAGTACCACGTCCGAACCCATTTCAGTGGTCTTTGAGTATTATTCTTTTTTCCCTGAGTCATTGTCATTTTTGCTCAGTCATGGTCATAGCTATGACTTCTACCATCATCGTTTAGTGTTTCCTTCACTTAGTACCGAGGTCTGAACCCATTTCAGTGGTTCTTAATCTTTTTTCGCTGAGTCGTTGTCATTTTTGCTGAGTCATGCTCATGACTATGACTTCTACCAGCATACTTTAGTGTTTCCTTCACTTAGTACCCACGTCCGTATCCATTTCAGTGGTTTTTTAGTGTTAATCTATTTCGCTGGGTCATTGTCATGGCCTACATGACACGCATTTTATGACATTTGTCATGACCTATCTCTTATGTTCGTCATACACTCCTGGCTTACTATGCCAATTTTGATACCTACCAAGTTAACAAAACGACCATGAGAGCACCACGATATAGGTGGCTGTTTCATGACTTACATGACACGCATTTCATTACATTCATGTCATGACATATCATTTATGTTCGTCCTATACTCTTGTCATAGTATGCCAATTTTGGTACATACCAAGTTAACGAAACGACCATGAGAGCACAAAGACGTAGGCGGCTACACAGACAGACGGACGGACGGACGGACGGACGGACGGACAGGTTCACAATGAATGGGCGGATGTGCTCATTAACGTGTCACGGCAAGAGCACCTCCATAAAAGCCCTAGTTCTTAGCGTTGTGAAGTACCAAATGCTTTTGTCCCGCCCGATAACGCAAGAGCTCAGTTTAAACCTCTACTGGGATGTGCGAAGTCACAAAGCAAGACGATCGCCGGTTGCCTTCCTTGACAGCCCTGGATGAAAACCCTCGCAAGCCCACTGCAGTAGAAGACGTCACTCCAATGTACTCATATCTAGCTTGCGTCGGAGGCTACCAAGAGCAAAGTCAAAGTTTCAAGTATTATTCTAGCTACGAGATACGACAGTAGTGAAGCGGAAGGCCTACAGCATGTCGAGAGACAAGGAGCTTTGGCTGAAAGAAGAGCTGCAGGAAATGCTTGACGCTGGTGTCCACACGCCCCTCTACATCTTCGTTTGCTATCCGATCACGATTGCGCCTAAAGGGGATGGAACATTTCGTCTGTGCACCGACTACAGGCAGATAAACAGACGGACCTCTTCCCGTTTCCGATGTCACATATAAACGAAATAATTAATGAGATGGGAGGCTGCAAAGTTTCTTCTCGCTTCGACCTTTGCAAGAGCTTCTGGTAAGTTCATCTGCGAGAAGAGGCGAAGTACTCAGCATTCATCACACCGTTTGGTGTTTATGAATACAATAGATTCCCATTTGGCTGGAAAACTTCTCCAGCCTGGTTTCAGAAGATCAAGAACGGCGTTTTGAAGCCACACTTGGGACTCTTCTGCAACGTTTACATTGACGATGAATAGGAATAGGATCACGATCAGAATAGGAACACTCCGAACACCTGGCGAAAGTTTTGCAAGCGCTCATTGAAGCAGATCTTAAGATAAATGTGATGAAAAGCGAATTCTTTAAGTAAAAGGTGGTTTTCCATGGAAGAGTGTTCGACGGAGCTACCAAGAGCACTAAACAGGAGTCCGTCCAAATGATCACGAAGCTTACAAAGCCGCACGACATTCATCCCTCAGGGTCTTCCTGGAACTCGTAGGTCAATTCAGGAGCTTCATTAAAGGTTACGCCAAGATAACCAAGGCTTGACGGAGCTCACAAAGAAATATGTACCTTTTGTCTGGACCAAAGAATGAGAAAAGACTTATCAAGAACTGGTACAACGTATATTTTCAGACCCAATTCTTACCCTGCCGGGCTATAATTTATCTTTCGGGATGAACACGGGTGCATCAAATTATGGTACAGGGGCGGTTCTGTACCAAAGAGATTTGAAATATTGTCCCACTCAGCAGCTGCGGGTTATAGGATACTACTCCTACACGTCCAACCCTACTCACCTGAATTATTCGACAACTAAGAAAAAGGCACTAGCTGTTATAATGGCTCGGCGTTACTTCCGTTCATACATCGATGGAATACATCGTTCATACATCGATACACCCATCGTTTAACTATGTCAGAGCCCAGAGGGAAGCTGGCCCGTTGGATCAACGAGCTCCAGCAATACGACTTCGACGTCTTTCACCGTGCAGGCAGTCAACTTACAGATGCAGATTCCCTGTCTCGATTGGCAGTGGAGGTCCCATGTGGAATGGTCAACTTGACAAAATTATGGCAAGGGTATGAACACCTGCACTTCGAGGATGGAAGCATCGCTGTACCAAAGACGCTGATACCAAAAGTACTTATATTGTCACGATGCACAAACAGCAGGAACTGGGAAAACAGGGCAGGACACTATGACAATCTGAAAAGCGATCAAGCATGGACATCGTATTTTCTTCTGCCATGCGCGAGATCTCCTTCCTCTACGTGCCGCATATTGGATGTGGCATTTGCCTGCCGCCAGAAAGAGCATCGTCCCGATGATCACCCAACGGCAGGAGATATGTCAGACGAGAAGCGGGCACTTCATTCTGAACAGTAGGGCTTCATGCGTACAATGTGCACGACTTCTGGTGGACGCTGCCTCGCCCTGGAGGAAGAAGTGGCAATATCATTACAGCCCTGATTCTGGTGGCCATGACGGCTTCTGGCGGGCATATAATAAGCTTCTTCGGAGGTTCACATGGAAAAATATGAAAAAGGACATCGAAGATTGCGTCAAGTCGTGCCACTTGTGCCATGTTAACAAGGCCAAGTACCGGCCGCGACCCGACGAACTAGTCTTGCCATATCATTCCGAGAAACCCTTTGAAGTTGTGCACGTAGACTTTACTGAACTGAAGAAGAAGAGTCCTTGAGTGCGCAAGACGCAATCTTTTCTGGTTGCTATATACCAGTGCACCAGAATGGTAGCAGCACGCACTCTAGAAGAAGACGCTATCAGCGTTATGGCCCTCCTTGATCGAGCAATGTTTTCACAGCTGAAAGTTGTGATATCAGACAATGGACCCGCATTCCAAAGCAAGAAGCTCCAGCAGTGGGCAGAGAGCCTTGGTGTTACGCTACGACGTTGCGCTTCGTATCACCCGCCGGCAAATGGAATAACCGAGAGAGTAATTCGTGACCTTAAGCAGTTCATCTCCATGTACCCAACGTTTAAAGGAGGGTGGAAATCCTGTCTAGAAGCGGCTGTGGCTCACCACAACGGGAGGCACACTGCTAGTCTTGGTTGTAGCCCTCATTTTGCTGCTTATGGCAAAGTACCGACGCTGTCAGCCGACAAAGAACTTGGAATTGAAGACAACATGCGCCTGTTTGAGTGCCGTAAGAGCAACGAGGAGCAAACCACGTATCGAAAAGCGATGAAGTTACAATTTGACAAGGGGCACCAAGAACTATAGCACTGCACGGGCCGATTTTTTCAGCCCGGGCCCGGCCCGGGCCCGTTTTTACGTTGGGCTGCCGGCCCGAGCCCGATCAAAACTTTTATGGCGAGACCCGGGCCCGGCCCGGGCCCGGAAATAATCTACGTTACCCGCCCGGCCCGGCCCGCCACCTCTCTACCTTAGGCCCGAGCCCGGCCTGAGCCCGTGCAGTGCTCTACCAAGAACACCGGGTTGATATTACATTGAACGATCTTGTGCTTGTACGAAAGAGGCTACGCGGCAACGATACAGGAACACTTGGCCCATTCAAAGTCGTGCAAACATCGGTACAATAGTGTGTGCTTAAGACTATCGGGTACCTCAGCAACGGACAGCTAGAATTCGCTGCCGTAAGCACTGCTCTCCGCCATCACCCCATGAGGGGTGAACAAGAAAAACGGGGGGAGTCTCAGGTGGACGAGAAAGAAGATGACGCTCCTGCCGCTCCTGCCGTTCCAGAGAGTGTGCTTGCCGGAGATCCTCTAGCCCTGACCCAATCTACTTTCGAGTTTGCTGTCAAGTAGCCGGCTGTTATTCTCTTACATTTATTGCTTTATTTTACACCATTTTTTAAAATTCGTGGTTAATTTTGAGTTGATGTCTGTCTCATCTCCAAGCCATAGGGCCCCCTCTGGTCTGCTTCCATCGCTCCTCAGGATATACCGGTGGAGCTGTTTCTTCGAAGCAGAACCAGCAACCGTCCTGTGGTTTTGATACCCACAAACGGGGGGATGATCCGTATAAATATTCCTAACACCATTCAAACTTAACTTCGGGCAGTCTCCACTCACTTCCAGCAAATCACCGAGGTTCGGCAGTTTGGACGAGGGGGGATATCTTCTGCTCACACCACTGACGATCCTCACGGACTCCCAGCAGGCCTGATGCAACTTCCTACAGGGAAGAATCGCAAGACCTGCGGCACAAGTCCTAGCCCAAATACCCAAGGAGGACACTGACGACAACACCATCATAACCATCATTTGGATACCGGGTCACGCTTCCATCACGGGTAACCTGTATGCCGACAGAGCAGCTCGAGAATTTGCACATAACCGAGCACTCATCACGCCGACTGCAGATGACCCTGACCCAGTTGACCCCGAGTATTCAGCAATCCTGAACTACCACAGAGGGAGTCGCTTGCGATATCCCCCACCCCATCGAATACTAAAGACGGAGGATGCCGCTGCCTGGCGTAGGCTCCAGACAGGCACTTACACGAACCTACACATATTACATCGCATGCACCCCACAGCCTACAGGGACGAATGCCCGTGGTGTGGGGCCACACCAACCCTATACCACATTACGTGGGAGTGCACGCTACACAACATAGAACACCATGACACGAACACCACCAGGGAGCAATGGGAGGCACTGCTGTCCAGCTCGGCCCTCGACGACCAGCTCAAGCTGATCCAGAGAGCAGAGAAGATGGCAAGAGCCAGCGGAGCCCTGGACTAGGGGCCCCGACCATTAGCGATGCCCCATTGGGGCAAGACAAAACTATCTTTGGATTAAAGTTTATCTATCTATCTATCTTCTGCTCGTCGCCGGACCAGGCTTGTGTGTAAGATATGCTAAAATGCACTAATTTCACTACACACCCGGTGAGCAGTTTCATCCCACCTTACTTAGCTTGCTGCAAACGCCTAGTCCGTGGTCTAGATGTAAGTTTAAGTCCAGCAGAAATCTTAGACATTTTTTGTCCGGCAGGTGTAGTATCTGTGTACCGCTGCACAAGGGTAGTCGATAACAAGAAGGTCCCTACTGAAACAGTTATCGCAACGTTTGCAGGGTCAGGTCGCCCATCAGAGATTAAGGTCTGGCCATTGATTTACAGTGTTGAACACGTAACCCCACGAGCCTCAAGTGCTGGCGCTTCGGACATAGCACTAACGGTTGCCGATCAACCACGGGGATGAACATGGTGATAACAATTGAACATATCAAGATGAATCATGCTGTTTGTGTAATGGAAATCATCCCGCTGACGATTATAACTGCCCTGCAAGATCAAAGGAGCTTCAAGTGGTCGAAATAATCGAAAGTGGACACTCTGTTGCTCTCTGTCACAAAAGAGCACGTAATCAAAGCGCGCACCGCGTGTCACGCAAGCCAGCGAAAGAACAGGCGGGCCCCCGCGGCAACTTCAACAGAGAGGGAGAGCGCATACGCCTCAAACAGCCGACGAGACAAGCGGCGTCTAGACGCCTAGAAGGACATCGAAGAAGCGAAGGTAACCAGTGAGAGAGCGGGCGCCGAGACACCTTCTCACCCGGCAAGTCGCGAGAGAGAAAGAGATTACTACAGCGTGAGCGTGCGCCAACAGGATGACTCCCCACCCCCTCGACGACGCTCTGACGGCGGCGGTCGAAGGTGCGAGAAAAGACTAGAAGATTCCCAGGCTTTGGCCATGCTAGGAGAGCACGACTCCGATAGGAATGTTCGAGAAAGCCTGTGAGGGCTATATAACCGCCGTGTGAGAATCAGAAGGGAGGAGACCGCTCCGGTAAAGACATGTAACGGGAAGGCTGACCGTCTGCGGAAGAAGGGGATTCCCCGGCAAGCTAGTCGACGAGCTCATCGAGCATCTGCATTTCCGGAAGAAGTTCCTTCTTCGAGATTTGCCCCGAGCTACGCCGAGATCGTCCGACTGAAGACAAGCACGGTGAATACGATTGGACGCTTAGTGTGCGTATTCATTTTGTACTTTACGTGTTGGACTCTTAAGCTTGTCGTTAATTATTTTCCTGTGTTTTGTGGATACCCACCTGAATTGTATTGTGTTGTGTCTAGCCTAAGTATGCAAGTGAGTGTGTGTAACTGCCTTGTGGGAAGAATATATTTTGTTGTGTTTTGACAACTCTGGGCTCTGACTCAGTCTTTGGAGAGCAACCGACGTTCGCTGGCGCGCCAGAGGGCCCATTCTTAATTGTCCTTACTTTCGTGGGATTATTTTCGGAAGCTGATAAGTCGGCTTTGGAATTTGGTCCGGCGTTTGCGCCTCGTCCACGGGATCTGTGACACTCTCGTCGTGATGCTTTTGCAGAAATTCAGAGAACACAGGGATATGCTAGAGTTACAGCCCGCCACTCACTCAGCACGGACTCATCTTTTTCTCAGACGATCACAAACGTGATAGAGAAAGCTGTTAAAAAAAACTGTCAGCCCTTCCGCTGGTGTGGAGATGGAAGACCAGCGAAGCGGTACTATGGTGGGAATTATGTATTTCAATTATGACTATTAAGATGTGATGCTGTAGTTGGTTATTTGAACTGTTAAAGAATGAGAAATATATATGATCCGGTGGTTTTCATTTATTTAGTGACCACGGGTACCATGGCCTTATGGTCGCTACAGTACACCGCCATAGGGTGTACGGCAAAGGTTGGCACATTCTTCATAAACACGTCGCCAACGCCGCGCGCGTTCGGTGCGAACGCGGGCAAAACGCCGCCGCCATCGACAACAGTTCTGCGCGTTGTTTGTGTGACCGCACACAACCGCTGTCAAAACGCTGGCGTGAGGAAGCGCGCCAGCAGCAACGAGCGAATGTTCATGTGGTCTATCGCTTCAACAGAAACTGAGCGGCGAAAGTACAGCGCATACAAAGGTAGGAGCCGTGTTGCAGATCGCTTTCAAGATACGGTGCGCGCGACCGCCCGGCGCCGCGCAAAGTACAAGTTGCTCACAGAGCAGAAGCCGCAGCCCCTCCCTCACGCGCTGCCTTCCCGCTGTCCTCCTTTCGCGTGGGAGATTGAGTCGCCAGTTCCCCTTGCGTTCCATCGCGAGATACGCGTTTGGTGCCGCAGCTAAACCTCGCCTCTCCTCCCTCCCTCCTTCCCCCCCCCCCCACGGCCTTTCGCGCGACATATGTGGCGTTTGCTCTCCGCCTTGCGTTCGCTCCCCGTGAAAGCGCGCGTCTCTCCCGCGCTTTCACTCGCACATACAGCATACGGCCAATGATAGCTTTTTTCTACATCCGGACGCGATCATCGAAGACTGAGCCCTTAACAGCTTCGCTGTAAATGCAATGGGGCTCCTGCGTTGCCCAAGGGGCGCTGCGAAAATCGTGCTAAAAAGCGCCCTCTGTCCCAAACTGGGTATTACTAAGCTCGGTCGTCTGCTTCAGAAAGCACGTTTACAATATGTACCCGCCACTTTCGGCGGTGTTGTACCACGGCTTGCAGCGAATATCGGGCGCCGAAGATTTTTTCAGGAGTGGCACGCTGCGTAAAGGCAAGAAATTACGCAACGCCGAGTACGTGTAAGCCATTCAAGAAATGAGCGGCGAAGTTTTAGCGCGGTGTCAATCGCAAGTGAAGCGAGCCACGTACGAAATTGAACTTCGGGTAAGGTTTGCACGCTGCTAGATTCAGGCGCACAAACGCGAGGAAATGCTTGCTATCAATGAATTCACAGCAGCGATAAGCAGACATCATGTGTACGGAACTGCTCGAGCGCGCGACGGTACGCGCCGCGTCGGCAGCGGTCTTTCAAGATGCCGCGATGTACGAACTGCTCGAGCGCACGATCGTACGCGCCGCGTCGGCAGCGGCCTTTCGACATGCCGCGAAATGGCGAGCCTCCTGCAATCTTTGTTGACTGCATGTCACTAGACGAGTAATTATGCCTGCACTGTAGTAGCGGCCATCTGTCCCTTTAGCAACTGACAAATAACTGATGCAATGCATATGAGCTCGCAGTAACGTACGTGCGAATCGCACTGCAGCGCGAGCTCGTGCGCTGCCAGCTTGGTGTAGCTTTTAATGACAGCGCTCGCACATCGATGTGCTGTAATCAATACTACTTGCTGCGCTGCCTCAACGTGCTGGCTTGAGGTCAAGGATGAGCACATTTAACTTTCTACCCTGTGCTGCTCGTAGTAGGGTAGTGAATTGTCACCGAATCAGTCCGACCATTTGTGGTCATTTGCACACACCTGGTCATTTCACCACTTCACCCAGCGCGACGAACTGCAGTTATCCAGCGCGCCGGACGCTTCGCTTCGTGAGGCCTTGAAGGAAAAAGGTAGAATCTGACGTTGGGATTCAGGCCTTCTTGTTCATGGCAGCCCACGACGTAGCAATAATGACTGTGACGCTTTTTCGAGGCTGAGCTAGGTCTCTCCGGATCGGCGTCGCCGATGTCTTCTGCTTCCAGCATTACGTCACACGGCACAGGAGAGTCCGTTTTTTGTTAAACTGTAGGCTGCGGCCAACTTGCAGCGTGGTCGGCGTGGTCTGTGGGAAGTGACGAGCCTTTTCGCACTCGCAACAGGACAGAAAAAAAGTGCCAATCGACGCAAAAATCCGGCTAGAAACGTGCTTCGCCACAGCCAGGGCTCAATACAACCCAAGCTGATACTACCCAGATGACGTTTTTCGCCGCCACCAGGCGCCGCTATAGACGGTTTCATACTAAAGTCCCTATATAAGAAAAGTACCGCCATCTACTCTTTCCTCCGCCGCCTCCTCTCCTAAAGCGCTTGCTTTTTTCTTCACTTTTTGCTTGCGAAAGCCAAGTCGACGGTGGCGCACCTAGAAAGTCCACGTTGAAGCTATCAGGCCGGGCGCGCACCGCCGCCGCCGCCGGTGACTGCGGCTGCGCAGAGGACTTTCAACATGGCTCTGAGGCGGAAAAAAAGAAAATATAAAGAAGTGAAAAGCGCGCGCTATCATCGTCCAATCGGAGATACAGGAGAGAGAGAGAGAAGCGGCGTTTATCAAATGATGGCGGTACTTTTCTTATATAGGGACTTTATGTCATCCTAAAGCCATTGTATATAAAAATGTCACAGTTTCGCCCTAAGTGCGAAGCAATCAATGCGATAGCAACACAGCAATGTCATACGAAGTAAGGTGAGCGGCTTTGGTAGCAATATGAATTGTAGTAAACATGAGCTGATTAAGTAAGCAGGTGTGCTGCGGCGTAAGTAGACCGACATGAAGAGACACTCGATGACCACGAGAAGGCGCGTGTGAAACGGTGGTGTTGATGAGAAGCGCTTCCCGTGGGCAGCGCGTGCGAAGGGACACACACACCTGTAGCGCTGCACTGCCGATCCGGGCAGCATTGCATGTGTAGAGTGCGTTGGAAAATGTGGCCCGACTATTACTAACTGAATGAACAAGCGTGGTGTGTGCGCGCACAAACAAACACGAATAGATCACACTGAATGACTGCAGACAACGACTGTCAAAACGGTGGCAGCCAGCGCATACGCCGCAGCGGCGAAGGTACGTGCGGTCTATCGCTTCAACGGAAACTGAGCGGCGAATGCACGGCACATAAAGGTCAGAGCCGTGTGGAGATAAGAGACGGTGCGAGCGAGCGATGAGCGCGGTTGTTAGCAGAGTAGAAGTGCCCCCCGCTCCCTCCGGCGCTGGCTTCCCGCTTCCTTGCTTGCGCGTGGGAGATTGAGTGCGTTCGCTCTCCGTGATAGCGTGCGTCCCCGCACGCTTCCGCTCGGGCATCTGGCGCGCGGCGAAGATTTTATCTATAGGGAACCTCACCGCGACGGTGACGACGACGGCGACGACGACGGCAGAAATCCGGTTGAAGTGTCCATATAATTGCTATCGCAATAAAAGTAGCGCCATCCACTTTCCTCCTCCTCCGTTCCACTATCGCGCTCGGCGCGACCAGCGCGATCGAGGCGCAATATCGACAGTGGCGCCGCCTGCGTCGGTCCTGCCGTGGGAGACGACAGCTAACGCGCTACCAGAGGAAATCCGAGGAAAACTTCGATCGCGCCCTACGGAGAAGTTTTTGAGGCGCGATTTTGCTTCGTCAGTCAGTAACTGGTCTTAATAATGCCGTTTTGGAAGTAGCAACGCAACGATGCGACACGGCGCAAATATCAAGTGTGCAGCAAGCCTTTGCGCACGCCGGATGGTAAACAAAAAAAGCCTTTTGCCCTCGCCTTGTCGGTTGCGGCAACTTAAGGCGCAGCAGCATCCTATCACAACTAAGTTCTTGTCCCTAACACGTTTGATCCGTTTGTGTGTGCAGCACTTTCGTCGCACAGGCCCGAGAATGGCAGTCGGAGCGCGCTGGAAAGAAAAAAAAAATGTCACAGTTTCGCCCTAAGGGCGAAGCAATGAATGCGATAGCAACACAGCAATGTCATACGAAGTAAGGTGAGCGGCTTTGGTAGCAATATGAATTGTAGTAAACATGAGCTGATTAAGTAAGCAGGTGTGCTGCGGCGTAAGTAGACCGACATGAAGAGACACTCGATGACCACGAGAAGGCGCGTGTGAAACGGTGGTGTTGATGAGAAGCGCTTCCCGTGGGCAGCGCGTGCGAAGGGACACACCTGTAGCGCTGCACAGCCGATCCGGGCAGCATTGCATGTGTAGCGTGCGTTGGAAAATGTGGCCCGACTATTACTAACTGAATGAACAAGCGTGGTGTGAGCGCGCACAAACAAACGTGAATAGATCACACTGAATGACTGCAGACAACGACTGTCAAAACGCTGGCAGCAAGCGCAAAGGCCACAGCGGCGAAGCTACGTGCGGTCTATCGCTTCAACAGAAACTGAGCGGCGAATGCACGGCGCATAAAGGTCAGAGCCGTGGGGAGATAAGAGACGGTGCGGGCGGAGCGACGAGCGCGGTTGTTGCCCCCCCCCCCCCCCCCCTGCTCCCTCCGGCGCTGGCTTCCCGCTTCCTTGCTTGCGCGTGGGAGATTGAGTGCGTTCGCTCTCCGTGGCAGCGCGCGTGCCCGCACGCTTCCGCTCGGGCATACGGCGCGCGGCGAAGATTTTATCTATAGGGAACCTCACGGCGACGGCGACGGCGACGCCGATGGCAGAACTCCGGTTGAAGTGTCCATATAATTGCTATCGCAATAAAATGTACAAAAGCGCAACGCGTGCTTCCACGTGACATTGATTGGCCTATAGGGGAGCGGAGGAGGCTGGGGCGACAGGAGGCGGCGAGGAGGAAACGCCGGGGTGAGCGCGGTGGCGGCAAGATCTAAGAATGGCGCTACTTTTTATATATAGGGGTTTTATTTCATCCAGCGCCACCGCGCTCTGGCAACGCTGTGCGCCGGCATCCGGCGCCTTTAGGAAACTTCCGATAGCCGTTCCTTTTGCTCGTTTTTGCTGGTATTAGTTCGCTCGCGCGCTCGTCCTGCGCATTTTCTGTGTTATTTTTCGGGTATATCGATATAAGTGCGACTTGTGGCATTCAGTGTGTTGCGTGACGGCGAGTAGCTCTTGGAGCATCGACTGTTTTCATTACGTTTACTCGTCAGCGGTGTTTTTCAAATCTGGGAGCCTACGAAGAGCTCCCAGATTTGCTCTGCTCACTTCATCCAAGGTACGTTACTACGTGGAGTAACCGGACTGCTATAATGCTGAATAATAAAAGTGCTACTGCACGATTGTTCTGGCCGCATGTCGTGTAAATCACGCGAGAGCAGCTCGACTCTCGCCCCGAGTTTGCCCGCTCGTCCAGTTTCTTGCCTCGGCGTGGATCGCCATGCTGCCGCCGTTTTATTTTAATGTTTTTCGTATCTGGGGCACAAGTGCACTTATGCAGCTTTACTACCTAGGTACATGTGCGCATTGGTTTATCATGTTTAACGTCCCGAAGCGACTCAGGCTATGACGGACGCCGCAGTGGAGGGCTCCGGATAATTTCCACCACCTGTGGTTCTTTAACGTGCACTGACATCGCACAGTACGCGGACCTCTAGCATTTCGCCTCGATCGAAATGCGACAGCCGGGGCCCAAATGGCATCTTTCGGGTCAGCAACCGGGCACCGTAACCACTGAGCCACCGCGGCGGCATGTGAGCATTCGCATCAGTATCGCAGAGCAGAATCGCAGAACAGTTAGCGATTTCCGTGCATGCATGTAGGAAGTTTCGACCACATTCTAAAAGCATTTACGAATTAACAGAGGCCAATTATGGATTGCAATCTCGTGCCCAACACTACAGGTTTCATTTTGTTAGAAGTGTGGTAAATTCGTGAGCATTTAAGTTAGCCCCATTTCAGTCGACCTAGGCTTCTTGCACTAAATGACTTTTGAGAATGTACAGTTATTTGTGAGTGCATATTGAAAAGCAGAAACAAGGCATATGACGCAGAAAGCATATGCATGTACACATGCACAGCTTACCACTTCATTGCTCCATCTTGCAGCAATTAAAGTGCCATTGCGAAATTTAAGAACGCCCGTGTGCTTGTGTTGTGTTAAAGAACCCCAGGTGGTCAAAATTAATCGGGAACCCTCCACTACGGCGAGCCTCATAATCAGAACTGGTTTTGGCACGTAAAACCCCAGAAAGAAGAAAAAAGTGCCATTAAAGTTTTTTCTAGTTTTCGGCAGTCCCATTACCTGCCTTGAAGACAACAGTCTGCGTTCATTGCATGTCCTCACTAAGATGTTCCGCTTGTTGCTCCGGGGTTGTAACTGAGGGAAGGTGTTTGGAGCCCGGCGAAAACGAAAATCGCTCGACATCATCGTCCAGCGGATCGGGCAGCTCTCTGCCTCTAAACATCAGCTTTTGGCGATACCGATCTTTTGCTGCGGTGCTAAGCGCCTTAAAGTAGTCGCTCGTCATCTCGACAATATTGTTACACGAACGAATAACTAAGTACAGGAGACTATTTACAAGTTTATTTACAAAAGATAGCTGCAGCGCTGGCCAGATCAGCCGATAGCTCGAGAGCCCAGAGCAGTTCGTCTTCTTCGTCTAGGCGCCCGCGCGCCTCGTTCAAACAACCAAATACCACACGCGTGTAGCATAATCCCCCGGCGGCAGAAGCGACGTCCCGGAGTGTCTAAATGTCATCACTGGGAGGGTGATACTGCTTCAGTCGTGTAACGTGCACGATATCACTGGACTGGGAAGCAGATGGGGCGTCAGGGGCAATCTCGTAGGTGACGGGAGTCACGGCACGAATCACTCGGTAGGGGCCTGTGTAACGAGACAGCAGTTTTTCTGACAGGCCGACCTGACGCGACGGAGACCATAGAAGCACCAAAGAACCAGGCGGGAAGTGCACGTCGCGGTGTCGCTGGTCGTACAAACGCCGTTGACTCTCTTGGGAGTGCAGAAGGCGGCCACGGCCAATTTCCCTTGCGTGGGCAGCGCGGGCGACGGCGTCAAGTGCATATTCACTGGTGGGTGCTGCATGAACAGGGATGCTTGTGTCGAGGGGCAGTGCTGGTTCTCGGCCGAACAGAAGGAAAAATGGCGAATAACCGGCTGTGTCGTGGCGCGAGGAATTATACGCAAAGGTGACAAACGGCAGAGCGAGGTCCCAGTCAGTGTGGTCGGAAGACGCATACTTCGCGAGCATGTCTGTGAGAGTGCGATTAAGACGCTCCGTGAGGCCATTCGTTTGCGGATGGTATGACGCAAACGAATGATGGATAGCTTGTGCCTCGTGGCACAGGACTGCAGGATGTCCGCGATAACTTTTGACAGGAATGTCCGGCCACGGTCTGTGAGAAGTTGTCGCGGAGCTCCATGTAATAAAATCACGTCACGTAGAAGAAAATCGGCAACATCTGTGGCGCAGCTTGTAGGGAGCGCTCGGGTGATGGCGTAGCGCGTGGCGCAATCTGTGGCCACAGCGATCCACCTGTTCCCAGAGGTAGAAAGAGGAAAAGGACCAAGTAAATCTAAACCAACCCGAAAGAATGGTTCCGCGGGAATGTCAATTTACCCAGCAGGGAGCGTCGACGGTGTCTTGCGTCGCTGGCATTTCTCACACGCAGCTCGTATCTTCGAACGGAGCGAGCAAGCCCTGGCCAAAAGAAGCGTCGGCGGATCCGGTCGTAGGTACGTGACACACCGAGGTGACCGGCAGTGGGGAGGTCGTGAAGTTCGTGGAGAACAGCCGAGCGAAGGTGTTTAGGGATCACAAGAAGTAATGCTGGGCCGTCGGGGTGAACGTTGTGGCGGTAGAGTACGCCATCTTGAAGTGTGAATAAGCGAAGGGAGCTGTCGGCAAGTGACGATTCCAGGCGGTCAATGATGACACGCAAGGACGGGTCACGGCGCTGCTCGTCGGCGACATGGACCAGTGGAAAAACAGAGAGAACGCAGGCGTCGGTGTCAGTATCAGACGTAGAGGTCGGGTCTTGGACTGGGTAGCGAGAGAGGCAATCTGCGTCCTGATGTTGGCGTCCCGACTTGTACGTCACTGTGTACGGATACTCTTGTAGTCGGAGAGCCCAACGACCGAGCCTACCAGTAGGATCCTTCAGCGACGAAAGCCAACACAGCGCATGATGGTCTGTGATTACTGAGAAGGGCTTGCCATATAAATATGGGCGGAACTTTGAAACAGCCCAGACGAGAGCAAGACATTCGCGCTCGGTAATCGAATAGTTGCGCTCTGCAGTTGTCAGGAGCCGGCTAGCGTAGGCTATAACGCGGTCGTGTCCGTGTTGTCGTTGCGCTAAGACTGCGCCGATCCCATAACCACTGGCATCGGTTCGGACCTCTGTAGGTGCGGACGGGTCAAAGTGGGCCAATATCGGTGGATTGGTCAGAATCGTGATAAGGCGTGAAAATGCGGCAGCCTGAGGGGAACCCCACGTAAAAGGCACGTCTTTGTTCAGAAGTTCAGTGAGTGGTCGAGCGATTGCTGCGAAATCTTTCACAAACCATCTGAAATAAGAGCAGATACCCACAACACTCCGGACGTCTTTGACAGACTGAGGTACAGGAAAAGCTGTTACTGCTCGAACCTTCTCCGGGTCGGGTTGTACTCCGGAAGCATCGACGAGATGGCCGAGCACTGTAATCTGTCGGCGCCCGAAGTGGCACTTCGATGAGTTTAATTGGAGCCCAGCCTTGCGGAAGACGTCAAGGATAGCTGCGACGCGCTCAAGGTGCGTCTCAAACGTAGGAGAAAACACAAGGACGTCGTCGAGGTATTAAAGGCAAGTTGACCATTTGAAACCTTGAAGCAGAGAGTCCATCATCTGTTCGAACGTGGCGGGGGCATTGCATAAACCAAACGGCATAACGTTAAATTGGTAGAGGCCATCTGGAGTGACGAAAGCGGTCTTTTCTTGGTCTTGGTCATCGACGGAAATCTGCCAATAACCAGATCGAAGGTCAATGGACGAAAAGTATTTGGCACCGTGAAGACAATCAAGAACGTCGTCAATTCGTGGTAACGGGTAAACGTCCTCTTTAGTGATTCGGTTTAGGTGGCGGTAATCAACACAGAAACGCCACGTGCCATCTTTCTTTTTGACGAGCACCACCGGCGACGCCCAAGGGCTCGACGAGGGCTCAACAATGCCTTTGGCGAGCATCTTGTTGACTTCCTGCTGAATAACTTGCCGCTCTGCCGTGGACACGCGATACGGTCGGCGATGAATGGGAACAGCATCACCAGTGTTTATCCGATGCTTAACAAGGGACGTCTGACCAAGTGGGCGATTGTCAGTGTCAAATATGTTGCGATAGGAAAGCAAAAGGCGATATAGGGCGGCTGCTTGGCCAGGGGCGAGGTGCGGAGCGACCATGGGACGTAATGGGCCGTCGAGGTTCAAGGCATCCTGCGGGTTATCAGGAGGATCTGGAGACGCGTCGGCTGCAAAAGCAGTGACGTGGTCGTCTGTCACTGACCGGAGCGTGGCCACCGCTATGCCTTCAGGTAACACTTGCTTCGTCAAGCCAAAATTGACAACGGGGAGACACATCCGATTAGCGGCAAGGGTAACGACGGAGTGTGGCACAGAGATGTCGCGCGCGCCAGGAGGACATCACGAATAGGGGCGACGACATAGTCGCCATCAGGCACGGTTGCCGTTGAGGCCAATTCGACGAAGGTTAGGGCTTTTGGAGGTAACCGAACAAACGCTGTAGTGCATAGGGTGTGCGGTTGTTCGGGGCGAACGTCGGAAACAAGAGGAAGCTCGAGGCACAGCGTACCGGTGGAACAGTCGATGAGGGCAGAATGCGTCGTCAGAAAGTCGAGCCCGAAGATTAGGTCATGAGGGCAACTGGTCAGCACGGAGAACAGGACGGGAACTTGGCGGCCAGCAATTCCTACGCGAGCAGTGCACATACCACAGACGGCAACAGTGGCGCCATTGGCGACGCGTACGGCTCGAGTGACGGCAGGCGTAAGAACTTTCTTGAGGCGACGACATAGGTTAGCGCTCATTATGGACACTTGGGCTCCAGTATCAATCAATGCCGTCAACGGGACACCATTTACATCTACTTCAATTAGGTTCGTGTTCGTGAGGAGCGTCAACGGAGGATTTGGACAGGACGAACGTGATGCACCACTACCTCCAAGAGCTGCATGGCCTAGTTTTCCGTCCGGGAGGGTCCATAATTGGTCGGCGACGAATAGCGGCGTGGCTGGGGCGACGGGGACCGACGGCGCTGAGGTGACGGCGAGCGAGTGGGACGACTGTCATCGACGGATACGTGAGAGCTAGAAGGCATACGGCGAGGCGAGTAGGGGCGAGGGTCGGCATATGGGCGAGGAGACGGGGAAAAGTAGCTCGAATTCGGCGATGTCCAGGAGGTGCGGCAGTGGCGAGCGACGTGGCCAATGCGGTGGAAACGAAAGCAAATGGGCTTGTCGTCCGGAGTTCTCCACTCTGTAGGGTTGCGGTATCTGGGACGGGAATACAGATCGCTGGCGAGGCGCAGCTGTCGGCTCCAGTCGGGCGTCAGCTCGGGAGATGGAGCAGGCAGCAGGAAAACCGAGATTTGCAAACTCTTGCCGCACAACCTCCTGAATGAGGGAGATCGCTGGGGCTGGTTGGTCAATGGTGGGGTCAAGTGGGCGCGGAAGGAACGTGGCAGGACTGGCAGCCTCGAGCTCGCGGCGAACAATACGCGTGACGGTCTCATTGGAGGTGGGTGAAGCGGTAAGGGCGACGCAGGACGACGTCGCAGCCGTGTTAGAGAGCCGGGAGAACTATGGAATGACGCGGCGGCTTTTGGCGAGCTCAAAGCGGCGGCATTCCTTGACAACGACGTTGATGGTAGACACATTGTTGAAGATCAACAAGTTGAACGCGTCGTCCGCGATCCCCTTGAGAACGTGGCCAACCTTGTCAACTTCGACCATGTTCTCGTCGACTTTCCGGCAATGAGCTAGCACGTCTTGTATGTACGAGACATACGATTCAGTGGAAGACTGAACTCGTGTAGCAAGCTCTTTTCTTGCAGCCTGCTGCCGACTGGTCGGATTGCCAAAGAGGTCGCGGAGCTTCTCCTTGAAAGCGTCCCAGCTAGAGATCTCCTCCTCGTGTGTCCGGAACCAGACACGAGGTGTTCCGCCCAAGTAGAAGAGGACATTAGCTAGCATTATGGTAGGGTCCCAGTGGTTGTTGCGGCTAACAAGCTCATGTAGAATGATGTAGCACGATGTAGAATCAGCTCATCACACATTCCACCAAGCAGTGCAAACATCGACAAGCCGGCCTCACGTCGCGCATGCCTTCAAACAACATAGCCGGAAGTGCTTCTAGCTCTCCTGCCGGAAGTTCCGATGGGGCAACCAATCAGCGGCAAGCAAGGTTTGTTTGTAAACACTGAAACCGTCTATACTATACCTCAAACTCCAGCGCAAGACGCCCATAGAAAAGCTTCTAGCAAATCTGAAAGACTCATTGGCGCAAGTACTGTCTACGCAATCCTCTGAAATATCTCAGGTTATAACAAAATGTAGTGTCCAAAATCAGACCTCCTCTCTTTCTCAGTCTCCTAAATCACAATTGCCGTAAGTACTCCCCTCCGCGAGCACAGATTTAGCGCGAGCTTCAAGTTCACAGCAATTTGATCAAGAAGTTCACTCGAAATCAGAGTTCTTCCTTCTGGGGTTTTACGTGCAAAAACCAGTTCTGATTATGAGGCACGCCGTAGTGGAGGGCTCCGGATTAATTTTGACCACCTGTGGTTCTTTAACGGGCACTGCCACACAAGAACACGGGCGTTTTTGCATTTCGCCTCCATCGAAATGCCGCCGCCGCGGCCGGGATTCGATCCCCGCTAGGCAATCAGGATGTAGACATGGACCCTCGGACTCGTAAACGCACCAGATCTCCTACTTGCCTAGTTGACTAGTTCCTACTAGTTCTCCTAGTTGCCTAGTTCTCCTACTAACTCCAAAACAAAAAGGTGTGCGAAAGATTCTCTTAATAGGGCAGGCTTTTTGAAAGAAAGTATTTTGGAGCAAGCAGTTGCTGCTCCTCAGCTTTCGTCAACATAGGGTGGCTTAGGGTACTCCGATGGAATTGCCGGTCAATACTTTCTGCTACTACAGATTTATTACATCTCATTTCCCAATATACTCCCGATATTATACTGTTGCAAGAGACTTGGTTGACAGCTGGTCAAGATTTTCATTTAAGAAACTATCGTTGCTTTCAATAGGATAGGCCTTCCCGTGGTGAAGGATTGGCTTCGTTGATCTCATCTAAAATTTGTCATAGAGCAAAAATTTCATATCAGACTATATCTCCTGAATGTGAAATTTTATTGTTAGAAATAACACTTCGAGGCTGCGCACCGCTACCTATAGTTAATACCTACTTCCCTGCTGGGATACAAGATGTCCGTACACTTGAGGTCACCGTGGACTACTGCAAAAATAACACGTTGTTCGCGGGTCATTTCAATTCACATAATGTGGCGTGGGGCTTCCGCACTGATGCCTCCGGGAAACGTTTATGGGATTTGGCTTCTTCTAACAATTTTACTTGCTTAAATTCTAAAGCTGCAACTTTTGTTCGATGTCTGTCGCGCTCTGTCTTAGACTTATCATTTGCTAGCTCAAGGTTATCATTCTCATCTTGGGCTGTCGTTGATGACGCCACAAGTAGTGATCACCGTTCTGTATTGATGGATACTGTCTGCCCCTAATTTCTTTATGTAACGAAGTACGTGTTTTCGTGGACTATTAAAAATTTAAGAAAACGTTACAGTCCACGTTATCTTCTTTGATAGGTGTGGAGAGAGACACTAAAACTATGCGCCTTTGCTCGGTATTGAAGGGTACCCTAAAGAAATCGGAGTTTGCAGTATCGACAGCAAAAGGTAGTTTTGGCTGTCCCTAGTTGAACCCTGATTGTGCACGTGATTACGGACGCCGAAAGGCTGCGTGGAAGAAACTTCTTCTTAACCAATGCCCCACAAATTGGAGTAACTATACGTATGCTGCAGCTATGTTTAAGCGAACAGTTTCATTAGCAAAAAGTAATTACGATGAAAAACGTTATAATTTTCTGTCAAGGAATAGCAATAAAAAAAGCGCTTTTTAGGTTTCTTCGTTTTCGCACGGCTATACCAACGCTTGTTGATTCAGTAATCCTATCGCCTAAAGAATTATCAGAATCATTGGAAAAATAGCCAGAGGATGAGAAAACCGTTTTAAAGCTCAGTTACAATTGAACTTTATCAGGATTGTATCCGAGGACAATTTTATAAATGTAACGATTGAAGAGCTTTCGCACGTTGTGAGACTGTTACCTGCCTCAGCTCCAGGTCCACACGAGCATGCTAAAACAACGGTATAACAACGAGCATGCTAAAAATATCAGTTGACGTGTCTCCACAGGACCTACTTAATATCGTCAACTACTTCCTAAAGAACAGTTGGATTCCTCCAGATTGGCAGCGTGCTAAGATTCTCCCCCTAATTAAGAAACAAGGAGCGGGATTGCATATGGACAACATAAGGTTCATTGCATTAACATCTAATCATCATCATCATCATCATCAGCCTATATATTGTCACGAGCCTCGAGAAGTAGTCCTGAAGGTTTAATAAACGTAGAGCAGCTGGCTCTTGGAAGACACGGCCGTCGGGGCTGGCTCGAGCAGAGAAGGAGCGCGCGGTCTTCTTTCTTCTCTTGGGCTCGACCCACTCTTGCCCTCGACCCACTACCTACAGGTGGCAATATCCCCCCTTCCGAACAAAAGCATCGCCTCGATGCTAAAAAAAAAAAATAGGCGTAGAAGACAAAGAAGAGGAAGGCAGGCAAAGCGAAAGTACACAAAAAAAATGTAGCCGTCACGCCGGCACAGTCAATGAACGAAGAAGCAAGCTCCCAAAGATAAATGAAAAGTAGAAAGAAAGAAGGGAATGAGAAAAAAAATTAAAACAAAAAAATTACGGACGCGCAATGTACGGCTTCATGCGCACAACATGAACTATGTCTGAGGTCGGTTGTCTTTGTGTCCTACTCCGTGTCTGCGATGTTGTGTCCGGAACAACTTCGTAGTTTACGTCACTGATGCGGCGGAGCACTTTATACGGACCGAAATACCGGCTCAGAAGCTTTTCACAGAGGCCACGACGGCGAACGGGGGTCCACACCCAAACTTGGTCCCCGGGGTTGTAGGACACGTCCCTGTGGCGGATGTTGTAGCGTCGTGCGTCTGCCTGCTGCTGCTGGCCGATATGCAGCCGCGCGAGCTGCCGAGCTTCCTCAGCACGCTCTGCAAATTCCTCGGCGCCAGTTGTCAATAGGTCAGCGTCTGGACACGGCAGCATAGCGTCCAGCATCGTCTGGACTTCGCGACCGTAGAGAAGGCGAAAGGGCGTGAAGCGCGTCGTCTCTTGCACGGCGGTGTTATACGCGAAGGTCACGTAAGGCAAGATCCGATCCCATGTTTTGTGTTGAACGTCGATGTACATGGCGAGCATGTCTGTGACAGTCTTATTTTGTCGCTCGGTAAGTCCGTTGGTCTGCGGATGGTACGCGGTCGTCTTGCGATGTCTGGTGTTGCTCAATTCAAAAACTTCGTCCATAAGCTGCGCAGTGAATGCTGTCCCTCTGTCTGTTATTACAGTGGAGGGAGCACCGTGACGCAAGACGATGTGGCGCATGAAGAACTGCGCTACCTCTGAGGCCGTGGCTCGTGGGATCGCCTGCGTCTCAGCATAGCGTGTTAAATAATCAGTCGCGACGATCACCCATTTGTTACCGTCGACCGAGAGAGGAAACGGTCCGAGAATGTTCATGCCGACTTGGTCGAAAGGCGTATGAGGTGCTTCAATTGGCTGAAGTAAGCCAGCCGGTTTAACGGATGGTGTCTTGCGGCGCTGGCATTCACGGCAGCCTTTAACCAACTGCTTGACGCTTGCCGAAAGCCCGGGCCAATAGTACATTTCGCTTACTCTAGCGAGTGTTCGTGAAAATCCTAAATGACCAGATGTCGGTTCGTCATGGCAAGCGAAGAGGATGTCGTCGCGCATGTCCCTTGGAACCACCAGGAGGTAAGCACGGCTGGTCGAACGAGCATTCTTCTTATAAAGCACGTTGTCTCGCAGACAGAAGGACGTCAGCGAGCGGGACAGATGGCGTGGTATGGTTGTGTCGCGGCCCTCTAAATGATCGATGATCGGTCTAATCTCAGCGTCGTCACGCTGCCGTCTGCTCAAGTCCGACGAACTAATGGCGCCCAGGAAGCCGTCATCATCCTAGGTTTCCTGACTGGTAGGATCAATGGGTGCGCGGGACAGCGTGTCAGCGTCTTCATGCTTACGGCCAGACTTATAAACGATGGTGATGTCAAATTCCTGTAGCCGCAAGCTCCACCGTGCTAGTCGTCCTGAAGGGTCGCGCATGCTTGCCAACCAACAGAGGGCATGGTGGTCCGTCACTACTTTGAAGGGACGACCACAGAGATAGGGGCGAAACTTGATGATCGCCCACACGACCGCGAGGCACTCTTTCTCCGTAGTCGAATAATTCGCCTCGGCACGGGACAGGGAGCGGCTGGCATACGCTATAACTCTTTCCACTCCATCTTGAAGCTGGACGAGCACTGCGCCAAGGCCAATGCTGCTGGCGTCGGTATGCACCTCAGTATCAGCATCATCGTCAAAATGTGCAAGAACGGGTGCTGACTGCAGGCGCTGTCGTAATTCAGCAAAAGCCGCCTGTTGCTCATTATGCCACACAAACGGCGTATCGTCCCTCGTAAGGCGTGTCAGGGGTTCCGCTATCTTCGAAAAGCCTTTAATAAACCGGCGATAGTAGGCGCACAAACCCAGGAAGCGCCGGACGGCCTTCTCATCGGCAGGAGCTGGAAACGCGGCCACAGCGGCAAGCTTGTCGGGATCGGGTCGGACCCCTTTGGCGCTTACTACATGCCCGAGGAACTTGAGCTCTTCGTAACCAAAGTGGCACTTTTCGGGCTTAAGTGTGAGGTCTGCCGATCGGCAGCTTCTAGCACACTCCGTAGGCGGTGAAGATGCTGCTCGAACGTTTCAGAGAAGATGACCACATCATCCAGGTACACAAGACAGGCCTGCCACTTCAGTCCAGTAAGGACAGTGTCCATCATTCGCTGGAAAGTAGCCGGGGCTGAACACAAGCCAAAAGGTGGCACTCGAAATTCATAGAGCCCATCTGGAGTCACAAAGGCTGTTTTCTCGCGGTCGCGTTCGTCTACCTCGATTTGCCAGTACCCGCTTTTTAAATCGAGAGAAGAAAAATAGTGGGCACGCCGTAGTCTATCTAACGAGTCGTCGATACGCGGCAGCGGGTACGCGTCCTTTTTAGTCACGTTGTTGAGCTTACGGTAGTCGACACAGAAGCGTAGCGTTCCGTCTTTCTTTTTGACAAGAATGACCGGAGACGACCACGGGCTGTTGGAAGGTTCGATGACGCCATCGTCAAGCATCTCCCGGACTTGCGTACGTATGGCTTCGCGTTCTTTTGCCGACACGCGGTAAGGCTGCTGGCGTATCGGGCGTGCGTCTTCGTACGTGATGATCCTGTGTTTAGTGATGGAAGTCTGGCGTACCTTGGAAGAATGTGCGGAGCAGGTCCTGAATTCAAGCAAGAGCTTGCACAGTGCTGTCTGGCTATCGGTGGACAGTTCAGAATTGATGTCGAGATGGCCCAGAGACGTGTATGCTGTCTCCACTACTTCTGACGTGAAGCAGTTGTTAACGTTTGCTACTGCGTCAGCAAACGCTAACGAAGTGCCGCGGAACAGGTGTCGGTGCTCGTAGCTAAAGTTGGTAACAAGCAATTTCGAATGACCAGCACGAATCTGTATAACACTTCGAGGCACACAAACACCTTGCTTCAGTAGGTGTTCCAAGTTACTTTCGGCCACCGCTTCGCCATCGCGTAAGCCACAGCATGTAACGTCGACGAGGACACTGGCTCGTGGAGGAAGCGTTACACTGTCTGCCGAAACACGAAGTACGTCGTCGCGCCGTTGGCCGTCTTGCACGTCGATTGCTCGTGCGGCAGAGAAAGTGATACGACGCTCTTGCAGATCGATAATCGCGCCGTACTCCTGCAGGTAGTCAACCCCAAGAATAACGTCACGGGAGCATTCGCGTAAGACAAGGCAGCTCGCAACGAATGTAGATCCTTGAATCTCCACTCTAGACGTGCAGGCGCCCAGCGGAGTAACGACGTGGCCGCCAGCCGTCCGAATCTGCGAGTTATGCCAGGGCGTGATCACTTTCTTCAGCTGCGTAACTATTTTCCCGCTTAGTATCGTGTAGTCTGCGCCGGTGTCCACTAAAGCACCCACGGCATAACCGTCAATAGTCACTGGTATATCGAGCGAAAGCCGGTCGTCTCGTTCAGCTGCAGGTGATGGCGGATCGGTATGTTTCCGTAACTGCGTCCGTCGGAGGTCTTCAGCGCTTCGACCGTCAGCGACCTCGCCCCCAAAGATCGCCTCAGTTAGTTTTCCCGGCGGGGACTGGTCGACCGCTCGGGAGAATAGCGCTGGGGTGGAGGTGAAAATCGTCTGGGAGACGGCGATCGCGACTGCCGCCTGGCAGGCGGTGGCAGGCGCTGCTGAGAGAGGTAGTCCTCAATGTCCCGGGGTCGCTGGCCGTATCGGGGTGGCGGCCAGTATGCGGAAAAGCCGCGAATCCCAAGGCGCCGGTATGGGCACTGGCGGTACAGGTGGTCAGCTTCACCGCAGTGGAAGCACAGAGGCCGATGATCGGGTGTGCGCCAAACATCCGACTTCCGAGGGGGCGGGCGTCTGTCGTCGACGTAGTGAACCGCTTGCTCCGAATGGTGGGCAAATGGAGCGGCATGAACAACCGGCGGCGGTGTATACCCAGCGTCGTAGTACGACATCGGCTGCGCCGACTGAATTGACACCGTAGGAGGAGCACGAACGAACAGCGGCGTAGAGGGAGCAGGGCGTTTCAGGGCTTCCGCGTAGCTCGCACGCGGATATTCAGGAGGTACTGCCGCAGCGTTAGCAGGAGGCAAGGTGTCACGGAGCGCCTGGTGCACTTCGTCCTTGATAATGCTCGCTATGGAGCTTACCGTAGGGTGCGGTGTTACGGCGGCCTTTTGCAACTCTTCACGCACGACAGAGCGGATGAGTTCTCGCAGACAGTCACCTTTGCTTCCTATGGCCGTGAAAATGTCAGCAGCAGACATGCTGTTCGCTTGCCGCTCATACATGTTCGAGCGATGCAGAAGCATCTTTTCCATAGTCACGGCCTCGGACAAGAACTCTGCGACCGTCTTCGGAGGGCTCCGTACGAGGCCAGCGAAGAGTTGCTCCTTGACCCCGCGCATCAGATGACGTAACTTCTTCTCCTCCGTCATGCTTGGATCCGCCCGTCGGAAGAGGCGCGTCATGTCTTCGACGTAAGTGGTCACAGTTTCGTTTGGCAACTGGACGCGGGCCTGAATCGCACGTTCCGCTCGTTAGTGGCGATCAGCACTGGTGTATGTCTCCAAAAGCTGACGACAAAACTCGCGCCAAGACGTCAGTTGCCCCTCGCGGTTCTGAAACCACGTACGCGCGCCATCCTCCAGGTAGAAGAAGACGTGTCGGAGTTTTTCCGTGTCGTTCCATTCGTTCACGGAGGCCACACGCTCGTATTCGACCATCCAGTCTTCGACGTCTTCGAACACTGTGCCATGAAACGTCTTCGGGATCCGTGGGCTCTCAAGTGTGTAACGGTTTGACATCGTGCTTCCCGTACCGGTTGGGGCGGTTTGAAGAGAAGCGCTGGCCATACCGGTTGATGTGGTGGGAACTGTAGCGTTGACGACTTCTGGAGACAGTCCCCTGATCCTGCGGCTGGCCCGATGCACGGGAGTGTCGACAGGCACTGGATTCGTAGCGCGGATCCTTGGAGGGGTCTGCAACATCCGTGAAGACGCTTACCCAGCACATCCACCAGTTTGTCACGAGCCTCGAGAAGTAGTCCTGAAGGTTTAATAAACGTAGAGCAGCTGGCTCTTGGAAGACGCGGCCGTCGGGGCTGGCTCGAGCAGAGAAGGAGCGCGCGGTCTTCTTTCTTCTCTTGAGCTCGACCCACTCTTGCCCTCGACCCACTACCTACAGGTGGCAATATTCATTTCCACTGCAGGCCGAAGGCCTCTCCCTGCGATCTCCAATTAACGCTTGGGCTTGCTGGTTCCAACTTGGGCCTGCAAATTTCCTAACTTCATCACCCCTCTTAGTTTTCTGCCTTCCTCGACTGCGCTTCCCTTGGCTCCCATTCTGTAACTCTAATGATCCATCGGTTATCTATCTTAGCATTTCATGGCCTGCCCAGCTCCATTTCTTTCTCTTAATGTCAACTAAAATATCGGCTGTCCCCGTTTGCTCTCTGATCCACACCGCCCTCTTCCTGTCTCTTAACGTTAGGCCTAGTATTTTTCGTTCCATCGCTTTTTTGTATGGTCCTTAACTTGTTCTCGAGTTTCTTTGTTAACCTCCAAGTTCTGCCTCATATATTAGCACCGGTAGAACGCAATGATTGTACACTTTTCTTTTCAACGACAGTGGTAAGCTCCAGTGGCGCACCGACGGGGGGTGATTCGGGGGTTGTAACCCCCCCCCCCCCCTGAGGCCGACTTAACCCCCCCCCCCCTTTTGTTTAATCCCTTTTCTTTCCTTACGCATTTGAGTGCTGCAACTAATATGTAAGACGCACAATCGTCTGCACACTCGCAAAAAGCGCATTTTTTGACAATTTCCCGTGAAGAAATCGAAATTAGTGCTGTTTAGATGGTATTGGCAAACTGTCAACCCCCCCCTGGCAGAGATCCTGGGTGCGCTACTGGTAAGCTCACAGTCAGTATTTGGCAATGCCTGCTGTATGCACTCCAACTCAATTTTATTCTTATGTACATTTCCTTATCATGATTAGGGTCCCCTGTGAGTAATTGGCCTAGATAACCGTACTTTTTTACAGACTCTAGAGGCTGACTGGCGATCCTGAATTCTTGTTCCCTTGCCAGGCTATTGAACATTATATTTGTCTTCTGGATATTAATCTTCAACGCCACTCTTACACTTTCTCTGTTAAGGTCTTCAATCATTTGCTATGATTCGTCCCCACTGTTGCTGAATAGGACAATGTCACCTTTGAACCGAAGGTTGCTGAGATATTCGCCGTTGATCCTCACTCCTAAGACTTCCCAGTCTAAGAGCTTGAATATTTCTTCTAAGCATGCAGTGAATAGCGTTGGAGAGATTGTGTCTCCTTGCCTGACCCCTTTCTTGATACGTAACTTTCTACTTTTCTTGTGGAGAACCAATGTCGCTGTGGAATCTTTGTAGCTATTGCCGAAGATATTCGCGTATGCCTCCTGAACTCCTTGATTACGCAATGCCTCTATGACTGCTGGTATCTCTATTGAATCAAATGCCTTTTCATAATCTATGAAAGCCATATATAGAGGTTTATTGTACTCCGCAGGTTTCTTGATTACCTGATTGATTACATGGATGTGATCCATTGTAGAATATCCCTTCCTGAAGCCAGCCTGTTCTCTTGGTTGATTGAAGTCAAGTGTTGCCCTGATTCTATTGGAAATTATCTTTGTGAATATTTTATTCACTGGATATACATGTATATGATATGTGACACTGTGTATGTGCTGCTCTTAAATTAACCTCTTTGATGACAGCTGGGCCGCGGGTAAATGCCAAAGGATATGTTCCGAGACCCATGTTGGCGTCAAAAAGGTTTATTGAAGACACTGTTTTTTTTTTTTTTTTTGTCTTCAATTAACGTTTTTGGCCTCAACTTGGATCACTGGGTACGTGCCTTTTTTTGATAATAATCATCATCTCTAATGGATAAATGCACCGCCAATTTATTAAGGCCTTAAGTGGCTCTATAGTTCATTAGAATGTCTTGAATGGCTAGTTGGTTCATTCTAATAACTGATTGCTAAATGGACAAAACTGAGAAACAGGACACCACACAACAAGAGATACACGGAAAGAACGAGCGCATTACTACCAACAGCTTTATTGCAACGGGGCGTTACAAAATATAGCATTACAGTCCCAATGCGGACTGCCCTGCCTGTGGACTAAGGGCAACATTGAACCATGTGTTGTGAGAGTGTGAAGCCATCGGCTCCGCCTTCGGCGAGGATAGGTGGGTTGCGCTTTTGGGCAGCCCCGAACTCAACGACCAAACCCTGGTCGTCCAGAGTGCCCGCGATAGGGCCGTCAAGCTCGGCTTGGCGGTCCCTACGTGGGACTAGCCGGGTGACACGGGGTCTTCTCTGGACCTAAATAAAGTTATTTCACTCACTCACAGGACAGCGCAGGAGCGTACAATTCGAAAGATAGATAGATATCCTTTCTCCTTCCCCACAGAACGTTCTAATGCATCCGATTAGTCAAAAAGGACATTTCTGCACTGAGCAGTGATATAGATGTGTCACTTATACAGAAGCGCTACCTCTTCTTTTAATAAAGATATCTCGTGCTTGCTTCTTCCTAGTATCTTGGTAAGATGAAATAGCGCCTTGCAGGTGCAGGCAGCGCAGTGAGCGGGTAAATTGCCAATTTCATTATTTTTGATAGTCAGCTGATGTTGCCGTGCGCGGTCGTTTACGCAGAGAAACACGGAACTGCGCACGTTATTTCTGCGTGTCTCTTCCTATCTGGTGTCCTGTTCGTCAATTTTGCGCATTTAGCAATCAGTCATTAAGTGGCTCATGGGTCGAAAAATTGACCGTCCAGCGCAATGGCACCAAAATTAATAGTGCCACCCACCACCAATGGTGGGAGTCGAACTCACGATCTTTTATGGGCGGATTAAGACACAGTTAATTAATATAGAGTTAATTAAGGCACTCGTACCCGCGACATTTGGTGTTAAGGCAGTTAATTAAGGTACAGTTAATTAGAATATTAATAATTAAGGCACTCGAACCCATGACCTTTGGTGTTAATTAAGGCAATGTTAATCTAGGCAGAGTTAATTTAGATGGAGTTAATTAAGGCACTCGAACCCGTGACCTTTGGTGTTAATTATGGCGAATTATGCCATCAATTTCTTTATAATAAAGCGTGAAGCTGAGGCAAACAAGCATCAGCACGACCTGTTGTGTTAAAACAAGGTAATTAAGACACAGTTAACTAAGATAGAGTTAATCAAGGAACTCGAGCCCACGACCTTTGGTGGGAGTAGAACCCACTTGGAGATATGGGTGAACCGGCCATATCTCCAAGTTGGATTGCCATCGCGACCGTCGAGAGTCGAACGCACGACCTTTGGTGTCAATTAGGACGAAGTTAAGTCACTCGAACTAGTCGGACCCACGGCCTGTGTAGTTAATTAAGGTAAAGTAATTAATGCATAGTTAATTAAGCTAGAGTTAATTAAGGCGTTGGTACTTACCACCTTTGGTGGAGTCTAACCCACGACCTTTGGTATTAATTAGGGCGAAGTTAATTAAGGCGCAGTTAACTAGGGTAGAGTTAATAAATCACTCGACCACACGACCTTTGGTGGGAGAAAACAAGTAATAGGAAGTAAAAACGCATTCGAATGAGAGTCAAGTAACTTAATGTCTCGTGAGCGCGCAGGCTATCGCCTTCATCGTCTTTAGCGTATGCTAAAGTGACTGTCAACTTTTTATTGCCTTGAAAAAAACAAGTCCGCTTGTCGAAACGTTGGCTCCTGCTTTCACCTTGTCCTCGTTCTGCTCAGCTTTTTATTTATTTATTTATTTATTTATTTATTTATTTGACACTACATGATATGTCATGATGCTGGAGACAAAAGGCGACATCAAAAGAGGCCTGCGCAATAATCTCTACACAGTAAATTCATATTCAATAATTAGTTAATGTATATTGTAGTTACTAATAGAGATAGATTATTTATTTCATTCCATCGAGCACGTGTAGAAAGGCGCCCACTGGTGACGTGCGCCGCTGTTCGCTTTGTGCAGTGGACAAGCGTGAAACCAAGAGCCCCTCTCCCAACTCTGCAATGAAGGCCCGCTCCAGCCAGAGACTGCTGAGCAATGCCGACCAGCTGGACATCGCCGGACGCATGGAGGAGTATCAGGACAGCCCGAGGGATGACGGAGGACACGAGGACAGGACAACGCCTGTCAGCCAGCACAATGGCGAAATAGCAACGCGATGGGATAGTCCTGAGCCCGTGGACACGAGCAAGGACAACCTGCTTGAGAAGGAGACCTGTCTTTAAGCCGACATAGCTGTGGTCGTGCGCTGCAAACTATCTAGCTTAAGTTGGCGCTGTCCTTGATTATTCTCAAGATACGACTTCAGTGTATGATAATGTTGCCAACCAGACAGAAAGGAAAAAAAACGCAGCCTTGCCAGCAAGGCTGCCGTGTGCAGCTTCCGCCAGAGCTTACTCGACGTGCACCTTACTTTTTCGTTATGCCTTGCGCTGGTTCAATTTGATGTTGCAGTGTCGAAAATAAAGGTGTGTCACTTTTCCACAAGTCAGGACCGGGCGCGCCGTGAAACACCAGCTTCGCGAACAGAACGTAACGGTCGGAACCGCAGAAAGTTCGCGCTTTAATGCCACATTTGCTTTGAAACTAGTTTGTGACAGCGAAATCCGGTACAGTTGACCCCGCAGTTCTACTGTACTTACGAAGTCAGGAGCGAAGACAGCGAAGAGTGCCACCTCTCATGACCATTGGCTTTTGAAGTGTGTCAATCGGGTTCGTGCAGCGGTGTTTAATCGCGCGACGCGGTTGCCATCGACATGCATGCCGAAGATATAAAGCTTACCTTAACAGTACCGGCCATAAGTTAAAACATTTTGCAATGACAGTTGTGCGTAGCATTCCGTACTTACTTTATCTGCGTAGGTGTCCGCGTTTTATGAAGCATGTCATCAAACACATGCGCAGTATAACAATACACCACAAAGCAATTTTAGCCAATGTATACTCCGTTTCAAAAAAGCTCTTCGAAGATAGCGTACTTTAGAGGTTCGAAGGTGGTCACATTGTAACATGCTAATTCCTATGTTCACATCCTGTTTACTGGAAATCCCTTATGATAGCACATCCTTTGTTTAACCCTGCACCTTTCTATATCAAACCCGCCGTATGCTCCTAAAGTTGTCTGTGCTAGTCAATAGCTAAAACGAAATGGCGTCAGCACAGCGTTTTGTCCACAGCATGTTCCTTGTGTTGTGCAGGCCGCTCTATCTTGATGCTCGCACTTATCTGCGAGCTCGTTTTAACGCGATAGCGTGAAGGGCCCCGTGTCGCAGAAAATCCGGTGTTGGCGTCGGTGTGCGGCGTCCGTGGCTGAGAAAATCATCCCGAACCACCCCGACCACGCAGGCCCTCCGCGTGGCGCAGAGTTGTTCTGAACTACTTGAATTTCTCAAAGTAAAATCCGTCAGAAAAGTCGTAAAGTACGACTTAACCACAACCTACAGACATGATAGCGTCGGATTGTAATTTGAATGTACGAGAAAACATAATTCTTTTACAAGGAAACTCAAACACAAATCCCTTTTCCAGCATTTCTACCATAGAATTAACAGTGGCGCGCCCGGGTAGATTACTTGCAAAAACACCATCCAGGTGGCGCTCGCCTCCTCGGCAGGTCAAACTCGGACTTAGCCTGCCTAATGCGTTTTGGACACGCGCGGACTCGGCGCAACAGCAAAACAATTAATAAAATAATAAAAAAGGTCCTCGAGCCTTCACATTTCCATATAAGCCGCCTTATATTGCCCCTGTAAAAATGCCTTCCCAGCAATGCATTTGTGTTGAAAAGTGAAGCCGAATTTAAAGGGATCGGTGTTAGCTTGGTTTTTGTAAGGTAGCTTTCCCACGTTGTATGTTGCAGTGAAGCCTACTCATAAAGAAAAATGCGATGCGAACGGGGCCCGATTACGCTGTCGCGTTCCACTCTTAAAGGCGAAGCTTAAGCGTCCTCCAATTTTTCTTCTGCGGTCTGTTTTGAGCCACCTGTTGATGTTCTCTGATGGATCAATTGTGCACCTGCTTGTGCCGTTGCTGTTCCCCTGTCTGACGACCGAAACATATGCTGGTGTCCACACCTTCACTGTGTCTTCCCATTATTTCTGCTGACTCAAGTGCTACTATTGCATTTGTTCAGTGGCTTGGCTGTGTTTGCTCGCAGCTTCCTGGCCCATCCAGCAAGCTCTCGCGACCACGAACCCTAGGACTAAATTAGAGTAGACTTCGAGTATACCTCGAAAATGTAAAAAAAAGAGGGTTCAATATCTATTTCCAACGCCAATAATTAAGACAGAAATATTAAAGTTTCGCCCTATATTACACATAAGATGCTTCCCATTTCCACCTAATGTAAGCTTGATGTGAGAAAAAATTATTGCAGGACACTGAGAAACATAGCGTAAAGTGGCCATATAATGTTTTTGAGCACTTGCTCAAGAAAGTTTTTTTTACAAAGGACTCATTTGATCCACACATAGTTAACTTCGCAGACAGATTCGATATGGTGTCAACGCCATTTTTCATAAACTTGATTTTAGTGGCATTTGTTGTTCTCTCAGAGCAGCTGGATAAGTTCTGCGATGTTCGTAAAACACACTCCAAAGCAGTTCCATAGGTAATTTACTGTTATAAAGTCGTAATAAGAGCGCACACTTTGAACTTGCCTACTCATTCCGCATACCTTGCCCCTAAGATTACCCAAACATAAACAAGGTACCTTATTTAGTTCGCAGAGTACACCGGGCAAATGTACTACGGACATCGTACAGAAGAAATTACCTAGAAAGCGAGGGTTAAGTAATTATGCACAACGCTCCTAATTAAGCTGAAAACATTTAAGCTTCGCTACACATTACACTCAAGGTCGCTACCAAATTTAATCTTCGTGTTACGTTGAGTTCTCTCGGGACATTGAGAAACGTTGCCGATGACGGCAGTATAGCAGTTTCGAGCACTCGCTCAATATTTTTTTAAGCCTGTGTTTGACGCCCACCAATTTTACTTCGCATATCGATTTCCCAGGTGGTCCAGATTATTCCGGAGTCCCCCACTACGGCCTGCCTCATAATCAGATTGTGGTTTTGGCACGTAAAACCCCATAATTTATTTTTATTTTTTCCGATAGTGCATGGACTCCCGACTTTTCACTAAGTTTCGTATTGGTGGTAGTTGTAGTTCTCCCAGGGCAACGGGATAAATTCTGCGTTGTTCTTACAACACACTTATAATGCTCCGGTTAGAACACGCTTATAAAGTCACTTATTTTGACGAAATATTAATGTTTTATCCTTGACTATGAGCAATCCCGACCAGATGAGTTTTCGTCAAACTGTTGATTTCATTAACAAGGTGCCTCGTCCATTTCATCGAGGACACCGGGAGAACCATCTACAAACCTCGTATAATGCATGAAAATAGGGAGGAAAACGAAGGTTCAGTCATAACTTGCAGTGCTTCTAATTAAGCCAGAGTAGTAAATGTTTCGCGACACGTTATACTTAACATACCCCTTCCCAGTGGCGCACCGACGGGGGGGGGGGGGGGATTCGGGGGTTGCAACCCCCCCCCCCCTGAGGCCGACTTAAAACCCCCTTTTGTTTAACCCATTTTCTTTCCTTACGCATTTGAGTACTGTAAATAAGATGTAAGACGCGCAATCACCTGCACACTCGCAAAAAGCGCATTTTTTTGACAATTTCCTGTGAAGAAATCGAAATTAGTGCTGTTTAGATGGTATTGGCAAACTGTCAACCCCCCCCTGGCAGAAATGCTGGGTGCGCTACTGCCCCTTCCCCCCATTTCTAAATATAAGCATGTAACCACATAAACATATAAACAGCTGGCCCCGATGTTTAAGTTCTAATAAAAAGTTGGCGTACAATGTTTTCCTTAATTAGCATTTTCAAGCTTACGTTTACATGCAGAAAAATTGCAACTACGTACATTGAAATCTGTGACACTATGTTTTTTTTCGAATGATTGTAACATAATTTATTTGTATCTAGCCTTCTTTTGATGTCTATAACGTACATAACAAGTAGCAGAGGTGTTACCAGACTACCCTGGGCGCAAGTCTTTCCAAACGTCAACTGCCTGGTCATTCCCACGCTATCTGTACTTTATTTTCTCGTAAATTTCATTCAGTACCAATATGTTGTCTTCGCCCAGGCATTCATTCCTAATATTGCCACGTAGTAGTGACGCTGAAGTAAACAGTCGTAAAACTGGGTATGACGAAACTGATTCTTTATTGGGCGAACCTGTGCCCACAAAAGCAAGCTACACTCAAAGCACAACGAAAGCGGCGAACACAGTCGGCGGTCGTCGAAAATCTGATCAGCGGCGAGACGCGTCGGCTTTTATACCTGAGTCATCGAAGGTTCCAGATTAATCCCTGATGCCCTCGTGTCTTCCAGAAAGTTCTAGACAATTCGCGTCGCGGTCACACAATCAGATAACATAAGCGTCGGTGAAAACAGGCAACGAAAAGAAGCATCGATAACGTTCTAGAAACTTCCGATACAGGCGCGTCCAGCGCCGAGCGATAACGTTTAACATTTGTTAGCCGGTGGAAAGCGGCCACCGGTGAAAGATAAACATGTATACGTGTCAATACCCTCCCCTTAAAAGGCATCGTCCCGATGCCACAAACACGAAAGCGAAAACAAAACCACGCGTACAGAAAGGGACAAAAATAACAAAGCAACAAAGGACCTAAGTTCGTCAGCGGGCGTAGAAAGGCTTAAGACGCACCACGTGGATGACTTCAGGTCGTGCGCGGCGCCGCTGTGATTGCGAAATACCGTCTGGCACGACCTCATAGTCCAGTGCGCCAATACGTCGGATGATCTTATATGGTCCGAAATAGCGACGTAAGAGTTTCTCGCTAAGTCCTCGTCGGCGTATCGGAGTCCAGACCCAAACACGGTCTCCGGGCTGGTACTCGACGTAGCGTCGTCGAAGATTGTAGTGTCGGCTGTCGGTTCTCTGCTGGTTCTTGATGCGCAGGCGGGCGAGCTGTCGACCTTCTTCGGCACGCTGCAAATAGGTGGTAACGTCGAGATTTTCTTCGTCGGAGACATCCGGTAGCATGGCGTCAAGCGTCGTTGCCGGTTTCCTTCCGTAGACCAGGTTGAACGGCGCCATGTGCGTCGTTTCTTGCATGGCCGTGTTGTATGCGAAGGTCACGTACGGAAGGATGGCATCCCACGTCTTGTGTTCGACGTCGACGTACATTGCCAGCATGTCGGCGATGGTCTTATTTAGGCGCTCGGTGAGGCCATTCGTCTGCGGGTGGTATGCGGTGGTCCGGCGATGGCTTGTCTGGCTGTAGCGCAGGATGGCTTGAGTTAGTTCAGCCGTGAAGGCCGTACCTCTGTCGGTGATGAGGACTTCTGGGGCACCGTGGTGCAGGAGGATGTTCTCAACGAAAAATCGGGCTACCTCGGCGGCACTGCCTTTGGGCAAGGCTTTTGTTTCGGCGTAGCGGGTGAGGTAGTCCGTAGCTACGACGATCCATTTATTCCCGGACGTCGACGTCGGAAAAGGCCCCAGTAAGTCCATCCCGATCTGCTGGAACGGTCGGCGAGGTGGCTCGATCGGCTGTAGAAGTCCGGCTGGCCTTTTCGGCGGTGTTTTGCGTCGCTGACAGTCTCGGCATGTCCTTACGTAATGGGCGACGTCGGCAGAGAGGCGAGGCCAGTAGTATTTTTCTTGTATCCTCGCGAGCGTGCGGAAAAAACCGAGGTGTCCAGCCGTTGGGTCGTCATGGAGAGCTTGCAGAACCTCTGGACGCAATGCTGAGGGTACCACGAGGAGGTAGTTGGCTCGGAGGGGCGAGAAGTTCTTCTTTAGGAGAATGTCGTTTTGCAAGAAAAACGACGCCAATCCTCGCCTGAACACCTTCGGCACAATGACGGTCTTGCCTTCCAGGTAGTCTACAAGGCTCCTTAGTTCGGGGTCGGCTCGCTGTTGTTCGGCGAATTCTTCGGCACTGATGGGTCCCAAGAAAGTGTCGTCATCCTGGTCGTCTAGTGGCGGCGGTTCTACGGGGGCGCGAGACAAGCAGTCGGCGTCAGAGTGCTTTCGCCCGGACTTGTAAACGACGGTGATGTCGAATGCTTGACTCCATCATGCGAGGCGACCTGAAGGATCCTTCAAGTTAGCTAGCCAACACAAGGCGTGGTGGTCGCTCACAACTTTAAAGGGCCTGCCATAGAGGTAGGGACGAAACTTTGATGTAGCCCAGATGATGGCGAGGCACTCCTTTTCTGTTGTGGAATAATTTGCTTCCGCCTTCGATAGCGACCGGCTAGCGTAACTTACAACCCTTTCTAGTCCGTCAGTCTTCTGCACAAGAACGGCGCCGAGTCCTACACTGCTTGCGTTGGTGTGGACTTCGGTATCGGCGTTTTCGTCGAAATGCGCAAGTATTGGCGGCGATTGCAGGCGTCGCTTCAGTTCTTCAAATGCTTCGACTTGCGGCGTCTCCCACTTGAACTCGACGTCGGCCTTCGTGAGGTACGTCAGTGGCTCGGCGATCCGTGAAAAGTCCTTGACGAAGCGCCTGTAATAGGCGCACAGTCCAAGGAATCTACGCACTGCTTTCTTGTCGGCCGGCGGAGGAAAGTTGGAGATGGCTGCAGTTTTCTGAGGGTCGGGGCGCACTCCAGACTTGTTGATGACGTGGCCCAAGAACAAGAGCTCCTCATATGCGAAGCGGCACTTTTCTGGCTTTAACGTGAGTCCGGGGGTTTTGATTGCTTGAAGAACTGTTTCAAGGCGCCGCAGGTGTTCTTCGAAGCTTGAGGCGAACACAACGACGTCGTCCAAATAGACGAGGCAAGTCTGCCACTTCAAGCCTGCCAGTAGTGTATCCATGACCCGTTGGAAAGTCGCAGGTGCCGAGCAAAGACCAAACGGCATGACCTTGAACTCGAACAGTCCGTCTGGTGTTATAAAAGCAGTCTTCTCCCGGTCCCTCTCGTCGACTTCGATTTGCCAGTAGCCGGTTTTGAGGTCCATCGACGAAAAATACTTTGCGTTGTACAGTCGATCCAAGGCGTCGTCAATCCGTGGGAGGGTGTATACGTCCTTCTTCGTGATCTTGTTGAGGCGACGATAATCGACGCAGAAACGTAGGGGTCCATCCTTCTTCTTCACTAATACCACGGGGGACGCCCACGGACTCTTGGACGGCTGGATGATGTCGTCGCGTAGCATTTCGTCGACTTGTTGCCTTATGGCTTCGCGTTCGCGCGCCGGAACTCGGTACGGGCTCTGACGGAGTGGGCGGACATTTTCGTCGGTTATGATGCGGTGCTTGGCGACAGGGGTTTGTCGAACTTTTGACGACGACGAGAAGCAGTCCTTGTATTGCAGGAGCAGAGCTTTTAGTTGTTCTTTGTTATTCCTGGGAAGGTTCTGATTGACGTCGAAAGTTGGTTCAGGTATTATAGTCGTCGTTGCAGGTGCACTGGAATCCTTGAAGGCGAAAGCACTGCTGGCTTGTACTATTTCGTCGATGTAAGCAACCGTGGTGCCTTTGTTAATGTGCTTGTATTCGGGGCTGAAGTTCGTGAGCATCACCTTTGCTTTCCCTGCACGCAGCTCAGCTATACCTCTAGCGACGCAAATTTCACGGTCGAGCAGTAAGTGATGATCGCCCTCGATGATACCCTCCATGTCTGCAGGCACTTCGGTACCGACGGAAATCATTACGCTGGAGCGAGGCGGAACGGTGACTTGTTCTGCAAGCACATTCAAGGCATGGTAACTTATGCTTGTATCCAGTGGTATCGCGTTGTACGTTGAAAGCGTTATCGACTTGGACCTTAAGTCGATGACTGCACCGTGTTGGTTTAGAAAGTCCATGCCTAGGATGACATCCCTGGAGCAGTGCTGCAGGATTACGAAGCTCGCCGGGTAAGTGCGGTTGTTTACCGTGACTCGCGCTGTGCAGATTCCAGCCGGCGTTATTAGGTGGCCTCCCGCTGTCCGGATATCGGGTCCTTGCCAGGGCGTCTTCACCTTCTTTAACTTGGCGGCGAACGAGCCACTGAAGACGGAATAGTCGGCGCCAGTGTCGACGAGAGCGGTGACGTCATGACCATCGATGAGCACGTCTAAGTCAGTAGACCGTCGTCTAGCATTACGGTTAAGTCATAGAGAAAGAAATTCAACAAGAGGGGACACTCGGCAAAAACTGGCAACAGGAAACACGTCACCATACGTCACGCTATACTTTTGACACCGAACGTTAGCTGCCGCGAGCATCTAAAAAAAAAGCAAGTGAACTTAAGTTAACAGGCATTGATTTATTTTTTTAAATTCTTTGCCGCGAAAACTAAAACGTTTTGCGTATAAATGAACTTAAGCTTTGCGACTTATTACCTAGCCACAGGTCAATGACGCGCCAGATACATGCGTCATCCGCCAGACAGTCCCCCGAAGCCAGCGAGTGCGGCCGCGCGCGCGTTTGAGCGCTCGCCCGCGGCGACCCGTCTGTTCCTTTTTTTTTTTTTTTTTTTTAAGTAGCCTGGTTTCGTGGGCTCCCGGCGTATGCTTACGTTCCTTTTGCACTGGGACAAGACACCACTGCACTATTGGATTACGGCAAGGTGAGAAATTTGGTTTCACAGTCTACGACGCATTTAGGCTTACGGCACGGGACCGAGACTTAAGACGCAGTTAGCGAAAAACAGCTCGGCCGTCCTGGCGCAGTTAATTTGAGTTAATGAATCGTGCTGGGACATGTTTCCGAAGCTTCCTAGGGGATTATTGTAACTTATTTCGGTTCTGTTGAGGCACACTGGCCGCGCAGCGAGCTGTGACGCAGTTAGCGAGAACCAACTCGGTCGTAGTGCGCAGTGTAGTGCATCTTACTTGGAGAAGTTTGTGCCGCTTTCTCTGACGCCAGACATTACTGAAGAGTAATTTCGTTACTTTCTGGGGTACTTTTGAGGCACGCTGGCCGCACAGCGCGCTGTGACGCAGTTAGCGATAAGCAGCTCGGCCGTGGTGATAAAGTTAGTTCGGCGTGTAATGAATCTTATAGAGGGTCAAGTTTGTGACGTTTTTTGTGTCCCCGCACCAACATATACCTTCTTTCGGTACTCACGCCTGTTGAAAACGCGATGGGCGATTGCCAAGAGTGATAACATGGGATTGTGCTGCTGGCGCCGGCAGAACGCGCGAAAGATAACGCCGAGGAACATATCACACTTGTAATTCGAAAATTCCGTCTTCTAAAGGACTGAAAACAGGCTTTGCACCCACGCGTTTGTCTTGAGTGCCTGTTGCGTCCGTCTCTGTGTATGTCACGTACCGTCGCATAACCTGAGGCCAAGTTGTGAAAACGCGAAGTCGCCCGTGTATTTGTGGTGCCAAAGTGCAGGAAATAATGCCCGGAAAGGGGGGAACGCTTGGAAATCAGATGTTTTCATACATGTTTGGGATGAGTCGGGTATTTTCTACGCCATGTATGTAAAAGCGAATTGCTTTTGTTTGTAATGCCGCCCATTCACCGCTATCGCACGTTTCGCCTCTACACGCAGTATTCCTATATCTAAATATATATTCCTATATCTATATCTAGCCGGCATGCTAGCTTGCGTTCAAAGTACGCGCGCCCAAAACCGAAACCGGAAGTGATGTAAGTGATCGACACCGACCGCTTGGCACGCTGCAGTCAATTCGGCCGCTGGGCCCTATGGGAGTGTCCCCTCTTGTTGAATTCCTTTCTCTATGGTTAAGTCGTGGCGTCGGATCACGGCTGCGTCGGCTTGCTCCGCTGCTGCTACGTCGCGTCGGCTGGTCTTCTTGCGGCGGCGAAGTGCTGTCAAGGCTGTTGCTAGGCGGTGTGCTGATATGTCGTCGTGATGATTCGCGAATCGTCGTCGTCGTCGGAGGAGGATCTTCGGCATTGCGTCGTACAGCAACCGCACCTCCATCGGTTGCTGCCTTTAGTTTCCCGGGTAAGGGCTGGAAGATCGGCCCCGGGTGGGACCGGTGCACTGACGGCGATGCGGCGAGGTGTAGCGGCCTGGTGACGGCGATCATGAGGGTCGTCGGGGTTGCCACTGGGCTCCGGCGAGGTAGTCGGCGATGTCGCGCGGTCGTTCACCCCGCACTGGACGCGGCGCGTTGACGGCGAACCCTCGTAGGCCCATCTCGCGGTATGGGCATCGGCGGTAGACATGGCCGGCTTCCCCGCAGTGATAGCAGAGCGGGCGGTGGTCGGGGGCGCGCCAAATGTCCGTCTTCCTTTGGTAACTGCGCTGGGCGACGGGCGGGCGTGCTGGCGGCGGTGGACGACGGAACTGCAGCGTTACGGGGCCCTGGCGCGAGCGCGGAGGGGGGCCTTGACGACGGGCGACGGCGGCGTAGGTCATCGCTTCCGGCTCGGGTTGCAGCGATTCGGGAAGTCCTAACGATTGCTGGATTTCCTCCCGCACGATATCGGCGATGGAAGCAACTTGAGGCTGCGACGACGGTAGCAACTTCTGCAGCTCTTCGCGTACTATCGCCCTGATGGTGTCTCGTAGGTCGTCGGAGAGTCCTTGGACTTCGGCGTACTGTGGCGTCGAACGGCGATTGTATTGCCGGTTGCGCATGTCCAGTGCTTTCTCGATCGTCGAAGCCTCCGAGAGAGTCTTGGACTGTCGTTGGTGGATTCCGCACCAGTCCGGCGAATAGCTCCTGCTTAACTCCCCGCATGAGCAAGCGAACTTTCTTGTCTTCTGGCATAGCAGGGTCGGCGTGCCGGAATAATCGAGTCATTTCTTCAGTGTACATACCGATGCTCTCATTCGGGAGCTGTGCACGGTTTTCCAACAAGGCTGCAGCTCTTTCTTTACGGACGACGCTCGTGAAGGTGTCCAGGAATGCGGCTCGGAACAGGTCCCAGGTTGTTAGTGCACGCTCCCTATTCTCGAACCAGGTTCTGGCGCCGTCTTCAAGCGAGAAGTAAACATGGCGCAGCTTGTCGTCGCAGTCCCACTTGTTGAACGTAGCGACCCGGTCGTATGCCTCCAGCCAGCTTTCGGGGTCTTCACATGGCGATCCGCGGAAAGTCGGCGGCTCCCTGGGTTGTTGCATCACGATTGCAGATGTTGGCGCAGGGGCTGTGATGGTAGCCGCTGCCGAGGTGGTGACTTTTGTCCTCTTGGTCGCTGTGGTCTTCTCGGGAAGAAGTCCGTACTCCGGCAGAAGTCCTTGCTGCCTACGGCTAGCTCGCTGGTCCTTGGCGACGTTGGCGCTGTCCTCCGGTTTCGGGCTTGGATCACGGCTTTGCGGGGGCGTTCGCTGCATGAACGCACTAGCACCTCCACCAGATGCCACGTAGGTAGTGACGCTGAAGTAAACAGTCGTAAAACTGGGTATGACGAAACTGATTCTTTATTGGGCGAACCTGTGCCCACAAAAGCAAGCTACACTCAAAGTACAACGAAAGCGGCGAACACAGTCGGCGGTCGTCGAAAATCTGATCAGCGGCGAGACGCGTCGGCTTTTATACCTGAGTCATCGAAGGTTCCAGATTAATCCCTGATGCCTGCGTGTCTTCCAGAAAGTTCTAGACAATTCGCGTCGGTCACACAATCAGATAACATAAGCGTCGGTGAAAACAGGCAACGAAAAGAAGCATCGATAACGTTCTAGAAACTTCCGATACAGGCGCGTCCTGCGCCGAGCGATAACGTTTAACATTTGTTAGCCGGTGGAAAGCGGCCACCGGTGAAAGATAAACATGTATACGTGTCAATATTGTTGCACAAAATTTCAATGTTTACGTTGCCGCACTTATTAGTAGTATATATCTTCACACGAGAGATTGTTTGCCTCTATTCTCCTTTCCGTGCCTATTCCTTCCACCATTAAGAGTAGCGATGATCACGGACAACTTTGGTGCAAGCCCTTCTGGATGCCAGTCGTCTAGCCACAAGTTCCTCGCCTGTCAAATGAACTTTGATAGGCTAGTATATTCTTTATAGTAGCGTTATGCTACATATACCTCGACGTTCCTCTCCCAACACGACGATATCGAAAGCGTCTCCTGCAATCGTGCTTGCGCCGTTGGAATTAAAGCCTGTACGGGCTACTTAGTGGTAGCCAAAGCAGCTGCGGCTTGTTGAACCTGCTTGTTCGCTTGCTTAGTGAACACTTTCTGTTCGTGGCCATTGCTTCTCTGGTCGCAATAACAAGACATTTTGTGTCGAGGAGCAGCAGCAATACCCACGGATGTCCACCAGGAATAAAGTTATTCGCAAAGTTCTACGGCGGAAGAACCAACGAGAAAGTTGCTTTGATTTTGTTCTCCACAAAGGGGAAGGGGATGCAAAAAAACATGCAAACCAGATACGAGTGAAACGTAGAACGGTATGAATAAAAGGAAAGTTTGAAACACACTGACTTCTTCATCGAGCCGTCGCATACAGCCGACGGCATGGAACGAACGTGGAGGAGACAGCCAGCTCTGGCCGATCGAAAGCCCTACACATCAAACAACAGGGCCGCTTGAGGTAACGGACAAGCGAGATCAGCAACGGTGAACAAAAAGATGGCACTAACGAAAAACGTGTCAAGTATGGATGGGCCATAGTCCCTACAAAAGAGGAAAAGACGAACCTGTTTGGCGATCAGAAAGAAGAGCGGGTAATGCAAGGGCAGCCCCAGCAGCGGCCGTAGGTGCTACCTACGGGGCTCAAAAATGGGGAAAGGTAGGCAGGCGAGAAACAGAAAGAGTAATGCCATAGGAAATTGGTGGAACCTACGACGGAGGCCGGCATATCTTTAAATATGGATGTCTGAAAGCAGAAGAAAGAAGCTCGCGCATGCAGGTGGACAGGCGATCCACCTTTAGAAACCTTCTCACCGATATAGCTTACGACAGGAGGTTTGTAAAGAGGGACACAGCCGCAAATGTTGTGGTACCACTTTATTCCTGCTGGTAACATTCTTTGTTACTTTCGCGTGCTGCTGAATGCGGTCATTCACACACGGATCAATTTCTCCTTTGTAATATTTTACAATAAGCTAGTGGGGCCTGTTGGCTCGAGAGAACAACGTCATGCCCAAGGAGAAAGATGTACCTGTAAATGCATTTGGTGCACCCAACCAATGTTCCGGCAAAGCGCCACACCTGTTTTTTCGTGCCCTTCTTTTACTCTCGCTATTCGACCTCAGCCATATGCGTGTTGTCTCCAGCGGTGCGAGCGCTAACGTGGAAGTAAGTGGTTCGTATGGACAGGGAAAGGTTGACGCTATCTTCTGCAGCCCTTGAGGGTAACTCGGCCCCTGTCGCCACAAAAGGAGAGGAGCGCTAACTGCCGCAGCACAAAATGAGCAACGTCAGAGACATTAAAACAAAAAGAGTGTGTAAGCAGGTTCTCTTGTTGAGAACATGACAAGAAAGGCGCGCGACCAACCGGGCGGCTCCCTTTTCACACCCGGGGTACCGTAAAAACCGCAATATAGGTCGAACTTTTTTTCAAAAAACCATTGCGAAAAGTCGACCCTCGTCTTATATACCGGACATTGGCGGAAAAACTACGGAAGTCTTGGGACAATGGGCATATGAAGTAAACAGCCGCCTTCGCCATCGCATTCAGGCTGCTTTTTCACATTTTGTTTCAAAATGAGCGGAAGCCGACGGCAATTCACGGTCGCCTTCAAGAAAAAGGCGATTGAGTACGCGGAAGCTCACGGTAACCCGCCAGGTTGCCGTATCGTGCGACCATCGACCCGCGTGTTTGTCAGCACCTTATCATCACTGCACGGAGCAGCATTTAAATAAATACTGTCACCATTGTGCAACCGGCTGAGTCGCATTTGTTTAAAGGTAAGGGTGTCTTTCGGTACTTTCGCCATTGAAAAATATTTTTTGTTTTTCATTTTTAGAATTGGTTAGTTGGGGGGTCAACCTATATTCCGGTTCGACCTATAGTCCGGTTTTTACGGTAATTGTAGCGAAGCGTTTGAACTCTGAAGTGGGTCGTTCGCTCCCTCGCCTTCTAGTGGGTCGTTTTCTTCTAAAGCCCCTATATATAAAAACTAGCGCCATCCACTTCCCTTCTCCTCCGTTCCACTATCGCGCTCGGCGCGACCAGCGCGATCGAGGCGCGATATCGGCAGTGGCGCCGCCTGCGTCGGGCCTGCCGTGGCAGACGACAGCTAACGCGCTACCAGAGGAAATCCGAGGAAAACTTCGATCGCGCCCTGCGGAGACGTTTTTGAGGCGCGATTTTGCTTCGTCAGTCAGTAACTGGTCTTAATAATGCCGTTTTGGAAGTAGCAACGCGACGATGCGAGACGGCGCAAATATCAAGTGTGCAGCAAGCGTTTGCGCACGCCGGATGGTAAACTAAAAAAGCATTTTGCCCTCGCCTTGTCGGTTGCGGCAACTTAAGGCGCAGCAGCATGCCATCACAACGAAGTTCTTGTCCCTAACACGTTTGATCCGTTTGTGCGTACAGCACTTTCGTCGCACAGGCCCGAGAATGGCAGTCGGAGCGCGCTGGAAAGAAAAAAATGTCACAGTTTCGCCCTAAGGGCGAAGCAATGAATGCGATAGCAACACAGCAATGTCATACGAAGTAAGGTGAGCGGCTTTGGTAGCAATATGAATTGTAGTAAACATGAGCTGATTAAGTAAGCAGGTGTGCTGCGGCGTAAGTAGACCGACATGAAGAGAGACTCGATGACCACGAGAAGGCGCGTGTGAAACGGTGGTGTTGATGAGAAGCGCTTCCCGTGGGCAGCGCGTGCGAAAGGACACACCTGTAGCGCTGCACTGCCGATCCGGGCAGCATTGCATGTGTAGCGTGCGTTGGAAAATGTGGCCCGACTATTGCGAACTGAATGAACAAGCGTGGTGTGAGCGCGCACAAACACGAAGAGATCACACTGAATGACAGCAGACAACGACTGTCAAAACGCTGGCAGCAAGCATACGCCGCAGCGGGCGAAGGTACGTGCGGTCTATCGCTTCAACGGAAACTGAGCGGCGAATGCACTTAAAGGTCAGAGCCGTGTGGAGATAAGAGACGGTGCGAGCGAGCGACGAGCGCGGTTGTTGGCAGAGAAGTGCGCCCCCCCCCCCCCCCCCCCCTTGCTCCCTCCGGCGCTGGCTTCCTGCTTCCTTGCTTGCGCGTGGGAGATTGAGTGCGTTCGCTCTCCGTGATAGCGCGCGTCTCCGCACGCTTCCTCTCGGGCATACGGCGCGCGGCGAAGATTTTATCTATAGGGAACCTCACGGCGACGGCGACGACGACGACGACGCCGACGGCAGAAATCCGGTTCAAGTGTCCATATAATTGCTATCGCAATAAAAATATACAAAAGCGCGGCGCGAACTTCCACGTGACACGGATTGGCCAATGGGGGAGCGGAGGAGGCTGGGGCGACAGGAGGCGGCTAAGAGAGGGCGAGGAGGAAGCGCCGGGGTGAGCGCGGTGGCGGCGGATTTCCGTCGGCGGATTTCCGACGGATTTTCGGCGTCGGCGCCGGCCGGCGGCACTCGACGGCGACCGGCGGCGTGGAGAACAATGCGCCGCCGGTCGGCGCCGCAAGACCGAGCAGGCTAAAGTCCCTTGATGTAGAGCAGGCCAGACTGCAGCGCTGACGGCGGAAGTGGCGGTAGACGCAGGAGACAAACAAAATATAGCCTCCGAGATGGTGCATCGTGCCATGTGAGTGAGCTCGGAGGCCATTTACAAAGCGAGCTTCCGGCGTTGTCGTCCGCGAGTGCCTGTGGTGCCTGTGCCTCGTCTGCGTCCCAAACAGCCGATCGCTCGCGCGTGCTCCGGCCATTGCAAGTGGTGCAGCTTTGTACGGTATCATAGATAATGATGTATACTCTTTCCAGACAGGGACATGCAAGGAACGCCGAAGTGCACACTTAGGGCCCGTCCACGTTACCGGCACGCCAACTCGCCGTTCGCGGGTCGCCGTTTGACGGTGGTTTCGCTCGCGAGCGGCGAGATTTCCTTGCCGTAGACAGGATGGGACCGGGACCCATTTGTGCTGCAGCTGTACAGCGAAGTGGCCAATCAGTGACCGAGTGGTGGTCACCCTGGCACCAACGGCAGCCTCACCGCCGCTGATCGTTCGGCGGCGCCGATATCGTCGCTAGGCCTTCTCCGGCTCACTCGAAAGCTTAAGTGACGGCGCTTCGGAATGAATCACCGACGCTCACCAGCCGCGATATTTTCTCACCGTTGTTGTCGCTCTTCGCTATAATTATACGCAAAGAAGAAAATGCGCTGATATTAGCGGCGCCGTTGGCTGTGATGCGGGCACAACAGAGCCGGTCGTCTGCCGCCGGTAGCCGTGCACTGTAGCTGAGCTCGACAAGTATCGGAGCTCTCGTTCGTGTTTAACGTTCGACAGCGGATATAGTTTTTTATACAATGTAGAATTTACGCGTCACGTTATCTAGCGGAAAGTATTTTTGCTAGGAACAGAAGCTGCTGGTGATGCTATCCATGCTATGCGACTGGTGCTACGTTTTTCAGCACAGACAACCAGCGTATATGTTTGCACTAGAGCTACGGACAATTTTTATGAAGTTTTAAAAGTACAAGAAGTCCTTGCTTAGTAAAAACAATTGTTCTGTTAGCGCAACATTTTGCAAAACTGACCGGCTAAATTCGGGGCCAAGGATCTGGCCACATTGCGCCACGCTTGAAATACGTCGACGCCGAGAGTCTCTTGTGGTTGAGAGCCGTCAAGCGTCCACGCCGCGTGCCGCCGGCCGACGCCGAAAATCCGTCGGAAATCCGTTCCTTGTGGTTGGGCCTTTAGAATGGCGCTACTTTTATAAATATAGGGGTTTTAGTTTTCTTCGGCTCTCGAGCGCCGCTCGTGCTGAGAGTCCGTGCTGCGCTTTTTGGACTGTCGCTCTTGCGCTGCTTTAAGTGCCGTCTAATAAACACCCTTATAGTAACAACCCGCAACCAGGGGCGGATCCAGGTTTTTTCTGAGGGGGGGGTCAGCTTCTGTCAATGATGATGATGATGATAGTAGCCTTTATCCTTTACCTAAATTCACCGTTTCTGCGCACGATAAACCCGCGTTTTATACGGCTAGAGCAACACCTGTAGCCCGCCGTGGTGGCTCAGTCAGCTCAGGCGTTGCGCTGCTGAGCACGAGATCGCACGATCGAATCCCTGCCGCGGCCGCCGCATTTCGATGGAGGCGAAATGCAAAAACGCCCGTATGCTTGCGTTGTAGTGCACGTTAAAGAACCCCAGGTGGTCAAAATTCATGCGGAGTCTTCCACTACAGCGTGCCTCATAATCAGAACTGGTTGTTGCACGTAAAACCCCAGAAAGAGGAAGAAGCCCTATAGCGAAGCCAGGTATCGGTTTCTCCGAGCTTATAGGAAAAGGACGTTACCCAATACAGCCATGTGCTTGGTGGCTGTGCCTGATAATACAGGTTGTTCAAAACTAAGCTTTATGGTTTTCTTAAAATTAGGCACTGGGAGGCACGCGAAGACCACCTGTGCAGATAAGTTATGTGGCCAGGGGGGCACAAACTGAGGTGATAATTACGCTGTGAGCAGCCCAATTAACTAAAATTGAACAATTATTTTTTGTCGACTGCAGTAAGTGGGTATGTTTGTATTGAAAACTTAGAGGCAGTCGTGCTTCTACACAGTATCAGTCGGAAGAATTAATCTAGCGTGTTCGTGCTCCGAGATATCCGACTCCAAATTTCAATTGTACTGCGCAGAGTTATCGACTCGACGCGAGAGCGGTTTATGCTTTGCTTTGCTGTGGAAGGGAGGCATTTTGAACATTTTAGGGCATTGACATCTTGATGGGTGAAGTGTTGTCATGAGATTTGTGCATGACAACACCAAAGTTAAAGCGGCAGTATGAAATATTCGTTAGCATAGCTAAAAAGGTTTCTCCTGTTGATGGTGCAGTTGTTGCTTTTGATTTCAATAAAACTTACAATACTTGGAAATCAGCTGTCACTTTATTTGCGTAGCCCAAACAAGGACCATGCCCGATCATCTAGTCATCATTACGCACGCGCGCTGCCCTCCGGCTTCTCCGCTCGCGCCATTATCTCGGCATGGCTAGAGTGACCTAGGCATGGCAGCTGCCGCCATCTTTACAGGCTGCGCGGTCGCGTGTTACGACAGCGGTTACGGGTTCTTCGATTTTATTGCGATAGCAATTATATGGACACTTCAACCGGATTTCTGCCGTCGGCGTCGCCGTCGCCATCGCCGTGAGGTTCCCTATAGATAAAATCTTCGCCGCGTGCCGTATGCCCGAGCGGAAGCGTGCGGGGACGCGCGCTATCACGGAGAGCGAACGCACTCAATCTCCCACGCGCAAGCAAGGAAGCGGGAAGCCAGCGCCGGAGGGAGCAGGGGGGGAGGGAGGGGGGGGCGCACTTCCACTCTGCCAACAACCGCGCTCGTCGCTCGCTCGCACCGTCTCTTATCTCCACACGGCTCTGACCTTTATGCGCCGTGCATTCGCCGCTCAGTTTCCGTTGAAGCGATAGACCGCACGTACCTTCGCCGCTGCGGCGTATGAGCTTGCTGCCAGAGTTTTGACGGTCGTTGTCTGCAGTCATTCAGTGTGATCTATTCATGTTTGTTTGTGCGCGCTCACACCACGCTTGTTCATTCAGTTCGCAATAGTCGGGCCACATTTTCCAACGCACGCTACACATGCAATGCTGCCCGGATCGGCAGTGCAGCGCTACAGGTGTGTCCTTTCGCACGCGCTGCCCACGGGAAGCGCTTCTCATCAACACCACCGTTTCACACGCGCCTTCTCGTGGTCATCGAGTCTCTCTTCATGTCGGTCTACTTACGCCGCAGCACACCTGCTTACTTAATCAGCTCATGTTTACTGCAATTCATATTGCTACCAAAGCCGCTCACCTTACTTCGTATGACATTGCTGTTTTGCTATCGCATTCATAATTGCTTCGCCCTTAGGGCGAAACTGTGACATTTTTTTTTTTTTCGCCAGCCGTGAGGGGAAGGGGGCAGTTATTATTTTCCAATGCCTCCGCCGCGTTGTCAGACTAAACGCCGCACCCAACAGCCGCGTCACATCAGGGAGGAGCTTTGCGCCGATCCTCACTCTCTTGCATGCGTAATCATGCGAACGACCATTAAAATTTGGAGTTGGATATCTCGGAGCATAGACATGCTAGAAGAATTCTTCCAAGTGAAACTGTGTAGAAACACTACTGCCTCTAACTTTTGAATACAAACATACATACTTACTGCAGCCAATAAAAAGTTAATTATTCAATTTTAGTTAATTCGGCTGCTGACAGCGATAATTATCTCACTTTGTGTCCCCCTGGCCACACAACTTATTTGCGCAGGTGGTCTTCACGTGCCTCTCAGTGCCTAATTTTAAGAAAACCATAAAGCTTAATTTTGAACGCCAGGTATATCTAGCCTGTTTTGTTTCTTAAAATAAAATTTGGGATGATATGTCGCAGGTTCGTTATAAATGCGTAAGCACGGGTCCGTCTTTGGAGTTCTGTTGGGACACCTTGATTTCCTTAACACCTTCGTTTGCTTTGTAGGACTAACTTCCGAATTCTCAAACAGCCCTCGACTCGAAGCTCTTCCTCCACTTCATGATTGATGATGATGATGATGATGATGATTTATTGGCATCCCCTTTGAAACGGGGCGGCGACAAATAGTCACCTAGCCTGCTTGATTTAATCAGGTATACTATACATGTTCTTTATCTTGCATTTTTGTATACCTATCATTATTTTTCTTTTTCAAAAATTTACCTTGTACCGCTGCCTATGATTTTAAGAGATCAGGTCGCATCCATCTTTTCCCTACTTTTTTTCCACCAGTACTCTAATCGTCTCTTGCTGATCCCTACGGCTGATCTGTTTATGTTTCCTTCCACTTTAAACCCAAGCGCTTCTGGGAGTTGCACGTTACCTACGGTTCTCGCTGGGTGGATCCCGTCGCATTCCATTAGGATGTGCTGAGTGGTCTCTGGATCTTTACTGCAGCATACACATGTCTCATCTAATTCCGAATATTTGTTCCGATATGTTTTCGTCCTTAGGCAACCGGCTCGAGCCTCAAATAGCAAGGCACTGCCCTTTGTGTTATCGTACAGATTTTCCCTTCTAATTTCTTTCTTCTCATTCTTGTAAATCTCCATTGTCCTTTTCGTTTCCATTCTTTGCATCCAATTCACGGTCTCTATTTCTCTCACTTTCTTTCTGATGACCCCTGGTTGTCTACTTACAGTTTCGATTATCCTGTACTTGGTTGCCAACTTCCTTGACCTCTTCCTCCATTCTGTGTCCACGCTTTTCATGTAGAGATACTTGTGCACTTTAGCCGCCCATTTATTTTCATCCATGTTCCTGAGCCTTTCTTCAAAACTAATTTTGCTTTGTGCTTCTCTGACTTCAAAAGAGGCCCAACCCATGTCTCCATGCACTGCCTCATTTGTCGTATTACCGTGTGCTCCCAAAGCCAACCGGCCTACTGATCTTTGGTTAACTTCCAAACCCGCCAATATATCCGATTTTAAGCATATAATGGCATTTGCGAATGTTAGCGCTGGCACCATTACTCCTTTCCAGATTCCACGCACCACCTCATACTTATTGTGGCCCCACAGTGCTCTGTGTTTCATTAATGCTGCATTCCGCTTCCCCTTTATTTTCAGATTATCTTGGTGGTTGCTTGAGTAATTCTTTCCTTCGTTTATGTGTACGCCGAGGTACTTATATTGCTTCACTATGGGTATTACTTGCTGTTGAATTGACACCACGAAGTTACTCGTGTGCTCATTAAAGATCATAATCCCTGATTTCTCTGTGCTAAACTTAAGGCCTAGATTTGTCGCTGCGTTCCCACAGATATTCGCAAGTATCTGTAAATCTTTTTTATTGTCCGCTAGTAGCACAATGTCGTCTGCGTACATCAGTCCAGGGATCTTCTGTTGCACCATTTGTCCATTACGCATGTAGGATAAATCAAAACCTAATTCGCTGTTTTCCAGTCGTCTTTCTATGCCCTTGACGTAAAGCGTGAACAACAATGGTGACAGAGGGCATCCTTGCTTCAATCCTTGGTGAATTCCCACCATTTCATTTCCTTTTCGGCCTTCCCATGCCACTTGTACTTGGTTGTCTCGATATATCTCCCTCAGCAGCTCCACGAAATCGTCATCTATGCCTTCGTATTGAAGAATATCCCACAACAATTCCCTGTCTACGTTGTCATAAGCTCCTTTAATATCTAGAAATGCTATCCATAAAGGTCTTTTCTGAGCTATTGAAATCTCTATGCACTGAGTTAGTACAAACATATTGTCTTCTAAGCGTCTGCCTGGCCTGAACCCATTCTGTAGTTCCCCCAATACACCGTTTTCCTCCACCCACTTCGACAGTTCTAATTTTATGGCTTGCATTGCCATTCTATATATCACCGACGTTACTGTAACTGGCCTGTACGAGCTCGTCTTTTCCTTATCTCCTTTGCCTTTGTAGATAAGATTCATCTTGCTTTCACGCCATCCAACGGGAATATTCTTTGTTCTAATCACTTGCTCTATGGCATTAGTCAGCAGTGCCTTGCTTTTTGGACCGAGGTTTTTGATTAGCTGTATTGGGATTTCATCGGGTCCTGCTGCCGTGTTGTTAGGGACATTTTCTGTTGCCTTTTTCCAATAAAAGCTTTCTATGCTGAATTTTGATCTCTCAGGCCTCTCTGTTGTTGCTGGATCTGTTGTCTGAACTACGCTTTTTCTCGTCCCGAAGTTATGCCTGATAACGTCTGTGATGTACCGCAGCGCATCATCGCCTTCATAGATGTTACCGTCTTCATCCCTTATAGCCGTTTGCGAGTTTCTAGTTGGAGCTCCGAGTGCTTTTATATGGTTCCAGAATCTTTTTGGGGCGCCTTTGTCTCTTTTGTGAATGTTATGCACCCAACGTTCACTTGCGCATTTAATTTTCTCTTGCACGAGCTCACTCGCAACCCTTTTCTTTTCTCGGTATGTATTCCATCTAAGGAGCACCTCTTCTTGTAATCCCAACTTTTTGGCTTCTCGATGAACCCTAGATGCCTCTTTACGCTCTTCTATAGCTTGTTTAATTTCCTTGTTCCACCACTTACGTGGTTTCCTCTTTCCAATCCAACAATTGTATTGCCGTGTCCGCCTTATTTCATGCTGCATAACCTCCACCAGTTCCTTATATTCCCAGACTGCTGTAGGAAAAGCCTCAATTTTCTTCTCTATGTTGTTTGCGATCTCTGTTATTTGCTCGTCATTCATTTTTAAAAACTCTGAGGCTATTGGTTCATGTTCTGAGCTGGTATCTCTCCCAAACTTTAATGCTAAACGTCTATGATCGCTTCCCAGGCTATTTTTTCCATTTTCGTCTATTATCATTTGGTCCAGTTGTTCGTAGACCATTTCTGAGACTAAGGCGTAGTCGATACATGACTGCCTGTTTCCGCATTGCCACGTTACCTGTCCATGACACTTATTCTCCCTGTTAACTACTATAAGGTTCTGTTCATCACACAAATCCAGCACTAGAGAGCCGTTGTAATCAGTATATCCGTCTAAATCGTCCATGTGCGCGTTCATATCTCCCACTAATATCACCTGGCCCGAGTTACTGAACTCATTAATATCGCTTCTAATGCAATCGACCAATTCCTTATTTTTTTCCCTGCTATCACTACCTGTCCACAGGTAAGCTACTCCCAGCCACGTCTTTTTACCTTGCCATGTACCACTAATCCATAAATGCTCTTTACATGTCTCGTTTACCCTTCGCCACTTCAGACCTCGCCTAATTAGTACGCCTACGCCTCCGCCTTTCCTTGACCCGGTCATTCTGTTGCACCCTTCCCATACAAAGTTGTCAATAACCGGCGGCTGCTCCAAATCTCGTAGATGCGTTTCGGTCAAGGCGTACACACTAATCGCTTCATCATTCAGTTGCGTTTGAATTTCCAGCCATTTTTCCTGCTTACGACCACCCTGCATGTTAATGTAGCAAATTTTACCTTCTCTATTCTTATCCTTTCTGCGTCTTTTCCTGACTCCTGGTCGCCTAATTCACCTTGTTGAGCACAGCGCCGCCTCTCGAGTGATAAAGACGTGACAATCAGGGGCGTAGCCAGAAATTTTTTTCGGGGGGGGTTCATCGGCCCGACCGGGGGGGGGGAAGCGTCTGCTTTCCACTACGTGACGTGATCGATAATAAGTATCGGTAGTTTAAGCACACTCTATGCATGTATATCAAAGACATGGGACCCCCCCCCCCCCCCCCTCGCGTGTGTGTGCGGCACTGTGTGCTTGTGAAGACATTAAGAAAAACGTAATGTAAGCTCAGTAAAATACAGTAAGTACGACAGGTACAGTGGGCGTTTGGAGCAACCGTCTCTCATCGCGCCACTGAATGGACCAGTCTTCGAAAACGCATCATTGAGACGACCCGCCCGATCGGAGAAGACATCATTAATGGTTAATCTCCGTTAAGCGTAGATGGCGTCGTCCTCGTCGGGGCGAAGTGCGTTTCACAGGTCAAGGACGGCTATACATGTGAAAATGCACGTGTTACCAGGCTATACCTACTCCCATAGCAATAGCTTGTTCGCTGCGTCTTTGCGCTAGAAAACTTAAATACGCGCAAAAACGAGTAATGCTTTTTTTTACGAAGCTTTCGTCGCCTTGCATTTCCTGCGGCAAGTGCATGGGCCGCTGTGTCTTCCGCTGTGTGCGAGCGTGCAGCCGTCATTTGCCTTTACGTCAACAGATTCAGAATTGTACAGAATATTTCACCGCACTGCATAGTTATGGCATGTGTACGCATTTTAAGTAGTGCGTGCGAGTCATTTCTGCTTCACTTAGGCCGGTGCAAACAGGAAGTGGCCTTGTACCTCACAGAATCTCGACTGATTGGTGTACTAGTGATGCAGGAATGAACTCCGGTCTTGTTCAGTGCATAGTGCACATAATCAATTTCTCAGGACGCGTGAACTCCGACGAGAACTGTCAGCGTCTGCAACAAGAGTTTACTTACGCTGTACTGCGCACAGCAGTAATACATGCTTGTCGGCTGTCTGTTTCGTGCATTCTGTTGCGAGTCGGTGGAATTTCACTGCTGGCATCAACCCTTTCGTGTGTACATTGCTGGTTTGGGATTCCACAACACAACAGCAACTACCAGCCTTTCGTAATTGCTGGTTTGGGATTCAGCAACACAACAGTAACTACCAGCCTTCCGTAGGGGCGCAATCGCAAACGAGAGACGTTTTGCGCTGCAGACTATGGCTACGTTCACATTTGGGAAGCGGCAAGCGAGTGGAGAGGCCAAAGCGGCCGGAAAATCTTTTCCGCGCATGTCCAAGTTCACATTTGTTTTGCTACCACCGCGGCCGCGCTGCCGCTTTCGTCCACATCCATCTAGTCTGCGTACGTTTGTCGGCGTGGTGGCGCTCATTATCGCATTATTTCGAGCGGTATGTTCATTCACTGACCCACCCGTCATCAAAAGTGATCATCTTGTGCAATTTCGCGTGTCATCTGCGACCTTCGGTAAGTTCCTCGTTGGCGTTCTGTAATTCTCCTCACACGGGCGCGGTAGCGCTGTGTCACAGGTTGCTGCCTATAGGCGTGATTATATTTCTTTAATAGCTTTTATTTACAAGTTGTAATAACATTTCATCATTTCGTATTATTTTCGGCGCCTCCAGGACACGAAAGCGGCAACGGGAACGCCAAAGCTAAAACCCGGGCTGGCCCTTGTGTTGAGGCTCGCCGAAGCCTGCGCGTCCTACGTGAGACCTACGCTCCCAATCTATCGTCGCGACGAGAAAAGCACCCCGCGACTTCTGCAACATACCGTGCATGTGCGAGGAGAATTATGGAGCGCCAACGAGGAATCTGCCTAACTATTGTCTTCCATGGAAGTGGAAGAAGAAATGGCTTTTATACTTCTACCTACTTGTTTTCTAGAAATGGACAATGAATAAACGGAAGACAAGTAAACCTCGGAAACGGCAGTGGTGGGTTCGCCTGGCTTTGCAAAAGTGTAAGAAGTTACACTTTTACACGCCAAGGCTTCGATGCCGCACCTCCTGTCGTGCGACGTTGAATACTATCGCTGACAGTACGTTTGAGTGCCACTCTTGTCGTAGAGCAAGGGGTGGTTCTTGATCGCGTCGATCAGCATTACAGCGTACACTTTTGGTGCCATGTTCAATGTTACGACCGGAAGTTTACATGCTAGTGTAGCTTCTGGTCGAGCAGAACGACTTTCCGCCGCGTTTCCGCTTCGCCATGGCGAAAAAATTGGTCCCAGACCAATTTGGCTCGCCGCCTGTTTTTCTGCCTGTTTTGCCGCCTAGGCGGGCGGATTTTTGCAAGATTTTGCCGCTTCCGACAGCTTCGAGACCAAGATCCTACGCGAACGCGGCCTAACCGGCACCTAAAGGGAAGCGGCGGAAATGTATACCGGAAATTTCGACCACCTACGGACTTTAACGTGCACCTAAATCTAAGTAAACGGGCCTCGAGCATTTTCGCCTTCATCTAAAATGCGGCTGCCGCATTTGTTGCTTCATTTGTTGCGCATTTGTTGTTTCAGAATGCGGCCGCCACATTCGCGTCCAAAACCTCACAGAGTGTCAAGGCCTTGACAAACACCGTGACAGTTTTTTTCCATATGCAGACATGATTCGCTGTAAATTACCAACCCAAACGGAAGCGCCCAGGAATGAAAATGTGAAAGTAGCACCGGTTCCTTGAAATATGTCAGCGCGAAGCGACGAGAGAAAAGGGTGGGTTAGCGGGGGGGGGGGGGGGGGGCAAAAAATTTCGGGGGGGGGGGGGGTTGAACCCCCCCAACCCCCCCCTTGGCTACGCCACTGGTGACAATTCTCAAGAATTCCCATGAATGATCATGAAGCTCAGTGACCACTTCTTTGGAGGGATGGCGGTGCTATCTTTCCTCTTGAGTCGAGGTGTTGTGTTGACTAGAGGAACGTTCTTGAATACGGGCGTAACGCTCCGCTCCAACGCGGCAACCACTAGGCTGGTTGTTTACGATATGCGAATCACCGCGTATGAAGACTCACGACGCCACCTACAAGAAGAACGATGTGGCGTAGTAGCCGAGAGCGCGAGCCAGCGTCTTCATGTGTTGTTTCCCACGCGACGCCATCGTTTTACACAAGGCGCGCATCTGCTCCCGTTTCTCTAACCACGCGACGCCATCCTAAGCCCGCGCGCTGGCGTTGGCCGCTGACTTCACGCTCCCCCACTTCCAGCCGCTGCTCGAGGCTTCGCCCCGCTCCGCGAGAACGCCCACTCAGATAAACGGATCCGGCGGCTTTGAGCTTCCTATGCTAAATGTACGACAATAAAACTGCGAAGTTACAATGAAAAACTTGTAGCGTACGAACGGTACTGTGCTCGTACTGGATATTGTCAACGTGTAACTGTGATCACAATGAGGGCTACAGTTAAAAAAAAAGGTTGCCTATGCGTAGTTCTTAGTTTAGCTGTTAGTTGTTATTATTTATATATGAACACTTCAGCGAGAGATCTCTTTCATTAAGCAGGTTGGTCGCAGAACCGATGACAGCAAATCAGGCAACCGATGACACCCCAATGCGGAACTAAGTTGATCAGGCGCGAAGGCGTGCTTGGCAAAAGGGACGTCCCCTCGTTTATACGACGCCACCGACGGGACGAGTAAGGCACGGCCGGCGCCAGGAGGTCCAAGGTGTTCATGAGAAAAATTAACTACCGCAACTTCGCGACACCACACCCCTACGGAGTACGACTAAGCTTGTGAGCGAGCTAGCTTTACTTCTACATGGCTGATACCACTGGTACTCACGAAAAATAATTTTGAAGAATGCTGGTGGCCATATTTTTTTGTGACAGTGCCATCCCCCTATCAGCGAGGGGGCGATACAGAAATCTGAGGGGGGGGGTCAGGACATCCGGACATCCCCCCTGGATCCGCGCCTGCCCGCAACCCGTCCGAATGGCGTACCCCTGATGACAAGCCGATCTGCTTCCACTGCTGTCGCATCAGCCACGTCGCTCGTCACTGCCGCAACCGATGGCCACCACCTGCTCGGCCGTACGCTGACGCTTATTCCCGTACCTTTCGACCTACTATTCCTTATGCTGTGAGGTACCTCCGAGACTCCCACGTCCACTTCGCCAGCCGCCCGACAGATGGCAACACCTGTCTGGCATTCTCCACTGCTTTCCCGGCTTTAGCTTGGAGAGCAGAGCTGAGGAGTGAGGGAGCTGCCCCGCTGCCATGTAGGACTGTTGTGTTGAGTCGTGCTGGCGCGCGCTAGCCCTTGTATTGTTCTGTATGCCTAGCCAACATTAATAAAGACGTCAACCTGCGTCGACGTTACTGCCTTCATGCCCAGCCTCAAGCATCTCGCCCCAGCCTCGCCCTCGCAATGCTACCCGCCATGAACCCGCTGCCGCTGATGCCCGATCTCCGAACCTTCGCTACAGCCTCTCGCCCTTACCTCGACGCCATCAGTCTCGTTCGCCCCAACCCCGCCGCTTTTCTTCGCCGCCCATCGCCTCCCGGGTCTAGCCGGAAAACTAGCCACTGCAGCTTCTGGAGTTGAAGCTGCGTTGTCGACCCTGCCCTCAAATCCTCTGCTCACGTTGCCTACGAACCAAAACCTTCTTGACGTTGACGTTGACGGCTATCCTGTCACTGAACTGATTGATACAGGAGCCCATATTTCTGTTATGAGTGCTGCCTTCCGACGACGACTCAGAAAGCTCCTCACCCCAGCGTCGGCACGCGTCGTCCGCGTTGCGGATGGAGATACTGTCCCTACCGTCGGCATGTGTACGGCCCGTGTCAGCATCGCCGGCCGCCACACTCCTGTCCTCTTCACTGTACTTGCTCATTGCCCCCACGACCTAATTCTCGGCCTCGATTTTCTCCCTGCGCATTCTGCTCTTATTGACTGCTCTGCCAGTACCCTTCACCTTGAGTTGCCGATCCTCGCAGAACCTCCTGATGCACCCCAGTGCCGCTTACGCCTCACCGGCTTTATTCGCCTGCCACCAAAATCATTAGCATATATTGAACTGATGTCTTCCCCACCTGTTCCTGATGGCGAGTACCTCGTCACTCCTCTGCCCGACATTCCACTACAGTATGAGGTCACCGTGCCTCACAGTATTCTTACTATCACTGATAACTGCACTCGCATGCCTATCTTTAACTTTGGATTGGCAAAGCAAATTCTCCCGCAAGGTATTTGCCTTGCCAACGTTGGTTGCCTCGGCGACCAAGTCGCAGCTTTATCAACCGATGGTTCTTCCGAACATGGCGGGCCCTTCGCGCCAGCTTCGGGCGCCGATCCCAACATAAAAAAATGGTTGCGGCAGACCTGTCCTCTACACAGGCTGAAGACCTTTGCCAAGTGTTATCGTCGTACCGAGATATTTTCGACTTCGACGATCGCCCTTTAGGCCAGACGCTCGCGGTGAAGCATCGGATTCCTACTGGCGATGCTACGCCTATTCACCGACGACCATATCGAGTTTCTGCGTCGGAACGCCGAGTAATTCAAAATGAAGTAAACAAAATGCTAGATAAAGACATCATTGAGCCTTATTCGAGTCCCTGGGTGTCACCTGTGGTGTTGGTTAAGAAGAAGGACGGCATGTGGTGCTTCTGTGTGGACTACTGTCATTTGAACAAAATACTAAGAAGGACGTCTACCCACTCCGACGTATCGACGACGCCCTTGACTGCCTTCATGGTTCCAGCTATTTCTCTTCTATTGATCTTCGCTCTGGATACTGGCAGATTGCTGTTGACGATATGGACAGAGAAAAAACCGCATTCATTACACCTGATGGCCTATACCAATTTAAAGTAATGCCGTTTGGATTATGCAATACCCCTGCCACCTTTGAGCGTATGATGGACTCCTTGCTCCAGGGTTTTAAATGGTCCGCGAGTCTCTGTTACCTTGACGACGTCATCATCTTCTCGCCAACGTTCGACACTCACCTTGAGCGTCTAACAACTATACTTGATTTATTTCGAAAGGCGAAGCTGCAACTCAACTCGTCGAAATGTTGTTTTGGGCGCCGCCAAATTACTATTCTGGGCCATCTCGTCGACGCTTCCGGAGTACAGCCTGATCCCGACAAAACTCGCGCTGTCCGAGACTTCCCGGTTCCGAAGACAGCCGCAGATGTTCGTAGTTTTGTTGGGCTATGCTCGTACTTTCGTCGTTTTGTTCAAGATTTTGCGGAAATTGCTAGACCCCTCACTAATCTGCTGAAGAAAGGCGTACAATTTTCGTGGGGTACTTCAGAAGCCACCGCCTTCTCTCGTCTCGTCACTCTTCTCACCTCACCACCCATTCTCGTCCACTTCGACCCTGATGCCCCTACAGAATTGCGTACAGATACCAGCGGTCATGGCGTAGGTGCCGTCTTAGCCCAAGCGTCAGCGTGGCCAGGATCGCGTTATTGCCTATGCAAGCCGCCTCCTATCGCCATCGGAGCGCAACTATTCCATTACGGAAAGGAAATGTCTTGCTGTGGTCTGGGCAGTTGCGAAGCTCCGGCCTTACCTTTACGGTCGTCCTTTCTCCGTAGTCCCTGACCATCATGCCCTCTGCTGGCTCTCATCGCTAAAAGATCCTACAGGCCGGCTTGGGCGATGGGCTTTGAGGCTACAAGAGTTTTCATATTGCGTGGTGTACAAGTCTGGCCGCCTGCACCAAGGCGCTGACAGCTTGTCGCGTTACCCTGTTGACGACTCTGACTCCTCCAATATTGACAGTGCTGCTTCCGTTTTCTCAGTATCCAAGCTCCTTAATTTCGCCGACGAGCAACGTCGTGATGCCTACATCAGAGCACTCATCGACCATTTTGAACACGCTCCGGCCGATGCTACTCTACGCCTCTTCATCCTCCGCGATGGTACTCTATCCCGTCGTAACCTTCATCCGGACGGCTCGGAGTTCCTACTTGTAGTACCTAAACACCTCCGCTCAACCGTTCTAGAAGAGCTTCATGACGCTCCAATGGCAGGACACCTTGGCGTATCTCGAACCTATGACCGAGTACGTCGTCGTTTTTTCTGGCCGGGCCTTGCACGTTCCGTACGGCGTTACGTCGGCGCTTGTGAGCTTTGCCAACGACGCAAGAAGCCTTCCCAGCTTCCCGTTGGTTACCTGCAGCTGCTCGACATCCCTGCCGAGCCCTTCCATCGTGTCGGCTTAGACCTTCTCGGACCATTTCCGAAATCTACATCAGGAAACAAGTGGATTGCCGTCGCTGCGGACTGCGCGACCCGCTACGCCATAACACGCGCTCTTCCGGCCAGTTGCGCTACTGATGTTGCGAACTTCCTCCTAATTTTGATGCGTGGTGCTCCGCGTCAAATGCTCACCAACCGTGGCCGTACCTTTTTGTCCAAAGTCATTGACGACATCATGCGTGCCTGCTCAATACAGCATAAAATTACCACCTCCTACCACCCACAAACGAACGGCCTCACTGAACGTTTGAACCGCACCCTTACAGACATGCTATCGAAATACGTTTCCGCCGACCACCGTGACTGGGACCTGGCTCTACCTTATATTACCTTTGCGTACAACTCTTCCCGTCTTGAAACTGATGGCTTTTCCCCGTTTTACCTCTTGTATGGCCGCGAACCGACGCTACCACTAGACACTGTGCTTCATTCCACCACAGCTTCAACTAGCGATTGTGCCCGTGATGCAATCGCCCGTGCTGACCATGCTCGCCAACTTGCGCGTGCTCGTCTGCAAGTGTCTCAAGACAAACAGAAGCAACGCTACGACCTCCGTCACTGTGATGTGCATTTTGCGCCCGGCACCCTCGTGTTGCTTTGGTCACCATCGCGTAAAGTTGGCCTTTGTGAAAAACTGCTCTCCTGTTACACAGGCCCATATCGCGTGCTCCGCCAAGCGACCGATGTCACCTATGAAATCGTTCTAGCCACGCCCACTACGTCCTCCGCTGTGATATTGTCCACGTCGCCAGACTCAAACCCTACACCTCTCCAAGCGCCTTGGATCTTTAACAGCACCGTGACGGCGCTTTTGCCGTTGGGGGGGGGGGGGGGGGGGTAGTATAACGATATCATCTAGAGATGCTCAAGAGACGAGTCACCGTGGGAAAGACGATGAAGTGTGTCTGGGCTTTTGGCGCGAGCAAGGTGTCGGCCTGGCGATTTGGTTCCAGTGCAAATATATTGTAAATAGCCTCTTTCGTGTGTGTCTTTCCACACGTAATATTTCAATGTGTACGCAGGCCAGAATTTATGATATCTTGAAAGAGAAAGAGGTAGCCAACTAACAATTATGTCTAATGATAGCCTATGTCTAGAGAATCAATATGTTGCTGTATGTTCAACTCGCTACAAATTGCTTTGCGCACTTTTTTGACGCTGAAAAAGGCCTGCAGACTTCAGTGACCTCTTCGGCAGAGTCTTTTATCAACAGTGTGTGAAATGCACATGAATGATATGTGTTTCATCATTGCTTCTCTTTCCTGTAGGTAATGCTAGCGACTTATTTAAAAAAACTTATACAACATTTATTGGGGATGGAAATATCGAAACGTGCATGCAGAGGCCAGAAATATATATAATTAACTTACTAACCGAAGTTAGGCCAAGCCGGATTCATTCGAAATCAGAATCAACAGCAGCCATGCTCAGCAAAGCTTCTACTAGGACTCCGAAAAAAAAGAGGCTGCAGTTTTGCCGGAAAGGCGAAAGCGAAGCATAAGACTAGTCCCAGTGAACTATTAATGTACCATAGATGTCTATAGAACATCGTGTTTGAGACATTGCGCACATCCTATAGATATCTATATTTCTCCAAACAACATTACAAATACGTACCATGGATAATCAAGTCCCATCCAGATCACGTTGCTGTAATGTTGAAAGGATGTCGCAGCTGGACATAAGTAACCTCTAATAGATGTTCTTTTTGGGGATGCAGGAGGTCCATAGAACATCTAGTGGATCTTTCCTGTTGACGCTATAATGAACTGCATACCTGCAAGTGCCACAGCAGATGTACTATCGAATACAAATGAAATGCGAACAGCAGAGTGTGTGGCCAATATATATATATATAAGTCGGTTATAACATAAGAAGACAGGAGACGCGCCCCGCCCTGACTACTGAAGCGCAGCAGCCGATTTCCACCGCGACTAAAGAAATAGTCCCGCTGACGCGACTCGGCCCAGAAAATCTATTCTGGACACGCATGGCGGCTGCACGGCCACCATTATCCACCATCTTGGTTGTCTCATTGGCTGTCAAGAGGTCATGTGTTTTGAAATTTGTGCCGGGCAATGGTAGTTTTGCAAAACGCAATTTTGCGTTTTCATCAGAATGACGAAACATGACGTGAAGCTCCAAATTTTATCGACTAATACTTTTTTTGCGGTCCTTGGTACTGTTGCGGCTCGAGGTGACGTTTGGGCCAAGAATCCAAGCCCATCGATGAGTACATCAGGTAGAAGGAAATAGGAAAATTTTTCATTTACATTATGTACACTGGGCCCTGGTACGGAAGCCCACTCCATCAGGAGCATATTCAACGTCTCAGTTCGTATCAGGTCACGTCAACACCTCCCCCACTGCAATCCCTTCGTCTTCCCTAGCAGACTCGACTGGGGAATCTGCTGACCTTGGTGTGGCCAATCAGAGGGGTTGTCGTGTTCACCCCAACTCCTCCTCTACTGTTCGCCTTTTGCTGCCACTGCGTGGTCTTCTGGGAAACCGAGATCGTTGTGGCTCCCACGGCAGCAATTCCTGGAAGCTGGCCTCTCGCCTCAATCCGGTTAACTCTTCATGGCCGACGCTGATGAAAGGCGCTGCCTCGTGGCAACATCCAAAGGTGCGCACTCCCGATTCGGGACGCTTGTCAGCTTTCACCGTCGGTGTCGACCACTGTCGCCGTCTGGGCAACGCTGATGAAAGGGGCTGCCACGTGGTAAATGTCCAAGGTATACCTAGGACCAGGCTGAGAGGCAACAGACTTCCCCGCCGACCTGAGGGTGACCAGCTGTCAGGTTGCCCGAAGCGTCGAGGTTCCCTTTAGCGGTGATGGCCGACGACCTGTTGCAGCTGGGATTCCAGCCCTCGCGTGTTGCGGCCTTCTTCCTAGGCAAACACAAGCACACACCCACACACACACACACACTCTGGCCGGCGTGCCGAGCCACACGCCTACCGGACGCTATGATCCCCGCATCGCTTTGCAAAATTTTACCCCTCTCTCTGTCTCTCTCCATTTCTAGCGTGGTCAGCCCTCGGCAAGACAAAAGTTAGTTGCCTATGTTAATAATGTCGATAGCGATCCGTACAAACACTCCCCTTTTTTTTACCGAATTGTTGTTTAAAATCCCCGACTCAAACCGTCTGCATTCTTATTCTGGCTCCCTTTCCTATACTTGCACTTCGAAGTTGTATTCCTGCAGAATGAGACTCCATCTCAACAGTCTCATGGTTTTTCCCGACATTTGCTTCAGCCATGCAAGAGGGCAATGATCGCTCTCGACCGTAAATTTCGTGCCTTGAATATAGCATCCTAGCTTTTGAATGGCCCATACAATACACAAACACTCTTTCTCAGAGGTGCTGAATGCCTCTTCTCACGGTGAGGGTTTTCGACTAAGATACAGCACGGGGTGCTCTTCACCGCTTTCGTTAAGTTGGGAAGGATGACACCTGCAGAATGAATTCGCGGCGAAAGTCGGGCGAGACAAGCACAGGCCGTGAAGCCAAAGCATAATTCAGATTCTGGGAAGCCTCTTCCCTATCAGCGCTCCAAGCGACCACTTCTGCTCCACGCTTCCGGAGGCTGTCAGCGGACTGGCAAGCTCCGAATAATTTGGAATATAGTGCTGGTAATACCCGACCATTCCCAGAAATGACCGCACATCTTTTTTTCATTACTGGCCTTGGAAAGTTAGCTATTGCCGCCACTTTGGCTTTCATCGGTTCACGTTTTCCCTGTCCTATTTCGTGCCCCAAATACGTGACACGGGCCTGCCCGAACTGACACTTTTCGGCCTTGATACTCAAGCCCGCCCCTCTGATTCTTTCAAGCACCGTCTGGGTATGTTGCAAATGAGACTCCCAATCATTAGAAAACACGGCCACATCATCCAGATAGGGCAGCGCGAATTCTTCCAGCCCTTCAAGCACCTGATCCATCAGTCTTGAAAAACAGAACGGCGCGTTCTTCAAGCCGGAACTGATGGTAACGGGCTGGTAAACCCCGAAAGGTGTTACAAAGGCCGCGTAGCGACTGGCTCGTTCTGTTAAGGGCACCTGCCAGTAACCCCTGACTAAGTCTAGGGTTGTAATGAATGTAGCTCTGCTTACGAGTTCTACCCTCTCCTCTATATTTGGCAAGGGGTAGATTTGGTCTTTCGTGATGGCATTTTGCTTTCGATAATCCACGCATGGCCGTGGATCTTTCCCTGGTACCTCAACTAGCATTAGAGGGGAGCAATATTCGCTATGTGCTTCCTTGATCACACCAAGACGAAGCATCCTTTTTACTTCTGCCTTCATTATGTCTAGCTGCCGCCGTGATAGGCGGTACGCTTTTGACTTAAAAGGCACTTCCGTCGTTAGCTCAATGTCATGTTGTGTCAAATGAGTCACTCCTAACTTTTCCCCAAAACAATCCACGTAATCCTGAGTAAGACTCCTCAAATCTTCAACTTTCTCTGTACTTAACGCCTCCTTGTTAACTGCTTGTGTTATTACTTCTTCCACACTAGGGCCCGTTTTCCCACGAAAACAAGGTAACTCTAGAGGAACGTCCTCTGAAACATTCATAGCTATGCTGACAATTGCTGCTCGCTCAAAGAAGGGTCTCATTAAGTTTACATGATAAACTCATTCCTCACGTCTACGTCCAGGCAACCTCACGGTGTAATTCAGCTCTGAAATGCGATCAATAACCTCGGCGGGTCCCTCCCAGTGGACTTCCAGTTTAGCTTGGCGATTTGGCCGCAAGATCGTCACTTTGTCGCAAATTTCAAATGATCGCTTCCTAGCATTTCTGTCATAATATCACTTCGAAGCGTCTTTCGCTGCTTCTAGGTTACACTTCACAATCTCACGAGACTTATGCAACCTTTGCATTAGGTCCAACACATACTCGACCACACTTTTGGGCACGCGATCGTCCTCCCATAGCTCGCGAATTAGCCTTAGGAGACCTCTACGATTTCGTCCATATACCAGCTCTGCCGGGGCAAGCCCTGTTCCTTCGTGTGGTACCGTGCGCAGCGCAAAAAGCGTGCCCAGTAGGCAACAGTCCCAGTCACACTTCCTTTCATGGCAAACCGCTCTCAAAACTTTCTTGAGGACGGTAGCCACTGTAAGGACGGCGTGCCCTCTCTTTACGCTGTTGCTCTGAGGATGATAGACCGAGCTACGCAAAATTCTGATGCCGCATTTCTCGAGAAATGTTGTCATAAATGCGCTCATGAAAACTGTTCCCTGGTCTGATTGCATTTCTGCCGGGAGACCGAGGCGTGAAAAAAATGGAAGGTAGAGCATCCACTACCTCGACCGAAGTTACCTCTTTTAAGGCAATTGCCTCAGGAAACTTTGTTGCAGGGCACAATAAGGTGAGAATGTATCAGTTTCCCGCTTTTGTTTTTGGCAACGGCCCCACCAAATCCGCAACAACTCTGCGGAAGGGCTCTGAAATAATGGGCACCTTAACCATTGGTGCTTTCCATTTGTCGTTAGATTTGCCTGCTCTCTGACAAGTCTCACAAGTGCGGACGAAATTCTGCGTACGACTGATCCCCGAATGTGATTTGTGTACGACTTCCATCAAACGACGAGCAAGGATACTTGGAATTACGATCCTGTCACCACGGTAAAGCAAGTCGTGTACAATGGATAGTTCTGCACGTACATGAAAATATGGCATTAGCTCCGCTTCCAGAGATTTTGTATCAGGCCAAGAGGATAAAACAAAGTCCATGACTTTTGCGATTGTACTGTCAGATGCACTCTCCGCTTGTAATTCTGCAATGGTTAACATCGGAGAAAGAAGGCAAACAAACTCATCTTCGGCAACCTCATTGGTTTCTCCTTGCAAAGACAGTCGAGAGAGCGCATCAGCCACCACATTATCGCTTCCCTTACGGTACTCTACGGTGTAGTTGTAAGAAAGTCGCACTGACCAACGTGTAATTCGCAATGGCCGATGTCCAACACCTTCGGTTGACAGCAAGGTGACAAGAGCACTGTGGTCGGTTCGCAAGACAAAGGGGCGACCCCAAAGGTACACGTGCCAATGTTCACAGGCCCAAACACATGCTAAGGCTTCACGTTCGCCTGCAGAGTACTTCCTCTCTTGTGGGCTCAAGGTACGGGAGGCAAAGGCAACCGTCTGTAGAATTCCCTTGTTATATTGTTGCAGCACAGCGCCCAGTCCATACCCGGAGGCATCGGTCGTGACGATGGCGGGTAGGTTCGGGTCAAAGAAATGTAGAACCTTGCAAGTTGTCAGCAGTGATTTCAAACGGACAAAACTCTCTTCGGCAGCTGGCATCCAAGCAAATGGCTCGTTGCCTCGAAGCAATGCCCATAAAGGTTCCACAACATCCAAAAAATGGGGAACGAACTTGGAATAAAATCCCGCCAGACCAAGCAGGGAACGAAGTTCATTGATGTTTGAAGGCGCCGGAGCTTCTTTCATCGCTTGGATAGATGATGCTAGTGGAAAGAGTCCTTTGCCGTTCACAACATGTGAACCAGAAACCCAGAAACGTTAGTTCCGTGACGTCGAAAATGCACTTCTGGTTGAGTTTCAGGCCCGCTTTAGAAAGTCGTTGCAAAACGATGCAAAGATATGAAAGATGGTCTTCTCGAGAACGACCATATACGATAATGTCATCGATGTGGAAAAGTACACCTTTGCACCCTTTCAGTATGAGATGCATCATCTTTTGAAATGCTGACGGGGCTGAAGCCAAGCCGAAACATACTCTCCTAAAACGAAAAAGCCCGTCGTGCGTGATGAAGGTAGTGAGATCACGACTCTCAGGATCAAGCTCTAGTTGTTTGGTAGGCAGATGCCAAATCCAGCTTCGAGAATCGCTTGGCACCAGCTAAGCTGTGCAGCAACTCGTCTGTCTGTGGTAGTGGAAAGCTGTCAACAATTATAGCTTTATTGGGCTCTCGCAGATCAACACACATTCGTATTGAACCATCCTTCTTGCGAACAACCACTATAGGAGAAACCGGTTTCACTCAGAGGCGTCAACGCACTCGATTATGTCTTGGGCTTCAAGTTTCTGCAGTTCAGCCGACACTTGTTCACGAAGGGTAGGTAAAAGCTCTGTTCAGCTCTGTGTAGGCAAAAATTTAAAAATGGAATTCTGCAGCATAGTCTAGTGATTGCGACTTCAAGTGATCGCGTTTGACAGAGTTTGCTATTCCAATAATGCGACAAGTGCTGAAAATCTGAGGAGTTTGTTAAAGAAGGGGCGTAAAATTCACGCAGTGTCATTTTTCTCCAAAATCTAGCCCCTATGAAGAAAGCTGAAACCAGTAGGATTTGAATTACCTGGCCATTCAGGGACGCTTTCGCCAACGAATCTGCCATTTTGTTTAGAAATAGGCCCTTATGCCCTGGTACCCACACCAATCTAATCAAAGCTAAGTGAGGGGGCACTAACGATCTGAAAGCTCGCAAAACCGGGGAATTATCGGAAGCTGTGAGGGAGGAGCACAGAGATAAAACCGTCACGACCACTGTGGAACGTGTTGATGTGTTCAGTTTACGGAGGGCTACAACGACAGCTAAAAATTCCTCTGGAAAGATAGGTACGAAGTCTGGGAGGCGAAGAGAGAACAACCAATCAAGAATAGGAGAAAATATTTTAATTCCACAATTTTCTTCATTTTGGGAAGCGTCAGTGGCAATAATTGTCTCGATCGGAACGTGCAAAAAGTAATCATTTAAGATTGAGCTTAGCATGCGGTAAGATAATGCCTTTGCATTTATAGGAAAAATATCATCATACTGAATTTTAATGGAATTGGTGTTGTAAACAACAGGACTCACCTCACGAATTTGTATGTTTAATTTATCTAGGAGAGCTTGAATAAAAATAATTTATGGTGTGTGGAATCGCGGCCAGTAGAAGCCGAAAAACAAGTCTGGCTGGGAGATAAAAACTGTTTGTGAACGCCTTAGGGAATTCATATAGTCTTAAATATGACTGTACAGCTAATAATCGAAACCTCGTAACAAGAGATGGCATCTTAGCTTCCAGATGTAAAACTTCATTTGCTACAAATTTAGGTAGCCCTCAACATTGTCGCAAGACCTGCCTCTCCAGAAGAACAAGGGGGCGAAGTTTATAGGCAGGAGCTCCAGAGTACAGTACACATCCAAATTCCAATACCGGTCCAACATACATGCGGTATATTGTTAAAAGCGTTGCTCTTCGCATTCCTGATCAACTATTACTCAGCCTACGCAGCAAGCCAACCGCACGAACACCTTTTGCTGCAATATAGTCAATGTGCGCCTTCCAAGACAGTGAACCGTCACATATCACGCCAAGATACTTGACTGTCTCTACTTGTGGGATAATATTTAGATGATAGGAGAGGGAAATATATATGGGGTCCTTTAATGGAAAGGCTAGCACTGAGCATTGGTAATGCAATGCAACCAATGTTCCTTAATTTCTTCCCCTCTAAAACCATCATACGATGGTTTTAGAACGTCTTGAGTGGCACCTGGAAGGCCTTCAACTTTTACCCGAGACAATGATAGGCTTCAGAAAACATGTTAGCACTCAGGACGCTATGCTGAGGATCAAAAACCAGGTGTTTGATTTACCAAGTACAGCTCAGCTAAGAACAATCGTAGGGGTCGATATGCAATGAGCTTTTGATAGTGTCACCCACCACGCAATTTTAGAAAACCTCAAGGCGACTAAACCTGGGCCTAGAGTATACAACTTTGTTAAAGACTTCCTAAGTGAAAGGACGGTTAAAGTGAAACTTGAATATGTGTCACCTAGCCATCCGATCACGCGCGGAACACCCCAAGGTTCTATTCTCTCGCCGACTTTATTTAACATTGCGATGATGAAGCTACCCGCATTACTAGAACAAATACCAAACCTAGAACATAATCTGTACGCCGATGATATAACTATTTGGTGCTGTCGAGGATCACCAGGATGGCAAGAACACATTATTCAATGTGGACTAGATACTATACCTGACTACGCCGAAACACTAGGGCTAGAATGTTCCCCTCAGAAATCAGAATATATTGTCATTAGTGAAGACGTTAGCAAGCGAGCCGAAGAATATAAAAATTTAATCAAACTTCGAATGAAAGACGCAGTCTTACCCCACAAGAATACCACAAGAATCCACGGCTTTTTCTACAGGACAATGGTAAAGCATCAACATGGGTGCAGAAGCTGACCGTACAACTGGAACAGATCCTTGCAATGATGCGTAGAATAACTAGACAAAGGAGAGGAATGAAAGAACGTGAACTTCGTAAGGTTATAGAAGCCTTGATCTTTTCTAGGATAATGTACTATCTACCATACGCTAAGATAACCAGCACTCAGTGCAAAAAGATAGACATTATAATTAGAAAGTGTGCTAGACTTGCCCTGGGAGTTCCTAAGTTTGCACCTAACCATAAAATTGAAGCAACCGGCCTCTTTAACTCACTAGAAGACAGAATAGACATGCACAATCAAGCACAAATACAGAGACTTAAATCATCTACTAATCAGGGTCGACGAATACTGAATAGATTGGGGTACGAAACCGCTAACTTACCCCCAATTCCACCGAAACTACCACCGTGGGATGATCTGCCAAGGATAACCGTAGATCCCATTCCAAAAAATATGCACCCGGGAAAGAATAGAAATAGGCGCTCAAAAAGAACAAGTGTAATGCAGAGGACAGAGGATAAAAGCACGTACTACACAGATGCCAGTCATAATGCCGAAATCAGCAAAGCAGCGGTCGTGGGCCATGACTCGACGCTTGTGAAAAATTACTTGGGAGTCCCAACGCCTCACGACGTGGAATTGCTGGCAGTAATGCTCGCCATAACGGAAATGACACATACATCTGACACGATCACAATCCGAACAGACAGTCAAAGCGCTTGCAGAGACATTCAAGATGAGACCTTCCTTACCACATACGCACAAAGCTCCACATGTACATGCATGCTCACCCCCTACTACGCATACGTATACAATGGGTTCCAGGCCATCAAGGATTGCGAGGAAATGTAAGAGCACACCAGCTCACCCGCGCAGAAAATCCGGGACCTCCTATCCTTTGGCTCGTCGAAGATACTTACAATCCCAGAAAAGAGCAGAAGATGCAGCGGAAAGAAAGGATACATATTTTGAAGTCCTCGCAGGGAAGCATCAACAATTCTCAACACACCATCCTACACGCATTCGAGAGAGGATGCCTCAATCATACGAAAAGCACAAACACACACATTACTCACCACCACACTATACGCATTATATTAACAGGGACCCAGGCTCCCCCACTTGTAAACAGTGCGGGGCCTATCCATCAAATAAACACATCTTGTGGGAGTGCCCTGCAAACGCCATGCTTAAAAAGGCAATAATTTCCAAATTACCATACAACCAGCGTCCTGGCAGCTGGGAGGAGTGGACCACTCCCCCATGAAGGTTTGAAAAACTGTGGTGGCCGCTTCTGGTGCAGCACGTCAAGAACGTTCTGGGCCAGGAGGCATGCATGAGCCTACCAGGAGGCCCGGACTTGGGCTTTAGTTCCTTCGGGGCTAATAAATGCTATTTCTCTCTCTCTCTCTCTTCCGCTCTTCTTCTTCTTCAGTGATCGCCAGCGATCTTCTTCTTCACCAGCTGATCAAAGCCAAAAACTGGTCTGCTTCTTCGCTGGCGCCCGTCAATGCAGGTGCCGGCGCATGCTGCGTGGATTAGCGCGCGTCTTCGGCTTTCTAATTATGTACTACATGTTGCAAAGTGTGGCAATATATATATATATATATATATATATATATATAGAAAAATGAGACGCACAACTTCGCGGTTCTCTTAGGTTTATTTACCCAACAGTTTCGGTCGGTGGACCGACCTTTATATATATATGCATATATGGGTGGGGTTCGGAATGTTGGTCAAGCCCCCCCCCCCCGGATAAAAGAAAACTTTCCGCCTATGATCTGACTCAATGCGCGACGCGAATTGTGTAGTATTTTCTGGAAGACACGCAGGCACCAGCGATTACTCTGATCCTTCGACGACTCGTGTAAGAGCCGACGCGTTTGACTCGCTGATCAGATTTTCGACGATTGCAGACTCTGCTCGCCGCTGTCGTTGTGCTTGACTGTTACTTGTTTTTCTGGGTACAGGTTCGCCTAATAAAAAGTTAGTTTAATGACACATTTAAAAAAAATAAAGAAATGGCGAACAAAACCCAGTACCACCATTGATACGAAAATCATGTGCACTGCTCGAGCAAGCGTGATGCTGTGAAAGAACGTCGCAGTTCCGCTCGAAAGGCGAAGCATCGATTGCGATAGCAAATTAGTGGACAGCTATACGAAGTACGAATAGTAGTTTTATCGGCCGTACAAATTTGCAAACATAGGCATACTAACTAAATTAACAAGCATGGTGTCACGCGCGCACAAGCAAACATGAACGCATCTCACTCGATGACAGCGGAAACTCGCTGTCAAAACTCTGGAGTAAGCGCGGCATCAGCAGCGAGTGAATTGACCTTCGTGCTGCGTCTCGCATCAACACGAACTATGAAGCGAAAAGACAGCGCACGGTGTCCCCGACGTAGGTGGCTTTCAAGATACGGCGGTCCGGGTGTGCTCCTCTCCCTGGAGTGTTGCGCGCGACGGAAGACGGCGTGCTTCCTTCCCGCTTTCCTCCATTGGGTGCGCGAGATTGAGCCGCGAATGCCGGCTCCGCTCGCACACTTTCATTCGCACATACAACATACGGCGACCGCCCTTGGACTTTATACGGAACCTCACGGCGACGGCAGAAATACGCCTGGAGTGTCCTTATAATTGCTATCGCAATAAAAACTTTAGATAACAAATTTAATACAGTCCTATTCGACTCGACCCTTGAATATTCAGAATAGTCGTCACCCAATTAGGTCTTCGAATGAAACAGTCAAATTTAAAAATACATTTTTTTCCCAATTCTTTTCTAATACTTTATTGTTGACTGTAAATGATGAAACATGAAATTAAAGCAATGGCCACAGTTAATGGCCACAGTTAATGTGATATTTTTTATCACATTCACTGTGGCCATAACATACCAGAGCACGCTGCGTCTCAGGTAGCCATACTCTTCTAGCTAAACCCAATCACTCATAATAAAATGTTCAGATGCAGCATTTGGCAGTACTCGGTACTATTTGTAGATGCAGCACTTGTGTCCTCTCATCGAATTAAATCAGAATACATTTCCTTGCAACATACTTTATACAATAGCGGCAGTATCTTCCGCAACAATCTGAAGGAGAAAAAATGAGCTTTTTTTTCACTCTGCTGTTACTGCAAATGACACACGTCTTTGATCGCGACGGTATACACATATATTAATTGGTTCACCAAGCTTACCTTTATAAACTTTACATTATAATGCACGACTGCGTATTCTCTTAAGAGCCCAGATTTCACAAACAACCTGCCGAGTTGTTCCTAATGCTCCCTTTGTGCTTTTAATAAAGCGCAATTTATAATATGCAGTGTAATGACAGCAACTTCGGTTGTCAATACCAGGATGATAAAATTGTTTGATCTTAACGGTGAGAAGGCTGTGCATGATTCACAAACTGTTTAAAAATTTTTCAATTCACTTCTGGCACTACAGTAGACCTCCATTAATTCGACTTCGGTTAATTCAGTCACGACCAAAGGTCCCGTCTGGCACCCATACATTTCTGTGGGACCAAACTAGCTTTCTTTATTTCTATTCTGCGGCCTTGAACTCCCATTTAAGTGAATCCTGCGATCTCCTGCTCAGCAACACACCACCACCACCAAAGGGGACGTTTAAATTAAGGCAAGAGGATGAACAAATCATCATCATCATCATCGGCCTATATTTATGTCCACTGCAGGACGAAGGCAACTTCCTTCGCAGTGCGGCTGCGGCACAAGACCAGCTTCTTCATCCGAGACATGCTTTACACTACCGCATGCACAGCCGATTAAGTTTTCGCCAACTGGTCGCCAACAAAATATTCCGTCTATCACAATGTAGCCGGCAAGCCGCGGCAGAATCGCTCTTCATCCTCGACAGCTTCCGCCATGTTTGTGACATACGGCAGGCATTACCAAATACTGACTGGAAACTTGCCACTGTCGTTGAAAAGTGTACAATCATTGCATTCTACCGGTGCTAACAACTTGGAGGTTAACAACGAAGCTCAAGACAACTTACAGATGAACAAATATTACAGCATTATCTTGGCACATATTAAAATTAATGACAGCATAGTCCGGTTGTGCAACAGATTTGAATAACAAAGTGACTGTTACAGCCACACTTATAAGCAATTACTTATGGGGCTGACGGCTGCCCAGGTGGTGCTGCAAGAACACCGCTAAACAGCGCCCCAACCACGCGTCCCTTGGTTTCCAGTACAAAAGGCGCACGTATGCTGCTGAAAGCACAGCAGCACACTGGAGCAGCCAGTTTCGCTTTTGCTGCATTATGGATTCCAGCAAATAATGGACACTGAAAGCTTCTTCAGGCCAGGCACTCTTCAGAGAGGAAATAAATCTGCAACACCAAATACATTTACGACGTGTAAGAGATCGAAGACATTGTTTCGGCAAACTGAAACTCGAAAATGTAGCGAGTATGATACGACGCTGAGATCCAGGGAAGTTCTGCGAGGCATGTTCATGCGATTACTGATAATAATTTAAGAAAGCCAGAACGATAGAGTGATCTGCAATAAACTATGTCGGGGATTAAAGGTCGAACAATGACGGCTGGCCGCATTTGATCGGGCCGCCTTGGGTCCCCCGTGTCTTGCCCGTAGCAACACAAACAATAAATCGCACAAATACTTTCGGAGCATGCACGACAGTTGCATGTACTGTTTGGCATTTGTCTTCCATAAATAAATTGTGTCAGTGCGTGGTGGCAGTTCGTCATTTTGGTAGGTTAGCTCCACTGTGAAACTGCATTGGTCAAGGTGTTCTCTGGCCTTGGCGAGGTTTGAACACAATGCTCTATTCACAGCACCATGAGGAGAGTCACAAGCAGCCACAGTTGCTGCATGTTGCTTGGTGCAGTGGTACAAGAAAATTGAAGCTTTCTTTTGGTAGTGTTTACAGTGGCTGCGCGCTGCAATCCCAAAGCGTGTGTGTCCAATGCTTCCGATGCTCGCGTAGGTTTAGGAATCTGCAGGCAACAGAGTTTCTATTGTGTACTCGCTTTACAACGTCGAACAGCACAGCGCTTCCGCCACTCCACTTTGTAGGGTTTTGAAGGGAACCGGTAGAAACACACATCAGGATTACGACCCTCTTGTTCATGGCAATCCACCACACTACAATAACGGTGGTTACAACACTTACGGACCACACGCTGCCCACCGCAGTCACCGGCTCCGCACGCCTTCGGCACGGTTCGCTGGAGCAAAGAGTGCTTGCTTTCAGTGACCTATGTTACAGGCGGTAGCGGACAAGGTCTTGCGTACGCTAGAACTTTTTGAGTCTGAAAAACTACGCAGAAAACTCAAAGCGTCGTCGCATCTGTACTACTTGGCCAACTTCTTTTTTCGCCACCAGGTTGTGCCACAGGGTGTTCAGAACTCCAGCCCATCAGCCCCATAGGCACTGCATGCAACACAGCTTCTGCCAAGAACCATCCTGCCACCCTCTGAATGAAACCATTCATTTCTTGCAAGATTATGTGTGCTCACAAGGCCAGGTTTACTTGTGTAGATTTCACGAAAACCTTAAAAATCATTCCCCATATAGTAATACAGTACGCCTGCATCCAAGAAGCAGTGTATCAAGATGCCTGGTTCATCTGCTCACACTTGCAGCACACTCGCACTTCGATATAGTGCTTTATGTACAGCCCCACTGCAAGTGCAGTAAAACCTAGTTAATTCAAATTTCACAGGACCAAAAAATGTTAACTAATTGAATGTCAAATTAATGAGAGCATCAGGAGAACAACAAACAAATGATTACAGCATCAACACACCTTTATTTACTGAATTATTCGGCAAATCCTGTTTCTACTTTGCACAGAAGCAGTGCGGAAGCTGAAATTTTTTTCATCTCATCACTGAACAACGCTTGCAGGGGTGAAGGCCTTGCGACTTCCTTCGCAGTGCGGCTGCAGCACAAGACCAGCGTCTTCATCCGAGACATGCTTTACACTACCGCATGCACAGCCGATTGATTACTTTTTCGCCAACAAATCATCTGTCTATCGCAATGTAGCCGGCAAGCCGTGGTAGAATCGCTCTTCATCCTGGACAGCTTCCGCCATGTTTGTGACATTGTACTTTTAAGTCTTTTATTGTTTATGCCTTGCAGCAAATCCCCCGAATAAAAAGAAAAGAATGGCATTGTGCACACAACGCAGCTTCTGCTTGTGTTGTAAAGGACGGCCGTTGGTCGCAGTTCCACGTGATTCGAGTTCATCGGCACTGCATGCACAATCACTATCCCTGCATGCACTTTGCAAACTACTAAACACAAAATTGTGACCTGTGAATCGGAGGACAGTGGGCAACCATGAAGGTGAGGTGAAGGGAGCTTCAACAAGGAGGGGTGGGGTTCCCTAGGAGGTAAGAATGTTGGAGAACCTTGCCTTGAGGTGTGGCTTCATGGCATCATGCGCCACAGTGCCGTGAAGCCACATCTCAACGCAAAATTCGCATATAGCCAAAAATTATGGGGTTTTACATGCCAAAACCAGTTCTGATTATGAGGCACGCCGTAGTGGGGGACTCCGGAAATTTGGACCACCTGGGGTTCTTTAACGTGCACCTAAATCTAAGTACACGGGTGTTTTCGCATTTCGCCCCCATCGAAATGCGGCCGCCGTGGCCGGGATGCATATAGCCAACATGCCGGCTTTTAATAATTAAATTTTTGAAATTTTTAGTGCAGCTTATAAATGTAAAATTATGGAAACCGGTGTGCAGCCAAATACGTCTAAGTTGGTGAGAGTTTGGTGCCATTAAATAATGCATATGTCTACCGGGACGAAAGAACGCGTCTGTATTACTCGATTTCCCAAATTAGTGAGGCTCGAATTAACAAGGTTTTACTGTACTCAATCCCAACAGAAGCTGCTACCTTTTCGAACCTGCTTTTCTGCAGCAATGCCAAGTTCTGCACAAAACATATCATCATCAGCCTATATTTTATGTCCACTGCAGGACGAAGGCCTCTCCCTGCAATCTCCAATTACCCCTGTCTTGCGCTAGCGTATTCCAACTTGCACCTGCAAATTTCCTAACTTCATCATCCCATCTGGTTTCTGCCGACCTCGACTGCGCTTCCCTTCTCTTGGTATCCATTCTGTAACCCTAATGGTCCACCGGTTATCCATCCTACGCATTACATGGCCTGCCCAGCTCCATTTCTTCTGCTTAATGTCAACTAGAATATCGGCTATCCCAGTTTGTTCTCTGATCCACACCGCTCTCTTCCTGTCTCTTAACGTTAGTCCTAAGATTTTTCGTTCCATCGCTCTTTGTGCGGTCCTTAACTTGTTCTCGAGCTTCTTTGTTAACCTCCAAGTTTCTGCCCCATATGTTAGCACCGGTAGAATGCAATGATTGTACACTTTTCTTTTCAACGACAGTGGTAAGCTCCCAGTCAGGATTTGGTAATGCCTGCCGTATGCACTCCAACCCAATTTTATTCTTCTGTAAATTTCTTTACAGAAGGGGACCCTGATCACGAGCACAGAACATATAACAATCATCAAAATGTGAGTGTGCTGCTCAAGGCTTGGCTGCAAGGTCCAAATGCATCAAGTTCTTCAGCAAGAGAAGCCTTCGGCTGAGCTGCCTGTGCATGAGGAGCCAGTGCCCCGTGAGCTGCAATGGCAGTGCGGGGCTGCTGCTCGCCAAAAGGGGAGCAGCTGGCCAAGCTTCTTATAAAACTACAACCCTTTACATTCCTGAAATTTGAGTTTAAAGGTGACGCAATTTCTGGGAGCATCACAGTTGGCACAATGTTTTCAAGATTTGTACTGAGTGCATACAAAAAAAAACAGGTCAATACCAAGAGATGTACATCTTTCAAGGCAGCATGTGACAACTACTTGTCCCTCAATCATTCCTTCACTGGTCACACTACTGCACACATGCCACAATCATACAGAGAGCCTGACACACACAATGTTGTGAGCACTTCAGAGGCAATTCTGTGCAGATCTTGCTGGTGGTTAGTCAACCCCCTTGATGCTCAGGAGTCAGACGGTCTCCAGATGGCCTGAGCAGTGACGGCAGCATGCAATGGTGCTGCTTTGCAAGCCATTGACCACGCACTCGTTACTGGAGGTGATACTGGATTCCAGGGCAGAGTGAGCGCTCGAGGTGAACGAGCACTTCAGGGACTGCAAGAAAAGAACAATCACTTGAAGCTCTCGATCGTGGCCGCAAAAATGGTCACAGGACACCCATATTCGCCATCTCAACATTGCAGTCAACCTTCATTGAGGGGAGGCCAATCTTGATAAAATTCTGTCGGTAGTACTGCCACAAAAAGTGACAAGATATCCCATAAGGTTTCCTCGTGATGCAAACTACCTACACAGGGAAAATTTCAATCAGCCATCCTCGGGTAATGTTGACCAAGTCTGCTAAGCTGAAAGTCTTACAATTGACAGCAAATTTCCAGCTTTTAACTTTGATGCTTTGACGAGTTTATCTGTGTCTAATAATCACAGAATGAAACCATAAAATGGTCCGATGTGACAAATAATTATAGACACTGTTAATTACAATCTCTGGGGTCACATCAATATTAGCACCAAGAACGGTAGCTACTCAAGTGCCTCACCGCTGCAGTCACAACTGACCAGACACGTACGTGATCATGTGGTCTCATTGCCAGGAGCAGAACTGATCTGCTAATCACGCACATGGTACACTATGCAGTGGTGCAACAGCCAAAATAGGATTTGGAGCAATTTTTGGAGCAGAGAAATCTTACTTTTGGGGCAGGAACATCCAAATTTGGAGCAGGTTACGGGAAAAAACACCCCTCTGTTTTGGAGCAGTAAATTCCAAATTTGGAGCAGTTTCACGAAGAACGCTTACTCATAAAACACCCTAAAATTTACCCTGCATAATAAACGCACCACCCAACTTTGCATTGGATTTCTGTGAGTATATATGGTAATTCACATTAGCAGCGTAGGTGAGGGCAGGGGCGCAATCGGAGATCGCCGCTTGGAGCGCGCGTGCAGTTTCGCCGTGCACAGCCTGGAGAAATTGAACGCGCGCTCCGAACAACGACCTCGATCGCGCCCCAGTAATGCACTGCACACAACTTTTTGCGCCAAACATGTGGAAAGTACACATGCATTTCTTCGTGAGTGGTTCCCTTTCGTTTTTTTTTTTTGTTGTTGTTTTTTCGTTTTTTCTGACGACATGTTGCGACGTTCCGGCGGTAGTCGAAACATGCAGCGACTGTTTGACAATCTTTGGTGTTTCGGCAGTGGCCTCCAGTTTCAGATACTATGGACTTCGGATAAGGAGGAGGAGGAGGAACAAACTTTTATTTAAACCAGCAGTTTAGTTGGCTGGGCCTAGGCCTCCCACGTGGGGACATCGAGGCCTTGCCTCTTCGCCGCCTCGCAGGCTTGCTGGGTAGCCCAGAGTTGGTCGTCGAGTTGGGAGCTGCGCAGGGCGGCGTGCCATCTCGACGAGAGGGTCACGGTATTATTTGTCGGATATTGCTTTTTACATTCCCATAGCGTGTGGGGAAGCGATGCTGCCTCAGTCTTACAGATCTTGCAAATGTTACTAGGGTAGGTGTCCGGGTAGATCCTGTGGTAACGTGTTAGTGAGGGGTACGTGTTTGTCTGTAACAGGCGAAGGGTGGTTGCCTGTGCTCTGTTTAGCTTGTGATGAGGGATGGGGAAGGTTCTTCTGTTGAGATAGAATGATTTCGTGAGGTTGCTATAGCTGGCGAGGCGATCGCATTCCGCGGGTGCACCTGCGCTGTCTCCGGCACGGTTGACAAGGCCTCGTGCTACGGAGTGAGCAACCTCGTTGAGGTTGGTGAGGTGCGGATGTACATCGCCAGCGTGCGCTGGGAACCAGACGAGAGTGATTTGCTTTTCAAGTGAGTGAGGGGCTTGGTTTAGGATGCGTAGTGCTTGTTTTGAAATACGACCTTTGATGTAATTGCTGATTGCCGTGCAGGAATCGCTCACGATGGTATGGCAGTCCGGATCAAGGGTGGCCAGGGCGATGGCCACTTCCTCGGCCGTCTCGGCGTTTTGGGTTACGATGCTGGCGGCATGTTTGAGAGAGCCGCTTACTGTGGTAGCCGCGGCGAAGCGGTGCCCGTCTTGATATTCAGCTGCGTCGACGAAGGTGACGCCCGTGGTGTCGTCATAGGCTTTAAAGGGACACTAAAGGCAAATACTAAGTCAAGCTAAAGTGATGCATTAGTGCACGAGTATCTCTAAAGCGTCAATATTATCGCGAGCAGAGCCTTAGTAATAGAGAAATTAAGGTAAATGCAGGACATGATTAGCGACTCCCCCGGGACATTCAAGTACTCGCCCGATGACGAAGGCACTCCTCATTTAAATTCTGTCACTAGTACTGAACCACTCGTTATGAAAACATCATTGTACTGTATTATAAGAAGAAAGAAAATACTACTTCACCAGTTGTATTACATTTTTACAAAAAAGAACTAACTGACATTACACCGTTGACAACAACGCGGGCGGTCAAAATGTTTCGTGTTCGCTCGACTCTGCGCCGCCCGCACTTTCGCGTTTCAGTTTTTCTGTTAACGTGTAGTGTTGCACTTGTTTTTCTGGCTCGCGAACCTCGCACTAACTGCAAGTAGCAGAGAATTCCACTTCCACGCGACGTCGCGGAATGCCCGAACGGTCTACGCCACTTTACCAAAATCAGCTGCAGCGGCGCACCGTACCGCCATCTGTCGGGCGCCGTTACACTCACCAACGGCAGAAAATGGCGTATGCAACGTCACAACTCCTCAATTGGCGTGGCGGGTGATTTGAATTGCAATAAAATTATTTGGACCCTTCAGATCCCATTTTTTCGTAAACTAAGTCTTTTCTTTGCATGAGACAAGCGTTTTGAGGTTTCTGGAAAGGTATTTAAACAGTCCACGTCGACTTAGTATTTGCCTTTAGTGTCCCTTTAATGAGGGAGGCAGCCCTTGCCTTCCGACGTTCTTTATTGTAGTCCGGATGCATGTTTTTGGGAATAGGGTCGGCATGTAGCCAAGTCTGTACGTCGCGTGGACTTGGGTATTTGTCTCCATGTTGACGGTGGTAGGTGATGCCGAGTTTAGTTAGAATGTGCCGGCCCGTTTCTGTAAGGGTGAGACGCTCCAGATGAGACCGACGCTGTGCTTCGATTAATTCGTCTAGGGTGTTATGGAGTCCTAATTGGAGTAGAAGTTCAGTGCTGGTGTTGTTTGGCAGTCCTAAGGCTAGCTTGTAGGCGCCGCGTATAATGATGTACAATTTAGTCTTTTCTGCTTTGACTTCGGATAAAACATTTTTTTTCATCAGGGTCCGTTGTAACGAGAGTCGACTATATATATATATATACACACACACAGTCGAGTACTGCTACAACGAAAATCACGGGACATGCGAAAAATTTCTTTGTGGCAGAATTTGGTTAACGCGAAATTAGTATGTATATACCGTATTTTCTGGTGTGTAAGTCATGGTTTCTTTCCGAATTTTTCGCCGGTGCATCTTATACACCGGTGCGACTTGTGTACGTTGCCTTCCCCGGCAAAACTGCCGTCAAAATCAGATTGGAGGCTATGGCCACACAAAGCACGCTGGGTTGACCTCCTCTGCCACTTAATTGCTATGGGTTCTGTGCACGCTATCGAGTTTCCACACAAGTGCGAGGACGGAGCAGCAACGCAAGGGGCGGCAGGCCGACTGCGAATCAATCGACCCCGAAGTTGTCGCATCTACAGATTTCTTTCAAGATACGGCGCGCGCCGTTGCGCAAACTTCGCAGTTGCTACCAGAGTACAAGCCAACCCCCTCCCTCCTGCAATGCCCTCCCGAATACCATCCCACTTTCCTCCTCTGTGCGCGATTCGGCTCACCGTCGCACGCTTTCACTCGCACATAAGGCATACGACGCACGAAGACGATGTTATCGCCTTTGGACTTTATACGGAACATTGCGGCGACCAAGATTGCAGAAATGCGCCTGGTGTGCCTTATCATTGCTTTCACAATTATGTAGGAATGACACCCATACGCTTGCACATGACCTGCGTTTACGGAATGAAACATCACTTATTTTTTAAAATCGTATACCGAACGAACAGGTGCGCCGTGCACCAGTAAGACTTATATAAGTTTTTTTTTTTTTTTGGAAGAACTGCCATTTATGGAGGGTGCAACTTATACAAAGGTGCGAGTTATAGCCTGCAAAATACGGGTACAGTGTAATACGGGTGAACGAAAGCCGCGAACGAAACCGAAACCATCTTCCGGGAAATCTCTGCGATGGCGTGGGGGCAACGGTTGAGACGTACTAAAAGCGGTCAATGAAGTGTGAACTTTACGAGAGAATGCATGTCACGCCGCAGTTACAGCATTTTTCATGCATTGCGGCTGACGCTTAACTCAAAGCGCATGCCCGGCCTATCGCGAAACACTCGCTTCGCGGCACATGCACCATCGCAATGAAGCGGTTTTAATTATCTCAATTTCATTGCATATTTATGACAAAGTCGGCAAGCTTGGCAAGCTTGAGCTTACCGGAAGTTTTATTTCCAGAAGTCGGTCAGCCTGGATTTCTTACGCTTCACGGCAAGCAAAGCCGTTACGTAACGCGAGTCCCACAGTCCGTTAAAAGAGCATCGCAATGTCATTGTAACTGAAAAATTTTGCGACTGGTCGGGCGTTTTGGTGCAGCATGGTGCAATTTCGACATATATCAGTTTTGGCGCAGCTCGGCGCAAAAATACGAAATTGTATCAAAATGGCACAATTGGCGCAGCTGTTGCACCATTGACTATGTCATCACTGTCTAAATCGTGGTTGACCTCATCATCATGTGAGGCTGACAGTCATGTGCTGACAGTCATGTGCAAGTCAGAATCACTGTCATCGTGGATGTAATGAGCCGCATTTACTTTGACGACGCTTGCAGAGCAGCAGGATAAGAATGGAGAGTGCTGCAAGCAGCGATGAAGCTGACGTGGAAACGTGAACACTGGCCACACTCAGTGTTAGGTTGTTCAACGCCTCTCTCCCAAATGTCATACAGTATAGACCACTTATAACGTAACCGCTTATAGTGCAGTACCGGATATAGTGTGGTCTTTTCAGACTCCCGTTAATTTTCCCATAGCACTCCATGTATAAACGTATCGCCTATAGTGCAGTTGCAGGAAACTAAATACCGGTTACAGTGCGGCTGCCTGGGAGTACGGAAGTCGGCGGAGACGGCGAACGCTCCCCTCAAATGGGCGCCCCAAGGAGTGCTCGAGGAAGAAAGAGAGACGAAGTGGAGGAGAAGGGCACATGGTGCGAACGAACAGCCAGTGAGGCTGAAACCAGAATCTTGAGTGCGAGACGTGAAATATCACGGCGCGCATAGTGAGCGAGGGCCAAGAAACTTTTAACGCCGGCAAGGCACGGCGAAGGGTGCACGCGGAGACCGTGGAATGTGAGGGAGGAGGGCGGCAGGGAAGCGGATTTTGCCTCGGTAACTCCGCCGCTTTGGTGGCTCCCCTCCCCCACCCTCGTAGCTGCCTCACTTTTGACTGTCACCGTGCGCACCCGCCGCCGTGCAGGGGCCGCCGCTCCAGTCGGCCCGGCGCCAGCTCCCCAAAGTTTAGTTTTCTGCCGTTATCAAGAGGCGGGCGTTTGCCGGCGTGGGCAGTTTCGTTGGCCGGCCTGGGACAGCGCCGCTGCTTCCCTCTGCGCCGTAGCCGCAGCGTGCAAGGTCAACACGTGACTAGAAAGTAGAGGAAGCATAAAGGAGAAAGAAGAGTTCACTGCCGTTTTCTATGCATGGCTACGGTAGCGTGGCTGAGACGTTGGCACGTACACGCATGTTCTGGCGCAATGCAGAATCGGCGACCTTGCCATTTAAGAGAGGGTGAAATTTCTGCCGCATTTTTTTTCTTTTTTTTTTCGTTCGCGCGCGACATTGAGGGGTCTCTCCTAAGCTTTTACTCTGTGTGTGGCTGTGCCGGAGCAATGCCGGTTGGAGGTGCCGCCGCGTGATTTGGTTCGAATTAACGAGATTCGACTGTAAATTGAATGCAAACGTTCTAGTTGCATTCCTCGACTGTCGCATACGCGTGGCAGCTCTGTGCACATGTTTTGCATATGTGCGGGCCTTGAAAATTGTTGCTTTGGTTATAGTGCGGTACCGCTTATAGTGCGGATATTCGGGACTCCGGCGACTTGCGTTATAAGCGGTCTACACTGTATTTAGCCTCGTTACTTATAATACTTGATAATGTGCACTACACGTACCAACAAATTGTTCTGCTTAGTGCCACCCACGTCATTATTATTGTCTCTCTCTGTTTAGCAGTAAGCATGTCTGTGTGTTATATCGCACCCTCTGGCTTCGGGTGTCGTAAACACGGATGGGTACTCATCAGCAGCATGCCAACACTAGATAATGCCACATTCTTTGTCTAGCAGCAATGTCTGCAAACCTGGCTGCTACAGTGTACAGTTAAAGCTGCTTATAACGAACCTCCATATAACGAATTCCTGGATATAACGAAGTTTTTGTATTCCCCGCCGTGACTCCATAGAAGCACATGTATTTGAAACCTCTACATAACGAAGTGGCAGCGGCAGACCCCCTCGATATAACGAATTTTCTCCGCCGACAACCTAGAGATTTCGCCCCAAATTTTGTCATTTTTGTGCGAGCAGCAACGGGAAGCACCTGCTTCGTCGCGACGGAATGCGAAGCGGCGGCGTCGCGCTTGGCAAGCTCGAATTCACGGCGCAAGAGCGAGCCCGCATCCCTCAACCTGGCGATCTTGCCGCCGCGGGCGTGACCTTTCCCTTTCCCTTCATTCAAACCTGACCCCGCCGCTTGCTGCAGCTGGCCCAGCCTGCCAACCTGGCACTCTCCTTTTCCTGTTGTTAATGCCGAAGGAAAAAAAAAAAAACACTTATTTTTTTCTTACGCGCTGGCGCTGGCTGCGTCACTCTCTGCTTACTGCGCAAGTCTCTGCGCTTCACTTCACTAACTTGACACTAGGTGACACTATACGACGCTACGATGCCATCGTGTCGCTCGCTCTACGTTTCCGACGCCTCACGCTTCTGCGAAACGATACACGTCCACGCATCCAGTACCTGGTGTGACATTCGAAGGATGAGTGCTTTGACGAAGAAACGCAAGATATTGACCTTGTCTGCAGTTCGCTTTGAAGATAAGCCCGCGCGGGCGCACACTTTTTCCACATCGCAGATCGCTTTCAAGATACGGCTGCCGCCAACGAAGTAAATGGCTGCCGCCAACGAAGTAAACACCTCCCTTTCTCGCCTCCCCCACCGTGCCTAGAGCGGAAGCGCACTTCCGCCCCCCTCCCCCCCTTCTCCCTCATACGCGCGAGATTGAGTTGGCTGACCCCCGCAAGTACAGTGCCTAGAATACTTTACCGCAAGCTTTCACTCGCACACACAGCGAATGGCGCGCAGCCACATCTGTTTGGACTTTACACGGAACCTCAAAGCGACGTCCGCGGGGACGGCACAAATGCGCTTCGCAATAAATGTGCTTCTGCGCGGTTACCACTCCGACGGCGACAGCGAATTCGCACCCCCTACCGGCAGCTTCTCCGTATTACCGAGAACTTATCTCGAAGGCCATGCTTTTGTGCACGGCAATCGGCAGAAAATACGTCATGGTGGCCACGTTGTAAGTTCACTATCGCTGGCAACTGTTGTCCGGGCATTGCAACTCGGGAATCGAACATCTGCGCACATGAGATTTTGCCGATTTTGCGCCTGTGCGTATAGAACAAGAAAAATAGTATGCACTAACCGTTTGGTGCGCAATGAGCGACTACGGCTTCAGCGGTCAGCCAATACATGGGGTTAAGGGGGCTGGGTGGGGTAATCTTCTCGAGTACGTTTAAACCGCAATTACGCATTAAGCGGGTACGTATTAACGAGGTTTGACTGTACTATCCTTACTTCGTATAGCTGTCTGCTAATTTGCTGTCGCAATCGCAAAGACCTTCGCCTTTCGGGCGAAACTGGGACTTTTTTGTTCATCGCAACTTTAGTGTATTGGGGGTAAATCTTGAGCGATAGTACATACGGTAAGCGTTTCTTTTTCCAATTTTTGTGCCGAACCTGCATATAACGAAATCCTCTTTATAACGAAGTTTTTCAGGAATTTGTCAATTTCGTTATATCCAGGTTTAACTGTATTAGAATATGATCGGGTAGACCGAATGGCGCTCAGCCATTGAGGCGCCGCTTAATGAAAAATGGGCAGAGGGCAGTGCAAGCGAAAAGGGTTGGGGCGGACGCACTATCTGTGGCATGTTCTATATGCTTTCGGTGTGGGTGCCAAGTCCAATTGAGCTTGCATGCTCTTAATTTGGCATCTTACTCCAACAGCAAATTAATGCTGACATCCCTTTGCGACATTAATATTGTAACGTGGCGAAGAGGAGGAGACAATATGCTTGAGACATCGATTATTCTGTGCGATGACTCAAAACTTTCTGCAAATGTAAGGAGCATCGTCTGCGAATAAGCATAAGTCCATTGTGCAGACTCCTCGTTAGCTTTTTATAAGCTAGCTATCTTGTTGCAAAAAAAAAAAAAAAAATGAATCTGTGCTGATATGTTAATATCTCTGATTATCCTTACTACAATTTTTATTCACTTCGGCATGCTCTGCAGGTGACTTCAGCGACACATAAGTTGATCGGTATCTTTTTACTACCTGACTCTGTTACAATCTTCCTGGAGGGAACATTTATTTCTTTACTCTGTCTATTAATGCTCTTTTTAAGCCAATTTAATAGGACACCAAGAATAGAGTTGACATACAAGTATTTCTCAGCAGTGCTACTTTAGGACTAAGGACCTTTTTGTGTGCTAATTTATGCAGTTGTTATTATGCATTGCTATTGCAATTAAGCATGCAGTGATTAGGCAGTGTTATTTTATGCATCTATGTAATTTATGCAGCATATATATAACATAGTACACGTGAAACCTGAAGCATCTGCGCATAATGGACACAGGCTCAGGCTAGCATGCAGCAGCTAGTTATGCAAAGTGGCATGAGTTAGGAGATGAGACAAGCAGTGGATACAAAGTGTATGACAACACCGACACTTAGACAACAAGCTTGCTCTAAAAGCGGTAGAAACCACAAACTGAGTGACATTAATACCCAATGCAATGTACAGAGGTGAGCAGCCCTGTCCAGAGCGCACTGCTCGACTCGAGTTAGGTGTCCTCTGCACTTGTGCGGCAAAAAGAGCCGGGTGCCTGCTCATCACTTCCTTGTTCAGTTCTCACCTTGGGCGTTCGCTTCCCCAGCCAGAGCCACGCTGCATGCCTATGTCGCTTTAATATGACACGGCGGCCAGTGCAGCACCGTGCCGCCGTGTGTTACGCGTGTAACAAGGTGGCCGGGCAAGCGCGCGCGTGTAATGGCTGGTGACCGCGCATTTTTGCAGAGCTGGCCAAGTTCCCCATTCTGTAAGGATACAAAATGCACCATCCGTCGTTGCTGAACACGCAGTGCAAAGACAGGCGAACAAACACAGCCAGTGAGCATGGTGCGTATACAAAAATGTACGGTCACCCACCATCACTCGCACGCGCTTGCCTGGCCGCCTCGTTACACACGTAAAACACAGCGGCACGGTGCTGCACTGGCCACCGTGGCAATGTCACATGAAAATAACATAGGCATGCAGCGTGGCTCTGGTGACGGGAAGCGAACGCACAAGGTGGGAACTGGGCAAGGAAATAATGAGCAGGCATCCGGCTCTTTCTGCCGCGCATGCGCAGTGGACACCTAACTTAAGCCAAGCGGCTAACGTTAGATGGCGCAGCCTTGCTCCGCAGTGCCTCGGCTCTAGACAAGGCTGCTCACCTCTGCAAATGCCATGCGAATGCAGATGACAAGGAGGGCTGCTTGCCTCGTAGGCACGGTCGGTGCGGCGGGCGAAGGTTTCGGCTGGTGTCGCACACACCACAGGCGATGGACCCAGCCGCAGGTTCGCACTGCCGCCACGTGGTGCCGCCTGGTGACACAGGCTGCGTGCCACCCGCTGTGCTTGCGCGCTCAGCTGCAGCACATCACAGGGTGCTGGCTCCTTGGGTGCCTCTCCCTGCAGCTTGGCCAACAGGCTGTGCACACAACATGAGACATTGGCACTGCAATAAGAATGTTATTGATAAGCACTGCACTAAACACTCCCATGCACTTGTAAGAAAAAATCTCTCGTTTAAAGTGGAGATGAGAATCGTAGCAGGACAGGATGTATATTCCAAAAGCCTAGTAAGAGGTATACAGTGGAATCTCGTTCATATGATTCTGCATAATACGTTTCTTGGGATAATAAGTTTTTTTCTTATATACCATTTTCTTTTCTTATATATAATTATGTTCGGGTAATACGGTTTTCGGATGATATGCTTTATTTTCCGGTTCCCCGTGAAGATTGTATCAACGAGATCCCACTATATATGGACAACAACCAATTTTTTCGACGCCTTCGCCATGTACCCGATAGAGTTAATGTATAAGGACATCTGAAATTTCGGACACTGAAACCCTTCACCGTCCGATTTTCCGGACCTTTTACTGCGACCACAGGTCTGAAATGGTAATAATTAAAGCCACCACCACTGCCATTTTGATTATCTCGCAGCAACGAACCAGTGCTCTTGCACACCGGTTCACTAGGAGCCGTAGCCACCGCAGCCATGCTAGGCCAAGCTGTTTCGACATTCGCTACCAAACCTCCAGCTGTTTGGTGCTGTGTCTTTCATTGAAATAATTTGCCGCTATCAGCACTGGCGCCGACTCCCCCTTTGTCATCCTCGCTGATGGCTTCGAAGCACGGAAAGTACGGCAAGGGTCAAGCATTGCATAATGCCAGTTCCAGCGAGCCAGCTTCACCGCAATACAGCGGTATAAGCAGTCAAGCATATGCGATGTACTGTAGTGTAGTGAAACATAGCAAGAGTAGAAAGGGAGCCGCAGTCACGGGACACAGTATGTATAATTAAATTATAAACGCTTGCAATTGCGTCCCATAACGGGTACCGATACGAGTAATAAGTGTGCTGGCAGGCCTTCAGAGCTGTTTCGGATGTGCCTGTGGCGAGTGGAGCCCTTGGGGCCAGTAAAAGGCATGCATTCATTTTTTTCGCACTGCCCAATTTTTAAGACGTTTTCACAGTCTCTAGGGGGTCTGAAAAATCCTATGTTTACTGTAGTTGACTTCCATTATTTTTCTTTACAGTACTGACACAACTGACTGAAATATTCGGCAGGTCAAAGTAAAAGGGGATGCAGAAAGACATCCAGATAACCATATCTACCCGATTCTAAAGCGCCCTGGAATCTGTGTTGTGTTTAATGGCGCATAAGCAACTAAGGCTACCATGCGCCAAACACAGGGTAAAATTTATTTTCAAAAGTTAGGTCACCTGAGCAACAGTCCTTGTCTGGGCAAGAACCCCTAGGATCCCAACAAATTAAAGATCTTCTCAGAGTAGAAACGGTGAATGAGGTGCATCATAAAATGAAGTGAAGCGCAGGGTCATAATTCATAGTTTTTCAAGGACAACTGCTTCCCTTAAGAAGCTAAAGATGTAAGCCATATTTACTAGTGCATCTTTGCCTAAAATTAATGATGGATTAAAAGGAATGCGTTCATTGTAAAACGAAGTAAAATATTTTTTTCTCAGTGTTTTGAGTTTCGTGCATGATATTAATATGTGGTTTACGGTAAGTTCATCTTCGCATTTTTCACAAACAGGCTTGTCTTGTTTTGTCAGTAGGAAATTGCGAGTAAGATGCGTGTGTCCAATGCAGAGGCGACATAAAACGACTTCGATAAAGCGTTCTTGGTGCAAGCATGACTTCCATTCTTCTATGTTAGGTTTTACTAGGTGTAGTTTATAGTTTACTTCATTTTTCATGTAGACTGCCATTTATTTCGCAGTTTATGGTGCACTAATTTCATGAAATCTTTGTAAGGAATTCTTACATTTACGATTTTTTTATGCCTAGAATCTAATACAAGCCCAGTTTGCATCAGTTCTAATCTAATGCGCATCCGATTTTATCACAAGAAATATGCGTCGACCTTACCGCTTCACCCCCCTTCAATGGGAACGTCACACGTATTGTTTGCTGCGAGCTCGAGGCTACAAGTCCTACCCCGCACCTCCACCAAAATGTTATGCGAACGAAGGAATAAGCACTGGAGTCTATTTACAAAGTATATTTACAAAGGACACTGCAGCGCCAGCCAGTTCAGCCGTCAGTTCGAGAGTAAGAAGCAGTTCATCTTCTTCATCGGGGCGCCTGCGCGCATCGTCCTCAAGAAACACGCAATATGCATGTATCAATATGTAGCATGCCTCCAATTCTGGCAATCGGGGGAAAAAAAAAATATATATATATATATACAGCTTGCAGAGGTTACCATCCCAGACTGGAAATTTATTTCAACCTAATGTCCATCATCGTTATGCCCAGAAGCTGTTCCTCACCATAATGTGGTTGACTCATATTCTGCATTTCTTGAGAGTAACTCTGACACTATCATGAATGGGATGGTGGCCCATGCTTAGACATTTTCATGCAATGCAGGATGCCTAAAACACATGACACGGCTTCGTTGCCGCTAGCGTAGCACACAAAACTTCTCTTTTACATGAGCTTTTGTAATAAAAGCAGAAATCATTGTTTGCCTTCACCAACCTAAACAAGATCTTGTTACAGTAAAACCTCGTTCATTCAAACCTCATTCATTTAAACTCACCGGAAACAGTGTGCATTATGCAATGGAATCTAACTCTCATTAATATGAATGTACTATAGTAAGACTTCATTGTTACGTTCCGGGGGGAAAAAAAACAAAAAAAAAACAAAAAAACATACTAACCGGGAAAATGTACGATCCGAAGTCAGAAAAAATTTGACAGATTTAACTGCATTTGACATCTGCGAAAAGTGAAGTGTTACACGAATTGATGCTGCACAGGAAGCCCATTCGTGCTGAGCTGACCGGGCCCCGAGACCTGCGTTGTTTGCAGCTTCAGCAAGCTTATGTTTGCACTCCTTGAAGTCGGCCTGGGTCAGCAGCTTCTTCGGGCAGGGCATTTTGGCGACAACTTCTGACATGCCTACTCGAAGAGAATGGCCGCGCCACAAGATGCCGATGCACTGGTGTGACCCAAGCAGCCCCAGATGCATTCAGTCATTTTCCTATTGCATTGTGTTTAAGATGGCAACAGGAAACAGAAACAAAATCAAGCTAGTGGGCAATGGCAGAATATGATGCCGCCCGATTGAAACATGACGCTCACTTCACGCCGCCTGCAACAGGGACTCTTAAAAGCATACAGTACGCTTCCAAAGAAGCTATGCCACATGCGCTGTGCAACAGATAGGTGAAGATGCTTATTGGGTTGGCGCCGATAGCTGTGGATGCGACGTCCCGCAAGAAGATTTGCTAATACCTGAATAGGAAACTGAGCCAGTATTTTCATGTGACAGGGGCGGGCGAGTACTGTGAGGACTCTCGCTTACGCATGCCTGTGGCCACTTCTTGTGCACACGGGCTCATACAATTGCAGTTTGGGGATGTACTGAACGTTAGTGCTGACAGATCATGTTTTCCAGGAACATATTAACCAGTAAAAAAGAAGCACGACTGCATTGGGGCAGTTTTTTGTATTATAGTTTGCAAACGTTGGTGCTGGGAAATCGTACGAAATGGGAACGCATCAACGAGGTTCTGCGGTATTTGGGTTAATTCAGATTACCCACAGAGTGCGCCACAAATGTGTGACGCAATAAAGCAAAAGCAGCACTAATGTCCAGCCGAAACGGAGCGGTGGAGTTCACACCACAACAGTCATCGGCTGGAACCGCCATAAAGTTAGTATAACTAATTCCAAAGGGAAAGCTGGACGAAAAAGTGATAAATTTATAGGCGCCCGATGTAGCTCATCTGTCATTACAATCAAGTGATCTCTATAGCCTTTTGTTGCAGCAGCTCGATGTTCACTGCAAATTGCAGAAGGTATTACAGTAAAACCTCATTAATTCAACCCTCATTAATTCGGAAAATCGGATAATTCGGACTCGTCCTCTGGTCTCGGCAGGTGTATGCATTATTTAATGCGATCAAACCCTCATTTTGGACGTATTTAGCCGCACATCCATTAAGGGGGGACGCGGCTTTCGGTACCAACTTTCTTGTTTCTTGGTGGATGTCAATGAAAATTGGTACATAGAATAAGAATGGCTCTATGATGCTTTCATGAAAATTTCAGAGCGGTACCATGGAAACTTTTTGCTAGACAAATTATTTCTTTCTTGAACCTCGTGGAGGGACTGGAGGATTTACGAAATCAAGTGAAAAGTTTGTTAAATACTGTATGCACAGCCAAACGTATGCAGAAGGGGATAGCGTTCTCGAAATAATTTTTTTTCAACACTAAAATTTGTAGTTTATGTTTTCTCCAGTCCCACTGCAGAGAGCACGCTTACACTGCAAACAAGGAACCCTACTACGAATTCTTAAAACACTAGGATAAACAAAGAAGAGCGTTATCCCCTAAAGTAGAGTTCAGTGAGTCTGACAAAACAAACGCAATCAAAATGTGTCCAAGAAATGTGTCCAAGTAGTTACCAAGATATCTGCTCCACGAGCTGAGCAACATGCCAAAAAAACTGTACTGAGAAAACAAGGTTCAAAGTTGTCAAAGTTTAATAGGCACCAGGGTTATAGTCCTTTGTGTCCTTTGCGATGCGGCATCGCTTGACCATCTGACCTGATGGTCTGATGAGCTTTTGCAGCTTTCTTTTTCCGCATGGCATCTTTTTCGGCTGGGTTCCTGAACAGTTTCGCCAATACGCGCGGACTATGTTCCATCTGTGCTTGAGGTGCTCAGCTGCACGTCCGCGTTGCGCTGCATGCCACCGTCATTGTCACTGCTGAAGTCGCCGGAGCAAACTTTGTTTTAGAGATCGGTGGCTTCGACTTACGAGCACCAAATTGATGCGCAGTCTTGCGTTTCTTTTTGAACAATCGCCGGCCCATGATAACAGACGAGAGCCGTTCTCCAAGCTAAGAAGGGCCGAGCTTGACAACATTTTTCGTTTCTCTAACAAGCGAGCGCCGGTCCGTTATCATGAGTGAGATACGATCTCTAAACCACGCCGCGACGAGTTGAAAAGACGCGAAATCGGCTCCTCAGCGCTGTCAGCGCGACGAGCAGACGACCTTTCCGCCGGTTGCTAAGGGCAACCGCCCAGGAGACCAATCCGGAGCCGCGTACAGTGACGTGGCGCGCGCTGCCGATCAGAAACCGCCGCGAGACCTTGAAACTTTTGCTTGCTGTGCGCTTGCTCTTTGCCTGGTGCAGCTTGCCGAGGCGCCAGATTTGAAGACGGAGAATCGCGCTATCCATAGAGACCAAGATGGCGGCGCTAGGTTACGTGGTTGCGGAGATATCGCGGCTTGAAAAATGCCATTTTTTCGCTATTTTCGAGAAACTCCTCGCCACCTTAGCTTCGATAAACATTTTTTACATCATTTCCGTGCGATTTTCCGTGACGAAATTTTGAAATAAAATAGAAAAGAAGTCATACAAACTGAAAATGTGATTTTCAAAAAATCGTTTTTTTTTGGCCAAATATCGCGATGCGAAAGCCGCGTCCCCCCTTAATTTGGTCAACTCTCGGAGCTCGGTGAGCGCGATGCAAAAGAGCAACAAGAGAGTTAGCGTCCAAGCAAAACAAAGCGGCGGAGTACACATCGCCAAAGTCATCAGCAGAATCGTACGTGAATGACGCTTCGTGCCTATAAAACCTTTATTCTTGTGTTGACCACCGCGCATAACTCCGCATCAGCCGCGTGCCTTCGTAACTGCGTATTCACCAACACGATCGCGTCGATGGCGACCCTGGTTTTGTCCGCAGCGGTTTCGGCAAACAGCAGTTTCGTTTGGACTTGGTGCATGTGCCAGGTGCGTGCCTTCAAAACAACGTAGTGGCCAGCCATGATCCCGTCGATAGCAACCATATAGTGACTGCTGTTTCGTCAGCAGTTGTTGCAGCAAACGGTAGTTTGGTTTTGACTCGATGCATGCATTGGCCGCGTGCCTTCAAAACCACAAAGTCGCCGTCCATGATCGCGACAATAGCAGCCGCAGTTTTCATCGGCAACGGTTGTAGCAAACCATAGCTTCGTAGCTTCGCGGCCAAGCTGCGAAGGAAGTTGTGAGGCCTTCATTCCTATGAGCTCTAACCAGTCACAAAATGACAATATTCCGCACTGCAGTTGAGCAAAATAGAAACAGGATTTGTTGATTCATTTAGTAAATAAAAGTGTGTTGACGTAGTAAGCATTTGTTTATAGTTTTCTTGATAGCCTCGATAATTCGAAATTCTGTTAATTTGGACATTTATTTCAGTTCCGTGAAACCTGAATTAACGAGTTTTTACTGTACTGCTTTACAGAGGCATGGGGTGCCAAGTTCTTGATATCAGGGGAGGCTGTGCGCAAAATGCTAATTTTTACCACAAGCTGCTCCCTCCAGTTACTATCGTGTCGCAGCATAGTTGCTGGCAGACAAAATTGCTCTCCACTTCCATGGTGCTGCCATTGTGCAGGTCAGCAATGTGGAAATGGCAGGATAGTGGTCTATGACGTGGTATGCAGTATGTAGGCCTTGGCAGTTTTAGCAGGGCCGCTGGTGGTTTCAGTTTTCCACTTCTATGACAATGGCGATAGGTGCCTGCTGCTTTGCATCACGTTTCGGAAATGAAATCTTGACACACGAAATAACATGGGAGCATTTTAGTACCCGAATATAAACAATGTCAAATTCATGGACCTTGTGTTACACATGCAGCCTCCTATTAAACACATCTTGACGTCAGTGTAATGCATAGCCTTGACACACGTATACATCAAACCCTGGTGGCAAAGATGCGCACCGACAAGTGGCTGTCAGGTTCGCCTCCAGCTGCTGGTGCTCGCTGGCCATCCACTGCAATGCCTCCTGGAAGTCATCGCACTGGCGCATGAGCCGGGCCTTGCAGCTGGCCAGCTCATCCACCAGCAGGCTGCGTGCATCAAAAGAGACAAAAGTGCATTCACCTGTTATTACAGTGTCCCTTCACATTACCTTGACATTGTAACCATATGCGAGGATAAGATTGTGAAAAAAAAGTCGCAGTTTCGCCCGAAAGGTGAAGCATCAATTGCGATAGCAAATTAGTAGAGAGCTATTCGAAGTAGGGATAGTAGTTTTATCGGCTGCATAACTTGGACACATTCGCTTACTAACTGAATTAACAAGCGTGGTGTCAGCGCGCACAAGCAAACATGAATAGATCACACTGAATGGCCGCAGCTACTTCTAACACCGTGGGCCGCAGACAATGACTGTCAAAACGCTGGCAGCAAGCACAGCCGCTGCAGCGGGCGAAGGTTCGTGCGGTCTGTCGCTTCAACGGAAACTGAGCGGCGAATGCACAGCGCATACAAAGGTCAGAGCCGTGTGGGGATAAGAGACGGTGCGGGCGACTGCCACAGTCGGGCAAAGTACGAGCGCAGTTGTTGGCAGAGTAGAAGCTGCCCCCGCCCCCCCCCCCTCCTTCCCGCGCTGCCTTCCCGCTTTCTTGCTTTTGCATGCGAGATTGAGTGGCAAGTTCCCCTTGCGCCCGGTTGCAAGATACGCCTTTGGTGCCGAAGCACAGCGTCGCCCCGCCTCCCTCCCTCCCTCCCTCCTATACCCCCATGGCCTTTCGCGCGATGGTCGCGTTTGCTTACCGCCGTGCGTTCGCTCTCCGTGACAGCGCGCGTCCCCTACGCGCTTTCGCTCGCGCATACGGCGCGTGGCGACGATTTTATCGCCCTTGGACATTATACGGAACCTCAACGCGACGGTGATGGCAGAAATCCCGTTGAAGTGTCCATATAATTGCTATCACAATAAATAAATTACTCTGGGACAACACCAAATCTATACTGTATCATAACGATTAAGCTGAAAATGTACTCTAAGTGCCTCAAAAAAGTCATTTTGTAAGTGTGTAAAATAAAGAAGACCAAAATCAAGCTCTCATCTTACCCACCACCAAGAGCTATCGATGTTTTTTTGCCTCTCCTCATTTCTCAGAAAGAAAGTAATGTCTTTCCTCCACCTTGCGGTCTTTCTGCAAAACAGATTAAAACTTAGAATATGACTTGCTGTGCAACATTTGAGTAATCTGTGTCAAGAGACAAGACATGGTCACATTGCAATGAGCCCATGTCAGAGCTAATTAACCTAAATTTTTGAGCTCAAATTACGAGTTCAAAGTTCCTCCCATCAGCAGTGGCTGCCCTGTTGATATGCAGCATGGGAAAGTAATGTCGCACTGGGACATTGTCTGCAATGCATAGACCATTCAGCTACACTCAGCTGCTGATGTGGAACATAAACATTTATCACACTTCAGTACTGTTGCCAAGCATTCCCAGCAGCAGGATTCATACAGAACATTTGACTCAATATTCAAGGGCAATTCAAGAATTTCAAGTATGCCAATGGCCAAATTTCAACGAGGGGGAAACAAACCTCATTCGTACCCATACACTAAAAGATAGTCCAAGCAGCTGCTGAGTTGGACACACGCTTCAAACTCTTCAGGTCGCTTTTGCAAGTTTACTTTTCCATTTTAAGACACCAATCTCCTTCTGGAATGATGGTTAGTAGTGTCCAATTGCAGCCAAAGATGCTTGTGTTAATGCCAATTGGATGAAAACTTTCCGCCAGGCATTTCTAGAGCCTAGAGCTAAAGAATGGAGCCATGATGGCCACGCTGTGAACCAACTAGCAAAACAACAAAATGCCAGCAGGGCTTGGTCACTTCATGTCTAGCTCCATGATGGCAACGGCGATCTAAACAAGCCTGGCATTGGCGGCTGTGAACAAGCCCCATTGAAATTGTTTAGCGACACTCCCAAAAGCAAATGTTCAGTCGACTTCTGTTGATTCGACCTTGAAAGGACTAATGAAATTGGTCAAATCATCCAGCAGGTCGAATTAAACAAAGCTGGAGAAAACACCAAAAACACGCCGCTGATTCATTTGGATGTATATTTGCCTTGTTTCTAACACATCTGCGAATTAAACACACACCAATTTTTATGGGTTTGAAGCAGAAAACTAATGTAAAAATGACAATAAAGATCTTAAACAAAGTATAAATTGAATGACCACCCGATCACTCTAGCAAGAAAGACATAGCATGTCTTTGATTTCTGCAATACCAAAAAGACAGAACCAGCGAACTTTTCCTTCACAGAGTGCAAATTTGTTTATCTGATGTCCATCACTCTCAGACAGCACTTTAGCACTAGGTGTGAAAAGCTACAGCATGTCATCATGATCAAACACACGATTGTAGTGTCTCCTCTTCTAGCCCAGCTGTGGATGTGCATGGCTGAGTGCATAAACGACCTGCTCTATACCTTGGAGGTAATCTCCAGCAGGCACAAAGTTGAATGAATGAATTCTGGAGTTTTACGTGCCGAAATCACGATTTGATTAATTTTGACCACCAGGGGATCCTTAATGTGCCCCCAATACACAGGACATGGGCCTTTTTGCATTTCGCCCCCATCAAAATGCGGCCACCGTGGTCAGTACCTAGTGCTTAGAAGTGGAACATCATAGCCGCTAAGCCACTGTGGCGGGTGGAGCACAAAGTTTAGGGCGAGCCGAGCTGGCTGGTGGCTTGATGCACGCCGTCTTCCTACGAGCCTGATGCTGGAGGCCACGTAATCCTAAGTTTCGCAGACATGGTGAAGCGAGAGGCCGCACGAAGCATTCACTTTCAACTGCCAGCGCTCTTAATCATGCCAGCATTGAGATAGCAAGTGCTCCCGATCATTGAGTGAGATATGTTCATGTTTGCCTGTGCACCATGCTAGTAATGTAGTAAGTGAATATACACTGCAATTTATATGGCCGATAAAACTATGAACTTTACTTTATGTAGTTGTCTATAGTTTGCTATCACTATCAATGCTTTGCCTGTTAGGCAATACTGTGACTTTTTTTTGTTTCCTATTTGAATCTAACACATTGGAAAGATTTTAATTGCACTAGAAACAGGGACAAAGGGAGCAAAGGAGGACGAAAAAGACAACACGTCCTCCTTTGCTCCCTTTGTCCCTGTTTCCTAGCGCAGTTAAAATCTTTCCAATATGAACCTCAACCAACTGGCCCAACTTGGTGCACTACTGAATCTAGCACGCATATAATTTTAATCAAGTAAGAATCCAGTAAACATGATATTATATTCTACAATTTAGCCAAGTAACAACGTCCATGTCCATTGCATGCATGTATTTGAAGCCTTTGTGACAAGCAAAAGAACATCGCCTGACAACGAATTCATCATTTGCACACAGACAAGCAAAGGACATTCCACCATCCATCGTAACAGTGCAGCATTCAGCACACCCTATTCATGATGACATGCTCTCAGTTGAAACAGCAATACGCCAACTCAAATGAGCTTACAAAAAAGGCAAAATGCATTGCCTGATGTGCAGTTACCATGAACAAATATTGTCAACATTACGGTGATCACAAATCGCTACACAGTGGCGGGGCGTAATGATGATAATGGTTTGAATGGTGCCATGTGTCAGCAGGTGCCAGAAATAACTGTGCTCCACGCAGAAGCTTCACTCTGTGGGGTTTCTAGCGCTCGCAATAGTTGTGCGATGCCATTCCGTTGCATTTCCAAGAGCTCCATGTCCCTTGCCTCCCTGCCTGGACGGATGGCAGCGGGTCATAAAACACTGTCACTCGGCTGTCATCCCCCGCCCACGGGAAGGTCAACGGGCTTCTCTTATTGGCCGACTTTCTGGCAGTATTCGGCTCTTGCTTGCGTGCGCTCTGGGTGCATGCGTGCACCCGGCCTGGGAAGACCACAGCCAGGCGTCGAAAGGTGAGTTTATGTTCCTCTCAGCCGGCGGCGGCCCCTTTTGTCCGCTGCCGGCAGATGGTTACTTCGGCTCATTGGGGTCCCGGCCTTCACGAGTACGCGCTCTTCCATTGTCCCAATGTGCTGAGGCAGTGCCTTCCGATCGTGCCCCCATCTGTTCCTCTGTTTGTTTCTCTTTCTAATTTCTCTGCTGTGGGCGTGTGCGACGGCAGGCGCTGGCTGATCGATAGGCGGCCTCTCGAGACTGGGTTCCTTGTCCTTTGTTCTCTCTGTCGCAGTGCGCCGTTAACGGCCACCTGCAACCATTTGGCCATGTTGTATAGAAATTAGTTTCAGATTTGGTCGTGTTTGTGTTTGTATCGAAACCCAGCCTAATAAATCTTCTTTGTTCTTTCCGGAGAGCTTTGCCTAGGGTCTTCCTTGCTGCTCGCACGGTCTCGCCCTCCCCTAGCTGTGACCATCTGGTGCACGCAGCAGCGCTTCAGCACACGGAGCAGGCCGGAGAAGGCGTGGACACGGCACCCTGTATGCATGGCGGCTCGGAGTGCTCGAACCCACTGTGGTCGTGGGTTCGAGCCGTGAGCGTAGCAGAGGCCACAAAGAGCAATTTCTCATGCTAGCTCTTTTTAACACTGTTAGTCAAATTTCGTGCACGAGTATGTTTAGAAATGACGAAGTGCCATACACCAGGACTGTTCTAGGAACCTGTCAAGTAATTTTTACTGCTGGAACACAGAAACCTCAACTTTACAAAATTCATAATTTTGATAAGTTTTCTACTGCAAGCATGACTTGGTTATGCTGAGTCTCAGCCACATAAACACAATCTAAATTTGGAATCGCAACCCAAACGCTGCACTTCATCAATAGGTTAAAATAGAATCAATAGGTTAAACGGACACTGAAGGCAAATATTAAGTCGATGTGGACTGTTGAAATAGCATTCCAGAAACCTCGCAGAGCTTGTTTCGTGCCAAGAAAAGACTTAGTTTAGGTGAAAACCATGTCTGAAGGGTCCGCATACGTTTAGTGCAATTCGAATCGCCAGCTGCCGAGCGGGAGAGTGGTCACATTGCATACGTAATCACCGCCCTTTACTGGCGTCAGTGAGAAAAACAGTGCCCGACAGACAGCGCTACCTTTTTTTGAGCAAAACTCAAACGCCAGGCCATGGCGAAATCAAGCCAAGACAAAATGTTGGATTCGCCTCTATAGCTGCTCTTGGTCGAATGGTGTGGACCTGGTTTCGCAAGCTTTTCGCGAGCCAGCAAAGCCAGTGTAGCAACACACGATAACGAAACTACTGAAACGTGAAAGCGCGAGTGTCGCAGAGTGAAGAAAACGAAACCTTTCGACGGCCCACGTCGTTGTCAAGGCTAACGTCAATGAGTCCTTTTTATTTTTTTTTTCTAAAAATCAAACAGAACTGGACAAGTGGCATTTTCTTTCGTCTTATAATGCAATATAATATTTTTATTACAAGTGGTTGAGTACGAGTGACAGAATTATAATGTGGAGTGCCTTTGTCGTCGGGCTAGTACTTGAATGTCTTGGGAGAGTGTCTCTAAACGTGCCCTGCATTTACCAAAATTTCTCGATTGCTAAAGCTCTGTTCATGATAATGGTATTGACGCCTTAGAGGTTCTCAAGTAATAAAATATAACTCAGCTTGACTTCATATATTTGTCTTTAGTGTACCTTTAACTGTGAAACAGCTGCTTGTCGTGGAGTAGGTTCTGTGGGGCCAGAGTAAAAGCAAGTTTGCCAAGCGCTAGTGGTGAATTTCAGAGATGCCTCCCATCTGCCGACTAATCCTTTACTCAATCACATACCTCGCAGCCAGGAACTTTGAGCGCCAAACGTCCGCATGGATGGCCAGCCGATCAATCTCCTCCCGGCCCTGGCTCAACCGTTGTGCATAAGCTCGCACATCTGCGGCCAGCTGTGCCTTGTCCTCGCTGAGGAAGTGCACGCGTGCTTCCAGATCTTCGCCCACAGAAGCCACAAGAAGCTTTTTCAGCTCACGGTTCACCTGGTTGCAAGAGCACACAATCCCCCACCAGCGGTTGAAATACCTTGCACTTGCGGCACGCTCAACTTGGCCTACGCAATATGCCATTGCCTTTTGAAATATTCAGCCACTTTCCGTTCATACATTACATGACTTCATTGCTGCAATGAACATTCTTGGAAGAGTGGCATGCAGCTACAACACAACACTGCTATTAGCACAGGAAATGCACAGTCACTCAATGGGCCCATCCTGAAGCAGGCCATAGCCTCCTATATTTTTTCATGCCCATGCAGTGGAGCGGCGGAGGCCGTCCGCTGCCCTCCCCCTTCCTCCTCGATTTACGCCTGCCTTCTCCGCAAGAGGCGCTCGCACCCCATACTTGCCTGTACATGCTGCGGAGCGTACCAAGCATAGTTCGCTACGCTGCAACGTGTTGAGGCACCTCGAAGTACCTACCAAAGTGGCTCTACAAGCAAAAGTTGTCCCGTGTCCGTCGTGTTGGCCGCAGGTAAGCTTGTGTGTCTTGCGGAAGCAACGATTTTAATTATGTTTTTTTTTTTTAACTATCAGGGAAGCATGAGATAACTCGCAATCAGTGTGTGCAGTGCTCGCAGAATAAAACGCGGCTTGTAAACATTCAAAAACAACAAATGGTATGTGCAATTACATGTGATGAGAACGTCATATCGCTGCAAATCTGACCGCTAATGTTAACGTGGGCTCTGATGTAAGTGTAAGAGGCAGCGCTACGCCATCGTAGCACAAATTCAGGACGCTGGAAGTGGAAGTACGTTTAATACATAGCCTTAAATCATCGCTTTTAATTCCTTGAGCATTGTACAATAAATTAATTACATGAACGTTTATTGTTGAAACAGCGTTCTGAGCGTTAAGGTTCAGTGTCACTGAATGAAACGACCGTTTGTTTACTCGATTTTACGAAACCACATGCGAGTTGCTAGCGCCGTCACAACCTATATTGTTTACTACTATAAAAACCGTAATTTACGGTGCATATTTTATGCTGCATTACGTTCGACATACCAATTTAGTTTTCTATCCGCAGTGTGGAATGAGTTGGGGTGCCCTGGGCCCGACAAGATGCCGTACTGCTGCGTACCACGCTGCAAGTCTTCGAGCAAACAATGGACACCGAGCATATCGTTCCACGAGATACCAAGCGATCCGGAACTGCGAGCGAAATGGCTAAAGGTCATTTCTCGGGACGACTGGACACTGAATACAATGTCGTGTTACTCGACTGTATGCAGCCGACACTTCGGTTCCTCCGACTTCAAGGAGTGCTGCAAAATTCGCAAACTCAAGAAAGACGCTGTTCCCAGCATTTTCGAAGAGTATCCTGCGTACCTGCAGCCTCCGAAAAATAGGGAGAGAAGCGACGCGTCTGTGAGAAAATGTGAGGCAGCTGCGCCAGTGAACACACCACCGCCGAAACGAAGAGCAGTTGAGAGCCAACTGGAATCTCCTTCGCTTCCTCTCAATGACTTGCCGTCCATCGACATCGCCTCTCAAGAGTTATCACTGATGGATTGCTCTGCAACCGAACTGCCGCTACCTCTGGAAAACGGCGCAAGCGAGTGCTGCATCACTACGACCGTGCAGGTGGACAGAGCTGTGCAGGTGTCGTCATTATTCTCGGTTTCAGCAATGGACAAACGAAAGTGGAGACGTAAGGAGCGAGACTTGAACGCGCGAATTGAGCGACTCAAGAACACCGTCGACAAGTACAAACAGGAACTGCAAAAGCTCAAGGAAGAATGCTATGTGTCTGCATTCCTGCAAGTTGTGGAGAAAGCGAAAGAGAAAGACCTGGCTGCTTCAATATTAGTGGAACAAGTTCAGAATTTCGCGAAGAAGAAACCAACGTGGTCTGAGGTGACAGTGTGCCATGCTGTGGTTTTGCGTAACCTCTCGACTCGTGCATACGAACACGTAAGGAGCACAGGTATTCTTCGGCTTCCCTGTCGAAGTACCCTCAAGCGCTTTATGGGCTCATCACGTGGAGAAGTTGGCATGACCGAACTCGTGAAGCAAAGGCTGTCTGCAGAACTCGCTTCTCATCCCTCGTTGCATGCGAGGGCATGCTCTTTAATTGTAGACGAAATGCGCGTCAAACAACGGCTACTGTATCACAAGCAAAGAGATGCCTTCATCAGCGAAGTGGACTATAGTGTGAACTTCCCCAAAGAAACAACAAATGAGCCTGTGCCAGCCAACTCACTCTTGTGTTTCGTCCTTAACGGCCTTTCAGTTTCGTTCAAAATACCCGTGGCGTACTTTTTCGCGAGAAACTGCACTGGCCGTGAGCTGCACATGCTCATGAGACACGTTCTGAAGGAAGTTGAAGAAATAGGATTTTTCGTCGTGCGCACTGTCACAGACAACCACAAGATCAATGTCTTGGCTATGCAACTTCTGTGCAAAGGAAGCCTCAAGCATTGCATTGACCACCCTGGAAAACCGAATCGAAAGCTCTTTCTTGCATTTGATCAGTGCCACCTGATCAAAAACGGGCGATCACAGTTTTTGTCCCGTGACATCGGAAAAGGCGGTAAAATATCAGCGAACCACTTGAAGAGCCTCTACAGAATGCAGCAAGGCAGTCTTGACAAGAAAGCACGTATTCCCTACGAATATGGAAAAAATGAACGTGCAGAGAGCAGCGCAAGTTTTTTCTCCTCCCGTGACAGCAGCAATGAAGCTCTTGCAAGAGCAGGCGGGCCACACGTGCGACGAAAGCTTCGCGGGTGTCGGACCGACGGTGCAATTTATGGACACCGTGCACCGCTGGTTCGTGCTCATGGACGTGAGTAATTGTACCCAGCACATACATCAGAAAAATGCAGACTGCAAGCAGTTTGAATCTGCAGGCGATGAACGGCTAATCTGGCTGGAGACAAGCTTCCTTGACTACCTGGCCGATCTCAAAAGTGCAAAGAACTTCCTAACCTTGTCTTGTCCTAACCTAGTCTAACCTAACCTAGTCTTGTGATCACAACTCGTTCGAACGTTGAGTGCATTAGATATCTTCTTGAAGAGATGTCTTTTCACTTCGTTTTGACGAGGAAAATGTCATCGGACCCAGTCGAGTCGTTCTTTGGCTGGCTGAGGAAATCAGCAGGATCAAATGACCAAACGGACGTCCGCGCCGTGCTCACAGGCATTGAGAAAACCCTTAAGACCGGTATCGCATTGGGGTCGAGTACAAGCAACATAATGGCAGCAGAAGAGAGTGATTGCTTGTCAACGCTGCCGCAACAGAAAAACACAAGGGAGCAAACCAGCGAGGAATTCCGTGCAGATGCACGTAGAGAGCTCATAAAGCGACTAAACCAAGATAAGCCTCAACTTCCCACTCCAGATGTGGCCGCATTGGCTATGGTTGGTGGCTACCTCGCAAGAGCCGTATGAGAAAACTTCGAATGTGAGGAGTGCTTCGCGCTCTTAACAAAGCCAAACGCCTCGACACCACCGGACTCGCTCATTAAACACCAAGACCGCGGTGGACTTCTTTACCCGGCCGCACAACTTCTAGATGTTCTCTACGCACTACAGAAGTTCGTCGAAGTTCTTCTAGCAAGAAAAAAGTGTATGCATCACCCTCTAAAGGAGGCTGTGAATAATGCTACCGAAATCCTCCGCGAGCACAAAGCTTTGATGTGTTCGAAGCCAGGGCACCAAGCGAATTTGCTCAAATTGTTGCTTACGAAGTTCTTTTGCCAAATATTCACCAATTTCGCTCTGAAAGCGACCGACAAACAAGACGTCGCCAAAGTGTTCGCAATAAAGCCACTGTCACGAAAGACCCTGAAACTGTGAGCTTGATCTCACAGCTGGGGGCTTAAGTGAAAGGTACAGTTTTCACAATATGTCTCGTGTTGCTTGCTTTCAATGTACTGTGGGGATGGAAAGAAACTCGAACAGTGCGGCACCTACATTCTCTGATATTTCCCATTTCTTTTCGAGTGGTTGTAGCCTGCATGATAACTAGAAGCCACTATAATAAAACTATTCTAGCATCTTTTTATTCCCACTAGGGTCCCAGCAGGATGAAAACATTGCGCCGCACTGTTTCCGTTTCTTCCCATCACCCCTGTACATCATGAACAAACACTAGTGCAACCTGCGTATTTATTTCACAGCTCCATTTCTAATACGAGCGCAAGTTTCTCTCCACAAGCACGCGCGCAACAGCGTAGTCGCATCGTCTGCTCTGGGACTGGGTATGGGGTGGCAGCGCGGCGTGGTGGCGAGTGCAGGAACTAGAAGGTACGGGCGGAGCGCCTTGCTCGGCTCGCCACTCGGCGGGCATGAAAAAATATAGGAGGCTATGAGCAGGCTTATGTGGGCAATCCAAGCACAGCTACCAGCCGATTTTTCTTGGCACTTGAACATTGTTATAAGTGGGTTCTAGTGTAATGGCCTTGGAGATTGCAGCAAAGCAGGCAACTTCAATGTTTCATTTTTCAGTGTGATAGCCCAACAAGTTTCAAACGACTTGTTTTATCCAGTGTGACACTCGTTGCGAGGACGCAGACGGCACCATAAACTACAGTCTGGCTTGGTCTGTCTGGAATTAATGGGAGCTAACGGCACATTCGATTGCTCTTCTGAGACTGCTTTCAAAGTGCTCTGATGGCAGAGTAAAATGACGATGAAGCTGTATTACTGAGACAAAAGACTTTAGTACCATTATTCTGGATTTGTTAGCGCTATAGCAGCACGCTTATTAACATGATAAAGCTTAGCTACCATATTTTCCGGCGTACAGGTCACACCTTTGTATAAGTCGCACACCCCAAAAACAGCCACTTTTGCAGAAAAGTTAATATATAAGTCGCGCCTTTGTATAAAGAGCATGCGTTTCAGCACTGCAGTTTGCCATACTTACCTGCCGTACTTAACCGATTCTGATGTGCTCAGCTACTATGCACTGCTGGTGCACCGGAGATTTTAGCCACCCAAGACATCAGGCAGCCGATATCAAAGGTGAGCTAGGGGCGATATCGGGCAAGCATCCCACTCTCCGAACGTTCGCTTGCGCTCTCGCTATCTCTCGTGGTGGGCCGGCACCATGCTTTGGTCAGCGGTTGCCAGCACAGCAAGGTAGGAACGCAAATTGAACATTGCTTACTAATTCAGAGCCCTCCATTACGGCTTACCTCATAATCAGAACTGGTTTTGGCACTTAAAACCCCAGAAAGAAGTAGAAGAACCTCGCTTACTCATAATGTGGAAGCCAAAACAAATGTTCGAAAAGAGAGATGCTTGCATGGTCTCACACGATCGGCAATATAATAGAGGAAGGGCCAAAATTGTGCCGCGCTTTGAATGTGTCGAAACGCGGCAGCTTACGCGAGATTGCGTGCGTCGCCAAGCACGCCTGCTCTGAGTGCTGCCGTGTAACACCTGCCACCTTCAGTAAATTCTATACATAAGTCGCACCGTTGTACTGTAAGATGCACCGTCAAAAATTTTGGAAAGAAACCGCGTCCTATACACCAGGAAATACGGTAAATTGTTAAACGACCTTTGAAGCTTCGCAGGAGTGCTTGGAAATGAGTAGTCGAATGTGCCATTAGTTTCGCACAAATCACGATGGAGGTTTCCTGAAAGCGGGACACTGTAGTGTGAACAGTCTGGTGGCCAATTCAACTGGTTCCTACTACGTTCTGAATCATGTTGCAACAATGCAGACGCCTGTGGACATTGTAGCCATAGAAAGCATGTTTGAGCCCAGAGCAATTCTGTTGGATCTCAGTTTTGCTGCCAGCTCAAAGGGGAGAAGAGCACCTCCTGGTGCTCCGAATGAACCAGTCGAATGTAAACTGCACTGCTAGAGCGCTTGAAAGTTCAATGTGCCTTTCCGATGGATCCTCTGCAAATGTCATGGCTGTAACGCACCTCGACCTGGACACGCAGCTGCTCCTGCAGGTCCTGATTGCACTGGTGTGTCTCGCGCAGCCGCTGCTCAAGGGGGGCCTCGGAAGGTGCCGGTGGTGTGCCCTCGGGCACCTCACGGACCACTGCCAGTAGGGGTGGCTCCCCACCCAGTGGATGGTGCAAGGGGAACGGGATCTCGAGCGCAGCCAGCTGGGTTCTGCACCGTGGTGTGCACACTGCAGTAGCATCCATGCCAGTCTCACGTACCACCTACCTGGGAGGCACCATGGGAGTGACCGCAGCCTTGTACGGCTCGTAGGGCACAAATTTTGGCTCACGCCTCCTCACGGGGACTGGAATGTCTGGTGGCAGGGACTCCATGCCATCCCCGTCACAGCGCACACTCAGCTCTGCAGGGGAGCACACAGAATAGACAGCTACCCGTTAAGTCAGCATGTGCACCACATCTACACACAATTTCTTTGCTACCAATCCAACTTTTTATTCTGCTAGCCAATATTTAGCGCAAAATACTTGACTCAGGCCACTGTCAAGATTTTCAGAAATATACCAGCTTGCTTGCCCTACTATTGCAGACTTATATTCTGCATAAATGATTCAACTGCCCCCCATGTAGTGCCCTTGACTCTTTCCATACTGTGCCCATTGGGTATCGTTAGCCCACTATCAATAGCTTAGGTTTGAAACACTCTTTCAAGACCTTCTGCGCCGCTCACAGAGACACTGTGCCATCGGACGTGAAGGAAAACTACACTTTTGTTTTCTAAGCAGTTCGCTTTTTTCCCGTGAGACGGTAATTTTTGAAAGCCCTCTTTTGCGATCGTCGAAGCAGAAAGCAAAAATGGCCGCCTCCGAGGGCGGCGCGCACACTTCGAAAGATCGCAGATCTAGTGATTCTGCTGTGTCTGCGGCTGATCTTATCGATCGATCGTGCAGCAGTGAGTCTTAGGATGCTGCTTTTTCGTCAGAGCGACAACGACTCAAACCAGTCCGGAACATCAGGTGGCCGCAGCCCGGCACGCCCAACTGTAGTGCTTGCAGTTAAATGTTTGTAGCGGAATACCTGCTCCCAATGAAAAATTTAGATTTTTTTCAGAGATAGTGCCTATTAGACGGCAATACATTTTGTATATCTCATAATTTTTGTTACCTGTTTTTCTTAGTAGATACAAGCCTGTCTTTACAAACTTCGTTCCATTTTACCCTAAAATCTTGAGTTTGGCAATTTATATCTTCTTTATGACATACATCTCGTTAATGAAACTTTTATGTGTGAAAAGTGCATTCGTTCTGCTTTTTGCTTATGTATTACATAAAATATTGAGTGCAGTAGCTCCTTCAGAAAAAAAAAATCTGGCGTAACCTACAAAAAACACCTATTTTCCCCGTGATAGGGAAAGAGATATGTCCACCTGGGACTCCTTCCAAACACTCATAGTAGCAGCGTCCACTTTCAGCAAGTGCTCCCACAAACAAAACATACATTCCCATATATACAACCCACTGAAGAGGCCCCCATCACAAGCTGCAAGAATTTTTCAGTACACATAGATAAAGCCTTTCACTTCCAAAGCTGAATTCCATTTCAGTTGAAATTTCTATAACAGGCTATCATCATTGCTCTCTATTGCCGATGCTGCTGGCATCCACATGCACCTAATTAAAAGATTTTGCAGATAGAAAAGAATTGGCTGAGGTTTAACTCTTGTAAACCTAGTAATCACGAGCGAATGGTCTGTTTGGCTTGGTTTGGCAAAGACTATGCACACAGTGTTTCATTAATGCACGCTTCCGCGCTTGGTAAGGTTCTCTATAACGTGCTAATTTGGGGCAGTATTCTGTAAGAGTCTAATTAGTGGACTGTTCATTTCGGCTGTCGCTGATTGGCTGCTGCTTCACGTGCAGGAAGGTGCCAGCCAGTGTCTTTCCTGCACGTGAAGCAGCAGCGAATCGGCTCCGGTGTTTCAACAGCCAGCATTGCCTTTGCGTGATATTTCACAGCCTGCCGTCTAGCTATATCTACTGGACGATTGGATTCAGCCTGTCGCTTGTGCTGAGGCGCACGCACAGACGGCGTGCCATCCATGGCGAGACTAAGCGACCAAGTGCTGGCGAAGCAGCCGTTAAACCCTCGTCTAGTCATGTGGTACTGCAGCGGCGAGGCTCCGAGCGAGCACAGCTGCGACGCCTATCCACAGCAGATCACGTGGCGTGACGTCACACCTGCCACACTTGCGCTCTAGTGGCTCAAGGTCATTGCGACGCGATGAGTGACCTTGTGAGACATGGTGTAGTAGAGCTTTCCCTCTAAAATACATAAAATTTAAATAACTCTTTCTAAAACAAGCACTATGACTACAGTTGATGACCAGACCAACCAAACATGCGACTATGAGACAGACACAACTGCTGCATCTTAGAAATGCCTCCTATATGCTTGATGCATGCATCCACTTCTTGGACAGGCAGTGACTATAATTTGCAAATGAACATGAATGAACAAGCTGCATGCATGTTGCTCTTTGTGGCACAATAAAGACATGATTTCATCTTGCCCAGAGCTCCTACAAACAAGCACAGCAAGTTTCTCACTCGCTTGATTTTTGACAGCACTCGTATCGTCTACTTCCTTTGTCCTTCATCTGGGTAGCGCTCCCCACCCCTAACAACATGTTAAGTTACCAACTCGCCCAGCTTGTTGTGTTCATTGATTTTTGAGTCGCACAACCAGTGAGTTTGCTTGCAGGCACCCACATGGCATGCCTCACTTTCACTATGGCGAAACGGACTAGTTGTTTCAAAACAATTTCAAAGGTAAACGTAAATAAATTGCGAACATTTTAGTATATTTCTAATGAAATACTACATACTTACACATATTGGTTACAACCATAACAAAACATAACAAGCCAACAGACAATGAAGCCAAGAAAAGCATAGATGAAATTTACTGTCTTTTTTTCAATCAAATGTAGAAATTTCACACTAAGGGGAAATGAAAGAGTAGGAAATGACAACTTGCTATCAGTGGGAGCTGAATCCAAATCATTCACATTACGTACGCTGCTCTACCAGCCATGGTAGCCATTATGCATGCGTACAAGATTAGCCTTGGGGGTGCTGGCCAGCACCAACATAGTACCTATCCCAACTTTGGAAAATGTTCAGCTCCCAACAGTGGCATTTTTGTACACTTCAATTTGCCTTTACCTTATCATTTCTACATTTCATTTAAAGAGAAACACACTTACTTCCCCTACACTTTCCTTGGCCTCATATAGTGGCGACTAACAAAAATTGGGCCAATTGATTCCCCATTATTTCTCTTGCTCATTACAAATACTAAAAAATAAATCATGTGTCTCATACTCAAAAGTATTTGTTGGATGTTTAACATCATATAGAAGAATTTTTCAAGTTCTTTTTCATCTGTAATTTTTAACATCTACCTTTAAAAATGGGCTACAAAATAGATTGGGGTTTAGATAACAGTTTTGCTGTTCAGAATGATCTTAATTGGATTTCACTTTTTAGGAGACAGATACCTCGAAAGTGATGCTACCCTTATAATTTCTGCTCAAATCAATGGCAACATGTGGCCTAATGTGAAAAAGGTAATTACCACTAATTAGCCATTTCAACCTAGCAATTTATCATGCAGATAATTTATGCACCCTCTGCAAATCGACCTGAATATTTGAGATAGCACCATTTGTTGCAAGCTGTTTTTGTTGAAATGTGTGGCACATCAGCTAAATGTAGTTGGAACACACAACATTTTGTCCATCACAACTGCAGTTCAAACTCGCATCCCTGCAGCTTAGGACGCTAATCACTGTGCTATCGTGCTATCTTTGCACCTGGTAATTTGTGCAACGTGTAGCGCTCCACATACACTGAAAGTGGTGGTGTCTGGATTTCGAAGGCCACAACAGGCAATGCTGTAGCAGACAACAATGCACACACTTCAGGAAAGTTGTTCTTGCGGCAGCGAATGTCTGCAGCTGTTGCAGTTGAGAGGAACCAATGAACTCTGCTGATGTGCTATGAAACGCACAAGATGGAGATGCATGTTATGTATCATTAAAAGAGAACTGCTGTGTACCCACCAGAGCACAGAAATATAGGACTCCTTTAAATAATTATAAACCTATAAAATTCTAAAAGCATTTTTTAAAATAGTTTTGTTAGGCTTAACCGAACAAAGGGAAAACCAAACATTTCATCAGCATTGTTCACACACAGCTTCCTAATCTTGGTAAACTTTGCAGTCTATTCTTTGTGTTGGAAATTCATCACACTAGACAAAGGTGATGGCAGGACAGAGACCTCCAAGTGAACACCCCTAGGCAAGTGGACTGTGGGCATGCTCACTCCTTGCTATGTGAATGCATCCACCTAGCGAGTGCCACTCTGCAGTGCACAAAAGATGCCACGGCTGCAACTCTCCGACTGAGAAGGGAGATCATGAACAAATGCATTAACCCTAGATACAGTCATAAGCCTTAACAGAACTGATTGAGTATGCATGGTCACTGTGGTCTGTGACTGAGTATATACATGGTCCATTGTGCTTGAGAAGTCACTGGGGTGCCCCATGTGCTGCAGAACTCGGGCCAATGAGATCCGGGAGGCAAAAGCACAATTTTCGGCGGAAAGTGCATTAGCCATGCTCTCGAAAACTGAGCTTGGCGGTCATGGGCTGAGGTGCTGCCCCACAACCTTCCACCGACAATTTCCATTCCTTTCACCTCCCTCCTTTCCTCTCTCTCTCTCTCTATATATATATATATATATGTACATAGGAGGAGGGTGCATGTGTGTGTGTGTGTGCGGAGGTTGTAGACCATGCAAATACAAACTCCTAGCACTCCTCGGACAAGAATGATTTAACGAGGCTGCACGTATTTGCGTTGCTGAAACAACACTTTGCTTAACATCTGACAAAAGTCTTTCATTGCTAAAGCATGCAGCCACTTCGCAAGAAATTATGCTATCATCCTTATGCTAGTTTTAAAAAAATAATAATAAAAGAAACTAAAATTTTGTTTACAAATTGATGCATTTATATAAATATATTGATGACCTATAGCTGGTACATTACTTGGAAAAACAAACAGCGCTAAGAACGGGGCAAAACAAAAACAAGACAGAGCACTATTGTTTGTCTTCTTGCTTGCACTTTGCAGCCCAGACTTGTTGCAGCCCAGGTAACAGTGGAGATAACTGTTGTTTTCCCGCCAGATCTTCTAAATGAGTGGAACATCCATGGCTATGTACGGAAGAGGGCGGGCACTATTTTGCAAGTTGCCTATCAGTTGCGCTTTCGGCGTTGTGGGCATGCTATATTATTCTAGATTTAAAAATACAGGAATGAAGCTTTGAGCTTGAACTTCCACAGTGTGATATGATGCAAGTTTTACCCACTTTTGGTGACCTGCTGTCCCGACTTGTTTGAAGAGATGTTTGGAATTAACTTGTGATCATGGTAATGTAGTCATCACGCAACACATTATTATTTGATCACACTTGGAAATTGATGAGGCAGACAGTCGAAGCAGGGCTGCTTCCTGTTTAAAAGCTTTTGTGAAAATTACGACATCCATAGTTCGCAGTAAAATAAGGGCCAGTAGCTTTGAGAGATTTGAAAGTGTCGAGGCTCCCGACACCTGGCTATTCTGAAAATTGCCGAGACATTTAGTTAAGAGGGGCTCTTTGCAGCAAGCAGCGCATGTTACGACGGGGTAGGTGAGCCTCAGCTACGTGATTGGTTACGGCCGTCTGGTGTTGAGCGATTGGGCAGTGACCAGACGCTCTCCCTATGGCCATAATTATCCGCCAACTTCGTTCTTGGCACTTTTTATGCACGTCTCCCACTCCATCACCCCACTCCTATTCTTAAAATTCTTTTCAATTATTCATTGTCGCGCTCTTTTTCACCGGGTTGTTGAACGGCAGTGCGGCCCCAAACATTCCTATATTTCTGTTTTTACGTTGTCTTCGAGGCCATTCACCTACCTGCCCTCCCACCTTTTTTGTTGTGGCCATATCTTAGCTTCCCTGGCCCAGCACCCCCGTCCTTGATATATTTTGCCATGCGCCAATCAGCGTTCAGGCCTTTCCTTCTTAACAGCATGTACAAACTAGCCTAACAGCAAGCTCTTCTCAATTTTATTAACATAATGAAAGTCAGAGACAAGGGAAAGAAAAACAAGGAGAAGAAAAGGGGGAGGGGGTGCTTATTACGCGTTTCTATAGACAAGTAAGTTGCAACATTTTCGGAATGGTTTTCTTTCACGTAGAGTGGTGGATGAATCGGTCAAGTACCAGAAATGAAAAGCTCTTCGATGACATGAAGGCCTGGTTGGGTCCTCGTCCCATCTTTACCTGTGTGTGGAATTTTTAGCGCTGATCCCCCCTCAGCAGTTACGGTTAACACGATCCTTAATGAGGTAGAGGCGCGCCATCAGTGGGGCCGCAATGTTCTGTGCATGGAAGAGAAGATCGCCCCCATGACAACCCCCCACCTCCCTTCAGACTGCCACTACCTCTCACCTTGCTTCACACATTGTCACTCTTTCTGAGCACATCCTGAAACTTTCCGTTCCGTGGGAGAGGGTTCTCTGGCTACGCCAATGGTCTCAGCACTATATTTAGCCTGTCTTTGTCCTCACATTCAGCGTTGTAAAGGAAAAGAAAAACAATGACTCAGTATGGCAAGTTTTAAAAATTTTCTATTCGCAGAAAGAATTGAAAAAATGCTAAAATAGCTAGAAATCCGTGACGTAACACTGACGTGCCGGGGTTGCGGTTTGAGCGCGAAATAAAGAAAAATAAACTTTGGCCTTTTATTCCCTCTCTAGTAATCGCCTTTTGGCCAATGGAATAGCCAAATGCACGAAAAAAACATCCCTGAAAAAAATACTTCACGATTCAAAACTGATTTAGTGTTGCTCTTCTGTGATCAGAGTTGATCAGATCTCCAGAGTTGATCAGGATATTCCCGCACCACCTTTGGATTAAATGGCATTTCTTCCCAAACGTGCTCAGTAGAATTATCGGCAATCACATGCCAATGATTGTGCACCACAGCCACAGCCACATGCCGATCATGATAAGCTCTGCACCCCCAACAAGCGTCGTGTTCATCATGTTGCCCATCCTTGTAACAGAGAGAAGCCACCACCATTTGAGGCACCAATTGAGAACAACATTTCTTTCCTACTTCGCACTGCTTAGTCGCGAACTCTGAGGAAATCTGCAAACAATAGGAACCTCAGCTTTGGCAATGTTGGCTCTATGCTCCTCCTGTTAATCATGTGCAAGAGGACAATGTGTGCAGTATTAGAAAGTAGCACAGGTGTGGTTGCACTCCCTGTATCAACTACAGCGATTGCATCAGGTTCAGGTGTTCACGACTTGCTTGCCTATTTACAGGGCCCCTTTAACAGCACAGAATGCCCAGGCCGAGATATTTCTGGTTAATTCTTATGTTTTTTTCTGGCCGCGTAATAACTATAAAGATCACTTGTTTTTGTCAGGACATAATCCACAATATAAAAGGTTGTTGAATTTCCCTATTTCCCCGTCGTCCCTAAAGCAGAGGATTTGACGAAAGGTTGTCTAGACGACATGGCAAAGGTGAAAGAACAGAGAGCGCAACAAAAGGCACTGTTGTTACTTGTGACAGCAGCGGTTCCTTGACGGTATAAACTTATGTCAATGGCATTTCTCAGCAACACTGACAAAATGGTCGCTAATGGAGTACGCGCAAGTACTCATTTGTGGGTACCCAAGTGGTCGCTGCAAGAAACCTTCCGTTTTGTAACGGACAGCTTGAACAACCAAGAAACGGAGAGCCCATGGCAAGAAAGTCGCCGATTCTATCATCGTTCCACGCGTGCGCTGCAGCCACCGTGTCCAGAAACCAAGTTTGATGCATACGTCTCGACACGGCGTAGATGGCTTTGGTGAGCAACATATGGTAGTGTATCATAAGACGATAAACGCAGCCCAAGCGACTGCAATCAATGAGCTGATTCAGCGTAAAACGCTGTTGCCGCCTCAATTCTCATCGTTTGCGCTCGTGGCACCAAACTCCATCCCTGACAAAATGACAAGCGGATAGCACAGGGACGTCAACAACCATTACCACAGCTTACTCGCCCTCTGGACTATACGTACCTGGCTCCGACATCCAGGATTTCAACGGAGGTAAACTTTTCTTAGCACGCCTCTATGTCTGCTTCACTTTAGGTCCATTACATGAACTTTGTTCTCTTTTGCAAAACTTGTTGCCTGCTTTCCAAGGGCCTACATCTTCTTCCGGCCATGATCTATACGTCTGCTCTGTCTGCTCTAAAGTTAAATGGTACGCCGCAAGGCCGTATTAGAGTGTACTAGAATGGGGGAGTGAGTGCAGCGGACGCCTTAGCAAGCGACGAGGCTGAAGCAAAAAACGCGGAAAATGTGGCGGCGCTGCCGTTGCCTTATTCTGAATCTCCGGCCAAAAAACGTTGGCTACGGTTGTTTCGGCAGCGCTCATTGGCTGAGGCGAGCTCGCGGGCTGGGCACTGTCGTTGTTGCATCGTTTGCGTTCTTCCATTTTATTTACAATAGATCGGTAGGGAATAATCTCAGTATTACCTCCACCGAGTATCCGTCTGTCTAAGTTTCATGCAGCTTCGGTAGGGTCTCCGACGCGACAAGGGTCCGGCCGGCGAGCGAGGCCGCTCACTCGGGACAAAGCGACGATGGCGCTACCTGGAGTTCAATAAAAAAATGCCTCAGTGCATAGCCCTCGTTTGACCCACTGTCCAAATCTAGCCTTTTTCGACTAGGTGGCTAGTTTGATTAAAGTAAAAATACGTTCAAGTAAAATGAAACTAGTATTTTAAAACTTGTTTTTAGTGCATATTTTAGTGCATTCTTGTAATTTGTGATTTTTTAAAATTCTATGAATGCAACACTTCGGCTAGGAGTTGCGACGCCCATGTCGTTGCTGTTTACGTCAGTCGGTCATGATGGTGTGGTTCTCGGGTCCTTCGGCAGCGGCGTGTAGTGGTATTTCAGAAGAGTCGTGATTTATTTCGGTACTACCGAAACAACATCGCCTGTTTCCACCTGTCAAACGGTCACCCTTGGTTACAAAGGTGAGACACTTATTACTTATTGGTGCCTCCTTAGACGGGTAAAGGTCCCGCCTCACAACGTTCTCAGATGCCTTTCAAAGACTTTCTGTTGGTAAATATGCTTAGGCTTAGGATGTTCAGGAACCACAGCGAACTAGGCCTCAAGTGCACGCTCGTATCGCGCCAAACAAAACCACGAATGTCATCTTGTCGTGACCACAGTTTGCAAAGGCGTCGCGCGGCTGCTGTCCCGACAGGCTCCTGCACAGAGCTTTTGTGGCCGGAATGCCGCAGCGGATCAGAACCGACGGGAGGCCGCTCGACGCAGATAAGCCTTTCGGAAAGCCATCTCGTCTGCTACGAGCCATTTCAGGGGACGTTCACGCGTTTCGTGCTGTGCGACGACGACGAAATTGGCCCGGCCTCAAGTCTTGTGCGCGTGCGGGGGGCTTTGCGTTCACTTGGCATTGCTTTTTGACGCGCACCACAGGCCACAGACTAGCAGACGTTACCTTTCAAACGGAGGAAAAAAGGCAGAGCACGTTACATCTGGACACAGTGGTTACATGCTCTTTTCCACTGGTGTCAGCGCTGTACACGTTTAAATAAAGGATCGTGAGTAGAAGGGGAGGTGTTTACTTGGAACGCGAGCCTCCATCAACGCTAATTGTTGGGCAATTATATATGCATGGATTCGCAGCGTCATGAGATGGAAGACGTTACCCACCAAACACGGAAGCAGCTATTTTGATGTCTAAAAGATGTCTTGAACGGATAATTCAAAAGCCTAGTAGCTGTCTTGATCAACACATTTTGTAGCCGTGAACGTCGAAGTACTGCAGTAAGCCCTGCTAACGTTACGCTCAAAGTTGGCTAACGGACATCTTGACAAGAACAAATGAGGACTTTTATTACACATTCCCTTAAATTTTTGTGGCGGCGGTTACAGTAACACGAGGCGTGTCCACAGTTAGTTTGTTTTAAATGAGGCACGGACATAAACAAAAATTATATTGACGGATAGAGTGATGCACAGGTAGTCTTTCCAGACGTGAACCATGGCAATAGAGTAGCACAGCCCAGTTGGTAGACGAGCGCATTTTGCTTAGACCAATCAGTTGAATGCTGACTGTCTCAATTATTTTGAGAATCAAGAAACATCTGTATTGTTTGCCAATGTGCCCCCATTGACTGAAGCAAGGATGTCACTTCTGCATGAGACTCATTTGACAAAATGTTGCCTTGCTATGACTTCTGCAAACTGAAATAGTTTCTAGCAGGGAAAGATTTTGTCAGTGATGTTGTGGTTCAGGCAAAAATGACATCCTGGGGCCGTATTCTGTAACGGTTCGCTTTGGCTGTTATGTCAGGATTACGTCACACGGAGAAAGAGTGGAACGGGGCCATGGTAGGGACACCAATCACCGAGCCGCGGTCTGTCGGAAGGTCACGTCATCATTTTTGTTTGTACTTTGGGGACAATATAGTAATTGGAGTATGTTGCTAGTTTGATAAAAAATAATTGGTTTGTATAAAACATTTGCACATTTCCAGTAATAAATGTAACCTTTCGATGCAGACAGCCACTGGTGTTTTAATTTTATTTGAGTTTTCTTTTTTAGCTGCTAGGTGGTGTACTATACGATAAGTAATCAAGGCGGTTCTTGGGGTGCAGGCTGCGGCTCTAATGGGATTTTGTTTCGCCGGGGCTGACTTCTTAGGGCGGACGATTGCGATGAGAGTTCCGTCCACAGATCCCACCACTTCGAGAATCTTGCCACGGTCAAGGAAGTGTTCCTTGACTGCAGCTTTCTCCTGCACCGTGAAGGCAAATCTCACCCACTTTTTTTTTTTTTCCCCTCAACTGTATTGGCCCTGGCTATGGCAGTAATGATGTGGCTGACTGACGGTTGCGATGTCATTGAGTTTTCATTCCAGATGCGCATCGTCACATCGCGTCTCCATTCCAGTGTCAACGCCACTATATCTTGTAGTTCGAAATATTCTAGCTCGTCGCAAATCCATCACACTGTCTTCGGAGCTAGCCTAAAATGTCACCGGAACTCTCCTTCACTCATGTCGAATGTGTTGCACCGATGCCTCTTGTCTCGTCGCTGTCTTTCGCCAATGCTCGCCAGCAACACACCAAAGGAGTGGCATTGGCGCCTCTGTCTCGACGCGCCGGCCAGTACGAGACTAGCAGATGGCCACGGTTGCCTTGGCAACCATCTAGCTCATGCATGCGACCGTGCGCGACCCTCGAGCGAACTGCCTTCCAGATGATGGACAACCTGTGTGACGACAACGAAGTGCTGCCCAATGGGGTTCGTGAGAGCAAAGCGAAGCGTTATAGAATACAGCCCCTGGTTTCAGTTACAGGCGACTGGATAGCATAGCACCAATATCCGAAACAGAATGCTGTGCTACAATGAAATTTTAAAACAAAGGATGGTTCACATCTGGAAAAACACTCTGCACACCACTATCTGCCAATATAATCATTTTTATGTCTGTGCCTAATTTAAAATTAAATTGCAACTTACTTTGTGGGTGCCCCTTATAAAGTATTACCATATGCTTGCATATCGTCACGCAGAAATAATGGCCAGTTCTTCGGCATACCACCCATTATTGAATTACTTGCATGTTACTGGAACTGAAAGGTAAATCAGAATATCCTGTTATTTTTTTACACACACTGTATGCTCTTCATGCAGTGCAATGCATAAAGCATGATTGCAGGCTAAAATGTAGCATCATCATCCCATCATCTAACATTCAAACTTTATTAACTAATAAATGAGAAAAGATGCGCAAAGTGTAATTAACAAGAGCAACAAATAGCAGGGAAGGTGGTCATGCATGGATCTTGAAGATGATCGCAGCCACAGAAGGCTGGTCTTCGTAGGAGAGCTCTGGCTGCCCACAAAAGTGTGCTGTTGCAGGTTGTGTGTGAAGGTTCTCATAGACAGAGGGAAAATCTGCACGGAAGAGGGGAGAAAAAGCAAGATATGAAATGAGAATGTGCAAACTGGACCTTCAATTAGCAATATGTGCCAAGCAAGAAGTGTGGCTCACATTAAAAATACATTTAAGCACTCCTTTCTCTTAAAGTACCGGGCTCTTGAGGTAGGCATGAGGTTTAAAATTACTAGTGTATTTCCTGGCATATAGTCATTCAAATGCAGAGCAGAGTAAGACAGAGAAGAGCCTTCAAATTAATATATGGTATTTTGCCACTGAAAAGACACCTGTCAACTTGTCAAACAAGTTTTTGAAAACCTCTCTGCAAAAATAATAAGTTTAAAACAGTTAACCGTCCTGAACGTAAATGATGTGCTATCTTGATTACAAAGGTAAATTGTGCTTTATATTGTTAAACCAAAAGCAAGTTCGACATTTTGAACTGTCAAGCTGTCTCCTTTTTTTCGTACTTAAACTTGACATAGTACAGGGTAAGCAGGTAGCATACAAATGACTGGTAAAGTATTACAAAGCAATGCTTCTGGGGCTGGGTAAATCACATTTGTTGATATATTACATGATACGTCATACAAAATTGAGTGTCATAACATGATCAAATGAGAATATTGCCCTGTCTTGGAAGTGAAGTACAAAATGATTTGTTGAGTTTTCCAATTAATCAGTGCGTCTATAGCCTTGGGTAATTCTGAACATCTACATTGACTATCCCCCAATTGAGAAGCCACTACACACAAAAAACTATTGAAGTAATGGTCAATGCTGATTAATTCCACCTAGTGAAAGGGCAAATGCTTAATCAGAGGGCCAAAGCAAATAAGTTGCTATATTTTGATAACACCTCTGATTGATATTATTGAAATAGATGACAAAAAGCAGCAATGGTAAAGTTAGTTATGACAAAATTTGCAAGGCACCTCTGCATACTGCTGGAACATGCAGCGCCATGTCTGTTCTAAAGCACATATGACACAACACAATTTCTATCTAACACATGCACTTCCACACATCATTGTGCAATCCCCTCACAAAAAGGTTAAAAACAGTCGGCACAAGTTATTCACACAGCACAAACAGTCGGCATGATTTATTTGGCAAGCGCCAGCCAAATGCCAGTAGTGGTAGAGCCAAATTGAAGTTTGTTCTCGTATGGAAGCCTCGGCCCATGTTTTATCAATCGTAACAGCAAAGCACACCCTCTGCAGCACGCAAAGATCTGAGATTAGACTGCTTGCTGATGCTGTACAGTAAATTGCTGTGAAGAAACTAAATCACACAGAAATAATTTTAAAATACAGAACTCGTTGCATACTGGCTTGTATACATTTGTGCATCAAAGAAGCAAAATGCAATGTACGCTGTTGTAGCAAATTTTTACTCATGTATGGAATACTGGTAAATGATGACACAACAGAGTTTATTTGTGAGTTCTTTCATAGCCTTGACTATCTACATTTAAGTTTTGTTAGGCTTAGGGAAACTAAGTAGACGTAAGCAGTGCACGCTGGTGCTGAGAAACTAGGAATAATAGAGGCAGTTTATTAGGGATAAGTGCAAAAAAACCACCTGTTTGTAAGAGACCAACTAGCTATTTTACCGCAATGTGATCCCTGGTCTTAACCCAATATACAAACCACCGTGAGGATCAGAGAGAGTACAGTACATTGGCTTACACTGATCCTAATGAGGAGACCTCTCATCCAGCTAGCACCAAGAGACAAGAAGGATGTCCAGCTGTCTATACAGTGAAAATAACAGACAGCATCAAGTCAGCTGAAAGGCAGATTTGCAATTACAGATGAAGTGAACCACAGTCATTCATTAATAAACAAGCAGTCGTGACTGCACTCCCAGATGAAGCACCTAGGCTGCAAGTTTTGCAGCTTATTTGCAACAAAGCACCAGCGCAATCTTTACATCAGCAGCCGATTGCATTTGACGTATGAAACAATTAAGCATTGCAGTAATATTTTTGTTTTGCTACGAAGTGGGAACGCTACAAGCTCACACATATGAGTGCAAGCAAGCAAAGCTGTAACCCATGCAAAAACAAAGATAGAAAATAGGATGACTTCACTGTGGTTCATGATTACGGCCAGCACCTCCTCTTTCAATGAATTCCCTTCGTTTGTTTCATGCTGCGCTACTCGTAAGAACTATAAACAAGCAGAACCGTCGTTTAAAAAATAAAGAACGAAGACCGGCAGGGCAGAAAAGCCCAACGATCATGAATTCAATCAATCAAAAACTAAGTGTGAAGTATTTGATTTACCGGAAAAAGTGCTATTCGAACGTGCAACATACAGACACATCGAGAACAATGACGGCGGCGAACGCAGATCCCGCCATTATGGTAGAAAGCCGTTGGCGAAAACACACAATACAGCTGATGTCAGGAAGCACTCATGCAAAACACGCAGACACCATCAGCACAGTTTAATGACGCTAGTTCATATCCAATAAATGTACAGAACAGTCGAGAACCGTACAAAACTAGCATAACATACTTAACCGAACCCACGACCAAGACATTGCGTGTGCCAACGGCCTTTTTTTTTTTTTTGAATATTTCTGTCTTCCAGTGTTTCCAACACGGAATCAGATGCCCGACAAGTTTAGAGCCTGTCTAATTGACTGCCACCGTGCTGCGATCACTGTGACACCGGCGTTTTGCTCCTGTCCGTTTCAAATAAAGTTTTATTAGTTCATTCATTCCTGCTGTCAGCCCCTGCTACGCGAGCATGAAAGAATGGTTGCGAGGCGTCGTGTGCGTGCCCTGGCTTGAAAACGATAACACACTCTTGATTGTTGAAGTTCCGGTGTGAAATTATTCAAGATTGAAGCCAGCTTTATTATGGTGCTTCTTGTAAGGTCGTTTTGTCCATCGCGTCTTTTGTTCGTGAACGCCGACGGTCACCATACCTTTAAAATGCCAGCTGGCATTTTATGCACTAGACACAAACATCTAAAAAAGTTCTTGAGTTAGACATTCTGAATGCGTTTAACAAAATAAGACTGGTAACACCAGTAGTGAGTTGTTACTGCAGATAGAGTACTAGTATATTTCAGGCGCTTAGGCTATGTTTAGAAGAAATTCTATTTGCAGTCTTGTCATAGACCAAGGAATCTGTAGCCATTTGTAGCCGTTTTAAGACGTTTTTAAAAGGTTTTGTGTTTCGTGAGCAACTAGTGCCTCAAGAGACGCAATAAGCAGCTATAAGTAAGAAATGCTCGATGACAACCATTGTGCTACTAGGTATATATATACACATTAAGTGCCTAGACAACAGGAGAGACGGTCTACAAACATACGAGGTCTGTTAGAAAAGTATCCGACCTTTGGCCGAAGAAAAAGAACTGGCATAACTGCAGCATTGGAAACCTAATCACCCTCAAAGTAGTCTCCTTGGGACTCCACACACTTCTCCCTGTGGTGCTGCCATTGTTGGAAGCATTCCGAGAAGGCCTCTTTCGGAATGGAGTTTAGATTAGCTGTCGTTGCAGCCATAATGTCCTCATTTGTCTGAAATCGCACTCCTTTCAATGGTCTCTTGATTTTGGGAAACAGCCAGAAGTCGCAGGGGGCCTTATCAGGAGAGTAAGGAGCCTGAAAAAAGTCTGAATCAAGTGCGAGGAATGTGCAGGAGCATTGTCGTGATTGATGCGCCAATTTCCTGTTGACCACAACTCCAGTCTCTTGCGCCGCACAGCATCACGTAGGCGACGGAGGACTTCCCTGTAGTATGCTTTGGTGATTGTTTGACCCTGTGGTGCGTACTTGGGGTGTACCACACCGCGGGAGTCAAAAGAAAGCAGTCAGCATCACTCTGACGTTGCTGCGCACTTGGCGGGCCTTCTTTGTTCTTGGTGACGTGGAATGCTTTCACTGTGACGGCTGGGATTTGGTTTCCAGGTCGTACCCGTACACCCAAGACTCGTCACCAGTGATCATGGTGTTCATGAAGTCGGGGTCACTGTTTGTCGAATCCAGCACTTTTTATTTATTTATTTTTATTTATTTCACATACTTTCAAGGCCTGAAGGCGTTACAGAAAGGAGTGGAGTAAAAAAACAAATAATGCAATAAAGATACAAACAAAAAATATTAACAAATGGCATTCTGAACAGCGGTCTTGAAGTTGGTAGGGTCGGTGATGAGTGTGACTGATGCGGAAAGGCGATTCCAGTCCATGCTTGTCCTAGGGATGAATGAGTCACTGTACTGGTTTGTGCGGCACAAAGGCACCGGGGTGACTTTGAGGCTGTGGTCAGTGCAGGACGAAATATAAGACGGAGGGGCCAGAAGGATTTCTTTTAAAAGGGGGTTCAAATGAAAAACTTTGTGAAAAAGGGAGAGACTGGAACATTTGCGGCGTGACGAAAGATCAGGTAAGTTAAGAGTTAGTTTCATTGATGAGACACTTGCATAGTGAGAGTAATTAGACAAGATGAAGCGTGCACTGCGGTTTTGAATACTCTCTAGAGTGAAAACTAATGAGGACTGAGTCGGATCCCAGATGGCTGAAGCATACTCCCAATTTGGAGCGAACTAAAGTTTTGTACAAAGTTAGTTTCAAGGAGGAAGGGGCAGAGCTAAAATTACGGCGCAAGTAACCAAGCATGCGGTTAGCGTTATTAGTAACATAGTCAATGTGCGAATGCCAAGAAAGGTTATTTGATATGTGAAGGCCGAGATACTTGTAAGAGGTAACTGACGTCACTGATGCACCATTAATAAAGTACGTGTGAATGGCAGTGTTACGAGATATGCGCATGGCCTTGCATTTATTTGAATTTAGTTGCATACACCAATTAGAACACCACTCAGTTATGCGGTTAAGATCGTCCTGCAGTTCTCGTCTACAGTTCTGCAATAAACTTCAACTTTAACGTTGAAGTTTATTGAATACTTAGTGCAGATACAAAAGTATAGATATTTAGTACAGAAAAAGGTCCCATAGTGTAAACACTGTAGGGGGGCCTTTTATAATGTTGAAAAAACACCAATACTACTTAACAGCAGGAAAGCAGCGAAATACAAAAATGAAAATACATATTGATTCAAAACAGTAGTACAATTAAAAATATAAAACAATGGGGATTATGCATAAGCTGAAGTAGAAAACGAAGCAAACAGTATTCAAAACGACAGATTGGAATTTGAGTTTAAAAGACCTATTCAATAAACGGTGCTATAGGTTAAACATAAAATTGCGAAGCTGATGTTTGAATGACGATATATAAAAGGCACGCTTAATGTTATAAGGCAAGGAATTCCAAAGTTTTATTAAAACAAATGCTACTCTTTGAGAACCGTAGTTAGTTCGTACCTTAGAGAGTATAAAATTGTTATTGGAGGAAACGCGCGTAATATTTGAATTAATGAGGTGTTGGATAAGAACAAATTTCAGAAGACTATGATCTTTAACTGCTTGATAAGCAAATGTGCAGACATTAAACTTGATTAGATTGTCAATATTCAGTATGTGCAGTTCCCGGTACAGATCAGTAACATGTGACCGTCGGTTGCTCCAGGTGACAATGCGAATGGCTTGATTCTGTACATGTTGGAGGGAAGAAAGGTGGCAATGATATGTTTGACCCCAGGAAGCAATACAATAATTTAGATGACTGTGAATGAATGCATAATATAAGGTGATCAAAGTAGTCAAGTCAAAGTAACATCTAGCTTTCAGTAATACCCTAATACCATAAAAAGTTTTTCCGCTGCAGCTCATTAATATACAAATTAAACTTTAAGCGGGAATCAAGCTTGATACCAAGGAAGAAACAATGATCTGATAGATGAATTGGATGTTTGTTTAGGAAGAGGGGCATAACTTGCGTGTTATTTATCGACCTGGAATTAAAAATTAATAACTTACTTTTGGGGGGGGGGAGGGATTTATCAAAAGCTTATTTTAGCACACCATGCACTAATATTAATAAGCTCTGCATTAAGGGTTGTTATAAGGTTGCTTAGAGAATTACTCGAACATAAGAGAGTCGTGTCGTCAGCATTGAAGATGCATTCTGATAATGTGGTTAGACACTGTGGAAGATCATTAATATACAGTAGTAATAAAAGCGGACCCAGAATTGAGCGTTTTTTTTTTTTTTAACGTAAGATGCGAGAATTTAATTGTAAAGAATTTTTCAAGGCAAAATTAGCAACAACGAAAAGCTTGATAAAGTGAGACCTTGATGTTCATGCGGCCATTTGTATATCTGCAAATAAAACTAATGAAGTTCTCTTGTCAGTACTTGAAAATACATGTCGGGGGGTGGGGGGGTTGTGTAACAGATTCCCCCCCCCCCCCCCCCCCCTGTCGGAATATCTCCCAGATTCGAACTTGGCAGGTGTGGGAATGTATTCACATAACAAAATAAGTTTGTTGCAAGAATACCATGTGCACAACTATCACATCGATAAAAAGCATGCATAATCTACAAGGGACTGCAAGACCGTAAAGCTTCAAAATACAACCAGTGAAATCGAGCATGTGTGGGTGACATGATCCTTCGTGGTGGATGGGGGTACGAGATGCTATGAACGGTCATGTGGCTGCCACCGGCCAATCGCTGACCACAGCAGATGGACCAAGACATGGTGCCACTTTTAAAAATGCAGAAGCTTCAATTTTGACTTAGCAGCACCGGCACCCACTCCATAGAACCGTGCGTAGCAGCGGCCAAAATTTCAGATGCCATATGCTGCTTCATTTTTAGGACATTATCTGCATGTGCAATGTCGCAAAAGTGGTGACTGCGAGCGAAGGTGAAACTGTTCAACATATTGCCCTTGCTGAGGCAAATTGTCAGCCTTCCATTAGCTGTCAGTACTAAATCGTAACTTTCAGTCGACTTGAATAAAGCAGCGAGGATTAATCTTAGTAATGTGATGTGACTAACGAATATTATTTGATCAATGCGGTAATGGCCGGCAAGCCGTCACATGAGTCTAGCTGCTCATACATTTGCATTAGTAGTTATGAGCAGCAATTGGGCCTGACATCACATGCTTACTGATGGCCTCCTTTGGATCGGACAGCAACTAGCAAATCTTCCTGTGAACTTATGGATGGAAGTGGGAAAACTCGCACCTCACACAGTGACCAGGTTCAGCAGACAACCACACTTGAGCCATGCATGGCTAGCTTGAGCTGTGCCAACATCTCCTGTTCTGTGCCCTTACCTCTTTTGCACAAGGTGGTTGGGAACTACCAGAGAAAGCGCATGTGCTGCATGGTCTAGTGCAAAAACCGAGTTGTCCACTACGTGGTAGACCTCCATTTTTCTCTGCAAGATACACAACGAAAGAAGGAATGGGTGGTGAAGATTGGTACACCAGTGCGGCAGTGCGCATTCTGGGAGGGGCCGACTGAGTCTATTGTTGGCAAACGAGTTTTATTTTTTGCAGTTGTGAATAAGGTTTCTGTAGACAAGCATGCTAACAAATGCTGAACGCATTCTTACCGTACACAAGTAATCTATATTGAAGTGATAAAATTGGGTATCTCACGAAAAGCTTAAACTTTTTTTCTGACATCCTTGGAAAACCTTGAAGCAAAGGATGTTGTCCAGTATGGTGCAAGTTTTTTTATTATGAATATTACAACCTTTTTCCGTAAAGTTTCGACTGATTTATTTTCTTCTCTAGAAATGATTCCCCAAAACTGCGTATGTGTAGCGCCATCTTTTCGGGCTCACCTGAGCTATTTATGTTAATTGCTGTGGCAGCCGCTAGATGGTGCTACATGTAGAAATATACGTTGTCACTAGTCGTTTGCGCATTCTACTGTGAGTGAATGTGGAGAGATGGACGTCCACCTCAAACAGTGTGCAAACATTCTGTGTGGAGCTGGCAAGACAGCCACACAGACGTATGAGCTCCTTCGTGACGCTTACGGCAACGAGACATTATTGCGGGCGCGAGTTTTTGAGTGGCAGAAGAGGTTCGTTTCGGGGAGAACGTCGGTGGAAGACGACACAAGGCAGGGGCGCCCTGCAACCTCACAGAATGAAAACATGGCTCGGATCAGGGAGATCGTACAGCAAGACCGCACCATTACAGTCCGCATGCTATCGGATGCTCTCGACATTAGTAAGACAACATGCCACCAAATTTTGCGTAAGAACTTGGGGAAACAAAAGCTGAATGGCAGACTTGTGCAGCACTCCCGCACACAGGACCAGAAGGACACGCGGGCATCAGTGAGCGCTGATTTGCTCTCCGAGGCAGGGAAGGATGCTGCATTCGTCGACGGCATCATTGCTGAAGACGAAACATGGTGTTTTCAATGCGATCCTCAAAGAGGGCAGAGCACCGAATGGCGGTCCACAAGCGCTCCGGCATCGAGAAAGGTGCATCGACAGAAGACCAAAACAAAGTTGATGCTGACAGTTTTTTTCGATCCCAGAGGTGTCATACACCATGAGTTCGTCCCACAAGGGCGGACGGTGAATCAGGAGTATTATATCCACGTTAGGGTGGCTAGAAGGGGAGGTGTGAATACCGGCGGCGCTTTCCCTTGGGCGCGCGTGACCCCTTTGCACACCGATGCCACCAGGGGGAATGTGGCGCTGCTGCTCACGATGTAGTAAAGCCATGCTGGTCTGCGCCTCCGTGCCTCCGCTGTCAGTTTGGTCTCGTCACCTGTTTTGGAGTGTTCCTCGCGACATTCCGTCATTCAAGGGTGAGATGCAGTCGTCAGCGAAAAAGAAGACGGAGCGGAGCGTTGGTGCTTTGTGCTTGGATGTGATACTGGGTACAGGAAAACCTCAGAAAAAGTATCTCTCTTCCATGCCCCTGCCTGCAAACAAGCGTTTGCCAAATGGGCTCGAGCGATCCCAAGGGCCGACAAAGCATTGCAGGAGAACTCGGCAGTTTGTTATGTTGGCACCAAAGTTATGTTGAGCACCGCAGCGACGCACGGCTAGTCTATTACATTGCAGGTTATGTGGCGAGAAGGCGCGTTTTTGCCCACACATTGTGGAGACTGCAAAGCAGCATGTATAAAGGCAATATCCCCAGAGAACTTCCATCAGAGGCATCCAAAGGGTGGGACCTTGGGGGCCTTTTATATCCCTCGGAATCGTTCTATAAGCTGGTCAACGCCCTTGAAAACAAACTCACTCGTGCATTCAGTGTAACAAGCTTGCATGCCAAAGCTGTGGCCGAGATTTTGCAGTCAATTGGTGATATGCCAAAAATTGGTTGCCGAGACCATTCTGCTGCCCTGACAGCATCAGTTATACGTTTTTATTGCCTCGTAAGGATTCACTTTTTGCTTAAAGGTGTGAATCAGCAGGGAAGTGAGAATAAACGGAAAACACTGAAACCTTGTGTGTTGTAATGTTTCCCTTTTTTTTTTCCTCACTTGTAAATAAATTATTGCATAACCAGATCTCTTGCTTCACTGTCTGCAATCATGGGAAATTGCTTGTATGAGCGTCAAAATGGCATGCTACATGTCTGCAAGCCAGTGGCTCACCGACGGGGGGTTGTAACCCTCGCCCTGAGGCCGAGTTAACCCCCCCCCCTATCGTTTAACCCCTTTTCTTTCCTTGTGCCTTTGAGTACCATGCAACTAAGATGGAAGACGCGCAATCGTCTGCACACTCGCAAAGTTGTGCAAAAAGCGCACGTTTTTACAATTTACCGTGAATACATAAAGATTGGTGCTGTTTAGATGGCATTGGCAAACTACGGCAAACTGTCACCTCTTCCCCCCCCCCCCCCCCCCCTGCCCTTGGCAGAGATCCTGGGTGTGCTACTGCTGCAAGCGCAGAAAAAAAAGTGGCTTGTAAATAACGTCGAAACGTTATCAGGTAATGTCTGCAGTTTACAGGTCCTACGGCACGCATAGGGTGATTGCTGATTTTGAGGACGACGCATTTTCAGGGAGACGTAATGCAAGGCGCCCGTGTGCCGTATGATGTCATTGCACGTTAAATAACCCGAAGTGATCAAAATTATTTCGAAGCCCCCCTCTAGCCCCTAACAGCCCGAGCCGCTTCACGAAATGTGCACAGACAAAACGCGTTTGAATCTCGATACCATGCGAACTGGGCCCGTAAAATTTCACAGGAGTAAGCATGTGGGCTCACATAACATTGTTTTCATGATAGATTTATTCTTTGACGCTCGCAGAAAGCGCGCGATATCCGAAACGGGCTCGCTTTCACTTTGGTGGTAGAGATGCAGCCGACGCGAGGCTGGCGATGCGCTCATTTTGGCTGCTTGCCTTCCCGCGCCTTAAAGGGCTTTACCGCGCCTCAGTCAACAGCGCCGCCCTGCGGCATCAGTGCGCTGAGGAGTCACGCTTGCGCTGCCGGTATTCACACCTCCCCTTCTAGCCACCCTATCCGCGTGCTCCAACACATGCGTGATGCACTGCGACGCTGTCGCCCCGAATTATGGGCATCTGGACAATGGAGCCTTCTCCACGATAACGCAAGGCCGCACACTGCTCTCAGCGTGACAAAATTTCTCACCAAGCACAGCATTACTGTACTTCCCCATCCGCCATACTCGCCTGACCTCTCCCCATGCGATTTTTTCCTGTTTCCTCGTGTGAAGAGAGCCCTAAAAGGTCGCTGGATGGGGAGCGTGGAGGCCATTCAAGACGCCACGACAAAGGAGCTGACAGCCCTGTCAAAAGAAGCGTTTTCCAACTGTTTCCAAGACCTCAAGAAGCGTTGGAAGCTGTGTACAGACTGCAAGGGAGACTATTTCGAAGGGGTGCTGCACAAATTACTTCAATGCTAAATGCATTTTTTTTTAATGGGCTCGGTCTCTGAACTTTACGGACAAGGGTTGTATTAAATTTAGGACACACTGCTGTCATGCACACAACAATTTCAAGCTTTAGTGCTAAAGCAAATGACATGGCAGCATTTAATTAGTACATCTTTACCTTTATTTAGACATCTAGTCGTATTCAGTTTTAATTTGGCTCATAATGTCACACAATGCAAATGGCTTCACATATGTCATGAGCTTTCTCCTGCTTACCATACACCTCTCGATCTTGGTTTACTTCGTGTGCCACCTGTAGGTCGGGTGCTGCAAAAATCTGAGTTTGCCAGAGCTTTCGTTTATGGCACAATAAAATTTTGAGACCGTTGTTGTCGGGTTTTTTTTTTACTGTTCAGCTTCTCATAACCGAACAACAGCCCTGATTGGTTAAAAAAAAAAAGTCAAAATTTACAATAGCAGAAAGATTCATCATCTTTGGAACTTATTGCAATATATACATAAAAATTTGCTAACATTGGCATTGGTCATGGCGGCGTGTTCTTTCTGGTTTACAAGACGAAACATCGAAGACGCCCTTTTAACATGAATACAGGAAAGGCCTGCAGTTGCTTTAATGCAGTATGTGAAATGATGTGCTAGTGCATCCGCCATGAAACTAAAGGCTCAATGCATTCTTCCGAGAACTCCCTTCATGGCCCAGTCGTAAAACGGCAGAAAACTACTGCTCATACATGTCAAATGCTGCTGTCGGTTCCATTTTTGCTTTTGGGTTCACTATTTGAGAACAGTACCAGAATGGACTTGCTAGTGTACTGCAAGTCATGAGGAATGCTTTGCTGCACACGCAACAGCAGAGGGCCTCTCCTCCTCTGTAGGGTCAACCATGCAGTCAGCACCCACGCCAAATGTTGTCGCAGGTGCATTGGATTAGCATCTGCAGGCAAGGAGGTAACACACATCATGAGTAGACCCAGCTTCTAGTTCTTAATTATTGAGAACTGTTTGTTCTAATTTCTCATTAGGAAGCTCAGCTTGACGAGCAGGTTGTGCAAGCTTGTTGTCATGGCACTAACATATGATCAAAATTGAGGGCCCTTAAGTTCAGTTTTTCAGATAAATTGGTTTTTACCAGTGAGTGTGTTGTGGGATTTTATTGGATTAGTCTGAAAATGCATCTTCCTCATGTATAGGTCATGGCGAATGAGGCAGTAAGCTCGAAACTGAGTTGTGGCGACAGGGCCTAAGCTACCAGCATTGTGCAGTAATATGCGACATGCATTACTGATGTTGTTTATCATGAAATTTCAAGTGGATTATTGAAGTAAGGAAAAGTTTGTAAAGGAGTTCCTTGCACAAAACAGCCGAGTTGATTTTGCTCTTCCCTTTCTTTGTAAGTTCCCAATTATTTGGACATTTTTGCAGTTCCCTTTGTGCCTGAAAATTGGTTGGCGACTGTATATATACACACCAAGGAAAATTTATTGTGTTTTCAAACAATAATTGTTGTCTATCGTACATGTCTCTCCTCTCGTTTAACGCCATGTGCCTGGCACCTTAAGGTCACGAATGACGTGCACTTAACCCCTGTATTCAGAGTTGCGCCTTAACCTGAAGCTGCTCGATTTGGCCAAGATATTGCATGGTGCAAATGTGATCAAAATGCTCAGTGCCTTTCCTTGGGCGTGTTCATGTCAGGCATAAGTTTTCACCAAATCAAGCATGGCCTTCAGGTTAGGGCACATTTCTGAATATGAGGTTAAATGACATAGTGTTCTTGACAGGAAAGTAGTGAGTGCAGTGTTTCAAAATGAAATGCATGCAATATTGACAATTGTTGTTTGGAAACAAGATAAGCCCCAATGGTTTGAGTGTAGCAGTCTTGTGGCAGTGCTTATGCCAGTTTCTTTTTTCTTTAGTATTCTGCATTTCGGATCCCTTTATCCTTGATTCTTTGCTGCATCTAAAAGAGACTCAATTGGCCCATTGCTGAAGCAGTGAGTTACAGATACATTCGCCAGTTTTTCTCGAGCCTTCTGTTAAGTACAACATTGCATATTGTTGTAGCATTCTGCTTTTTATACAGAAGGCAGTTTGTAATGACAGTTTTTCTATGAGAGCGAAATATTTGTGTGCTAATCAGTTTCTTTCTTGTATTATAATTTCTTTGTTGAAATGATGGTTTCTCTGGCAGTGTAAGAGAACCATGCTATTGTAATAAAGTCAATGTGCTAGATAGAGTAGTTTGTTATGTGTCTTGTTCGTCTTAGCATGTGGTTGTTTTCTGTTCATGAGGTATTTAGTCATGCTAGTGAGCATTTAGTTTTGCTATGCGGTTTATGATTGCCCCTTCTGTGGTAATATTTCTAATTACTATAGCACGTTTGGTTTTCTTCTTGGGCCATTTTGTACAAAAATGGAAGCAGCTGGGTACTCTGGGTCGTTGCCACCACTGAGTCATCATGTGGCACAGAATGAAGCAGTAGAGGCCTTGATGCAGGTGGGCGGAGCAGGCACGTGCGGTGCCCGCTGCTGCCATGCCACTGTTTGGCAAGTCCCAGAAGAGTCCCTACGAGCTGGTCAAGGTCCTGCGGGAGGCCGTGCTGGCATTGGAGCGGGGGGACAAGAAAGCTGAGAAGGTATGCTGCCACTGTTGTGTGCTGCCCCTAATGATAACATGATTTTCCTCTGCTTCTATGCAAGCTGCCGACAACTTTGGGAAAGGCGCTGCGCGTGAGTATGCCTGCAGTGGTCACAATAAGATCCACAGCCATCGTCTTTGTGTAAATCTACTTTTAGACTGTAGTCTGAGGACTATACAGGTTAAAAGAGGAGTGCTGCAATGCATTTTGACCATGGGGAGTAAATACTACCAGATGCGAGACAGTGCTGCCGTGAACACCCCAGCCAAACATTACTCACGTATAGCAGGGAATGTATAACATTGCTCTGAATTTCCTGCAGCTTTGTAAAAACCCCGCCTTCTACAGTGCGCATGGAACAATTTTGCCCTCTTACGTAGATTGGCTGGATTTTAGAAAACCTCACGAATAGCCATGTCTTTATCAAAGCCCAGAAAAGTGTCTGCAATGCAAACACTGTTCATATTACCACACATATAAACATTACAGAATTCAACACTGTTCATATTACCACACATATATAAACATTACAGAATTCTACGGCATCCAAATCTTGACATGACAATTCTGTTTCCTTCTTCTGGTAGTCATCATTTTCTCAAGTTGTGTTGGCACCTTTGCAGTGCAAGATTGTGCCACCACTCAAATTTCACTGACCTCTGCTGCAGTGTGCATCTGCATGTTGCAGTGCATCTTTGGGCTTAATGCTAGCAGAACTGTCACTCTTCTTTAACTTCTGTCATTATAAGATGTGCAGCACAAACGCAGCATCTCTCATGTTCTCAGTTCCTTTTAAAGTTGTATGGAACAGCTTCTCAAGCCACGTTAATCAAAATGAAAAGGAAATTGTGGCACCATTGTGCAGTTGACTGCAAGAGGGGTAGTGATATAGATGTACTGCATTCGTTAGCCCAAGATGCATAGCTTCGGTAGGGCTGTTTAGAGTGTATTGGACTACCAGCGTCCCAGCAGAGAAAGGACGTTAGTGGTCGCCACTTGGCAGTTTCGTTGAGCACATTCTCACAGCTACAGTGATCACATAAACTCACCCATACAAACCCAACCGTAACTTAAAGAGACAGCATCCGAGTTCAGCGAGTCACGTGTGCCAAAACCAGAAGCAGTGATGTTCACATGAACATAGAAAGCTAAAATTCACCTGCTCGCCATGGTGACTTGCAGTGGGCGGAGTGTTGCGAACACCACTTCGCCGTAGCCTCCACAATGCAATCCGTTAAAAGAGCACCACGTAGGGAATGAAGGCTGATCATTGATTCCTAACAACTCTGCTTCTATGGAATGCGTTAAAATAATTTTTGCTGTAAAATATTACTAAAATGGTGCCATTTAAAAAAGGTCCCGGAACACTTTTGTAAATAATTGTAGATTGGCCTCACTATCAAAGGACATCACCTCACGAATCTCCTGCCTAAAATTTTTTTTTAATCTTTCAAGTATCGTTGGAGTTAAAGGTAGTTATCGCACCGATGCACAACTTTCTCTCTCCTTTCGTCTCCACTAGGTCACTGGAAGCTACACAGGGGGGAAGGCAAAGGGGCAAGGTCCTGCCCAAAAGTTGGAGATTTTCATTAGTTGTTTACAGCATGATTTCCAGTTCAGGTATGCGGGGTGCTCTCTTGACACAAGATGCGTGCTCAGGCTGCGTGTCGCCAAGCACCTGTAGCTACGCCACCCTCAGAGACTAATCCGAGCACGCAATTGCCGAAACGTCTTGCCAGCAAAAGGGCTCGTCGTGGCACCCCGTGGCGGCCACGCTATCTATGATACGCAGCACGCGAATGCAATCTCACAGGATGCACGCAGTAGGCTCAGCTAGCAGCTGTCATGTGTAGACCAGAACTGCAAAGATGAAATGCTCTTTTGGTCTTTTTGAGATTGTACACGTGGATTTTTCAATATTTAACTCAATATTTTGATGCAAGATTGTAAATTCGCTGATGTATTTAGTGCAATGATATTTGGCTCGCAGGTTCACAGGAGCCTTCTCTATGAATCATCAGTGTTTTCTTATGTTCAAAAAGTGTTTCAGGGCCTCTTTAATGCTAAAAACATTTCACAGATTCATTAAAGTACAGTTCTGCCGGAACATTTTCTTCCTCCCACTGCGCCCCAGCAGTTGCCCGGAGAAAGCATAGCTGAGCATGCGGTGGTTGTGCAGTCGCTTACTGCACCACCTGTTGGTAAAAGATGACTACAGCAAAAAGTGTATAGCATATTAAAGTTTATCAGTGCCAAGCAATATATTTTTTGTGTATTGTTGCAATTTTTGTGACGATAGAATTAAAGATGGCACTTTTTTTGTTACTTCTAGACACTGGCGAATTGTTAGACAAAGCTGCGAGGCTGCACAATAGTAGAGCCGGAGGTGCTCGACTAGGCTATTGTGGTGTACTAGTGTGATGGTTATGTTGTGGGCCCAGGCCTCAAGCACACAAAGATGGCACAATGAACAAAGAGGGGCTTTAATGACACGGAGACGGGACTAGGACGACATACACGATAACACACACAATTCACTTCTAGTTGTCTGTCGCTTATACAGCGTTCGCTTCTGGATGAAGTCTAATAGCGTGTCGGTATCACCCACTCGCATCACGAGGAGTTGCAGTGATGACTCTAGCCGCGGGTGGCGCAGGGGATGAAGGCCGGGGCAGAAGCCCGGCACACGACGAGCCACTCGCGTGACAGCTGGGTCGGGATGTCAGCCAGACCTGTTTTCCAGCTCACCCAGGAACACCGGCCTAAGGTAGATGGACAGCTCGGCTCGTTCGGGACGAAAGCCCAGACCAAGCACAGGCTCAGCCCAGGTACAGCGACAGCCCGTACCGCTCTCCCAGCTCAACCAGGAACACCGGCCTGGGGTAGGTGGACTGCTCAGCTCGTTAGGGACGTAAGCCCAGACCAAGCAGTTCAGACTGGTAATATGGCTGTCCCTTCAGCGCCTGGCACCGACCCTTCTTCCTCGTCCATCGCGCACCAGAACAGTCACGCAGATTCGACCGCGCAATTCAAACATAGTCTATTCCTATCACATTCCCCCCAAGTTCAAGAAGTCGAGGAGGGGTGTCGCACGGAAGAGTATCGAAAGTCACTCGCTTCACGCAATAATATTCACATGCTTCGCGGAATTGAGGTATCGCAGTGGTTGGTGCTCTGATTGCAGGATGAAAGGGAGACCGTAAAGGTACACATGAAATTTCTGTACCCCCCACACTATGGCAAGGCACTCTTTCTCAGTTGTGGAGTAGGCAGCTTCACGCGGGGGAGACTTCCGGCTACCGTAGGACACCGGGAGCAAGCTTCCGTCGTGTTCTTGTGAAATAACTGCTCCAAGACTTCTCGAAGAGGCGTCCCTGTGTAACAAACAGTGTTTGCTCCAATCTGGAGCCTTTAGTACAGGCTGCTGTAACAGCTCCTGTAGTCGCATAACTCTCTCTTCGTGTGGTGTCATTTACAGTCATCGTCCTTAGTGGTGCAGGTCCAACTAAATGACATGGCACCGTTCGTTGACAGACGTCACACGATTTCACAAACCGTTTCGTTTCCGACTGCACCCCTGGCCAGTAATATTCAGAAACGATCCGATCCACCGTTCTCTTCACACCCTGGTGACAGGCGTGGATGCCTTCATGCGCCAACTTCATCACGTTCACCCGAAGATCTTTTGGCACCACTAATTGATCGAGTATTTTTCCACCTGACACTTTGTGTTTCCTGTATAAAATGCCATCATGTAATATTCATCTTCGTGGCCACCTGCAATCATCATCTTGCCGACCTTTTCGAAGCAATGCCTCAGAGAGTCATCGTCCTTCTGTAAAGCTTTCAATTGGCTTTACTCTATTCTAGTGACTGCGGTTTGCATGACAGGCAGTGTGAGAAGCGACAGTGTCTTCATTTCCTTGGAAACAGCAATGAGCTTGGCACCAGATTCTTCGTCTTCTGTTTGTCTCGAGGAGGCGACTGTGTTTTTAGCTAGGGACAACGTGTGGTCCTCTGACTCGTAGCTCTGACTGAGTGGTGAATGACGTCCTCGTGGCAGGGTAACTCTTCTTCTCTTGTAAGCTTTCTGTGGAGACCATGAACTGGTCGGGTAATCTGGGGGGTGGGCACCCTCAATGTTTCCCAGTACCACGTCATACAAAGGGTCGCGCATACATTTAACTCGCGCGACGCCTGTAAAGAATGGCGTGTCTAAATGTACTATTGCTTCCGGCAAGTAGCGAATCGTGCGATCAAGCAAGAGCACTGCGCCTTTTGTTCCCGTCATTTTTTCCCTCAGGTACCAAAGAGAGACGCACTACCACGGTACTACAGCCAGTGTCTCGTAAGACAGACACTGGTTGTGATTCAAGGAAGCCTCTTCCCACTGGCAGATTTCCGTCACATTTGGGGCATGGTGGCATTAACGCCACGGTGACTATTGGGACTCTTTCGCCGTCTTGAAGCACGACGTATCCGCCACGCTTTTCTGTCGGTTTGCGACGGAGCCAGCATACACGCAGCTTGTCCTTGATTTTTCCTACTCGAGGGTTCACCTTGTTCCTTTCTGCCGGACCATTCGTGACCATCAGGGTTTTCTTTAGTCCGGAGCCAGCACTCCGAAGCTCGATGTCCCGCTTTATCACAAATGAAACATCGATTAGTTGTCTGCGGCGCCGCCGTTGGGGTTGTAGTCTTGCGAGCAGAGTGTAACGCGAACTCATTGGAGAACTTCTCGCCACCTAGATTGGTCAGGTTATGTGCCTCTTTAAAACAATCGGCATTCTTCGACAATATAGCGAAGGTCTTACAATTTCTTACAACACTTGCAGCGACGCAGACCATCTTCCCAAAAACTGTTCAGCAATCATGGCGTCCCTGAGGGAGTCGTAGGTCCTCTCGGTGTGGGACATTTTAACCCAGCGGTTGAAGTAGCCCGATATTCTTCCTGCATATTTCACGCCAGTCTCGTGGTCTTCGGGCCTTGCGGTTCGAAACTTTTCTTGGTATCTCTCAGCGGTGCACCGAAACCGCTGAAGGAGAGTAGCCTTCAGCTGGTCGTAGTCTAGGGCTGCATTCGAATCAAGTCGTCCTATGACCGTCAACGCTTCTCCTGTGAGGCAAAGGCTGAGGGAGAGTGCCCATTTCGACGGGGGCCATTCTTGACTTGTTGCCACTTGCTCAAAACGTTGTAAGTAGGCGTCTAAATGATCTCCGTCTTTGTTAAACGGGGGGATCAACTTATGAGGACTGAATACCTCAGGAGCCGCCCTGGTAACCGACTGTTGCGTTGTTGGGTCACTCAACGCGCCTTTTGCGCCAGCAGTCTTTTCCTGGAGCTCGATCTTGAGCCTTAGCACTCGTTCTTCCGCTTCCAATCGTAGGCGCTCTTGTTCTGCCTGTGCTTTCACGTCTTCGCGATGTTGAGCGCACTGGTCCCGTTCTCTCGCGATTTCTGCGTCAACCCAGTGCTTCAGCTCCGCTCCTGTCATTCCTAAGTCTTTCCCTATAGCGTACAACCTCCTAATCTCCATCGTTCCTCCTGTGCGCTTGAGAATCCTGGCAGGCTCGCCAAAATTGTGGTTATGTTGTGGGCCCAGGCCTCAAACACACAAAGATGGCACAATGAACACAGAGAGGCTTTAATGAGACGGGACTAGGACGACATACACAATAACACACACAATTCATTTCTAGTTGTCTGTCGCTTATACAGCGTCACTTCCGGATGAAGTCTAATAGCGTGTCGGTATCACCCACTCACATCACGAGGAGTCGCAGTGATGACTCTAGCCGCGGGTGGCACAGGGGATGAAGGCCGGGGCGGAGGCCCGGCACACGACGAGCCACTCGCGTGACAGCTGGGTCGGGACGTCAGCCCGCCACGGCTACACCGGAACACGCCGGCGTCATATGCCCACACAGCAGTGGAACAGGCCGGATCAGGCACAGTTCGCCAGACCTGTTTTCCAGCTCACCCAGGAACACCGGCCCAAGGTAGATGGACAGCTCGGCTCGTTCAGGACGAAAGCCCAGACCAAGCACAGGCTCAGCCCAGGTACAGCGACAGCCTGGACTGCTCTCCCCGCTCAACCAGGAACACCGGCCTGGGATAGGTGGACTGCTCGGCTCATTCGGGACGTAAGCCCAGACCAAGCAGCTCAGACTGGTAACATGGCTGTCCCTTCAGCGCCTGGCACCGGCCCTTCTTCCTCGTCCATCGCGCACCAGAACAGTCATGCAGATTCGACCACGCAATTCAAAGATAGTCTATTCCTATCGCAACTAGTCAACAAAAGTGTTCACAGCCGCGCTTATGTTGCAGAGTTCTTACCCTGATCTCATTTGTTAGGCACTGCGTCAAAAGACGGCAAATCGTCTCCTGAGCAGGTGAGTGGACCTGCGGCAGTTGTAGCAGCCATTTTGTATTTTTGTCCGTCTTACATGCTCTGCTCTGTGAGCTCTCTAGCGGAACAGAGATTCCGCTCATGCGCCTGCAGCAGTGTGTTCAGTGCATGCGCACTTGTGCCCCCACACTTGCTGAACATAGCGGGGCACAGGAATCGTTCCGCTTTAAAAAGGAGGAACGGTGATTTTAGTCAATCCCACATATGCACTAAAGCCATGATAATTTGAACTGCATCCATCTGGATGCAGGTCGTTTACAGTTTACAGTTCTGGCCTCTGAGACTGGCATGCTGCGACGTGCTTCCAGCTTTGCACATCTCGGAGGCAGTGTCGGAAATATGGCGGCCATGATGTGCTTCTGGCTCTTGTGTCTATCTAGTAAAGTGAAATTGCTTCGAGTGCTTGCAGTACATAAATGTATGACCTTCGAGATCGGATCGGAACTTGAAAATCCGCTTTATTTGAAAAAATTTTCTGGTCTGGGAATAACAAGGTTTTACTGTATCAAACTTGAATATGTTGAATTTATGTCGGTATCTAATACAGTTGAACCCACTTATAACGATCCCGGATACAACGAATTATTGGTCACTACGACCCTGCTTAGGGAAACTGCGTCCAGATATAACGAACATTTTCATAAGTGCCGTACTCTTGCAACTAACCCTTCAAACGTCTGTCACGGTAAAAGGAGGACGCACATGAGCGCAATCAGACAGGGTGCACTGCAGCGCGCCACCCACTTCGGACTAACTGCAACGAAGATACGACTAACGACATAAGCGAGCTTTGCGTGCACATTTCAGAAACCGCGACAAATGTCACTTGCTTTCAACCACGCTAGGGTAACCATGCTTACGAGGCATGTCTCCAGCGTGCTTAAGGGCGAGGCAGTACGGCGGCGGTGACCTCCAAGATAGCTTGCGCACCTGTTCAATCTGTGAGGCCATGACGGTGATACTCTCGTTAATGCGCAGTTCTCCATGCAGTAAATGTAGCAATGTGTGCTCTATGCGTGTTTCGACAATTTGGACCCGCTCTGGACTAACTGCGATGAAGATACGACTAACGACATGAGCTACCTTTGCACGCACATTTCAGAAACCATGATGATGTCACTTGCTTTCAACCACGCTAGGGTAACCGTGCTTTCGAGGCATTTCATTTTATTTATTTCTGGAAGTGCCCAAGAACAGCTCTAGGCCTTAGTATTGGTGCACTTGTGTTACACAAAGAACAGAAAATAAAGAACAAACAAAACAGAAAACCTGAAAGTACAGTGCTAAAATACAACATAAATTTGAATTAGAATTATGACAGAAATCAGATAATGAGCAAATGCAAGAGCTGAAAATATCAATATTGTAACGCAAGGTATTTTGTTGACACAAGACATGTTATAGATTTAGAGGTGCAAGATGAGTTAACGTAAAAAATGCTGGGGTTACACAAGTTTAGGCGAGGCACGCAGAATGTTACAGCCGACAGTAACCCCGGACAGGAAAAGTGGTTATGAATTAGTTTATACAAGAATAAGTAGTCGCGACCTTCTCGCCTTAATTCTAGGGGTGCAATATTAAAGGGCAACTCCGGCGATTTTTCGATGTCAACGGATGTCGATGAAATTCGCTGGGTCTGTTCCTCTGAATACCCCCGTCATGTCCTAAAAAAAGCAGGCTTGAGTGTTGCACAGATTTTTTACAAATGAATTTAATTTATTGCCTCGAGCACCCTACCTTACCCCCTCCTCAGTTATAGGCCACATTGTGTATGACGTCAGGAATGGTCCACGCAGAGCATGCCGGGATCATGCAGACGACAGCGACGAGAGCGTGCAGGAGTCGACGATGGTGAGCTAGCGCTTGGCGTGAGATGTTGCTGTCGCGAGAAGTTGCGTTCCCTGTGGACGGGCAAGTGATGCGGGGTGGCAAGCGGTGTTGCGTTGTTGGCTGCATGAACTTCAGCCCTCGCCATCCGCAAACACAGTTTGAGCCGATGCCGATCGCGTTCAGCCGAGGTTAAGCCTATCACAGAGGCCGAGTTAGTGCGTCTGCTGCTGGCGGACCAGACCGACTGATATGAAGCTAATTAAGCTATTAGGATGGGGAAAGCTGCTTCTGTAGTTCAGTTTTGACCATACGGATTTGAAATAAACCATTCCTCATTTCGTACAGTGCACACGCAAAAAGCTAAAAGCGACAACACGACACGTAATCAACATCCGTATACGTTGCCGTTCTCGAATGCGGCCAGTCGCACTCGCCGGCGCTTCCCTAAATGAAATGTGACTACGCAAATCCATGGGTGTATTATTACCCATTGTTATGCTGATATTATTTAGGTTACAAGGTGCACTGTTTGCCTCGTATCCCAAATGGGCAGCAAGCGGAGGCCCCTTCGATACAGCATGCATAAACAACCGTCTCGTTCAGCTGCCAACGATGTCATACTTCATGACATCGGCGTTTCCGCGAGAAATATATACATTCTCTAAATGAACGATCATACGCGCAATGTCCCAATCTATGTCTACTTTACGGAAGACTAATTGTGCGCATGAAGAGAATACGAAGAATAAATAAGCAGGCTGCACAACGCTTCCCTACTATACGGTCTCCCGCTCTCTGTTTCCGAAGGTGCGTGGTCGCACGTATCAGCGCGACCCAGAGTGATGTAACGGTGCTTACGTGCACAAAATCTACGTGTTTTGATATGTTCTGACATTAATTGATTTCACCGATGAGCGGCTATCTCAAGCGAACGACGTACGAGTGGTCGCTGTACCTGCCGATGTAAACAAATGCACCGGTCGGTGCTTTGGACTGTCAGCGGCGTTCTTGTGGGATACAAATGCGGAAAGTCGTGCTCCACATCTTACAGTGAGCATGCGAAGCGGTTACCTGAGAGGGGTAAAACGCCTAAAATAGCAAGCAGCACGTATATCACTGGTTAGGGCTACCCTTGGTCGTCATGTCGCAGCGCGATATGTTGCGCATGGGTGCTGGCTCTAGTGGTGGAGGACGGCGATTCGTGGCTATTGAATTCTTCTGAATCATAACTGCCACTGTTTGACAGATCCGAATAGGTGGTGCAGCTTACATCCAATGTCACCCGAAGGTCCCCGAAGGTCCGGCGCGGTCACGAATAAGCTGAGCGTCTGCTCTTCGCCGGTTTCGTTCTCCCCGCGGGCGAGACCGGCATGCGTTGCGCGCCTTCCCCGCCGGGGATACATTCGTGACGTCACACGCAGAGGTTCGCTCGGCTGCTTGCGCAGGTTTCGGTTTCGTTTTTGCGCTTTTTTTGCTTATTTAAAAGTATTTTCGAATTTGCGGAACAATTCTCCTATCAGGTGCGTCACAGGAGGGTCTCGGGAACCTAAATATTTTATTAGCTCGACATGGTCAAAAAATCGCCGGAGTTGCCCTTTAAACATGCGCAGTACACGCTCATAGGCATAAAATACACGGCATCCCAGAAATCGATCATACAGGATACTAATGAAACGTTGCTGAACACATTCAATTTTAGCGACATTGGTCAAATTAGTACAGTTCCGTACAACGGAACTAAATTCTAACTTGGTGCGGACAAAAGAAAAATACAAGAGAACAATGCAGTTGACATTCGTCAACTTTTTTGTCATTCTTGATATCAGACCTAACTTTCTGTAGGATGCATTAACCATGCTTGAAACATGTTGTTCGAAAGTTAGTAGGGAGTCAACCAATATTCCTAAGTCGCGCATACAACTCACTCTTTTTAAAGGAATGCTATTAAGTGAGTATTTGTATGATAAAGTCGTCAATTTACGGCTAAAGCAAACAAGTGTCTTAGTTGGGTTAATGCGCAAAAAGTTAGAAGTACACCACTTTGCGGCAGAAGTCGCATCTTGTAATAATGGACAATCCTGCACTGTTTCTATTTAACGGTAAAGCTTAATATCATCAGCGCACAAAAGGAGACGCGAATGACGCAAAGATTCAAGATTATTAACAAAGATGTTGAAAAATAACAGGCATAAGATGTTCTGCAAGGCCTTGATTCATAAGGCAAAGAGTATTTAACACCAACGCGAACATAATTTAACCGAGTGGACAGGTAGTCTTTAATCAGTGTGCACAGGCTGGTACTAATGCCGTAACTCGGGAGTTTATGGATAAGGTCATGCGAAACATCAAATGCTTTTGACAGGTCGAAAGTATACTGTGTCTAACTGCCTCCGATTAGCAACAGCGGGTCCCACAGCATCAACAAAAGAAACAAGGTTTGTTTCCGCAGACCTGCCTTGAACAAAGCCATGTTGGCATACACTAATCTTATGCTTAAAGAAAAACGACAGGTGTGTAAACATCACTATTTCAAACACTTTTGCAAAAGGAGACAAGAGGGACACGGGGCAATAATTTTTGATATCGCTTACTCTGCCACTTTTATGAACTGGCACAACTATTGCATTCTTCCAACAAGAAGGAAACGTACTCGTATGCAAAGCGAGATTAAAGATGTGCGTAAGGAGAGGAACAAAAATAGAACCTTTGATAACAAAACTTGGTATTTGGTCATAAGCAAGAGAATGCTTTGGTTTTAACTTACTTACGGCAGCTGCGATATCGTGTTCTGAAAAACATGAAATGTTGAAATGGTCACTGAAGCTATACTGCCAGTCACCAGTGCTAGGAGTATGCGTTGTATTCAAGAAAACTGAGGAAAACTGTTCAGCGAATGCATTGGCGATATTGTCGCAGTTTCTAAGAATGCCACGAGAAGGATGATTTATGACATTAATTTCGGCCGGCTCAGAACTGTGATCTTTTACATAGGTCCAGAAACGTTTGGGATCACATTTTTTTTACCACCCCGATGATTCTGTTTTCTTGAACTTACTATGGTACCTTAGCTTTTTACGAAGTAAACCGCGCAATTCCTTAGAAAACCACTTAGGATAGCGTGCAGGGCGAAACTCTTTGCAGGAAATGAAGGCTTCCAAAGCACATTTTTCATTATCAGTAAGCATGCTAACTACTTTGTTGACATCTGTGGCACGGTACAATTCAGACCAGTCGGCATCATTCAAATAATGGTAAAGACCTAGATAGTCACCGTTCGGAAAAACAAATGAGCGAACAGGCTCGCTTGACACATGAATCGCCTCTAGAAAAATTGCGAATTCGAGGGGAACATGCCAATGGTCAACAGGAACTAAACCGTTTAACATCAACAGGAAGCTCAGCAACACAGAAATTAGCCAGAATCAGATCTAAAACATTTCCAGTGGCATTTGGGACCTTGTTAAACTGTGTTAATCCAAGAAATTTGATAAAGAAGAACAGCGCATCCCAGCGAGGGGATGATAAAGATAGGTATGTCGCGCATGAAGAATCCCAAACAATAGACGGAACATTGAAATCGCCAGCTTTCACCCGTCACCACGTGGTGGCTCAGTCAGCTAAAGTGTTGAGCACAAGATCGCGGGATCGAATCCCAGCCGCGGCGGCAGCATTTCGATGGAGGCGAAATGCAAAAACGCCCGTGTGCTTGCGTTGTAGTGCACGGTATAAAGAACCCCAGCTGGTCAAAATTAATTCGGAGCCCTCCACTACGGCGTGCCTGTTCACATGCTATTATGATGTTCACATGCTATTATACACAGTGTTAGCAAGTCTCTGTCATAGCATTGTTTATTAAAAGCATAACTGCAGCATTTGAAAAAAAAAAAAAAATAAACCCGTTCGCATACTCAGGGCTGGTTGTAATGCTCCTCAAGATTTTCATAGAAGCCAACACATATAAAGTCTTGTTTTAACAGACCAAGAAAGTTCTGTGAATGGATATAGCTAATCTTTCTTTAAGTTCATAATGACTTACCATTGCAGGTTAATTAGGCCAAAATCTGGCAGCATGTCATGCTGCTAGTAAACTCGACTGATGGCAGCCGTTAAAAGCTCCTGCAAGCTGTCGGCTATCTGGCCACACTGCCAAGTTTCCACTGCTGCCATGCGGACTTTGTGCTCTCAACACTCGTTCCCTTTTTATTTCTTTTCCTTCATCAATGGCCCACCTGTCGCAAGGAAAAGCATTTCATAAGCATGAAAAATAATTAAAATAGAGGAATGAATGGATCATTACAGGAATTGATCAATGCAATCTCTTGACCCCTGTTGGTGATCGCTGGGCTTACCAGTCTTTCATAAGTGTGCCGACAGAGGCACACTCATGAAACACTGATGTCACAAAGGTTAGCCTCAGAGACTAAAAAAAAAAAAAAAAAAAGAATTTCCTTTTTTTCCTCTTAATTGGATGCATCCAGTTGTTTCCAGCAACAAGCCTTCAACACCGAAGGTTTGCAAAACTCTGCCAGCATGCTCGCAAAACACTTCAAAGCCTGGGCAGCATGGAGGTAACTTATGCGTGGCAGGTAGAGTCACACAGGCATAACACAGAATGTTCAACGGCTTGCATTACGTTGAGTGAAAAAGAGGCAGACACCATCAGACTTTTCTGTCGGTGTGACCAGACGGGGCATATCTTGGGAGTTATGCCGTGTATTAAGTAGCTGTTAGTATTGTTATGTTATATTATTTGAAATCAATAATAGCCCGATAGTATATAAATATCTACCATGTATATACAGTGTAGACCGCTTATAACGTAAGTCGCCGGAGTCGTGAACATCTGCACTGTAAGTGCAGTACGCTATATAACCAAAACAACGATTTTCAAGCCCTGCACGTATGCAAAACATGTAGACCAAGCAGCCGCGCGTATCCGAGAATCTAAGCGTGCGACCGGGAGCTTTGCATCTGTTTAAATTAGAGGTGGGCAAAACGGCTCACTTCAGTGAGCGGCTCGGAACGGCTCCGCTCACTGAAATGAACCGGCTCATTTGAACGGCTCACCGGTTCCCTTAAATCTGTAGTCTGTCTTATGTACAATCTAGCTATTTGGCTTTGAAAAATCGATGTATGCATTAGAATAACCGTGTTATATGTGATTTCGCTATGTTTGGAGAATATTTATCAATTACTTATTTTCAAAACGTGAATTTTTAATTGTAATGTACCTTTCTTTCCTGATATTGAGGATAAAATGCTTATACTACTGTAAGACAGAATGCTATGTATTTTTTAGAAAATATAACCTCATTGTCATTACAGGAGCTTTTCTGTTTTTGTGGTGTATTAAAATAAACTTTGGTCAAAATAAGAAAAATTATTGTAAGTTTTCTTTCAAATTTATTAACATACACACGCTCACTATAACATGAGTGAGCTGTAACGCCATACAAAATGAATGTGGAAATAATTTCTTCAAGTGCAATACAAAAATCACACGCAAGATCCACAAAACTTAACTATCTGCACTAAAAAGTTCTACATCAAATGTATGTTATGGTTAATAAACAATGTTTTGCTGACTTTATCAGAAGTGAGACGACTCCTCTTTTCGGTACAAATTTGGCCAGCTTTAGAAAATATTCTTTCACACGGTACACTTGTCGCGGGAATACAAAGCCTTTTTATAGCCACTGCATACAAGTTCGGGTAGGTGAGTTTTCTACTTTCCCACCACTTAAGCGGATCATTAATGCGGTTCAAGTACGGCTCGTTTAGGTACTTATCTATCTCAACTACGGCCTGAGCTGTAGGGTCTTGTTTTTCTTGCAAGGAGCTCAAACTCGCGTCAAACTCATCCCATACTGATGAGGTCTGAACAGGCGTCTCGGGCTCATTGCTTGATCCAGGCTCCGTACTTTGGATAGTCGCTTTTACCATCAAAACAAGCGCTTTCTTAGTCGACTTGAACTTCGCGTCATCCCCAAAGCCTTGTGACTTAAACCGTGGGTCCAAAAATATTGATTGAGAAATTAATTCGTTTGATTCTCTGTTACCAAATCGCCGTGTCAGACCATCTATGAGTTCGTTTGCAAGCTTTACAATAGTCTCTGCCACGATGTGCGATTGGTGAGAGTAGTGCGAAATCGTTCGAACAGCAGCAGACAACGAACGGTACCATCCTTTGCCAATTAAGACTTTTTTACTGCTCCCCTCGGTGCAATCGGGTGCCACACCATAAGACGAACAAAAAACCAAGGGGACTGCTGCGCACACCACACACTGCGAGCGAGTACCAGTAGCGCGAGTCGGCCCACACCGGCCACCAATCGTCGGTCAGAAATCGAAAAACATAGAAACCCAGCAGAAGACCCAGCTCTGACGGAACGGTTCGGCACGGCTCATTCAAGGAGAGAGGACCGGCTTCCTCACTCCGAAAGAACCGCCGCTCACTTACTTAACCACGGCTTCCTCTGTCTTCAAAAGAGCGGCCCACTGCTGAGCGCTCAGGAGCGAGCCGGATCTTTTGAAGAGCGAGAGAGCCGAGGCGAAAAGAACGGCCCGCTCCTGAGCGCTCAGGAGTGAGCCGGATCTTTCGAAGAGCGAGAGAGCCGAGGCGAAAAGAACGGCCCGCTCCTGAGCGCTCAGGAGTGAGCCGGATCTTTCGAAGAGCGAGAGAGCCGAGGCGAAAAGAACGGCCCGCTCCTGAGCGCTCAGGAGTGAGCCGGATCTTTCGAAGAGCGAGAGAGCCGAGGCGAAAAGAACGGCCCGCTCCTGAGCGCTCAGGAGTGAGCCGGATCTTTCGAAGAGCGAGAGAGCCGAGGCGAAAAGAACGGCCCGCTCCTGAGCGCTCAGGAGCGCTCAGGAGCGAGCCGGATCTTTTGAGCCGCTCTTTTGAAGAGCGAGTGAGCGGTGGTTCAGTAAGTGAACGGTTCAGTAAGTGAGCGGCGGTTCTTTCGTTCTTCAGCCGAAGGCGAGGGGGTGAAGGCGACTCTTGCGAGGAAGGGCGGGAGGGCAGTTGCTTTCTCGTACCGCTAATGGATGGCGTGGAAGTCGCACCCAGCAGAAGACCCGGCTCTGACGGAACGCATCGGCACCGCTCTCTGAACGCGAGAGAACCGGCTCCCTTTCTCCAAAAGAACCGCCGCTCATTTTTACTGAACGAGCGCTCACTCGCTCTTTTAAAAGAGCCGCTCACAAGATCCGGCTCGCTCCTGAGCGACCCATCTCTAGTTTAAATTTACGAATGTTGAAAGGTCAAAGGGTCCCTGAAACGGTTCGGTCAAATTTTGTAGACGTGTAGGGTGCAGCTACAGTAAAACATTTGCGTCACAATTTAAGTGAAGCTTCTCATATTAAGAGAGCTATGGACGATTACAAGTTACCCTCCTCCCTAGCCATGCATTTCCTCCTCAACTCGCTCGCCAAGTGATTGGGGATAAGCTCCGCCTGCATTGGCTCTACGTCATGTTGTGATGTACGTTGTCGTCTATTTCCGGTTGTCTTGGAGCCAGCGTGCGAAGGCTCGCCAACCTCTCCACTAGCCGCCCGGCCGTCGATCCCCAGCGAGAGTGATCAAGCAGTGTGCATTGCGAGCGTTCTGTCGCAGCGCCGAGCGTGTCCGGTATTCCAGTAACCACAGGCGGGCTGGGTGTTTTGACGGATATCCAGATGCGTAAACTAAAGTCCCGCCATACCGCTGTGATGAAGGAGCTTCGTAGACGTACGTGAGCAGCCTGATCGGCATGCACGGTCGAGCCATCTGGTGGCGCAGAGCTCAAACAGCCAAATACAGATCTAGTATTCCTGTAACCAAGTGTAAAACATTTGAAACATATAAAAAGACAACGTGTTCAAGATTACGCTCCTGCCAAAAATTTGAGCCAGCAGCAAAGTAGAAAAAACTTGGTTACTGCTATATTAGCTGTGTGTTTGGTTGAGCTTTGTGCCACCAGGTGGCTGCACCGTGCAAGCAGTTCACGTTTGCCCCTCCATTCATCACGTAAAACGTGGTAAAACGGCCAGTACACTTACGCTTGCGTTCACCTGAATACCGGACAAGCTAAATTCTATTGTGGCAATCCTTCGACGTGATGTGACGGCCGCAAACGCGTAGATGCTGGCGCCGTTTGGATACCGTCAGTCCGATGCGCTGCAACCACTGCGCTCGTCTGCTGCCTTGCAGCGGGGCACGATGTTGAAGCTTGACATGTCGCCGATTGCTACGTTTGCAGCCCACAACGCAAGGGCAAACCATGGTGCTTGCGAAAAGAAAGAACAAGACCAACACTGACAGCGCAGCTCTCGTCAACACGGAGCACGTTGTAACACAAGCAGACGACGCTTGCTGTTGGCCGGAAGTGCTTTTTGTGTAGTGATACACATGTCCTTGTGCATTCTCTTTCTGTTACTTTCTTTTTATAGAAACAAATTAACATCTAAACTATTAAGAACAACATTTGTTCACCATAATGTTGGAAAAATTATCGATGACGCGACCTGGGCAGCCAATCGGATAGCTGGCCCAGTGACGTATTCTGGGCAAAACACGTCATCTGGGCAAAAAAAATCAGCCACTTGGCGTGCTGCAATCGGCAGCGATGTACATTTTTAAAACCTTACAATAAATTACATGCTTTACGTGGAGCGCTTAGATGCATCAATTAATGATCAGAAGGACCTACTCTTACGACTCAGTACGTTTGTACACAGTCGTCAAAATCGTTTCAGGGTCCCTTTAATGTCCAATGTACCCACGATCTTTGCATGAAGCAGACAAAGTAATAATTTTTTTTAAATGGTGCAGTTTAGCCCGAAAGGCGAAGCATCAATTGCGATAGCAAATTAGTAGAGAGCTATAAGTAGTAGGGATAGTAGTTTTATCGGCTGCATAACTTGACACATTCGCTTAGTAACTGCATTAACAAGCGTGGTGTCAGCGCACACAAGCAAACATGAATAGGCTCGATGACCGCAGACAACCACTGTTAAAACGTGGGCGGGGGGAAGCGCGGCCGCCGCAGCGAGCGAAGGTTCGTGCGGTCTATCACTTCAACAGAAACTGAGCGGCGTAAGCACAGCACATAAAAAGGTCAGAGCCGTGTGGAGATCGCTTTCAAGATGCGGTGCGCGCGACAACACCGACAGCCGGCGCAGGCGCAAAGTACAAGAACACATTTTTTGGCAGAGTAGAAGCCCCCCCCCCCCCCCCCCCTCCCTCCCTTCCGCGCTGCCTTCCCACTTTGCTCATTTCGCGTGGGAGATTGTGTCGCCGGCTACCCTTGCGCCCCGTTGCAAGATACTCATTTGGTGCCGTAGCACAGCGTCGCCCCCCTCCCTCGCTCCCTCTTATACCCCCACGGCCTTTCAAGCGACCGAAGTCGAGTTTGCTGTCCGTGAAGGCGCGCATCCCCCGCGCACTTTCACTCGCACATACGGCCCACGGCGACGATTTTATTGCCCTTGGACTAATGCTCCACGTCTCCTGCTCCTCCTCCGCATCGCCCTCGTTGATCTCCTCTCCCATCGGTGGGCACACCTCATTGAGAAGCGTGCTCGCTACCGCCCTTGTCGGTGAGATTTTCCCGTGGAAGCCACATTATAACCGGTATTTCGTCTCGCGCGGCTGCACTGTAAGCAATATGCATATACATGGAGTTCTATGGGAGGGTAAACGGGAGTCGGAAAAGGCCGCATTGTAGCCAGTTCTGCACTATAAACGGTCATGTTATAAGTGTTCTATACTGTATGCTTGCTTAAGGTTGTCTCTGTACATACTGCGTATTGCTTGAAGCTGCTAGCTGAAAAAAAAAAGACATAAAAATTGCTTTTGGTAACTTTTGGCCACTCTAGCAGTAAAGGAGAGGAGGGGGAGTTACGAGCGGAGGGAATTGAACTAACACTTTTCTCATGGGAAGCAGGGTCTGTACTACTACATTGAAGTCCCCTGCAAGGTTACGTGTTTCTCACAGACAGTTTCAGAGAAAACACGGGGAATGCGGGAGATGGAAATTAAAGACAATGGGCAACACGAGAACAAGGTGGGAGCTGGAGCCAATGTTTCGACAAATGGACTTGTCTTTTTCAAGGCGACATATGCTCTCCTCTGGACAGTATATATAGGTACAGTTCCTACCTATATACCTATACTGTACCTAATATATATATATATATATATATATATATATACTGTGCCGAGGAGAGTATACGTCGCCTTGAAAAAGACAAGTGCACTTGTCGTAACGTTGGCTCCAGCTCTCGCCTTGTTCTCGTGTTGCTCATTGTCACAGATAGTCTGACACTTGTAAAGCATGTTCAATTATGTTTGCAACACTTTTTTTTTTTTTTCAGATTTCAGCTTAAGATGTCTTTTTGCTATCATTTCAAACAAATTTACATGCAGGGTTCGTACACCTCTTTGAAATCCTTGAAAAACCCCTGAATCAGGAAAAAGAAATTCAAGGGCCCTTAAAACTCCTTGAAAATAAATGTGCTCTTTGAATTCCTTGAAAGTTAAGGTTGAGGGCGGCTTTTGAGCATCCAAAGTAACAAACTCTGCATAGCGGCTGTGCCATGGGCACTCTCTATTGGGAAACAATCCTAGATGTAGCAGACTTTAGTTATTTCGATTTTTCAGTTAATATCCCATCCAAAGTTTTGTTATTTCAATCCTGAAGTTAGCCTTTGCCAGATAATTTGAACTTGGCTGGTCATCATGCACACACCCAACTGCAATGGATACCGCAGTGGGGACTCCAGTAGCGGCAGTTAACCGTCTTGGTGGTGCTAGAGAACTGTGAGTGCGCCGAGCCCGTGTCATCTGCTGTAAACGGCTATTTTCAGCCTGTCCCAGGAAGTCATTAAAGTGAAAATGGTAGCCTACAATGAATTATTAGTGTTTACTCAATTCTAATGTACAATAATGAACAATTCTAAAATTGAACTTGTTAATTCGGTGAAATCGCTAGGTGTATTTTTTGACCATACTATGACCTGGCATAGCCATATAGATTTTCTTGCTAGTAAGCTTTTACAAATCACTGGAATTTTTTTTCCTTGAACTATCTTCTCTACTCAATTAAATGCTTGATTTATAATTCACTTTTTCTCAGTCATTTAAATTATTGGTGTCTTCTCTGAGCTACCACTTCGGCAACAAATATCAACAGGTTGTACATACTGCAGAAGAAGGCTCTTCGCGCTATTTGTAATAAACCATATGATTTCCCTTCAGCTTATTTATTTCATAAACTTAAGACACCGAAAGTACAGGCCCTTTTAAAGTATCGTCTAGTGCTTGCATATAAAAATGAACAGAAAAGAAACATAAACTACATTACTTTTATGGCTAACTTGAAGCTACACGAAACTCCATACAGTACAAGAAAGCCAGAGTACTGGCACGTACCATAATCGCGCACTAAATATGGATCACACATGCTGCGTTCCAGGCTACCTCGGTTACTAAATGATCTTATTGTTAACAAAATTGATATTGCGTCTTGTTCTCTTCCCGATATTCTTGATTTTTTCTCTAATATGCGAGTTGTACAATGCCTATATGCTTATCAAGTGCAGTGAGCTTTTGCACAAAATCTCTTACTTTTGTATCCGTTTCCTTTTTGTTCTTTTTTTTTTATGATGGAAATCGGGTAAATAAATTTGTATTCCGTGAAGGTGAAGTTTGCTGGTTTCGTCTTTTTACTACTGCCACAATCGGAGGCATGCTACGTTTTTCTTGCTAGAACGATCAAGTAGCCGCTCTATTTCTACTTTGTTCAGGAGCTTTATTGTCATTCTTATGTTAATTTTCTACTTTGAACCCAATAAAAATTGGTTTGAATTTGATTTGGGGACATGTTAGAAATGGGGTAAATTCTGCCGAATGAATCATTAGTGTGTTTTTTTATGTGTGTTTTTTCTACTTTTTGTTTAATTCGACCAATTTCGTCGGTCCCATTAGGGTCGAATTAATAAAACTAAATTGTATTTTCTTTTCAGAGTGTCACTAAACGGTTGCACACGGTGTGCATAGATCCTTAAAAACCCTTGAAATTGAAAATTATGTTTTCAAGGCCCTTGAAGGTCCTGGAATTCTTTTTTTTTTTTTCCTTGAAAATCCTTGTATTTCTTTTTACGACCAGCTTTTTATGGTGGCTGAGCGTGCACCTAGCAATCTCGCCATTTTAAAAACAATGGCACAAGAAAAAAAGGGGAGACATTGCACCTAGCTGCGTACCACACACCTTCGCCACACTCACTTTTGACCTGCGTGACACGACACGCCTTCATCGCAGTCACACCCTCTCGTGCTCTCTCCCGACTCCCTCCCTCGTCAGCACCATTGGACTCGTGTTTCGGAAGAGCGGTAGGGAAACTGGAAAAAGGTGCATGAGGCTGGCAATGCGGCGAAATTCTGCCACATTGGGTGCATGGCACAATAGCGGGTGCGGCGGCTCACTTGCTTTCTTACACGGCCCTCGCGCTTTGTCTTTGAAGTTAAGCTGCGGTGGGTGCAAAGTCATCCCACTGCGGGCGACGCTATCAGCCGCAGTGGCGTAGTGGACGCGAAAGCTTCGTTTTTGTACCGTGGATGTAAAGATATCATTGACATGGCATGAAAAGCGCATCTTTGGTTGCGGACTCTAAAATTAAAAAAAAAAACGTTTTTCCTCATCAAGTGTTTTTTTTTTTTTTTTTTTCTGGTTGCACGGTTCTACGGCTCCTTCCGTTAAAGAAAAAGTATGTCAGCGACTCCACTTATTTGCATAAAAGGTCCAATTACCATATGACGAAGTGCCAGTTTTACCAACTTCGTTATGTCCAAGTTTAGCTATAGTGTTTTTGAAACATTGGTATAGTAAAAAATTGCTATATGGGATGCCTCTCTGCACCTTTGAAAAAGCTTTGACAGGGCCTTGAAAGCCCTTGAACATCCTTCAATTTCTGTCCCCGAGACCTGTACGAGCCCTGTTGCAATGTGGCATGTTCATAGCCACTGTTGTCTGGCAGTCCTTCGGGACAAAGGAGGCCTCATCGACATACGGGGAAGCTATCAAGTGCTCTTCACGCTTGTCGGTTCTCGCGGCCGATAAGTGTCACCTGGGACTGATGGATGAGCAGTTAGTCTCCAGGCTGCCTCATGCGTCGCTAAATGGCAACGTCGCCCTTTGGTGCGTTTCCGTGAAATTACCAGCGTCACCCGAACTACGACGAGGCCCGGCACCGACGGTGACGTGCCAACCTGGAGCCCTTTCAAGACAACAGCTGCCCTCCCTGGAAATGGTGGCTTCCGCGAACCGACCGCTACGGAGAGACGACTCTTGACTGGAAATGGTGGCTTCCGCGAATTGACCACTACGGAGAGGCGACTCTTGCAAGGGGCCAGCATCTAGCATTCCCGGATGTGGCTCCCAAGGTGTCAACCGCTGCCTGTGTATGGGGGCGACGCTCATGGGCAGGGTTTGGCGAACTGGTCGGAGGTGGCCATTGGCTAAAAGAACTACCGTAAAATACCGATCAAGCGCCCCCCCTCGATGTGAGGATAATGCAGGGAATGTTGGGGAGGGGGCCCTTGTTCGGTACTGCCACAAAATGCAAGATGGCGGCCAAAAATGCTACCCCCCCCCCCCCCAGATAAAAATGCAGAGTCGAAAAAAAAAAAACGGAACCGAAAGAAAAGGAAGACACACACAAAGTGCACTAGGTAGAACTAAAGCTCTTTATTCATTCATTTAATCGCTTTCGAAGCCGTCAAATGAGTCTTCAGAGTCCGATGCGAAAACGAGGCCTAGGCACTCTGTCTGCAAGCCCTCGCGAAGTTCTGGGGCCACGGCGCCGATGTCACAAAGCTGGTCATGCAGCTGACCATCCTCGGAACCGTCGAGCGCGTTAGCAATGCCGCACCCTTTGAAGGAGCGCGCGACAGTCTCTTCCGTGACAGCGGCCCATGCCTCTGACACAAAGTCAAGGGCATCCTGTCGCGACGGCTTCCTTAAATTGCCTTTCGGCGTTCTTTCCTCTTTTCTGATGAAGCTTTCCCACGTACGGCGAAGGTTGGCCTTAAATGGCCTATTCCAGAACACGTCAGCTGGTTGCAGTAGGCTTGTGCAGCCTGCAGGCACGTACACGACGTCTGTGTCGCTCTCGTCTAAGGCGTCCTTTGTTGCCTGCGTTTTGTGGATGGGTGCCTGATCGAGCACAAGTAGTCGCCGCACGTCATCGCTGTTTGGCCCCCACACCCTGGTCAGCCACTCCTGCAGCTTGTCCGATGTCATCCATCCATTTTTTGATGCGGTGACGCGGACATTTGCTACGAAAAGAAAAATAAATAAGTTAGCGGTAATCACTGTGATCGAGCATCTCCGTTATCATTACTCTCCGCTTTGAAAGCAAGCAGAAAAGAACTTTGTGCACAACGGTAATCACTCACCTGGTATGCGAAGACTCATGAATGCCTTGGGTGGAATCCTTCCGCTCGGTTCCTTGAGAATTACGAAAGCTGGGAGCTTGTGTCCACTTGCGCATGCTGCCAATGCAACCGTGAAGCAACCAGTGTTGGCTATCCGCACAGTGCTCTCGCCGACCACATTGTTCGTCCTGTTTGCCGGAGAGTCCATTCTGACCATCGTCTGGTCCATATTTGAAATGTTGAAGTGGGTGTAGTCGTGGCGTATCCGGAGAGCGTTCACGGCAGAGCGAAACGCCTTTGCTGCTTCCGTGAAATCTTCGGGTGTCTTTTGGCTTTCGTTGGTGGCTTGGCGCATTGTAACGCCGAACCGCTGTTTCCATCTCTTGATGTACTGGCTTGATGCAAAAAAATTTCCCAACTGCAAGCTGTGCGCAATTTTAACAGCTTCTTCAGAAAGCAGTCTGTTACTTACAGCACGCCCTGCGCTTCTTTCTCGCTCTAGAAATTCAAAAAGAGCGTCATCCACTTCTTCGCTGAACACCGGCGCTCCATTGCTCAACTTCCGCCGAAGCTTGGCCTTGCCAAAGTTCTGCTGCAGCAAAGTCTCGTACTTCTTCTCCCACTCGCGAATCCTGTTTCTATCTAGACTGAAGTGGCGAGCTGTCGCGTGCACATTCTTTCCGTTGTGGCGATGCCATTCCACGACTTCGATTTTCTTTTTCACTGTGTACGAGTGCATGTCGCGAAGTCACAGCCACATGTGGCACAGCAAAACAACAATAAAATGGTGAGCGTCGCCAGTGTCAAGGTTGCCAGTGTAGGTGGCCCGTTCTTGGATTGGATTTCGGATTAGACAAGAACGTAGCCAGAAGCATGGTTTTTGGCACGGTTTCGGTTTCGAAAGTTCCGGGGCGAGTCGCCAGAGAATTGGGGGGGGGGGGGGGGGGGGCGCTTGTTCGGTAGTAAACGATAACTCGAAATTCTCAGATTATGGGAGGGGGGCGCTTGCACGGGTGGGGGCGTTTGATCGGTATTTTACGGTAAAGTTTATTCCTCTCGTAGAGTGAAAGAGGGAAGCCTAAAAGGGATAAAACAGCGGGACTTGAGTGTTGTGAGGAGGCTTGACCATGTAGAGACGCTCGACCATGTAGGAAACACTCGGAGATTTAAACGCTACAACATGCAACAATGTTAGCATGTGGACTGCTCCAATATCATGGAGCCCTTCTTGTAAAATGTACATTTTGTATGTAAAGCAGTTTTCTGATCTCCCTGGATAACTCCTCCTCTTGGCGCCTGGCACGGCACCACCCATGGAACCTTCGTGGCCGCTCGGACCTTCGACTGTCGTAACACCACCACCGACAGGCTTGTTTAAATGACCATTGCCATTGTAGAGCTAGACAAAGCCAGATTGAGCGACCAAGCCATGCCACTATTTTGTTGTTGTGCTAGTTCACATTGCAGCCATCAAGGCTTCAGTTGCAAGCCCTAGGCTCTAGAAATACCTGATGGAAAGTAAATTTCAGCCATTTGGCATTAACACAAGTATCTTTGGCTCAAGTCGGACATTACTAACCAGAAGGTTATTGACATCACTACGATAGGAAAAACAACTTATAAAGGTCGGCTGCTGCTTAGCTGCAAGAAGTTGCAGCTAAGGAAAATGGGATTTCGCTATTTTTCGTTGTATGTGTGCAAATAAGGTTTGTTTCCTCCTTGAATTTTGGCCTTTTGCATCCTTGAATTTTGAGTCAAATATTCTGTACAAACCCTGTACACAAAACCCAACTCTGACAAATCCGGTAACACAGGTACCATAAATGATATACAGCAACACAGATACCACATAAATTGTGATGACCAGTTTGCTGAGTAGTATTGAAATTGTGTATTCATTACATGGCTTTCTCTGTTTTAAATGTGTGCATCCATGTAGCATGCTGGTTACTTCACTCGAAGCTCTCTAGTTGCAGCATGGCACCCAGTACCACGTTTTTTCTTTAGCACGGCCTTAAGGCTTGTTGCGCTGCTACTTCTGTGCAAATGATGAAGGCAAAGATGGACTGGCGTGTACAATTGTGCTAGAAAAGGCAGTCATGTCACTGATTCAGCAAAAAATCTTGTGGGGCTCTCTCATTTTGCTGCAGGCTTTTCTATCAGCTTTAGCTTATTCAGTGCAATCTCACTACAACACACCCAAACTCTATAGGTTGTCTCAGCTGCAAGGGCAGCTTATAATGAATTTCATCTACCCTTTGAACTTTGTTCTAAGAGAGCATTTACCAAAGTGCAGTTTGCACACTGGTGAGGCCCCACAATTTGAGACTGGTTTTAAAGGTGGATGCATTAAATGCAGGCCCAGGAAGATGTCTCCAAGCACCTGGTGATGATGAAGAACATGCTGTATGGCACGTGCGATACAGAGCCCCAGACGGACATTGTGGTGGCCCAGCTGGCACAAGAGCTGTACAACACCAACCTGCTGCTCCTGCTGGTGCAGAACCTTTCCAAGATTGACTTTGAGGTATGTTGTGCTCTCAACTGCAGAGGGGGCCTTGCAAGCATGGATGGCACTTCTCAGGGCTGGAATGTCCAAATTATTCCGAGTCAAGTCATTCACAAGGGGAAATATTTCAGAAAGATGCTAGAGCATAGATATCGAGCTGCACAAGTGGCAGCAGTGGTGGCTTCAGTTTCGAAGGCACGTGTGGTTGGTCGTCGTGAGCAAACATGTACCCGAATAAGTTCAAGTTACCTAAAGTGACCTCTCGCGCTTTCTTGCCGTAGAGCCCTGCTGGTAAGACCTGCGTTGTCACTCTGCATGCTGTGAGGGTGTTTGTCTCACCAGCTACAGAAGCTCGACCTTGTTCAGAGGTGGGCAGTGCAAAATGCTGGTCTCTGGCTGAGCACATCCCTTCAAGCTGCACATGTGAACTGCTTGATTGGCTGATGCATGCTGAGGCTTTCTATGAAGCGAATGCAGCATGTTTAATGAGGCGAGCATGCAAGGCAGCTCTAGTGTCCTCCAAGTATTCCAAACAAAGGCAGTCTTTGAAGAACCTGGCTGGCCTCCACGCTTGTGAGTGTACAATCCTAGAGTCCTTGCCCCAAGAGAAGGCCTACACCGGGTAGTTGGGCATATGTGCTCTGCAGGTGACAGTGATGAGGAATGTTAAGCACACTGAAATATGACAGAACAATAAAGGAAGAACAGTGCTCGGAGGTACGAGAAATTCATTTTAGCTTGTTGGTACATATTGTGGAGACAGCATAAAAAATGGGACAAGATTGAACAACCGAAACGCAGACTAAATGCTTTTACTTAAATAGCATCTAAACACGCATAAACAGTTACTTGTGCTCGTGCAACTTGAAAGTTGCAATTACAATAATCTGTGGCACTGAAAAATGGAAATATTAAAGCTTATAAAAGGTTCATGTAAAGGTACCGAAATTTCTTCAGTGTAATGCCGTTGAAACTTGATTTAAAGAAGTGATGGCCACCCTCGAATTATTTCGTTAAATCGGGAAGTTCGTAATATCGAGAAAGGGAATTTTCGCTCCTTCTAAATCTAAAACTGTGACATAGTGACGCCCAAAAGCTACCGCTGCGTTGTATTTGCCACTAATCCACTCCTGCGAGTGTTTAAAGGCTGCGAGGGCTGCCCGAATTGCTCGTGCAAAGTGCGATGCAGGTCACGGGAAGCTATGGCAGGCTGCTGATATGCAAAGACACGGAGAACAAATGCAGTGATTGTGCGAGCAGGCTGAGCAAGAAAGTTGCGAGGATATGATCAGTGCCATCTGTCACATAAACCATGAAATAACAAAAGCAACCGCCGCCGTCCCTAGCGCCATCTGGTACATAGAAGCGCTACCGACTGCTGTGTCCGTTATGCCATGCATGGGCGTGGCGTGCAGCCTTGTCAAAATAAAGCTAGGGTCGTGACTAGGGCGCCCGGATGTTTTAATGCGATAGCGTTAAGAGTGCATGCTTGAAAAACAACCTGTCTGTGTCGAAATTAAAAGAAATCACCGTTTTCTTTTACTCATTTAGTTCAGGAAAAACTTTGTTAAATTGGGTTTGGTGTCCATTAGTTTCGTTAATTCACGCTGATGACAACATCGAACCTTATGGGTACCTGACGGGGAATGGAAATTTCTTCGTTAGATCAGGAACTTTGTCAAACCAGGTTTCGTTAGATCGTGTTTTAACTGTAGTGTCGACATAGTACAGTCACCGCATTCTTCAATATTGTGCGATTGCTGACCAGGTAGTGCGTCAGCATCTTGCATGGAACAACCTGAAAGACCACGCTATGACTAGCATGAGCTTATCCTTGTGCATTAGTATTGTGCGAGGATACAGCGCTGTTGTCGTATTATTACCTCTTTACGCACCGCGCCCATTGGGCATCGTTAGCCCTCTATTGATGGTTTGAAATGACCGCTTTCGAGACCTTCCGCGCCGCTCACGGACATACTGCACTATTGGACCTGAAGGAGGAGGACTATGTTATTGTTTTCTAAGCAGTTCACGTTGTTTTTTCTGCGAGGCGGTGATTGTGAAACACTCTCCGAAGTTTCGCGATCGTCAAAGGAGAACGAAAAAATGGCTGTTCGCTATTAATGGTTGATAACACCGCTTTCGAGACCTTCCGCGCCGCTCACTGACACTGTTACATCGGACGTGAAATAGGAGAGACTATATTTTTGTTTTCTAAGCAGTTCTCTTTTTTCAACGCGCTCCGAAGTTTTGCAATCATCAATGCAGAATGCAAAAATGTCCGGCTCCGGAAACGGTGCGCGCGCTTCGGGAGATTGCAGATATCGCGATTCCACTGCCTCTGCGGCTGATCTTATCGATACATCGAATAGCAGCCAGTCAGAGGACGGCAACTTTTCATTGGACTTTAAGTCTGAAAGCGACGACGATGCAAACTAGCCCGGAACATTGGCAGCTGCAGCCCGGCACGCCCAGCTGTTGTGCTTGCAGTTAAATTTTTCTAGCGGAATACTTGTTCAATGTAAAATTGAGATTTTTTCCGGAGACAGTGCCTTATAGACGGCAATACATTTTTTATATCTCATAATTTTCATAACGTTTTTTTTCTTAGTAGATACCAAGCGTGTCTTTACAAACTTTGTTCAATTTCATGGCACAATCTTGATTTTAACAATTTATATCTTTTTTTGTCTCGTTAATAAAATTTTTATGCGCGAAAAGTGCATTCATTTTGCTTTCTGTTTATGTATTACATTGATTATTGAGTGCAGTAGTTCTTCAGAAAAAACATCTGCCGAAACATACAAAAAACACCTATTTTCTCCATGGTAGGGAAAGAGTTAAAGGGCAACTCCGGCGATTTTTTGACTATGTCAAGCTAATAAAATATTCAGGTTCCTGAGACCCTCCTGTGACGCACCTGATAGGAGAATTGTTCCGCAAATACGAAAATACTTTTAAATAAGCAAAAAAGCGCAAGAACGAAACCGAAACCTGAGCAAGCTGCCGAGCGAACCTCTGCGTGTGACGTCACCGAGTGTACCCCGGCGGGGAAGGCGCGCAACGATTGCCGGTCTCGCCCGCGGGGCAAACGAAACCGGCGAAGAGCAGACGCTCAGCTTATTTGTGACCGCGCCGGACCTTCGGGTGACATTGTAAGCTGCACCACCTGTTCGGATCTGTCAAACAGTGACAGTTATGATTCAGACGAGTTCAATAGCCACGAATCGCCGTCCTCCACCACTAGAGCCATCACCCATGCGCAACATATCGCGCTGCAACATGAATACCAAGGGTAGCCCTAACCACTGATATACGTGCTGCTTGCTATTTTAGGTGTTTTACCCCTCTCAGGCAACCGCTTTGCATGCTCACTGTAAGATGTGGAGCACGACTTTCCGCATTTGTATCCCACAAGAACGCCGCTGACAGTCCAAAGCACCGACCGGTGCATTTGTTTACATCGGCAGGTACAGCGACCACTCGTACGTCGTTCACTTGAGATAGTCGCTCATCGGTGACATCAATAATGTCCGAATATATCAAAACAAGCAGATTTTGTGCATGTAAGCACCATTACATAATTCTGGGTCGCGCTGGTACGTGCGACCACACACCTTCGGAAACAGCGAGTGGGAGACCGTAGTAGGGAAGCGTTGTGCAGCCTGCTTATCATCTTCGTATTCTCTTCATGCACACAATTACTGTTCCGTAAAGTAGACATAGATTAGGACGTTCGTTCATTTAAATGATCGTTCATTTAAAGAATGCATAGTTTTCTCGCGGAAACGCCGATGTCATGAAGTATGACATCGTTGGCAGCTTAACGAGACGGTTGTTTACGCATGCTGTATCGAAGGGGCCTCCGCTTGCTGCCCATTTGGGATACAAGGCAAACAGTGCACCTCGTAAGCTAAATAATGTGTCAGCATAACAATAGGTAATAATACACCCATGGATGTGCATAGTCACATTTCATTTAGGGAAGCGCCGGCGAGTGCGACTGGCCGCATTCGAGAACGGCAACGTCGTGTTGTCTCTTCTAGCTTTTTGCGTGTGCACTGTACGAAATGAGGAATGGTTTAATTCAAATCCGTATGGTCAAAACTGAACTACAGGAGCAGCTTTCCCCATCCTAATAGCTTAATTAGCTTCATATCAGTCGGTCTGGTCCGCCAGCAGCAGACGCACTAACTCGGCCTCTGTGATAGGCTTAACCTCGACTGAACGCGATCGGCATCGGCTCAAACTGTGTTTGCGGATGGCGAGGGCTGAAGTTCGTGCAGCCAACAACGCAACACCGCTTGCCACCCCGCATCACTTTGCCCGTCCACAGGGAATGCAACTTGTCGCGACAGCAACATCTCACGCCAAGCACTCGCTCACGATCGTCGACTCCTGCGCGCTCTCGTTGCTGTCGTCTGCATGATCCCGGCATACTCTGCATGCACCATTCCTGACGTCATACACAATGTGGCCTGTAACTGAGGAGGAGGTAAGGTATGGTGCTCGAGGCAATAAATTAAATTCATTTGTAAAATATCTGTGCAACTCTCAAGCCTGCTTTCTTTACGACATGACGGAGGTATTCAGAGGAACAGAGCCAGCGAATTTTATCGACATCCGTTGACATCAAAAAATCGCTGGAGTTGCCCTTTAAAGAATTGGGCAGCTGTACGTATTCAACTTGTTTAGCTGATGAAACGCTTTAACGGATAAACCGCTTAGCAGATGAAATGGGCAAAGAAGTTGAGGACAGCTCGGGGGAATTGACGCTTTATTGAAATTCAGGATTAACTGCGAAATAGGGTTAAATCTGCGTTTGTCTTAGTCTTCTTGCATAATAATAATAAAATGTAGGAGCAACTTGAAGAAAAATACTTTCATCTTAGTATATACAGATTAAATGCAGTGTTTCAGAAAGTACTACCGTACAAACTTGTGTAAGGGCTGCACTTTTTTTTTTTTTTTTTGCACAATTTCAATGAGGTGCCGCCCTTACACGGGACCAAACTTCTTGGTCAAGATGGCGTCAGCGCAGCCGAGAACTTGTGCACACCCGAGGTTTTGTGCACACCTCGGCTCTCGCCATCTAGTAGCGGCACGCAAAAGTAGGCAGCACACAAAAAATTTGGACGACGCTTTAGCGTCGATTTTAAGAGTGGCACACGATAGCATTCAAAGATCCCTCACTGCTTGTCAGGCTTCCTGGCAACTGCAGCTTTCTTTTTTCTGCACCTTCACCTCTATGCGCTGCTGCCGTAAAGCCCCTGTACACTGCCAAGGAGGCGAGCGCCATCTGGATGGCATTATTGCAAGGACCACTGACTGGTGCGTGCCGCTGTATAAATGGTAGAAATGCTGGAAAAGGGGTTTGTGTTCGAGTTTCCTAGTGACAGAATTATGTTTTCTCATATATTCAAATTAGTCTGATGCTATCATGCCTGTAGGTTGTGGTTAAGTCGTACTTTACGATTTTTCTGACGCATTTTACATTGAGGCCCTCTGCGCTACCCTCTGCCTGCGTGGTCGGCGTGGTTCGGGATGATTTTCTTGTCCGGACAATGCCGCTGACACCACTGCCAACACTGGATTTTCTTTGACACGTGGCCCTTAACGCTGTCCTGTTAAAATTCGTTGATGCACGCTTGGCGTGGGGACACTAAATGTGATGGCTTCTCTGTTGGAAAATTTTCCCCGAATTTTAGGCTGCCAAGTTGGGGGTGCGGGCCTTACACGAGTATGGTAACTTAGTCTGTACGGTAACTTATACAGAGCTTCCTCTTTGCACCAGAGCAGTATGTTACTGTTCCAAAGCATTGTTTCCTTGTACTAACAGGAAATTTTGCTGCTCGTAACTGCAATTCTTCCTGCTCCGAAATCTGCTCCTAAAGACCAAGTGCCACTTCGATCACTGCAGTGTCTGTCAGCTGCTAATCAGCTTAGTTTGTGGGCATTCACACCTAACATGCAGGTTACTGATTGCATTGAAAAATCTCATGTTTGTTCCTGCTTTTTTGCTTCTTAGGGCAAGAAAGATGTCGCCCAGATCTTCAACAACATCCTACGACGGCAAATAGGCACACGTTCACCAACAGTAGACTATATTTGTACGAAGCCAGACATCCTCTTTACACTAATTCAAGGGTAAGCATGCATGATGACATACGTGTGAGTGGCATGCAGAAAAATCAATTTAGGGGAGGGTGGGGGGGAGGTGTATTAGATTCGCAGATCTAATACTCACCATTCATTGCATTCAGCAAAATACTTGTCAGTAAGGAGGTCTTGTATTTACTCGATTGTAATGCGAGGGGGTGACTTTTTGTTGCGTCCAGCAAAAAAAAAGAAAACCACTAATGTAACGCGAGACCACCGGATGCATGAAAAAGTAGCTGTTTCGCACGAAAGGTGAAGCATCAATTGTGATAGCAAATTAGTAGAGAGCTATACGAAGTAAGGATAGTAGTTTTATCAACTGAATAACCTTGACATATTCGCTTACTAACTGAAATAACAAGCATGGTGTCAGCGTGCACAAGCAAACATGGAATAGATCACAGTCGATGACTGCAGACAACCACTGTCAAAACGCTAGCTTGAGCAAGCGCGTCAGCAGCAGCGAGCGAAGGTCTGTGCCTTCTATCGCTTCAACGGAAACTGAGCGGCGAAAGCACAGCGCATACAAAGGTAAGAGCCGTGTGAAGATCGCTTTCAAGATGCGGCACACGACAGCCCGCAGCCTTCCCGCTTTCCTCCTTTCACGTGGGAGATTGAGTCGCCAGCTCCCCTTGCGCCCGGTCGCAAGATAAGCATCTGGTGCCTCAGCTAAACTTCGCCTCCGCTCCCTCCCTCCCATTCCCCCACGGCCTTTTGCACGACGGAAGACGCCGCGTTTGCTCTCCGCCATGCGTTCGCTCTCTGTGAGAGCACGCGTCCCTTGCGCGCTTTCACTCGCACATTTTATGCGTTGATTAGAATTTGGTGCATCATTACACTTTTTAGACAACTTGAATTTCGGTATTCGATTGTAACCCGAGGATCGACTTCAGGTAGCACAAATCTGGAAAAAAACTCGTTGCAATCGAGTAAATACGGTACTTTGCGCAGCGTGTTAAATAAAGTCACGTTGGCTTTATTTATTACGGAGATAGGACCATGCATTGTAGCTACACTGCTCCAAAACACCGAGTGTGACCAGCCATGGCAACCTTATTCCATTCATGTATGATAGACTATATACTGCACTCCGTTCCATGAACCTAAGACCTAATAATCTTCATACTTATGCCATCAGATGCCAGCGTACTGTTAGTAGCAGAAGGCGAGTAGTTCTGTGAATTCTGCCAATTGGGCAGTAAACCTCATCATGATAAAAACTTTATTATAGAGACTGAGGAGTTTGAAGCAAGCAGGCTCCAGGGCCCCCGCATGACCCCACGGCACTCAAGCATTTGTTTGTCCGGTCCATAATGGTGGAAGCCCGGTCAGTAGCCATGGTCTGCACGACCGGGTCTCCGGAGCGGAGCAAGGTCTCCCGAGTCCTACCAAGTCTTGAGGTGCTCTAGGCCCCGCTGGGGAGGATCCGCCGGGCAATGAGAAAGGAGATGGAGAGCAGAAGCGCGAGGTTCCGGACAGAATACAGGCTGAAGTGAGGAAAAGTGGGTGATAGTGAGAAAGAATGAGGGGCGAGTGTGTGTCTGTAATTCGCACCAAAGGGTTGCTTATAGATTGCTAAGGGATTCGTGCGGTGGAGGGTACAGCTGGTGCGCCGCCGCCTTGGAGGCATGCGTCAGCTCGTTGAAAGTGTGCCCCCGCTCTTTTGTGAATCGGGATCGCAAGCAAACTACTGGGACACAAGCTAAGGCACGAGAAAAAGACAAGACAGATGTGCCTTAGCTTGTGTCCCAGTAGTTTGTGCTCCGAATTAGCCATGCAACATACTAACTTGTGTTGCAATGAGGCACTCACATACCGTATTTACTTGCATAATGAACGCACTTTTTTTCCCCGGAAAATATGTGCAAAGTTGGGGGGTGCGTTCATTATGCACGGTAAAATTTTGAGTTTTTTTTTCCACGGCCATCTCAAAAAAAGTCGCAGTTTTGCCCAAAAAGCGAACACATTGACACAAGTCGGGATCAAATAAAATCAAATCAAGCGTTATTTCCTTTTGAGAGAGGAGGAGGTGGGACTAAAAGCCGTGAGTACAGCTTGATAGAGGTCCCTGCTCCCTTATTTTTTTTGGCATGACAGCGTACATAGAAGATATACAACTGATTACATTGCACATAGCGTAGAACATATATTTGTGGAATAAATATGATAAAGTACAAGCATGAATACATGCCAGAATAGGGAAAAAAAATTTACTTCCCTAACACAACTGGAGTAATAATAGATGTTATGCCTGATACTTATCATTTAGACATTTTCGATAAGAAAAGTCTGATCTCATTGTTTAAGTAACAGAACGGGTCAAATGATTCTTGATGCATCTTATTTAATAAATGTGGGAGGGTATAGGATAAAGCTCACCAGAACAGGAATTGGCCTCCCTGGTGCAATATTCGGCCGCTACCTCCCTAATGACTCCTACAATTTACCCATGGCCCTCAGTCCCCAGCGGCTGCGGAGCACCTGACCAAGGCGGCGGTCAGACCTGCAATGCAGCAGAGGGTGCTAAGAATCTCTGGGTCCGAACAGGCCGCCAATGCAAACTGAACCTGGCAACGTTCAACACGCGCACCCTACCGAGTATGCCAAGAGAAGGGAAGCGCAGTCAAGGACGGCAGAAAACTAGGTGGAGTGGTGAAGTTAGGAAGTTAGACTTCCGACGTGTCTGACCTCCGGACAAAAATCTTCCCATTGGACGACCAGATGTGCTTCCAGTTACGTTCTCTCCGTTTGGCATTCGCCATTCCGAACAGACGTTTATGTGCTGGGCACAAGTGCTTGTTCACATATACTGGATGGAACATGAGAAGCAAACGCGAAATCGGCTTAACTAACCCTTTGTTTTCTTGCTCTCTGTAGGAAACTCCCGTTTTTCACGGCGTGTAAACTATGATTATATTCAGTGCTTGATTTCCACCCTAAGATCGAACACGATGACACGCCTCAATGTCACTGTCCACAAGAGGTGCTCCAATGACTATTGCAAGTTTCTTAGTTATTTCTAGCACACTTTCGTTTGGTGAGTGCAGTACGTCCTTTGCCTCCACCGTCTGGAGTACTGCCCGGTTTGAACGAGTCTGCTCTCGTGCTCCTTAACACTTTGCAGTCCGTTGTCGGGCCCTGCCCGACAACACAACACGGCCGTAGCGGTCTGCTGTCGGAAAGGGTGTTTGGGGGTTAAATTTCGTGGTTTTTCTCACTGTGATTCATGCGCATTTTTTGTATACATGATGCGCTATCTCTTGAGGGATAAATAAACTTTGTTGAAGTTTACTTCTTTTTGCACTAGGGTGCAGCACAATGTTCAGCACGGCTTCTGGATACCAGAGCGTTCTCACTTGCGCGCGCAACCACACGTTCGCGCAGTTTGCTGAGAAGCATGACCACATTTTCACCGCATGCGTTTTACGGTGGTGCATTTAGTGAAAGCTTCTAGGTGCTTCCATTGTCAGTGGCTTTATTTTGAGGCTCACACAGCTGCAGAATTATGGTGAGAAAGAACAGCGACACCTGCAGTACCACCGCAGCCTCATCCTACAGCTGGTGGGTGACGTAAGGGCTAGAGCCAAAAAGCGAGGCCCGTCTGCGCGGAAGGAGTGCGAGGAAAGGCTGGATGGGAGGAGCCATTTTATCTACAAGCTCCCAGGCCGAAGCAGCAAGGACTGTGCCGCTTGTAGAGATCGAAAAACAAGTGGAGGCAGGAGGGAAACTTGTGTGTTTTTCTGCAAAACCTGCAGTAACAACCCTGGCCTGCACCCAGGAGAATGCTTCGAGTGGTATCACACGCTGCTCAAAATATCGGTAGAGGTGTTCCCTGCAGAATGCAAGAGAAAAAATAAATATCCTGTGAGTTTTTCTTCCACAGTTGGTGGTTTTGTTAGCGGCGCTACAAACTGGGAAAATAGTTTCGGACCAGAACAGCTGAAAAGTGGGTAAAAGTTTCAGACCGCAAAGGGTTAACACCAGCGCGAAGAACATCACATTCATCCTGTAACACTTCCACCGCTGCTTTGAGTTCTACATTTTCCTTTCGCACATCATTTAAGGAGGCCTCCATATCTTGATAACATGTATTTATGAGGGAAAGGCTAGACTTCATTTCGCTGATATCCTTCCCGAGGTCTCGCTAGAAATTTTCACGTTCTCGAATCTCCTGTTTTATGTCGCGTTTTGATTCCTCAAGGAGTTTACTCAAATCCTTAGACATGGCTAGTGTATCTGTGGATACAAGGTACGATTAACTGGTACAATTTCAGTGGTCGACAGTTCCGAAACGGCAACACACTCGCAGAACAACTTTCGTAACCCAACACACTCTTGGGAGCAACAGCATCCAGAATAAAAATAATAGCACTTCCTGTGCTTAAGGTAATTTGAAAAGATCAACCCACCTGCAAAGATTCCACATACGCTTGATTCGAAGATGTGCTTAGCCGCCGCTGCCAGAGTGTGGCCGTGACAACAGCTGTCCGAGAAAAGCGCCACCCCCTGATGAAACTGATAAATCCGAGGTTGCAGTGAAGTTGGATAGATAGCGGTTCTGGCGTTTTTGGTCCTGGAATGGTAAGTCACTCCCAGAAAAGCGAGTCCTGGCACAGCCTACTGCGGCAACGACGAAGGCTCCTTACAGAGGCAAATTCTGGAAGACTGTCCACTGCAAAGATTCCACATACGCTTGATTCGAAGATGTGCTTACGCCGCCGCTGCCGCTGCCAGAGTGCGGCCGTGCCAACAGCTGTCTGAGAAAAACGCCACGCCCTGATGAAACTGATAAATCCAAGGTTGCAGTGCAGTTGGATAGATGGTGGTTCCGGCGTTTTTGGTCGGAGGCAAATTCTGGAAGACCGTCCACTGCAAAGATTCCACATACGCTTGATTAGAAGATGTGCTTACGCTGCCGCTGCCAGAGGATAATAGCTTTATCGGCCGTATAATTTGAAAACATTCACTAACTATGTAAATTAACTAGCATGGTGTCAGCGCACACAGGCAAACATGAACACATCACACTCGATGACCACGCGCACTCGCTGTCAAAACGTTGGCAGGAGGAAGTGTGGCAACAACAGCGAGCGAAGTGACCTTCGTGCTGTGTATTGCTTCAACGTAAACTGAGCGGTGAGAATGGAGCACGCACAAAGGTACAAGCCACTGTCGCACCTAGACTCGGCCCCCGGACGCAGATCGCTTTCAAGATTAGGCTTGCGCGGTTGTGCAATGCGCAGTTGCTGCGCCACCCCCCTTCCTTCCCTCTCCCCGGCGCCATGCACGCAACGGAATACGGCGCATTTTCTCCCCGCTTTCCTCTCTCGAACGCGGGAGATCGAGGCGCAATAACAGCTCTCGTGCTCCTTAACACCAGCGCGAAGATCGTCACGTTCATCCTGTAACACTTTCACCGCTGCTTTGAGTTCTACATTTTCCACCACTATATCATCGCTAATTTTGAGTTAAATCAATAAAAAATTAATACACCTGAAATCTCAAGGTTCATTCAGCTGGTCCGTACCACGCTCTGACTGAGATTTCTATGATGTGGAGCATGCTCCTGGTTGTAGCCAGAGAACGTAACTGGGGGGAAAAAAACACATCTGTGCGTCTTCTCTTGTAAACATGCAAGGCAAGCGGGCACTGACACCACAGTAGCAGTCGCCATGCCAGCAACGGAAGCTGCTAGAGCTACGTGGCTGGAACTCCGCCAGATCTCAGTTGCACTTCCAGGTCGGAAATAGTGTTTGACCTATTGAAGCCCTAAAGTTAATCATACCAAACTGTGTTAAGGCGTTCTTTATCCATACAAGCAATGCGTCATGGGGCACTGAGTAGTAGAGGTCCTTTATACATTTACAGAGATAGCTCAAAGACCTTCGTTGGACTCTGGGAACATGATGTTCAAGACCTCTTGAAGCTTTTTCACTAGGAAAGGGTCATCTACCTCAAGATATTGAGCTTATCTTGCAACAAGGCCAGAAGTCAATCCTTGCTAAGTTTATCATGTACTAAAATTTTCTATTTATCAAAATGAGAAGGTATGTTTTACAGGCATTGAGAGTCCATGAAGGGGTACTTGCTCTTGGACAGGTACGAGAAGCAGGACATCGCACTCAACTGTGGCACCATGCTGCGAGAGTGTGCTCGGTACGAAGCCCTGGCAAAGATCATCCTCTACTCGGACGAGTTCTACAACTTCTTCAAGTACGTCGAAGTGTCCACATTCGACATTGCCTCCGATGCATTCTCCACCTTCAAGGTCAGTCTGCCATTATTTTTTGGCAAATGACGCATGGGCAGACTAGCAGCCATTCAGGCCAGCTTGTGGACATTGGAATAGCAGAGCTTCTTTTCACCATTGATGACCTACAACACAAGTAATGGTTGCATGCCTGAGTGCTTGTCAACACATTGCAAAGCCCAACGTATTCTTTCCAAAAATATTTAAAGGGAGACATTAGTTATGGAGATAATTTTGCTATTTCTTGACCAAATGTGATAAACTGCACATACTTTTTAGTTGTTCATAGTGATGTTAACTTTTTCACAGCTTCTCCATCATACCACGTGACAATTACTGCAAGTTTTTTGGTGCCTTTGTGTGGCTTGCTTTATACTGCTGGGGTCGTACTGTATCTTCTTTTTCTAGCATGCAGGTTGACTCTATGTGGCCGCAGGATGGTTGTGATTTGTTCGTGAGTGGTCGCGTGCATATGCAACCACTCATGACCATTGTCTTTCATGAAAATATTGCGCTGGTATGTGCCGAACCATTTTTGACGTGCAGGAATAGCGTCCGGCCAACAGCCATTCAGAATCGGTAATTGTTGACTGTTACAAAACCTGCTTCAAAACACTCTTGGCCATTCCCACCACTCTATCATCGCTAATTTTGAGTTAGATCAATAAAAAAATTAATACACCTGAAATCTCGTACATTCAGCTGGTCCCTACCACGCTCTGACTGAGATTGCTATGATGTGGAGCATGCTCCTGGTTGGAGCCAGAGAACGTAACTGGAAAAAAAAAAACACATCTGCACGTCTTCTCTTGTAAACATGCAAGGCAAGCGGGCACTGACGCACCACAGCAGCAGTCGCCATGCCAGCAACGGAAGCTGCTATAGCTACGTGGCTGGAACTCCGCCAGATCTCAGTTGCACTTCCAGGTCGAAGATCAAAGCGGCTTTCAGCACTTGATTTTAGCCAGCCGAATGTAACGCACACTCCAGAGCGCTCTGGAGTGCCCAAAAATGATTAGCCGAATGTACTATCGAAAAAGACAAAGTATTTCACCTTTGCAGTTTCAGTTTCTAGTGACAGTTGTCTGCTCAAAGTGTTGCTTTCTTCTGCATTCCATGCTGCTTGTTAATCGTGAAGGTTTCAGTGGTTTATGCTATCATATCAACTAGCCAATAGGACTTTTTCATCGACGCCAGCTCCTACATGGCCGTATTTCGATTGGGGCGAAATGTGAAAATACATGTGTACTTAGATTTAGGTGCACGTCAAAGAAACAGAGGTGGTCTAAATTATTCCGAAGTACCCCACTACAGCGGGCCTCATAATCAGATCATAGTTTCGGCACGTACTAAAACCCATTAAAAAAAATAACAGCTCCAACTGTGTCCATTCGGCTGGCAACCCAAGTCGCTGTCTGTATTCAGTTTCTCACACCCAAGAGAAGCCCGATAGCCCAATCTAATTGTGTGAGACAGCACCTGGCCAATGCGCACATGCATGCTGTTTCACGCCGTACATGCCTCAGTTTAGACTCGCTACAACAGTATGACATCTGAGATTTCGCCTGTGCCATATTGTGTCCATGCCATACAGTGGATGGACATAGGGATCAGAATTCAGAACCCATCTCGGCTGTCATTTGATCCACGCAAAAAAAAAACTTAATAATAAATAATAATGAACAGAAGCTGTGGCCCGAGCGCGTTCTGCGCACCAGAAGCAGGAGTAGCGGCCAACACATCCTGAACAGGAAAAAAAAAGTGAATTGGTGCAAGGCCTTGACATGTGGTTGACTTTTTGGCAGTGCCTCGCGGCTGTTGCCCCCTTGCCATTCCCTCGTGTGCAGCTTTCAGCGAGCTAGTGGAAACAAAAGGAGAAAGCCATGCAGAAGTGTGAAGGCAACTTTCACCTACAGTATCTCCAACTCCGATTATACTTCAAGGATCTGAAAAATTTTTGCTGTAGGAGATTTGCGTAACAGAACCCTTCACTAGTGAGGTGATGCTATGATTTATTTAGAAAGGTGTTTAATGTCACCTTTACAAGTGGGCTATACTGTGCTTTGTGGCAATTGCTTAGCGAGTATTGAAAGGGTTTTCGCATTTTTATGGCAGGTGTGTTTCGTGGGTTATCAAAATGTGCCATTGCTGACAGACATGGGTGCTTGTTTTGTACGATGCAGGAACTGCTGACGCGCCACAAGATGGTCTGTGCAGAGTTTCTCGAGCAGCACTATGACAAGGTGTTCTCTCACTACCAGAACCTCCTCAACTCTGAAAATTACGTCACAAGGCGGCAATCCCTCAAGGTTGGAGCAGACTTCTCTGTTGTAAATCGTTCTTTTTTTTTAACGAGAATTCCGAAACGTTGGTTATTCAGTGATTCTACCGCTGCACCAATTGCGCCAAACTGCGCCGAGAGGCTAACTCTGCTACATCCTGCTACATTTCATCAATATGTGAGAAATCTGCATCCACTCTGCGCCGAAAGGGTTGCTCGGGCTTTCAAAAACGGAACTATGCCCTCAAGCGCTGTTTTACTGCACCATCTAAAGTGTCATTGCGTGGACCAGAGTCTGCATTAGTTCCGTGGTGAACCGAGTCAAGGGATCGTACTGCTGTTTCTTCCGTGGGTTGCTGTCTACATTCAATACCTTCCACCCCGACGCGTGTGGGTTGCTTAGGCAGCGGGACAACCTTGCTCTTCAGGCAGCAGCGAGCGATTGCGCTGGCGCCGAAACAGACCCCGCACTCCTGTAAGACAAATGTAAAACACTGATTGAAGTTTCGGATGCTGTATGGTGTCTCGGTCGATTATTCCAACATAATGCGAAGATTGACGCGGACACAGTGGCCCTGAACAATTTTTCGCAATCAATTTGTCGCCCCCACTTTTCTTGGCATGGCAATTTCACGGCGTAAGAATGGCTTACGGCCAAGATTTTTATCAACTCGGCTACTTTCGCTGCTGGATACTGAGAAAGCACCACTTGTTAAGCCTTGCTGTATCATACGCGTCCGTAACAAAAATTTGCTGCCAGCTGACGCGGTGGTGGGCATGGTCGTCGCGGCGAGATGGCCTCCAATATGTTCAGACCAATAAATCGCTTCGGTGATAGGGCGTGAGGTCACGGGCTAGACTGGTGGCTGAAAGCAGATTTGCGGTCCGCGGGTGACATGCCGGCAACTACCGCACTCTTTCGAGAAGTATGTTTATGCACTTACTGGATGGAATGGCGAAAGCACACGTGTAGGCAGAACGCTCCAAACTGAATTCACGGATCACAGCCTAATCCGACGTTACATGTGCACAGTCAAAGGTCCCGTGCATATATCTGCACTTTGTGGCGGTGTGCGACGCACATTGAGCTGCGCGACGAGCGAAAGCGAACCGCTGCGTCAGTGTCAACCATCACAGCATTTCAAGTACAGTCAATGACCGATTTTCAGCACGGCATCACGGCACCGCCACGTTCGATCCCCATATAGTCGATGCATAAGAACGTCTAAAATTTCAGGTGCAAAAACCCTTCGTCATCCGATTTTCTGAACTTTTTGCCATGACCGCGGGTCCGAAACGACTTTATCGAAGCCACCACTGCCGCCATTTTCATTATCTCACCGCGTCGAACAGGCGCTCTTGCACGCAGATCTGCTGGCAGCCGCAGCCACCACCACGGCAACGCTAGGCCAACCTGCTTCTACGTTCGCTACCAAGGCTTTTCTTTTTCGGTGCTATGTTTTTCATTGAAAGAATTCGCCGCTGTCAGCAATGGTACTGGCTCCACCTTTGTAATCCTCCCCAATGGCTTCCAAGCTCGGAAAGCGTAACGCATTGTATAACGCCTTGTCCTGAAAGTCAGCTTCGCCTCACTACAGCAGTGTTACGCGGTGAAGCATACCGAAAGTGAGTAAGGGCAATTTTTATGGGACACAGTATGTATTCCTTAATTAGACACGCGTGCATCTGCCGTCTCCTATCACGATACGAGCACAACACACGTTCAGAGCTATTTCGACGCACCTGTGGTGATTTGAGCCCCTGAGGACAGTAAAAGGCATACATTCATTTTTTTCGGACTGTCCGATTTTTCGGATGTTTTCGCGGCTTCTAGGGAGTCCGAAAAATTGGACTTTGACTGTAGATTAGTATCAATAAATCGCAGTACAGGAAAAACTATGTAAGCTTTTCATACCGCTGGCGGTAACTTTTTACAAAGGAGTGCTCCATCTTAGAAAATACATTTATAGGAGCAAAATCACGCTGAAGGTTGCCAAACGTATCCCAATTCTGCACGTAGCCTGTCCAAGTGCTTCTGTGCTTTTCAAGCACGTCTCGGGACAACCACAGCTTTGTCGCAGACCACACTAAGGACTGCGATAAAGGGGGGAGGTGGTCATTTTTAGTGTTTGGATCGAATTTATGAACCAGTGACCACTTACTGCTTTCACATGCATTGCCAACTGTAAAAGCCCCATATAATAGTTTGCAATCGCTTTCATAAACCTGCTCCGAAAGTTCATTTTACTGCTTCGAAACGCATTTTTGGCTGCTCCAAAAGCTGCTCCGAAAGGCGATGGGCCAGTAACATCACTGGTCAGTGATGTGATTGCTGCTCCAATTGCTCCAAACTGCTCCAAAAGGCCAATCCTGCTACATCATGATACATTTTCGATAAGGTGGTCCAAAGCTGCTCCGAAAGGTGTTTTCTGCTATTTTAAAAACCAACTAATCTAACAAGCGACATCAATCATCCCACCCACTCGTCATGTGTGCACATGGAGGAAGTAAAAGGTGGGTGGGAGAGTAGGGCTGCTAAGTGCTTGAAATGTAGTGGCTCCGGCCATTGCTGAAATGGCGCCTTTAAAACTAAAAAGTGTGATCACACAACTCTCATAATAACGCTATATGGAAAAGCATTCTGCTTGTACAGCAAAGCCTTTTCACGATGTGACTTTCCTGTGGTTAGGTCAAATGAGTGCATGATGGCTGAAAATTTTGTTAGATGGGGGCAAGTTGTTGCACATGCTACTGAGCTTGTTTCTCTTCGTTGCACTGCTGCCATTTTGCTGTTTTCGGCTGGTGTACAGGTTGCGCACTTCTAACGCTCTTCCGTAGTCGAGTTCCCCAAATTTCCATCTCTATGTGTACTTTTACAGTTCCCTCCATTTTTTGTGCTCAGTCACTTGCAAACTGGAAAGTTAAAGTAGAGATTAGAGAGGGTTTGGGGTCATAATATCGTCGTGATGCTGTAGTGGTCATACCATTTCATCACAGCTTCATCCTCTAATTTCGCTGTCATTACTTTGTCATCATGCAAGGGATTCGCATGTTCTATCACCACAACTTTATGTTGAGCTAAATATTTCTTGGTAAAAATGTGCTTGTTTCTCGTGAAATTGGGCTACCTCCTTCTGTAATCTCTCAAAGGCAATTTTTCCACTTGGAAATATGCATTTAGATGCTCCAAAAGCTTGTTTTTCTGCTCCAAAACGCACTTTTGGTTGCTCCAAGAAGCTGCTCCAAAACAGCCTCGGGCAATCACATCACTAAACTTGCAAAAAGGGTCTAATATCGTATATACCGCTTTTGTGTGTGAAGTTCCCGGATGGTACGCAGGTACTGCCGCAGCCACAAGATGATGTTGTTTCTCTTGAGGAGAGCAGAGTTTCTCTTCCATTTTCGAAAAGAAAAGCCAATGTCATTGAGCAGCCTTTCCATTGTATGTACACACATTTTAGCCATATCCATGTCACTATCACTGGTCACATCTTGAGCAAGTTTTGCGGCTGTCAGAATTTCATTTCGCAGGAAATACTGGTGCACTTTTCTTTGTAAAGCGGTGAGGGAGAAACTGCCGTGAAGTTGCAGTCTCGTTCTTCTGGTTCTGACATTGGTGTCTATGGCTGGGAGACACGGCCGTTTGCGCTTCGTTGACTTCAAGGTACGACAGTTTATGTCGCGCTTAAGGCTCATTCACACCGGCGACTGACAGTGGTCACCAGTCCCAAATGGTCGCTTTTCTCGAAAAGCGACCATTTTGGGCCAGCCGCTCGCTGCTCGATTTTTCAGTCGCACGACCGTGGTCGCAAAGCTGCTCAACCAATCAGTGCCGCGCCGAAAGTGATGTTATATGATTTTATCCAGCGGCCGTTTTATCCAGCGGTCGTGGCACCCAGTACCACACCGGTGCACGCTGCGCGCCATGCTGTACGCGGCATGCCTCAGCCCTGAAGGCGTGCCGCATACGGTTTGCATTGTTCCGAAGCTTGTTCTTCGCTTTTGTGATGGCCGTCAGCGTGCTCTTCGATGTCCGATATTACAGTGCTACTGAAGTCTTCTTCACTCCAGCATCAACTTCTAATGCAGCCAATTTCTCCTTTACGGAAACAGTTCGATACTTCCCTCAACGCGGCATGGTGTGAACAGCAGTGCAGCCGGTGATGGAACGATAAAACGCGTTGGTGTGCGGAGTTGGCCAAGGGTCACGCGGGGCATTCTTTGTACATGCCCGCGCCTGTAGTCTGTCACCTCAGTTTTTTTAATTTCCCCCTCAACACGCAATTCTGTTGGTGCACACGATTTGGCCGCGTTGACACGTGCGCATGCCGGGAGAAGGGGAGATGGCCGAGGGGTCACGCGCGTCCTCGATCAACTCGCAATTATTGGTGCGCACAGTTTCGCCGCTTTGACACGTGTAGGCAGGCAGTCGACTGTTAGATACAGTTAAACCTGCTTATAACGAACCTCCATATAACAAATTCCTGGATATAACGAAGTTTTTCTATTTCCTGCGGTTACTCCATAGAAGCACATGTATTTGAGACCTCTATGTAACGAAGTGGCAGCGGGAGACCCCCTCGATATAACGAATTTCCCCTCCGAGAACCTCGAGATTTCGCCCCAAATTTTGTCATTTTTGCGCAAGCAACAACCAGAAGCACCTTCACCGCCGCGACGGAATGCGAAGCGAGCGCACATGTGCGTGCGTGTGAGAGGCTGGCGTGACCTTTCCCCCTCCCTTCATTCAAACCTGATCCTGCCGCTGGCTGCAGCTGGCATAGCTCGCCAAGCCGGCACTCTCACCTTTTCCAGTTGATGTTGCCGACACACTGGTACACGCTGTGACACATCACACTCAATGAGCACGAACACGCGCTGTCACGGCGAAGCGCCGCTGGAGAAGCGAGCGAAGTGACCTTTGTGCTGTTGTCTATCGCTTCAACGCAAACTGAGCGCCGAGAACACACAACACGCACAAAGCTACGAGCTGCCGACGCACATACACTGCTAGACTCTGCCTCAACGCAGTTCGCTTTCAAGATACGGCCCGCGCGACCGCGCGTCACCGTGCAGTATGCATTTGATGCCAGAGTACAGTACAACGCCGCCCCGCTATCCCTCCCCCCTCGCTCCCTCGCCGGTGCCTCGAGCGCAACGGAAGAAGGCGCGCATCCTCCCTGCTTTTCTTGCGCGCGAGAGATTTAGACGCGGTCGTCGGCTCCCCTCGCACGTTTTCACACGCACATACAGCATACGGCGCGCGGCGACTGCGTTATCGCCCTTGGACTTTATACGGAATATCTATGAGACAAAACCAATTTTAGGGCCACAACTCGTCATAGACACCATCTTTATATAGCAAATACGGATCTCAAGGGCCATACTATTGCTGGCGGAAAACGAAAATACGTCATAGTTGTTGCCCCCGGCACTTTGGGCGGCCAATGCCATCGTCAAGCCACCAAGCCAAGCGACATGAAAAGTCAAAATGGCCGCTCGGGCCGGCGCGGGGTGGCAGTTCGCAACGTATGATGAGGGAACGGTCCTACAGTTGTGACGCAACAGCGGGGTTACCAATGCATTGGGTTCTATGGGAGCTGTGCTGGGACCGGCCGAAAACGACGTAACAGTCGGGAAAACGCAGCCCCTGGGAACGTAACTGCGGGGTTCTACTGTAACACTATACGACGCTACGATGTCATCGTGACGCTCGCTCTTCGTTTCCGATGCCTCGCGCTTGTGCGAAACGACACGCGTCCACGCATCCGGTACCTGGTGTGACATTCCAAGGATGAGTGCTTCGACCAAAACGGAAAGCGGGTGCGCGTTACAATTGAGGGCGCGTTAGAATCGAGTAAATAAGGTAAGCGTTTCTTTTTCGAATTTTCGTGCCAAACCTGCATATAACGAAATCCTCTTTATAACGAAGTTTTTCGGGAATTTTTCAATTTCGTTATATCCAGGTTTAACTGTATAATAACGCAAATGTTCAGCTAGAAGCGACAAAAGCAGCAGATATTTTCCAGCATGGACAAGCACAAAGTATGAATTAACGCAATGGCAACTTTGAATTCAACGGCTTAAAATACATTGAAAACATGCGAGGCAATGGAAAATTTGAAATTTGTTTGAATTAACCGAAAGTTTGAATTATCGCGAGTCTACTGTATAATGATGTTATTCACTGCATATTGGATATAAGAATCGAAATTTTTCTTTTGGGCAGACTTTTCCATGCGTAATAATCGTCAGATTTGCCGTGCTAAGTTCCCCTTAACCGAGACGAGGCGAAATGTTTGCCTACGCGAGTTCATATCTGCCATCATTATCGCGCAGCGCGTCTCGCCCGCACACCGATTTCGAAAGCCATGGAGGGTATTGCAAGTTGGCACAGCGTGCCACAAGATGGTGCCAGCTGCTTCGCGTCCGCATCTCTGGCGATCGTGCGAGCCCAGAGAAGAGAAGAGGAAGGGGAAAAAAAGGCTAGAAGTGAACAGCGCCTGTGCTCATTTTCTACAATCTCCCTCCCTCTCTCTCTCGATGAGCACAGAAATGCGCCGCAGAAGCAGGGAAGCTGTGTTGCTTGAGACGGAAGCTACAAATTTTACAAGACTCAAAGAAGTACGAGCTCGCGCAGTTGATGACATCGACTATTCTGAAAACCGGGAACGCCATGATCGTGAAGGCAAGAACCAGTAGCCATGTGTGATGATTTGGTTTTCCTAAGTCAACGAGGGGTGGTTTACCCGGGAGTGTATTTGCACTTGCATGGTTTGAATTATTGTGGCCACCACTGAGACTAATTCGCATTGGGGAAAAGAAACGACGCCAATTGTTAACAAGACATGAACATATAATTAACACAAACTGTCACACACACAAACTAGCTAACCAAGGTACTAAGACTAATAGAAATGTTCATGCACTTCTAAATGTTCTCACACAATAAATAATAATATATAACAGTAAAGTTCGTGACCGGTCACAATTACTTGGCATGTGTCGGTGCAGCGCTCTACGGGGTGCCGTTGCGAGGGCCAGTCAGATGCAGGTCATCGGTCAAGTGAGGATAAGACGATAAGACACTACTTGCGTCTTGAGGATCGTCCGCAGCACAGCCAAGGAGTCGCAGGAGGGGAATAGGAAGAGCTTGCCTTCAGTACCATGTCACCAGGATCCGCGAACACCAAAGGCTGGAGGTAGGACAGAGGCCGGATCGTCGCTGCAGTCATGAAACTCTGGCCCGACAGCTTCGCTTCTCCGCCTGGCGCTCCCGAAGTCTTGAGACTCGAACCCACAGTCCGACAGCATCGCTTCTCCACCCGGTGCTCTGGAAGTCTTGAGGTTCGGACCCGGAGCCCGACAACCTCGCTTCGTCCACTCGGCACACCGGCCTTTTCTCTTTTCGAACGCCGCCTTCCTTCTTCTCTTCTTCTGCTCCCTCATCCAGCACACGTGTGTCTTCGTGATTGGGTGTTGGCTGAGGCGCTACATCAGGCAAGCTTGCGCCGAATCCCGCCATTCTTTTTCTTTTATGGTCACTGGCCGTCCGCCGCACCAGACACGCGCACATAAGTCTTTGTACATGACACCATGGTGATCAAAGGAGAAGGTGGGCTTTGTGCACCAGCGCAATACCCCGCATGGGTGGAACCAACACGGTGGAAGCCACTGACATTACCGAACTCTAGGAGCACGTCGCTACTGACGTTGAAATAGGTGGGGCTTCAGTGGAGGAGTTTGAGTGCGGATAGTGCTGCCTCATTCTGCATAGAAGTCTCCGACGGTGATCATTGTCGCGACATACGGCGGTGTTGTGTGACGACAGCAGCGGCAGTAACGACAAGTTTTACAATGGCCCGTCTTTGATACCGACCTCCGATGTTCACCCAAAGTGCACTATCGTCGATCGAGTCGTCTGCGCATTGATTTCATGCACGCTAAATTATAGCCGCCATGGTGCATACTGCGGCTGTGGACCTGAAACTTACGCGAACGCAAGTGCAGATTTCTGACTATTTCAGCACGCCTAACGCTGACGTGCTATTTAGAGGTATAAAAAAGTGTTTTATTTTTCATAGCCTACTTTCTAGAACGTATATTTTTTATCGAAAGTGGCAAGATATGTTCGGCACTTTTTTTTTTTTTTCGGCAATCCAGATATAGCGATGATCGGTTATAATGATAGAATTTTTCGTTCTTGATATTGTTATAAGTGGACTGCACTGTATATTGCTTTTCATGAGGTTCGGCACACATTTGGTGCAGAAGTTCAATATTCCCGTGTCCACGCATTGAATATACTTTTGAGCAACACTTTGCTTTCGCACCACTGCACATAGTTGTGCATAAGCAGGGGCTTATTTTCACCATCACTGTGATCGCCATTGCATGTCTCTCTCACTGTGGCGCCACACAGGCTGATGCAGCTAGTTTTGACCTCCGAGATGGCCACGCCTCACTGCGCCCAACTTGTACCAGCCCGCACGACGCACCATATTGAGAAGTGCAATGGCGATGGGGAGCCTCTGCTTGCACAGGGTGGTGCCAAAGACCAGTGCACCCACTTCTCTCTCACTCCGGTGCGCCGTGCGGGCTGGTGAAACTAGGCATGACCTCCGAGGTCACAACGGCACTGGTGCAATCTTGAATGCCAAGTACCAAGGCATGCTGGCGTGGCAAGGTTCGTTAGCCTCCTCAATCACGCAGCGGAGCCATGTGAGAGTGGCAGATCAGCCAGGATCTGCTGCGTAGTCGGCACGCCATGTTGTGTGCCATGTGCTGCTCAACCACAGTGAACTGTGCTTGTGTTGCAGTGTGCAAGCTGGTTATTTGACATCGTCACTGTTTTGCAGATTTCAAGACGCTGTAGACAAGCTAAGTGAAAATGAAAGATCACACTGAAACAAAAGGCAGCTATCATAAAGGCAGTCATGTCAGTTGCTAAGAAGTCGTGTGTTGCACATGCTGAAGATCCTTTCGCTGTTTTAATTAAAATTTCATTGCATACATGGCTGCATAGTGGATCCATGAGCCGTAATTCCATCATGTTCTAATGCATGTTTAAAGTTGTGCATCCCATTGGGCATATACTTTATAAACATGTGCAAGGGTTGCACCTGTGTGTTGGCAGCACCCCGTTTTCCCGAAGAATACTATGTTAAAATACGTCCATATCAGGGCCGCACCCACTCCACTTTTTCTACTACCCCTGTGCATATAGCCTTCAAAACGCACATGTATGTTCAAGCTTCCGGGTGCCACCTGCAGATTGCATGTGAGAAAGCTGCTATTATGGCTTCAACTTCTCTCCCTCCTCCAGAACTCGTTCTATCCATATCGGTATCGGCATCACCAGCTCCGGCTAGTTCGTTTTTTTTTGTTTTCCTGAATTGCCGCCAACCGTTTATTTTATCACGATTTTATCACGATGGGCAAGCACAGCTGGCATAAATTGGAGGCCGTAGGATTTGCTCTTGAACATGGCAAGCATGTGGCAGGCAGAAACTTCGATGTGGACAAGTGTGTCGACGATAGTGCAATGAAAAGGACGGATTGAGGAACACCAGGTTCAAAAAGTGCACTTTCCAAGGCAAGCAATGCAAACTTTCGTAACTGGAAGAAGACCTTCTCTGTTCTGTAATGGGAGTCCGGAACAACGGCTATACGTTGACAACGAACATGCTGCGCCTTGGCGCATGCAAAAAGCATACTGCATGAGAACTTCAAAGCTAATGCCAACTGGGTACAAAGATTTTTGAAGAGAAAGGGTCTTTCCTTTCGCCGAAATGCCAAAGTGTGCCAGCGGCTTCCCGATGACTACATCGACAAGGTGCTCAACTTTCAAAAGTGTATCATCGGTCTGCGCCATGAGCACAACTGTGTACACCAAAGTTTGCTCAGACAGCAAATGCTGACCAGACTCCCCCCCCCCCCCCCGTGTGGTTTGACTGTTCCGAGAACTGCACAGTTTAAATTCAAGGAAAGAACTGCAATAGTCTAAAACTGGGCGACTTAGTTGATCTTCATGCTGTTATTTTTGTGCTGCTTTTACCATGAAGAAAGGAAAGAAGAGTGTTGTCTTGTGGACAATTGGTGCTGCGTGCCAACGCTACGCCGTTACGCTGTGCATCACCGCGGATGGGTGGAAGTTGCCTCCCTATGTTGTTGTGAAAAAGAAAATAAATAAAACGTTTTTCCCACAGGAATCGTTGTTCAAGCCTAAGGAAAGGGCTGGATGGTCGGTGAGTGTGTGCTCAACTAGGTAAAAAGCATTTGGCTTAACTGCCCAGGCGCCACGTTGGCCGAACAGCTGTGCTGTGGCCACACAGAGGTGACCATTATTCTGGGCAGCCTCCTGCAACCACTGGATGTCAGCATAGATCAGCCTATTATGGTTGAATTCCGAAGGTATGAATTGCATACAGCAGTCGCAAGCAGACATGATCCAGGCAGCTCAAGAGGGCAGCGCTCGCGACTGTGCTTGGGTGGAACCTGTCCGCATGGAACTCTGTGTCTACGGACATCATATCCCGCATTTTCAAGGTATCCGGAATCTCCCAACAGTTAAGACAGTGTCGACGACTACTACTTGTAGGATGAACCATGCACCAGAGCTGAGCACCACCAGCTCGGAGTCGGATGACTCGGCGAGTGATGACCATTGAGCGCAGGTGATACAATCTGCAATAAACACCCTCCGTTTGCTAATTAGTATGTTTATTTTCTTGTGGGGGGGGGGGGGGTGGAATTCTCAGATCACGTGAGAATTGGTCACCCTGAAAATTGATCCTCATATCTAGGGGGGGAAAAAGGTGCAGCCCTTACGTGCGTCTGTAAAGTATTCGCATAAAGGGCAATACTAGATATTACGAAGTAATGGATCTAATGGAGTAATTTCAGCTCCCCCTTCCGACTTCTTCAAAGTGAGGTTTTACTGCAGCTGGAATTCAGTTCTATTTCACTCTTTCTGCCATCTTTTGCTTGGGTGTGCTGTGAACACTATCAAGGTGCACCGTTACCAACTTACCCAAGCTTCAACCCTTGCATTTGACACCAGTGTTCTGTTTTGTTACAGCTTCTAGGCGAGCTCCTGCTGGATAGGCACAACTTCAGCATTATGACACGCTACATCAGCAATCCAGAAAACCTAAAGCTCATGATGAACATGCTCAAGGAAAAGAGCCGCAACATTCAATTTGAAGCGTTCCATGTATTTAAGGTGAGTACACACTATGGTGCTTTTCAGTGTTTTCTGTACTCGGATGTGGTTGTATCCCGATTTTGCAAGAAAGGATGGAAATATTTGCTGCGTGCAATGGACACAGTTTATTGGTATGCACAAGTAACACATCAAAAGACCCTCTTCACTTTGCTTTTGCTAGGTCGTCAATTCGTGGCATAGTTGCACTTAAACATAGCTGCATGAAAAGGGGCCACAAACTATGTCTGGAGCAGACTCTGGGAAGCAACTTATTAGGTGGCAACTAAGTGGGCTCAAATGTGTCATTACGCTCTCTTTTTCAGCTGTGGATACTGTCGCAGATGTTTCATAGTTTCATGTTTCAACTTAAGCGGAAAATAATTTCCTACCGGACTCGGCTAACCTTGAAGTTTCCTACAGAAGCCCCTCACTTTGTCACCAAATGATACATTACTCCCGGCCCCTTGCAAGCTGGAGTTTAGGTGTATCGAGCTTATCAGATGTCACACAGATAGGCAAGCTTAGTTACGAATGAAGGGTCTTTAAAAGGCTCTCCAAGCCCCTTCTACTAGAAAAAAGGCTCACTTCCTCCCAGAGCTCAAAAACTCCGGCCAGTGCTTTTGCGCACAGCTGCCAACGCACTTCCATGTGTTGAAGCAGGTACTGGTGTTCTGAACCCCCTCTTTGCAAAGCACTTTGAAAAGGTGACTGGCCTTAGGCCTTGCTTAGATGCTTTTCACAACTTTGACAAATGCTGCATCATGCTCGCTAGCTCTTCGCTCAGTCCATTAGATGCCAAAGCCTCCCTGTGAAGCATTGGGCGCAAGGGCCACCACTGAAACCGCCGGTGCTGCAGTCATTCTTACGTTGAAAGTGGGATCACATGATGTCACTTTGCCACAGCAAGAGGGCGCGTGGCGATTTTATCCCCCAATTTAAGAGCTTTGTTATTTTGGTCGTTCAAAAACGATCTAGATAATGAACTTCAATATGACGAGATTCTCAATATAACGAGGGATCTAGCTTTTTATAAGTTCGTGTCCATAGAACACCATGTATTTAGAACTTTAATATGATAAAGTGTGTTTATACACGATTTCACTATAACATTTCACTGCCGCCGCGAAGGAATACCAAGACTATAAATGGTAACTTCCACGGACTAGTTGAACATACAAGCAGCTGTTTGCAAACGCACATCTCAAATTGCGTGGTGCACGACCTAAAGCGGCTGACGGCAAACCGGCATCCAGTGCCGTAGAACGTCTGCCACGTGACATGTGTCCAAAGTAGACGGCAGTTCGGCCTGCGACGCTACGTTTCTCTGCCACAGGCGACGCAAACATCGGCTGCAACTTCTGTTCCAAGCAAAATAATTTCTGCTAGATAAAGTGATGTGTAAGTTGTATATTTTATGAAAAACGATATCCACTGTCAAACGTTAAACACGAACAAGAGCTCCGGTACTTGTCGAGCTCAGCTGCAGTACACGGCTACCGATGGCAGACAACTGGCTTGGCTGTTCTCGCATCACAGCCGATGGCGCTGCTAATATGAGCGTACTTTCTTCTTTGTGTACAATTATTGTGAAAAGGGACAACAACGGTAAGAAAATGTTGCAGCTTGTGAGCGTCAGTAATTCCGAAGCACCGCCCACTTTAGTGAGCTTCGAAGTGAACCGGAGAAGGCCTAGCGACGATATCGGCGCCGTCAAGCGATCAGCAGCAGTGTTGCTGCCACACAAATGGGTCCCAGTCTCATTCTCTCTACGGCAAGGAAATCTTTTGCCGTCGAACGGCGGCCTGCGAATAGCGAACGCCGTGCAGCGAGTCGCCATGTCGGTAGCGTGGACAGTTCTTAGCCGCGACTCTGCACTTCTCGGCTACCCGCTGTTGCTGCCGTGCTGATCCATGCTCATATGAATCGTGCTGCTATGGGCCCTGTGTCGCACACATGTCTAGAAAGGCCAACACTGTCGAACTCTGTTCGCGCAGCTAATCGGACCACTTGAGCACAACTGTGTTGGAACGTGAGAGATTGGGCACTTAAGTTGCGGGCTGTAATTACCGATTCGCAAGTGCGCACAAGTGAGCAACATGAGGAAGAGCAAGTGGCTGCTTGTATACTACACGGAAGTTGGAGGTTCTTGTTTGACCAATCGACATCGTCTGCTCCTGGTGACATCATCAGTTGCACCCTGGTGACATGACGACTGCTGGGGATACCGGAAAGGCCCGGAGTAGAGCACGGCATTGCGTGGTTTTTTTTTTTTTTTTTTTTGTGTGTGTGTGTGTTTGTGTGTGTGTGTGTGGCGCGCCCGGCGGCACGTAGTGCTGCCGCATTTGGCATCATTGATCATGATGACATTCTGAACTCGATGCGCGTGTTTACTTAAAATGTTTAAAAAATATTGGAGGTGATTTAGAGGCCCTTAAAGTGCACTGAAGTTGGCGGCGGCAGTTACAGTTCGGCACCATTTAGGTCCGAAAACCAGATTTTCAGTGTCATTTTTGTTCCCGGTGCGTTTCCGCACCTAACTGCGAACTTCTGTCAGAAACATCCATCTAAAGAACAAAATGAGGCATCGTGTAGCTCTTTCTAAGGACGCCGGGTTCCACTAACCTGTCATTTCTAAACAGCAAGCGCAGCCAGCATTTTTATTCAAGAGCTTGTGATATACTTTACTACCAGCGGGACATGAATGTATTCTGTACACAAGAGTGAAGCATTCTAGTTGTAGTGAAACTTCAGAGACTACTCAACATTCAGCGAAGGTCTCGGACATCATGGTCTCAGCTTTACGACTGCGCATCAGCCACACAAGAGCCATAAAATTACGTTATCTATGTCGCTTCGGGTGAAGAAAAAAATGCTATGTTTGAAAGGTAAAACGTCGCCACAAACTGTTGTAAGCAATCGGCAAATGCGTAGTAACTGCCGAGCCTTTGCCAAATTACGTGGCGGCAAAGCATAGCGCCACGCGCTGCGCATGGCGGCAGCGTTCTCACAGACTCTGGCCGCTTCGACAGGAGCGCTTGAGCTGCTGTTGTTTCCATGATGGAAGGGCATAGATGGTCGTTCCAAATAGTTGAAACATGATGTGGGGTCTCACATGTGCTCTTGGGACAAAGGAACGACAACACAGTGGTGCAAATAAACAAAGGGGCATTTATTGCGCCTTTCATACACTAATGCACGCTTGCCGAATTGCGCACCCATGTGAATCAAGGAAGTCCGACTGACCGCGACCCGACAGCGAGTGAATATGTTCGCCCCATGCTGTGACGCCATCGCCTAGTCATTCACGTGTACGGTCACGCGAACGGTGGCGCGTTCGAACGATCCGTGTTCGTCCATACCGGTGTCCTGCTCTTAGCCTCGCAAGACGGTCCCGCAAAGCGGGCCGGCGCACGCGCGAAGCGTTCGTGCGTGTTGGTCGCCGATCCCAAGCCAAAGAGGAAGCGCTTTCGACCTTTTTCTCTCAAGTCACCCTGCCGTTCGGTGACGTTAGCATCGCGACACTCGCGCCATCTCTCACAACGCGCCGCAACCACTACGACCGCCTCCGGCGCTTAGGCATGCGGAGAAGCCGGACTACAGGAGACACGAGCTATGCGGAGAAAACAGCAGGGGACGCGCGAGAGTCGCGCATCCCCACAATACGTAGTGCTTGCGATGCCACATGGACATTTGCGCAAAAACCAGAGTGACGCCATCGTGGCATCTGATAACGCACCAGTGCACGCCCCACACCATGCTGCTTGTGCTGTACGCGGCGTGCCTTGAAAATGCATGACTTTTTCGCGGCTTCCGAAATCTTCACGAGGCGGTCGCTTGCTCATCTCGAAGGCCGTACCATCGTTGAACTGGAGTGGTGATGCGCTGCCGTGTGCCCAGTTTGGTTGTGCTTCCGTGCTTTGGCACTTCGCGTGTGCCCTCTTTGTACCGTGTCTGGGTTCGAAGTGTTTGTTGTAGCACTACGGTGATTTTAAAAGTCTTCGTTATATCTGGAAGCAGTTTCCATAGGGGAGGGTCGGAAAATCGTAAATGCACTGAAATGTGGTCATTATAACCAATAGATTGTTATAACTGGGATTGTTATAAGTGGGTCTGACTGTATACCGAAATTTCTATATAACGAAGCAAATTGCCAATTTTACCGACTTCATTAAATCGAGGTTTAACTGTATATCCAGCCAAGGTCGGAATTTGTTCTTGATTTGGATTGTTCATTCAGAATGCAGCCACAAGACCTGCTCTACACAAAAGTAAACTGGTCAGAGATTTTGTCGACAACCTAAACGGGTTAGAGATCCCTCTTAGAAGTGTTGATATCAGTAAGTTGTCGAAGGTTGTCAGCACACAAGATGAGACCACCTTAAAGTTGGTTTAGTGACAATGTCTGCTCTAGTGAACAAAATATTTGACTCCTTTCATCAACGGCAGAAATAAAGACAGCCTTGACTACTACATAATACAAAAAAAGAAATTTAATAAATATTACAGTATAAACACAAATATGACCACTCCCCACCTCACTTAGTAGTTTCATGCTTTATTTTTCTTTTGTTCTCTTCATGCATCTGCTACGCTAAAAAAAAAAAAAAAGAAAAATTACAGGTAGCTATCGTCTTTGTTATCGTGCACTGGGCTGTATGCGAGCCAGACAAGACTACACGGCACGACACGCTTCTGATGAAGGTAAATAAAGGTGCTCGCTGATCCAGAAGGCTCTGCATTGTACGTGATTAAACATAACAAGATAAGCTAACTGAAGAATACTTGCAGCATCAGGTTATGCAAATAATGAAGTAGCATTTCATCGATGAAAACGGCCATAGATACCAATATGACTTATCGAAACAATGTGATACAGGCACAGTTGTCTGCAAGAAAGTAAAACGATTTTTTTAAAGGACAACACGTACCAATAAATTTGAACATCTACAACTTCCCTTCACAGCTTCAAACGAAAGACTATGTACAAGATATCTCGATGTGCCATGCACATGACTGGTTGCATTATAGTCGTCGATATCTTGCTTCACATATTCGACAGCCTCGCTCTTGCGAATGAAACTTGGTATTTCGTAAATGTGTATGGCGGTGTTTTAAAATTCGCCACTGGGATCCAACGACCGTTGAGCTTCTGTAGAAGCTACCGTGCCCTCTATTTTTCTGATAGTAAGTAGAGCGAAATTTGGCCAAAATCAGCACAAAAATACACCGCATGTTTTCATACAACATGTAAAACCTAATGAATAAAAATGAAGCACATGACAGCCCTGAAGCGGATCATGTAGATGCCGAAGTGTCTTACGTTCACACGTCATTCAGGCGTTGGCGGCAGGTAGTGCCATAGTATCTCCTCGCACCCAGTACAATGTATATAAATACAGTAAAATCTTGTTAATTCGAAATTTTGGATACTTCGAAGTAGCCGCCGCGGTTCGTCCAACTGAAAGCAATATGTAAGACATCTCGCAAATTCACACTGAAATCCGCTCTGCCACCAATAATTCAAATTTCACGCCAATGCGGATGGGGAGAGTGCTAGTGCGCGGGAGCACGTTGGCCACGCTGGTGTCGAGCGAGCGCAGGCCATGCAGCTTTGCTCTTTTCATCTCAGGTGCCCGTTCCTGCAGCGAGCGGCGGCAGCGTGCAGTCTAAAATGCGCCCACGCCGCTTCGCCGGCGGTCGCAGACAGCTGTTCATATCGGGTTGAAATCGCCGCTCGAGTTGGGGATCGTTCTGCGCAAGCTCCAAAGAGAGTGTGGCGCGTGCGTTGAAGTTTAGAGGGGACAGCATTTAGGGCCTGCGCAGTGCAAGCCGAAATGTCGTCCTCTAAACTTTCGTCGGCTGCTCTCTTAGGAGCATGCGCAGAACGATCCCCAACTCGCGTGCCACTTTGAACGGCTGTCTGCGACCGTAGGCGAAGCGGCATGGGCACTTTTTTTTTTTTTTTTTGCGCAATGCATTGTGGGTCAGCACAGTCAGCGCGACCAACGCGCGGATTATGGAGAAAGGAAAGCGTAGGAGAGGCCCCGGCCAGCATGGATGTGTTAGAAAAAATGTGGCAGAAATCACGTGCTGTTTTTCGCAAGTAAGCACTGGGACTGGTACCCTAGACGTCAACATTGCCATAGCTACCACACTCCTGAAGCTCTCATTGCTGCTGTCGGCCTCTGAAAAGTGAGATGAGATTTTTCCACCTGCGTCTTTTTCGCAGCACTTTCTGTTTGCGAGACAAGCTGACATTGGAGTGAGGTGTGAAACTTGAAGGTGCGTATTGGGTCTTTGAGTGCGAGTGTCAGCCAGCAACAGATATGCTCAAGTAATCACGGTGCGGGTCTTTGTCATCGTCTTCGACAGGCGATGGAAAAGCACAAGAGTGTGTCTGCTTCACTAAAACTTGAAAGTTTCGAAGGCTTTGTTCTGACACAAGTCAGTAGCACGCACTTCTTACGGTTCATAGCAGTGCAAGTTCAAAGCTTGCGCTTATCTGCTTTGGCGAGCTGATCAAAGGTGCAAAGGGAGATGGCATACCAACATGGCTGCACTTCCAGCTTCAAAAACGTGACGTCAGCGCCTCTCCTATTTTGTTTCTTTCCTTCATGGTGCGGATGGAGCAAAAGCCATTTCGACGTCGGACTGTGTTGGCCACGTCTGGTTACGCTGGCTGCGCCAGTGCGTGAAACTATAGACGCTGTTGTTCTCGCCGTGACATAGCATGAGCACGCGCACACTACGTCGGACTATACACGTGCCTTAACCGACCAAATTTTTCTCTGACTTTCATTAGCTTGAATTTTCTGTAATTCGAAATTTCGTAGCATCCCTTGAAATTAGAATTAACAAGCTTTTACTGCACAACTGAATTCTTCACTTTCTTGACATGGCCTAGCAAATCTGCCGATCCGCAACTATTGCACGGGCACTGTCAGTGCACACTTCCACACACATATTCCAACTAAGTCCATGCAGAACAAAAACAAGAGAACTTTTACTAGTATTGAAGTTTGTAGTCTCCGAGTTCTCTCAAGCTGCCTTTGTGCGTAAGGCTTAGGCTTGACAGCCGGCTCCCTTGTGCTTGCCGTACGGCCGGGCTTCGGTGGTACCAAGACACGCAGAAACACGACAACACATGATAGAATAACAAGCACAAAAACCTTTATTGCTCCAGGGGATTTGCGTAGAAGCAGGCTAGGTTCGACCGCGACATTTGCCGGGGTCGATAGTGGTCGAACAAAAGCAGGGCGCGACAAAGGATGGGAACGAGATGTTTACCTGAGCTCCTTCCTTCGTCGTGGCTCACAGTCTTGTCCCCTTACCGGCATTCGCCGGCTGCGCCAATCTCGACCGCCCCGCCTTGTTCTTGGCTCGGTCCAATGAGAGCAAGGCTCCGCATTCACGTCACCACTGCGTTTGCAACCGATTTCCAAGAGGGTCGCGCCACCGCACAAAACGCCGTTTGGCTCCCCGAACGGGAAGAGGGGAAAAGGCGTCTGCTCTCCGCACTTCCGTGGCGTGCGTATGGACGCGGGAGAATATGAACCTTCATAATTTCCACATCCATCCACCTTTAAGACCGAACGCCCCCTTGACTCCAGTGGCGCAATGTTATGGCGGTCTCGCCACAACTAACCTACTCGCTGTCGCGGTTCCCTCAATGCAGTCGGCGGGTCGATTCTTCAGATTCCTTCTCATCAGAACCCATTGTCTCGTAACATCCCCCAAAGTCAGCCACACCAGGGTCAGCCGACGAGGGCATGGTGTACTTGTTGGGCTGTCCATCGTCGACGTCTGATCGGATGGCTTGTGCCACTCCTGCCCCGCAGTAGCACGGCGCAGGGACGAAGGTACACTCCTTAACGGGTCCTCCGAAGGTTGGCTCACCATGCCGGCTCTCGTCTGTTGCATCCAGTGGGCCCAGGGAGTGCACGAGCGCGGCTAACTGCTGGAAGGCTGGTTGGTGGCTTGTCTTCTTGATCAGCTGAGGTGCAGCCGTGGCTCCGTGCCGTATGCCCTCGTTGACTTCCATGGCCAGCTTTAGCTGCTGCTCCATATGTGCTGGTTCTGCTGCTTCGGGTGGGTCCTGACTGGCTACGGTCTGTTCTGCCGACTGCGAGTATTGTAATGGTGCGCCGCGGGGTTCGATGGACATTCGCTTGCCTGCCCACGGGTTCGTGGCGCAGGCGCCGCAGCTTCCACAGTGCCTTCCCTCCGGAAGTACCGCTTCAACTCATCGACGTGAATTGGTCCGCTGATACGACCTGTGTTCAGATCCCTCAGCTTGTAGTTAAGTCGCGAGAGCTTCTCAGCAACTTCGAAGGGCCCAACCCATTTGGGTGCTAAACCCGCTGCAAACCCTGTGCTCGCGTCGCTGAGCATGTGGTTGCGTTTTAGGACTAGGTCTCCCATTTGGAATTCCATGTCCCGATGCGCTCGGTCATAGGAGGCCTTTTGACTCGCCCTTGCCCCTGCGCGGTTGCAATTCGCTTCTATCACGGCGTTTGCCAGGCGATCACGCAGCCGCCGTGCATGGTCTGCAATCGGTGTTCTTGTACCAGCTGAATCTGTCCATTTGGCTAAGATTGTGTCTGTTAGCGTCTGGAGGTCTCTCCCGAACAAAAGGAAAGCTGGCGTGAAACCCGTCGTAGGGTTTTCACTCGTTCTTAGGGCGAAGGAGATCGCATCTAGGTGCTCGTCCCAGTCGTTCTGTGCTTGGGCGCATCACATCTTGATTCCGGCGCTCCGTCACGTTCGACTGAGTATGGTAGCACGCTGTCTTCACCTGCCAGACACCCATCGCTGCGCACGTATCTCCGATGAATTTAGACGTGAAATACAATGCGTTATCGGGGATCAGCCACTCTGGGAACCCATAGCGGCAGAAGGTCTCCGATAGTTTTTTCAGGACCTCCTTCGTTGTCGCTGCTCGTAGCGGGTAGAGTTCAGCGATTCCACTGAAGTGGCAAGTAATGACTAGGCACAAATTTGTGCCCTCTCTTAGTGCGCGGTAGCGGCCCGATCAAATCGCACGCCGCAAGTTCCCATGGCTTTGTGCTTACAATCGGTTGCAGCAAGCCGGGCGGCTTCCCGCCTCTCGGCTTTCTTGCTTGGCAGGTTTGCACGTATTTACATACATCATGCTTCATGCCAGGCCAGGTTGTGAATCGACATACAGTAAAACCTCGATAATTCGAAGGTCGCCGGACCACGAAAATTCTTTTAATTAAGCGGATTTTCGAATTAACCGAAATTAATTTTAAAAAATAAAACAAGCAAGAACTTGCCGCAAAAAGAAACCACCTTTATTTTCCATGTCCGAGAACGATTACTCGAAGTAATCACTGATGCTGGATTACTTGGCGTGGTAGTTCGCCGGCCCTAGTGCCTTGCTCTCCAGCTGGCTCACAGCACGTAGCATACAAATATCACCCGCACTGCACTCAACAAAGTTGCGGACGATGTTCACGGAATCGATAACTGCCGCGGACGTGGGGGTGTTTGACTCCAAAAATTTGGACTTGCTGGATATACAGGACCGAAAGCCCAGACCACACGTACGCTTGCGGACGCGCGTAAGCTCGCGTCTACGCGCCTTGCGGTTGCCGCGCCTAGCGAGGAATGGCGGTTTGCATCCACAAATACGCGCGACTGCGCGCACTCACTGGCCTCACTTGTTTACACCTTGGCAGACGCCACTTCGTATTCCGTTGTTGGCAGTGCTTCAAAATGGTTCGATATCTATAAACGTAATTGTTATCTTTTTGGAGCTGTTATATAAGCACAAAAAGTGAAGAAGAAGCACTTTCTTGCATGATATAATTCTGCTTAACTGAGAGTTGAATGTACCACGCCGTCGCTGCGTAGCCAGGCGCGCTGACGCGAGGCAGCCCAGGCGCGCGACAACTGAGAGGAGCTGATCACCGAGATCGCGCCGCGTTTCGACGCGTACGAGCCGTGCCGCACCATCTGCGCATGCGTGGGCGCGCGGATGCGAGCTTGCGCGTGTTTGCAAGCGTACGTGTGGTCTGGGCTTAAAAAATGCACCGTTAGGGTTCCCATTGAGTTCATGCCTTTTCGCACCCAATTTTTCGGACGAATTGAGACCCCAAAGTTCGATATTTCGGACTAAAAATCGCTCTTTCGGAGCCACACTACGCAATCTTGGAGGCCGCCATGTTGGATTTTGCACTCTTGGATTCCAGTGGCTCGCGCCATCCTCCAGTCTCGGAGGCCATGACTGCTCTTCCTTGGCTGACAAAATGCTTTGGAGTACTGCACTTTTTCTTTTTCCTTTCTAGTATATGTGCTCAGCACTATCATTGTAACCATTTATTGTGGGATGTTTTTTTATTGCCGCGCGCCCGCCTTATGTGCGAGTGACAGCGCGCGGGGGACGCGCGCTTTCATGGAGAGTGAAGGCACGGCGGAGCGTAAACGTGACTTCCTCCCTCGCCCGAAAGGCCGTTGTGGGTGGGCGGCGACTTCTACTCTTCTAACAACTGCATACATAGTGCAGGAGCGGGTTCTCGCGCGCACCTTATCTTGAAAGCGATCTCCAGACGGCCCTGACCTTTGTATGCGCTGTGCTTTCGCTGCTCAGTTTCCGTTGAAGCGATAGACTGCCGGCAGGGTTTTTCTTTCTCCCCGGTTTCCCCGCGATGAGAGCGGCTCGGCCACCCCCTCCTCCTCCTCGTGACCGGCCGGTGGGGTGTCCTTCACCGGCACCCGTGACAGTGCATCGGCGACCACGTTTGTGGTTCCTTTGCGTTAGCGGATCTCGAACTCGAAGCGCTGTAAGGTCAGGGCCCAACATGCAAGCCTCCCGCTTGGCTCGCAGAGGCGGGTCAGCCACGTCAAGGCCATGTGATCGCTCTTGACCGTGAACGTTGTTCCTTCTACATACATCTCGAATTTTCGGAGTGCATACATCACTGCAAACATTCCTTCTCCGTCACTGAATAGTTGCGCTCTGCCGGTGTCATCGCACGGCTTGCGAATGCCACCAGACGTAGCTCAGTCCCTTCTGCCTGAAGGAGCACTGCACCAATTCCGAAATCGCAGGCATCTGTCTGGATCACGAAATGCCTGTTTAGGTCCGGTAGTTTCAGTGAGGCTGTGTCTGCGATGGCCTGAGCGAGATGGCGGAAGCTTTGCCGTTGCTCCTGCCCCCATTCCCAAGCCATGCCCTTCTTGAACAGTTTTGTCAAGGGGGCTTGCATGCATACGCAGTTGGGAATGCACTGTCGGTAGTAGCCTACCATCCCAAGAAAGCGGCATACACCACTCGCGTCTTGCGGTTCTGGAAACTCGACGGTTGCTCGAAGTTTCTCCGGGTCCGGGGACACCTGCCCTCGTTCCACCCGGTAACCGAGCAAGCTCACTTCTGCTCTGCAGATTTGCGCCTTGGCCGGGTTGAGTGTGAGGCCGGCTGTCCAGAGTTTTCCCAGGACGTCTCGGAGATGATCCAAGTGCTCTTCGAAGGTGTGCGAGTACACGACGATATCGTCGAGATACGCGAGCGCATGATGCCATTTGGCGTCCCCAAGTGCGCAGTCTATCAGCTGTCGAAACGTGCTCGGACTTCCGGAGAGACCGAAGGGCGTCGGCACTAATTCGTAAAGGCCCCTGTGGCAAGTAAGTGCCATTTTACACTTGTCGCCTCGTCGCATCTCTACTTGGAGATAACCTTTGCTAGCATCCAACGTAGAGAAGTACTTCGCTCCGTCGAGGTTGGAAACTATCTCGTCCACCCTTGGGAAGGGATACACATCCTTCTTCGTGACCATATTCTGCCGCCGGTAGTCCACACAGAGACCGGAACTCCCATCCTTTTTGGGGATGAGCACGACTGGGAAACCCCAGGGGCTCGTGGACCGCCGGATGATACCAGCCTCGAGCAGCTCCTGTAGCGCCGCGTCAATTGCGTCCCGTTTGGCAGGACTGACCGGTCTAGGGTTGGATTTCCAAGGCTGCGCGTCGCCCGTCTCGATGCGATGTTGTACCAACTTCGTGCATCCTGGGCGGTCTGTAAACATCTCATCGAAGTCGTTTAACAACGATAAGACGCGGTCTCGCTCGTGCTCTGTCAGATCACCGGCGTTTGCCAGAAGATCGCACCTTTTCTGATCCGGGCTCGGCGAAAATCTGTGTTGACAGGCCGCCGCCAGTGGTTTCGGCAGCGTGCGGGGCGCGTTGATCTCTTCAAAAATATTCCTCCTTTCCACTTCGGCGAATGCCGGTGCGGCAAAATGCGCGAGCGGCACCGAGTGTTCCCGGTAGCCACCGTTGCTGAAGTCGATCACAATGCTACTCTTCGCCAAGAAATCTTGGCCAAGGATTACCGGGACCGCGAGGCCCGCCAGATAGATGAATCGCTGCCTCTGACGCCACTGATTCCAGCGCACGACGAGTCGCACGTCGCCGTTCGAGCAGGCCTCTCCGCACGCCAATTGAAGAGGTAGTTTTCACTGTCACAACTTGACCCCTCTCCGTTTGAGGTGGGAGGCGACCTCGTCTCCGATCATTGATGCACTTGCCCCGGTATCGAGTAGTGCTTTGAAGATAGTTCCCGCGATTGCAAGATCTATAAAAGGGGCATTCACGTTGTTCGGCGCTTTGACTCGAAAGACTGAAGATGCTGCGATGGTGTTTGCCTCACAGGCTGTTGCCGCCGTGGCCGCCGGCAGTGTTACCGGCGGCCCGCCTCGTTTCGCTGCTGGTTAGAGCACTCACGCGCGATGTGTCCCGTCTGGGCACAGTTGAAACAGCGCACGGTGTTCCTCGCCGTGGCTGGAGCGAAGCGGGGCTGCTCCGCTAATCCTCAAGCGTCGGGATGAGTTCGGCCGTACGTGATCGCGTTTCTAGCGGGTCCGCCTAGCTGCGTCACTGGTCTGTGATCGTCTGATCGGGCGTGACGTTGTGCGCCGGACAAGCCTCCTGGCTGTCTTGCTTGCGCGGTCCTCCACCCGTATAAGTAGGGATCGAGGGCGCGGTCTGAGATTTCAAACGGCACGGGTGCGCCCGCGGCCGTGCCAAGCGTAGCTTGGTTCCAAGGACTCCGATAGAGGCGGCGGTGGTCGGTACCTGCGGGCTGCCGAGATTTCGGCTTGCACCTGGCGTGATTCTGCGGCCAGCTCATTCAGGTCTCTGCAATGTGAACCCCTCAGGTAAAGTGCAAAGGTAGGATGGCTTTGTCGAATTACTCGTTCCACTCGCTCCGTGTTCGAAGCACTCGGATCGGTGTGCTCGAAAAGCTCCTGCTTCGCCCGGACGTACTCCACCAGCGATTCGTCCGGGGCTTGTGTGTGTAGCTCCAACTCCCTCCGCATCTGCAGTCGGTAGTCGTACGGAAGGAATTCGTTTCTGAATAGCCTACGAAACTCGTCCATGGTGCTCGCCGTGTGGCCTACCAAACGGTACCACCGGCCGGCCTGGCCGACTAGAGCAACTGGGAGAACTCTCTCCAACACCGCACTCTCGCGCATGCCAGTCGCTTGCTCGTACTGTCGCAACGCCAGTAAAAAAAAAAAAGTTGGCGCTCATCTGATCGCCGTAACCACTGTACGCCGGTTTCGGGACTCCCATGTGAGGCCCGGGTGAAATCGCGGTTTGCAACACCTGTTGCAAAGCGCTTGCCAGCATGTGCACGGGGTTTGCCGCGTCTGCAGGCATTCCTCCGCTATTGGAACCGCCGAAACTGACTAGCCTGATTGCGGAGGTCCCCGTGTTTACTGGGCACCGGTCACTGTCAGGCTCTGTGACGCGTGGCGATCTCGCTGCTTGACGGAGAGCCGACAGAGTTGCGCTGTTTGGCCAGACCAAGTGTGCGCTCAAAGTGCCCGAGGAGGCTGCGCCGGCGGCGCGCGCATTTGCTACGGGCTCACCCTCGTCTGAGTCAGGCCCTGGGTAGTGTACACAGAAATTTTCCGACGTTTTGGGGACACGTGTGGCGGAGGGAGGTTCTTCGCCGTTTGAAAAGGGCCTTCGGGAACCGCCGCCGTAATCCGCTGTATTGACGGCGCACACGGAGGGAACCAAGATTTCCCCAACTGAAGAGAATAGACTCGGTAACCCGCCGAAGAATGCAGGCGCGGTGGTATGGTGCGTGGGGTCGGGCACTCCTACATTTGTAGCAGGTGCGGTAGTGCAGTACATGTTTCCACGGCCCACATTTGTGGGTGACGCGGCTTCAAATCGCATCTGACGTGCGAGATCACGCCATATCCCCAGCCAATCACAGGCAACCCCCTCCTCTCCACTCCTCCACTGAGCATTCGCTCCCCTCTGCCTGCACTCTTGATTATAGCGTCTTCCCACTGCTGGCGACGCTATCAGCCATGGCAGCGGAGTGGGCACGAAAGCTTCGCAGGTTTCAGAAGTTATCATTGACACGGCTTGAAACAGTACCCTTTGTTGCCAGCTCTCAAACAAAATTGTTTTTTTTTTTTTTTTTTAGTTGAAGTGTTTTTACTGGTTGCCCGTTAATCTGTAAATTTTTGCGACTTCTTTTATGTAGAACAATCTGTTGGCAACTGTACTTATTTGCATAAAAGGTAGTACTAAAGTGCTGATTTTACCGCCGACTTCGTTATATGTATGGAGGTTTAACTAACACAAGAGGGGGGGTGGGGGGGAGGAGGGTGTTGTGATAGAGGTGACTTGGTTATGACAAGGTTTGACTATATGAGCAATGTTAGATAGGACTGCATATGTGCTACTTGTGGCACGCAAGAGAGCAAAAATGGTGCTGCGTATTGGTGCAGGTGTTTGTGGCCAACCCAAACAAGCCAAAGCCCATCTTGGACATCCTCCTGCGCAATAAGGACAAGCTGGTGGACTTCCTGAGCAAGTTCCACACGGACCGGTCGGACGACGAGCAGTTCAATGATGAGAAGGCCTACCTCATCAAGCAGATTCGGGAGCTAAAGCCGCTGGAAGGCGACCCTGTTACCACCACATGTCCCCAGGGGCACTGAGGCTGTGTTGCTGCTTACACTGTGGGCTTACACCATTCCATGAACATGCCCCCCCAAAAAAAGGAAGGAATTAACATTTGCTTGTAACTAGACTAGCTGCCGGTGCCATTAATGTTGTCAAGCCACCTGTGTGCAAAGGCACCTGAAATCACACAGCAGCTTGGCCCGCCTGCTAGTGACCCTGTGCACTTTGGGCACCCCGTGTATCTTTTGTTCACACTGCTGTTGTGCTCGGACTTGTGGTGCCTATGCATAAGCCTTTATGCAAGCTGTCTGCCGTGGTGGAGGATGGCCTAATGTAATGCGGGCAGAATAAAAGGCTCAGGTTTCTCTCGCAGCATGCTTGGCACAAAGTGTACAGGGAGGGGGGGGGGGGGGGGAAACATGTACAAGAGTCTGCTGCCATTTGGTCTGTTGTTGCTGGACTTCAGTAGACTGTGGCCACCCTTTCGTGCGGCATTTTTCAGGAGCTAGGAGAGACAGTGAGACGATGCAGATTTTGAAGAAACTGCAAGTAATATTTATATCACTCATAGTTACAATATAAATAAAAGACCAAAACTGTGAGACCTTTCATTTTCGAGTCTTGCAGGTGTTGTTGCCAGCACTGCAAAGCAATCAACTGGAATTGCAAATGGACTGCACTTTTCTCAAAGCATTTACGTGACGGTGCACTACACACAGCAAAAGCTGAAATGCTTGCTTAACTCTTTCCCTACCATAAAGAAAACAAGTGCTTTTTGTGGGTAACGGAACATTTTTTTTTTTCCTGAAGGAACAATTGCACACAATATTTTATGTAATACAAAACAAAAAGCAGATTGAATGCACTTCTCACGCAAGAAGTTTTATTAACGAGATATATGGCATAAAAAAGATACAAATTTCCAAAATCAAAAGTGTGGGATAAAATTAAACAGTTTGTGAAGACATGTCTCTACTAGAAAAAAAATCACAAATATTATGAGATATAGAAAATGTATTTCCGTCTAATTGGCACTATCTCTGAAAAAATCTAAATTTTTCATTGAACTGGTATTCCGCTGCAAAAATTTAACTGCAAGCACTACAGTTCGGCGTGTCGGGCTGCAGCCGCCGATGTTCCAGGCTGGTTTGCGTCATTGTCGCTCTGAGTCAAAAGTCCGACTAAAAAGCAGCATTCGCAGACGCAGCGGAATCACGAAATCTGGCATCTTTCGAAGCACGTGCGCTGCTTAGGAGGCTGCCATTTTTGCTCTCTACTTTGACGTTCGCAAAACTTCGGAGCGCGTTCAAAAATGCCGCCTGATAGGAAGAAAAGAGAACTGCTCAGAAAACAAAAATATAGTTCTCATCCTTCACGTCCGATGGTACGGTGTGTCCGTGAGCAGCGCGGAAGGCCTCGAAAGCAGCATTTCAAACCATCGATAGCGGGCTAACGATGCCCAATGGGGTGTGGTACGGAAAGAGTCAACACTTTGGCATTCACAAATGTCCAATACCCCCCACGAGACACACTGCTGAAAGCTTCCACTGTGGCTTAGTGTCAAACTGCTTCTGTTACTTCTCCAGTCAATTCCTCCTCCTCATTACTAAATGTGTTTTTCCATACCCTGCCATACAGGAACAGCAATGTTGTTCAAGGCCGAAATACAAATTGTTATTGGCGGAAGCTACATCTTCTTTTACGTGGATGGAAACCTGGTGTAATGATGTTCTGCAGTCATGGCACGGATATAGGCCAAGAATCGGCCAGAACCAGGTGGCTTCTTTTCTAAGGAGAGATGCCGAAAAACAAGAATAGCAATCAACTGAATGGTCGGACAGTGCAACAATTGTCCTTATGTAATAGCCAAGTGTTGAAGCCCCACAGATAGTACACTTCAGCAATACTTAATCGAAGTCGAGTCTGGCAAAGTGGAGCTTCAAGAAATTTTATTCACTGGCTTGAATATTGTCGCACGATAATTAGCTGGGACCGATCTACTTAAGTGAAAATTTCAAGAGCAGGATGCAACAGTGTTTACCTGGGGTATGCAATGAGGACACCATTGTTTGTCCAGCTGAAACGGAGGTCTTGAAAATCTCTAAATGTCAGCGATGAATTTGTAGGAAAAAAAAAAGAAAGGAAATCTACTATTTTGTAAAAGAAAAAAAAAATGTTTTCTCGCTGACATAATCTGTATCAGCTAAAATAAACATTATAGGTTCACTGAGAGATGTTCCAGCTATTAAATCTGTCTTTTATTTATAAACCACGGTTGCCTGGCACCCACAGCAAACGAATATTTGTGAACTTGCAGAGACTAAATATTAGAACATGGTAAAGGGGGATATTAGAGTAAATGGATCACTTTTAAGTGGAAACTTTAGCTTGTAGAGAAATCATTCACTGCACCAAGTTAGATGAGGCTTGCTGAACTTTAGAAGAAAAACATTCAAGTCTAGTATGTGTGGAAAGCAGATTTTTTATTAAGACATTAATTAACCAAAATTGTTAAAAATTACAAAATTAGAAAAAAAAATTTTACAATTGAAACTCTGCAGTAAAGTGCGATACCACGATTCTGCAAACTGAACCTATTGACATCCAACAAGGACAAAAATGTATTAATATGCCACTCTAAAATACACCACTAACTTGTGAGTATGACTTTCTAAGTGATTTTCTAAGCGACTTTCTGAATAACCCTTTTAAATGTAACAAATTAAGATAAGCTGTGAACTTGTACAGAGTCAGACTGTACATTTCTGACTGTAGGTCTGAAATTGTATTAATTGAAGCCACCACCGTTGCTGTTTTATCTGGTAGCCTTGAACCAGCATTCTTGCATGCCGAGTCGCTAGAAGCCGTAGTCATTTGTGTTTGGCCACATAGTGCATTTGGTGTGTAGTTTTGTTTCGTTATGCGCTCCACAACCAGTGTTGCTACAGCCATAGGTTGGCAAACCCACTTGGGAGTCTACTCGCACTCGGACCAACACGAGTGAGTGCGATTGAGCCCAGTTGAGTAGAATTTTCTCGGGGTGAGACCAAGTGAGTCCGGCTAATATAATTCACGTGAATTTTGTCCTAGTGAGCCCTAAGCAATAAATATATTTTGTGAGTGAACCTGAGTGAATTGTTTCTTTTGCCGTCCTATGGCTACAGCTAACAATTTTTTCAAATTTTTTAGTGATTCAGTGATGAGCCTTCGAAACCTACAGACTTTGGCGTCTTCCAGGAAAGCAATCGCGAAATCTACTGCTTCTACATAATTTTCAAAATTTCCTACTGCTGCTTCAGTAGGCAATTACTAAAGTGTGATCAACGTTTATTTACTGCACACGAGCAATGCACAATGTATGCCTTTTTCTATCCTTTCTTCTTTCCTGTCATTTATAGCATTGAGCATAGTACAATACACACTGAACACTTCAGATACCACATTTCATCTGAGGCCCTTCTGAAGCTAAGTTGAAGGTTGGCATGAGGCGTCCTTCTAATAGTTGTGGTGTTCCAGATTCCCCGTGCGCAGTGTTTTTTTTTTTTTTCAGACCAAGCACAACGCCAGGAATTTCGTCACTTATTGTATTGTGTTACTGGTGAGCAGATGGCACATTGTATAATTTAACATTATCAAGCACTGGATCTGTGGCGGCTAAAACTACATTGAAAATAACTGAGCCAGGTGTACATGACTCTTCCTGCTAAAAAACTGCTTCCTGATCTCCGCTCAAGTTTCGCACATGGGTAACATTTTGTGTGAAGGTTAGTTTAGTGCCACTTTTTCAGGCGTTGCCAATTTCATTCACGATACCTATACTCGTGGACCTTCTGCACATGGGTTACTCTGCCAAGTAGTCCGGCAACGTTTGGCAGCGCTTTTGGTTTCTCGGAACAGATGCTCAATCAATACAGCCTCCATGTGTGACAGTTATACATTTACTCAGTCGTATGTTACTCAGTCGTATGTTACTCAGTCGTATGTTTTGCCTTATTTAGCTGTTGTAAATAAGGTGTTTGTTTTTTTCTTCCCCTGCAGCTTAAACATGACATGGATAAAAATGCAGGACTTTTTTCAGAAGCGCTCTTGCTTGTGCACACTATGCCTCTGTAGCTTTTCTTTCATTGCCACAGAAAGTTGTCTGCAAGTATATAGTGGTCCAGGCTAATAGACAACTTGGTTCGCTGGGTATGTGCCTTGAGCAAAGCTTTTATTGCTATTGCTATTAGAGTAATGAAATTTACAGGTAATGTGTAATTAATGTGCTAGTTGCAAATGTGGGACTAGTTTTTCTCTTCATAATGAAAATAACTTATATACACCTTTTTCTCTTCTATATCTGTGTGATGACGAAGAAAATGCTTTACTGTAAGCAAGCTAAAAGTTGTGGAATATGTTCCTGAATACTCAAGAGTGCAGTTTCACATTTCTTTCTACCTCTATTCTATCAAATATTACAAAAGTTCTTATAACAGTGTGTCAAGACGCAGACCTAAGTGAAAAAATTGAACTGACAGGACAGTTACTTTGGTTCACATTGTGACATATAGTTAAGAAAATTTTCGCAGCTTAAGATGGAATAGAGTCTGAAACACGAAACAATGCTTATTGCACTCCTTGAGTATTAAGCAACATATTCACACAACTTTTTAGCTGTATGAACCAACTAGCCCAGCAACAAGTGTTGTCACGCAAGTTCGAAGTTGTAGCTTGACGTATCACTTGCTTTTATACCCGCCCTTGTGCCAGTAAACACTACACATCGTCATCATTGCTCTTATGCTCGTCATAATTTCAAAATTGTTCAGGGTGCAGAAGTGTGGTATTGCAGACATAATGCCCTCCTCGGAAGCCTAGCTATAAAAAAAAATGATTAAGACGTAACTATATACATGCCTTGTCGGGATATGGGGGGATGCCAACGGCCCTCTGCCTCGACACACCGAGCCCCGCGGTTGGCACATGCATGCGCATCAACCGTGGTCCGGTACAAGCTCGAGGAAACGATAGACAACCACGTGTACACTCTGAAAGCATTTATTACGACTGCAACTAACACTTCGAGCAGGCCAGCTAGCTATAGTTGACATCGCTGAGGGTTTCCTGGAAGCGAATAATATACTAGGTAAAGAAGGGCTTCCGACTTACCAACTGGGGAATACGGGGTGGGCGCAGCGGTTGACTAACCACGTGCGGGAATACGGGAGCCAAACTCTCCGCCTCCGCTGTACTCCCGAAGCTGCGCAAGAACGACTTCCGGTACAGGTGGCGCGACCGCAGCAACAGGCTCTATGTAGCAGACGATAGAATACGAGCGAAGGCGGCGGCTCACTTGCAGTTGCGACTATCTGCGCGCAAATATTGAGTTGCCTAGCTAACCAATAATTTCCCTCTTCAGGCAGTCGTGCAGTTAATATCTCAGGACTGTTCGGCGCTTGTAATGGGAGCTCGGTTGGCGCAGGCTCGCGTCAAGTGCAAGGCGACAAGGGTCAACGTTGCTCACTGATTAAACGCACCTTGCGACCGCTTGCGACGACAAACAGAGTACTTTTGTCGCAGGTTCTATAAACGTTGACTTTAACTGACCGTTTTCCTGGCTAGCAGAGAAAACTGAAAGGTTCTCGTATGTTGGGAAGCAAATGTGCTATTACAGAATTTCGTCGGAGGCGCGGTCGGCGTGCAGTCTCGTGTAGCCGTGTTTATTATTCTTTTTTTGTTTTTTTTTTTTTTTTTTGCTTGCATTTCTTGCGACGAGACCCTATGTGATTATGAAAATTGCAATCCAGATTAGATTATGGTAGACGCGTTCAGCTTAAGAAACAGCGGAGATACTAGGAAACACCGCTGCACATTGATTATTCAGGTCACGAATGCAGCGGAGTGCATTTCATGAATTTTAAGCTCGCAGATACATCATAGTATAATAACATGTACAGATTCGGTTCTCAGCTCCCATGATACTATAATTCGTACTGAAGGCCGAATCTTGCATAATGAGCCTTAATCATTCATTAATCATTCTTAATTTTGTTTCAGTCAGAATCAGAATCGGTTTTATTGAAAGTGAATAAAAAGATTACAGGCTGTTAATATGACTATTGGTTGCTATGATTAGTAAGATTATATGGTCTTTTGTTATTGCCACTCTTCGATTATGTACACTTTGAAGATTACCAGTTTTTATGTTCCTTCTTTAAAAATTCATTGAATATTACAATGCCGCCTTATGTTTTTGATTATGCAAGGACGTACCTCCTTTTTCTTTAAAAAAGACGTGAATGCTCTCCAGTGAAACTTTGTTAAAGCCCTATTCACAAGGCATTCCAGAAAGAATTTGGTTAAGTCGACTACATCTTGGCAACGCCGAGAGTTTCATGGCCCTGATAAGCCTGTATGCCTTTGGGCTCGCGATTCTTAAGAGCAGGCAATTCATCATACATGCCGCGCTGTAGCGCGCCCCTTGAGGAGCTTTCGCCTGCGCTTGTTTTAGAGAACTTTCAATGGCAACTTGTTGAATAGGTGGTAACACACTCGGTGCTTCTTTGAGGTTGTAGTCGGATTCTGATATTCCAGCTTTTTTTTTTTTTTTTTCTAGCTCTTTCACATTGTTTAAAAGTTTGCTTCGCCGCTCGCACGGCTTTTCTTTTTTTTTTTTTTTTTTTAATGTTCAGTTTCTGCTGCCGCTGCCTTTGCCTACGACCTTCCTGGCCCACCTGTCTGGTCAACCTAAGTTTAAGCTTCGAGCAACGGCTGCAGTTTGAGCTCTGTGTTAGAACTTCGCAGCAGCTGCTTCTTCCTTCATACAGCAGCCCTCCTGCGCATACTTTTCACAGCCCTGGCACACGTTCAGTGCGTCAACATGCGTGAGCACATCTTTCAGCTGTGACACGGCGATGACAACAGCTTTAAGGGATTTAGCCACACGACCATTGCACTCACACTCATCTTGATCGACTATGACGCATTTTTCAATAACCAGCGTGCTTTGCTCAGCCTTAATCGCGTAAAAGGCAATAAAACTACTCTTCTCGTCACAATCGACAATTCTACGCCAACTCGTAGACGGCAAGAAAGCGTCTTCGATATCCTTCAAAGTGAGAACACCGCTATTCAAAGTCAAGTCAAAATTTTCTGCCGAATCTTGAGGTTCACAGCTTGACTGATTCGAAGATCTCTCTATCACAAGCGTGTCCCGATCTGGCGTCCTCCTTTTTTTTTTTTTTTTTCGTTTGCGCTTTTGAAAGATACGATGGCAGGTTGGGGAAAACTTTGGGCTCACTCCCTTCCACAAGACTCCATTTACCCCTATCGATTTCGACTTTTTGCCCGTTAACAACGTGGGTGTACGTCTTCAAGATGTCCTGGCAGTGGAAATGCACATCGCACGCTCGCGATTTGTCTGACAGCCTTTTGTCCAGACGAGGAATGGTCCGATCCCACGCAGCGCGGAGAGCCGGATCACGCGGGGCCCAGAAGATGGGCCTCGATTTTTGTTGGTCTTATGGCCGCTTGTGCAGCCGGGAACGCAACACGTCGGCATTGCGGTCTGCCTGTGTACTGCAAAAATCCACACGACACGACCAGACACGACGCACGCCTCCACTTGTTTGCCCACGCCTGATGAAACTTGCTAGAGCCTGGCGCGACTACAGCGCCACTCGCCGCCGCTGCTTGTGGCGGCGCCGTCGCGCAACAGCGACGAGTTTGAAAACTGAAAGAAGTTCTATAAACGTTGACGGGAGCGGCGGTGGAGACTTCCGCCATCGCCGCTTGCTGAGGACCATGGTGTAAGATACTCTTTGAGGACCAAAGAGATATCAGCGGGATCTCACGTGACCCACCCGGTGGCGTTGATAGCGCTTGCAATTCCCGCGCGCCGGCCGCGGAAGGAAAGTTTACCCTCTCCCAACTCTCCCTGGCACGCATGCGCTTGACGCGACATTCGCTGCCCGTGCGGCGGTTTGGGACCCGAGGATTCCCACACCCCTCCACCCTTAAATAGTAGTAGTAGTATAACTTTTATTTTAAAAAAATTAAATCCAGGTCCAGTAGGTGGGTCCCTCAGTGCAGGGCCCCACTGGCGATAGCGGCACGCCGGGCTTGGTCGAGAAGGGCCAGTTGGTGCTCCCGCACCGTGCTGGCTAGCCACACCTCCCACTGCCTACTTTTGGAGTTTTGCCCCAAAAGGGGTGATTGGATTAAATATTGCCCTACGGCGGAGAAATCGCTGGAACGACGGCATTGACAAAGTATCCGGGCAGATGCCATGGTAAACTCCGGCAGGAAATGTCCGAATCCACGTTGATAGGCAGCACAGTCCTGTGTGGCGGCCGCCCACATGTGGCAGCCGTCAGTGGTTGACGATGACGGGGGCTGAAGATGGCTTGCCCTCAAGATGCGCGCCGCAATGTCCACCCGGGAACAGCGGGTCAGGACTTTCTCGAAGCGTCGCGCGCGCCGGCTCGATGAACCTCGCACCGACGCATCCTCGTGGGAGTGTATGATGATGGGCCTCCCTCATTGTGGCTGCCATGTGTTACTGCATCGGGCCGCGAACAAGGAGGGGCCTCCGCTGCAATATGAGGGCGAGACAGCAGGCAGGGACGTGGACCATGGCAGCAATAACAAGTCCAGGCGGCTTCGCTCGTTCTGCAAAGTCGCTCAAATGCACTCCACAAACACTTAGAATTAAGGCAGTAGAGGCCGCCGCAGCGTCGGCCGTCTGACACGATGCTGAACCAGCCGTCTACCGCATAGCTTTATGCGGCAATGAAAAAAAAAAAAAAAACAAACAATCCGGTTCGTTTGAATGAAGTTATTCGCTTCGACCGAATTTTTCCGGTCCGATACAGCGTGAAAGTGGGCGATGCTCGTATGAACAAAACGCTCTCTGGTACCCCGAGATTTCGGTTATTCCGCCCGCAAAATATTGAGTTCATCTGAACAAAATAACCTTTCTATTCGAACGAGGTTTCTCCGCTCGGCGAGTATAGTAGAACTAGCGAATCCGGTTGCACCCGTTAAATGTCACGGCATGGTCGTCTTTGAACATGCGACCGGCAGCTCCGCAGAGCCTTAGGCCTAATCGCGTCCATGACGGATACCAATGCCACAAAGGACCCATAAAGGGTTCCAATGAGCCGCCGCGAGGAGATGCAGGCCTAGCTAAGTGGTCCCCGCTCGCTGCTCAACACGCAGCTTCCGAGCAGACTCCTGGGACTGCGCCCCGCTGACGTCCTAGCCAGCGTTTCCGGCGCCCAGCTCCCGGAGCCAAAGATACAGAAAGGAGGCTATTTACATATGTACAGGGAAAATCGACCACCGCGTCGGCTGCTGCACTCACTCGCTTCGGGCGTACTCTTAGGAGAAAACTCGCTGCAAATCTCAGCGTCTACACGAGTTCGGTGACACTAGTGCAGCGTTAACTCGCACTCAAGAAAGCACATGCCCAATCTAGCTAGCAATCACGCCTTCGGTTGAGGTCTAACGCTGGTCCGGACAAAGGTTTCAGGCTTCCTCGCATCCGAACCGATCGTCGTCCCGTTTTCCAAGAGCTTGCCCCACGTTGGGAACGCCAAAATGTCGGGATATGGGGGGGGATGCCAACGGCCTTCTGCCTCGACACACCGAGCCCCGCGGTTGGCGCATGCCTGCGCATCAACCGCGGTCCGGTACAAGCTCGAGGAAACAATAGACGACAACCACGTGTACACTCGGAAAGCATTTATTATGACTGCAACTAACACTTCGAGCAGGCCAGCTAGCTATAGTTGACATCGCTGAGGGTTCCCTCGAAGAGAATAATACACTAGGTCAAGAAGGGCTTCCGACTTACCAACTGGGGAATACGGGGGGGGGGGGGGGGGGGGGGGGTCGCAAACGCCGCGGCAAGAACGCGGTTGACTAACCACGTGCGGGAATACGGGAGCGACGGCGGAGACGTCGCCGCTTGCTGGGGACGCAAAGAGAATCAGCGGGATCTCACGTGACCCACCCGGTGGCGCTGATAGCGCTTGCGATTTGAGGAGCGATTGAGAGAAATGGCAGACAAGCAGTGGGCAAGGAGAGTTTTCAGTTATTTGTACATGAGGAATGTTGATACAAAATGGAGGAAGCTGACCAGAAAACTGTCAATCAAATATTTGGACTGCAGGAGGGGTGCAAACCAGGAAACAGCGGTTAAGAAAAAGGTTAAGGAAACAGAGAGGTGTCTGTGGAAAACAGGGATGCAGACGAAATCAGCACTGGGAACATACCGAACTTTCAAGCAAGAAATTGCCAAAGAAAATATCTACGATAATTCTATGGGAAGCTCTTGTTTGAAGCCAGGACGGGAGTATTGCGGACTAAGATGTACCGAGTCAAGTACCAAGGTATAGACACGTTGTGCTGTGCGTGTGGAGAAGAGGAAACGGCTTAACACCTCATACTTTTCTGTAAAGGGCTTAACCCTACAGTGCAAAGCAACGGGGCTGATTTTTTCAAAGCATTGGGGTTTAGGGACAGTGAAGGCAAAATAGACTTTAAGCGGGTAGAAATAACCAAACAGAGGTTATCTGATTGGTGGATAAAATCAAGGCAGGGGTGAAATTTCACCCGCCACAAAGTACAAAATATGTTAATAGTCATGGCTAGGTGGCGTATGCCACCGCCCAATTTAAAGGGTTCAGCCTCATCCATCCATCCATCCATCCATCCACCCATTCCCGCGCGCCGCCGGCGGAAGGAAAGTTTCCCCTCTCCCAACACTCCCTGGCACGCATGCGCTTGACGCGACTGCTCCCTCTCCCATCTTTCTCTCCTCTAATCTGTTAATCCCACTTCCCCTCTGTGCAACGCGGTTGAGGTGTCCTCTATTGAGAGACAGTTATCGCGTTGCACTTAACCCAACTTTTCACCCCTCTCCACAACAATCTTCAATGACGCGACGTTCGCTGCCCGTGCGGCGGTTATGGGACCCGAGGATTCCCACAGCCTTTCGGAAAATTTCTGATAAAAGTAGGTAAAACTAATCACCATGTATGCCTTTCAGAAAATTTCTGACAACCCCAGGTAATTTTGATAGAAGTGGGCAAAACTAATCACCATGTAAAAAAAAAAAAAAAAAAAAAAAAAGCATTTTATTCTGGATGCAGGAAAGTAAGCCGGAAAGCTGCTCTTTCAATGGGCGTCTTGGAATGGTGAACGGTACAAAATGGGTCATTTCCTTGCTTTCATGAGCGACACTAGGCATTTCGTAGGATCAACAGCTCATCCTTTCCCGTGGAAACCCAAGAGAAATAAAGTCCAACGATGACTGCTGATGGCATAGCACCGGAACAGTCGCCAAAATTTAGGCTATGAAGATATAAATGACATCTGGAAAGCAAAAAGAAAAGGGCTGGCAAAGAGAAGATGCATACACCAGCGACGGATAATGTAATTTTTAAGCTGGCAAGTTGTCCAACTCCGATGCCACCTATTCAAATACATGTGAAACGCAGAAATGCGAGTGACGCAAGTATTGCATTTGGGGAGAAAATCGTCGAATTCAATCTGAAGACCTGGACTGATGAAATCCAAAAGTTTGATGTAAACCCGTCTGACCGGGAAATTACATATTGAAAAAACGCGGGGTGATGCACCTACCAAGAAAACTGAAATTTAATGGCGTTTGGGCTCCCCCACCGGTGCAAGGTTCACAATAATATGCTACAAGGAATTATCGGAATTGTCTACTAATGCATAAGCATTCTTTGGCTCGGCTGTTACTTCGCTTTTGCTTGCTTGCTTTTCTTAGCTTAGGCATGTCCACCGATCGCATTTCCGGTGCCAAAGAAATGAGATCCGTGTACTGAACGGTGTGGTTGCAAGGGCCCTCCAGAACGATCGTATCAACCGAGGCGGAACGCCGTCACAACCGGTTTCACCACAGCTGTTGTGGCCTTTCTCTCTTTTTGTTCCTTTTTTGCTGCGACCTTGATACGGCGACGTCACCATTTTTTTTTTTTTTTACGCCTCCAGTTATTTTTATACTCAGCAGCCCTACAGCAGGCTTCTCTGCACACACACCCGTAATGCAGGAAAGTAAGCTTTCAAAGCCCTACGCAGCCTGACAGCGGTTTTCCCAGTCGTTTTTTTTTTTTTTTTTTTTTTTTCAATTGTTCCTTATCGCATATAAAGCTCCCAATCATCTACATTTACACTATTGCAATGGTTAAACGCCTTAACCTCGCAAATTACGTATTTTTGTGCAGATACTTTTCGCGTGATAGATTTTGCTGGGGTACTCGCGAAATAATGCTTACGCATTAAAACCAGTGACAGAGACACCATATTTAAAGGGTCCCGAAACAGCTTGGCCAAATTTTGTTGACGCATAGGGTACAGCTACAGTATAACATTTGTGCCACAATTTAAATGAAGCGTCTCATACTAAGAGCTGCGGACGATTACAACTTACCTTCCTCCCTAGCCATGCTTTTTATTGCGGATTTCTGCCATTGCCGACGTGAGATTCCGTATGACGTCAACGACGATGAAATCGTCACCGCGCTCCGGACGCTGTATGTGCGAGTGAAAGGGCGTGAGGGACGTGCACTTTCACGGGGAGCGAGCGCGCGTCGGAGAGCAAACGCGCGTTCTGCGCCGTGCTCCCTGAAGGTACAGTGTACTAGAATAGACTCTTCTAGTACACTGTACTGAAGGGCTGCAGAATAAAAGCGTCCCTTTCCTCCTTTACAATCACCATATATAGAGAGCAAACGCGACTTCTTCCGTCGCGGGAAAGGCCGAGGGGGGACGGGAGGGGAGGCGACGTTTAATTAGCTGCGGCATCAAATGCGTATTTATATAAAAACGCTGCGAGGCGATAAGGTGGGTAAGATTTCCAACGCTGCTCGACGAATGTCCCATTCTGATCTCGTCGAAAACCTCTGAGCTGCCCCCAGAGGCACCGGCAACAATCACCAACGCCGCGCGCGTTCGGTGCGAACGCGGGCAAAACGCCGACGGCGTCGACAACAGTTCTGCGCGTTGCTGATGCTGCTGCATGTCCAAGTTTATACAGCTGATGAAACTGCTATCCTTACTCCGTATAGCTCTCTACTAATTTGCTAGCGCGATTGATGCTTCGCCTTTCGGGTGAAACTGCGACAAATTTTTCTCCTCAAGTCGTTCGCCGAGCGATTGGGGCTAAGCCATCTAATGCTAAGCTTTGCCTGCGCTGGCTCTGCATCATGATGTGACGTCGTGTCATCTACTTCCGGTGTCTTGGAGCCAGCGCGCGAAGCCTAGTTCACTATAGCCTTTCCAACCTCCCTGCTAGCCGCTTGACCGTCGATTCCCAGCGAGAGCTATCCGAGCAGTATATGTTGCGGGCGTTTTTTTTTTTTTTTTTTTTTTTTTTTTTTTTTTTTTTTTTTTCAGCGCCGAAGTTGTCATGTACTCCGATAAACGCAGGCAAGCTGGGCGTTTCGACGGATGGGCGGAGAGGTAAACTAAAGCCCTTCCATACTACACCGCTGTGATGAAGGGTATTCGTACACAATCGGCCAACAAGCAACCATGGATGGATGGATGTATGGATGGATGGATCAGGCTGAACCCTTTAAATCGGGCGGTGGCATACGCCACCTAGCCATGACTATTAACATATTTTGTACTTTGTGGTGGGTGAAATTTCACCCCTGCCTTGATTTTATCCATCAATCAGATAACCTCTGTTTCGTTATTTCTACCCGCTATTTTGCCTTCACTGTCCCTAAACCCCAATGCTTTGAAAAAATCAGCCCCGTTGCTTTGCACTGTAGGGTTAAGCCCTTTACAGAAAAGTATGAGGTGTTCAGCCGTTTCCTCTTCTCCACACGCACAGCACAACGTGTCTATACCTTGGTACTTGACTAGGTTCATCTTAGTCCGCAATACTCCGGTCCTGGCTTCAAACAACAAAGAGCTTCCCCTAGAATTATCGTAGATATTTTCTTTGGCAATTTCTTGCTTGAAAGTTCGGTATGTTCCCAGTGCTGATTTTGTTTGCATCCCTATTTTCCACAGACCCCTCTCTGTTTCCTTAACCTTTTTCTTAACCGCTGTTTCCTGGTTTGCACCCCTCCTGCAGTCCAAATATTTGATTGACAGTTTTCTGGTCAGCTTCCTCCATTTTGTATCCTCATGTACATTCCTCATGTACAAATAACTGAAAACTCTCTTTGCCCACCGCTTTTCTGCCATTTCTCTCAATCGCTCCTCAAATTCTATCTTGCTGCTGGCTTCCCTGCCCTCGAATGACGTCCATCCCATGTCACCCTGTACCCACTGATTTGGTGTATTTCCGTGTGCTCCCAGAGCCAGCCTACCTACCCCTCGCTGCTTAACTTCCAACCTTGCTCGAACCTCTGATCTCATATGCACAGGACCGCATTGCCGAAAGTCAAACTAGGGACCATCACCCCTTTCCAAATCCCTCTCACCACTTCGTACCTATTGTAATTCCACAGTGCCCTATTTTTCATCACAGCTGCATTTCTGCTACCTTTAGCCGTCACATATTTTTCATGTTCCTTTAGGTACTCAGCCCCTTTATTTATCCACACTCCAAGATATTTGTACTTATCCACCACCTCCAGCGTAACCTCCTGTATCCTATGCTCGCTACCCTGATTATCATTAAAAGTCATGACTGCCGATTTTTCTTTACTAAACTTCAAACCTAAGCTATCTCCCTCTTTACCACAGATGTCCATTAATCTCTGCAAGTCTTCCTTGCTGTCAGCCATAAGTACAATGTCATCCGCATACATCAGTCCTGGTAATGACTGTTTAATCCATTCTCCTTGCTTGAAATAGGAAAGATTGAAGCCAAGTCCGCTCCTCTCTAATTTTTTCTCTGATCCTTGTAAATACAGCATGAACAACACAGTTGACAGAGGGCACCCCTGCCTAAGCCCCTGCTGTATCTCTATAGGCCCAGATATCTTGTTTTCGCATTTTATAAGCACCTTGTTACTTTTATAGATATCTTTTAAAAGATTTCTTACGCCATCTTGCACATCTAGAGTGCCCAGTATGTCCCACAAATCCTTTTGGATTACACTGTCATAGGCTCCCTTGATATCCAGAAATGTGTGGCAGCACGGTGCACGTATCCAGAAATCCAGAAATGGGTGGCAGCGCGGTGCTGCCACCTGGTTGCGCAGGGCGTAAACACAGAGCTAATATTGCTGTAACTAAGTGTAAAAGATTTTGAACATTTAAAAAGACGTCTTCACAATTACACTGCTGCCGTACTGCTTCCGAAAATTTACACCAGCAGCAAAGTAGAATATACTTGGTTGCTGCTATATTAGCTCCTTGTGTGTCTGGTTGATCTCTGTGCCACCAGGGGGGTTATTCTGTAAGATTCCACTTAACCTAAGAATCCTCTAACCTAGTGGACTGTCCATTTTGGCCGTCGCCAATTGGCTCCAACTGCACGAGCGAGAGGGAAACTAGCTGGCTCCTCCTCGCTCGTGCTGCTGGAGTCAATCGCGATGACCAAAATGGACAGTCCACTAGGTGGACTCTGACATAATACCCCCCAGGTGGCTGCATTCTGCACGCAGCCTTAAAGGCCCTTGATAATTTGAAAGTACCGCCACTCAAATTTGAACTCTGTTGCCGCCGCGCGACCTCCTCGCCCCGTCCGCGTCCCCTCCGCGAGAACCGGTTTTCCGCCCGTTTTTCTGCTGTTGCCCTATGAAACGTGCGGATCTTGCGTTTTGCTTGTGTTTTTCGTTGGCGCCATTTTTCTCCGTAGCTCGGCCAACTCGGCGCAGCCAACGTTGCACGCCGTGTTTCCTGCGGTATTGTGCTAGCGCTATGCCGTGCTGTAGCACATACAACTGCAGCAAGAAGCCTGAAGATGGTTATGCAGTTTTAATGATACCACAAGGAAAGCGTGACTGCTTGTGCAGGAAGCAGCTGCTGCACAACATTGTCCGAAAGCAGTGGTATACGAAGCATTTCTCGAGTGGGGTGGCAAACCGCAAGAAATCTGACCTTTCTACCTCTCTCTCTATATATATACATTGCGACTTACTATTGCAGTAAGCGAAAGAGCCTAGAAATGCGTCTATCAGTTATTTTTATATTTAACAGCCCTCGACCTATTTATCAATCACACATGGTGAACCATGGCAGCCCGAAAAATTATTTCAATGTGCATTTATTTCTTGTCACTATATAAAATTTCAAGATGATGCAGCGACAAAACGCAATGAGTGTCTCACAGAGGTCTCAGATTCCGCCAAGTATATATATCTGCAGTACAGCACACATTTTAAATGCACATCTGTTACAGCCAATTTTACTAATTAAACAAAGAATTGTACTTGGTTTGGAAATCTACATCATAAGTGTATCTCTGTTTAGGTAATAGTATTGTTGAGGGTCTACGCAATGAAGTACAATCAACATATACTACTTGCAATATCCACTAGAAAAAAAAAGACAGCAGATCTGTGCGACCTTCGAGAATTATAACCCAGTTTCCAGCGAAGCTGTTTCTTTTGAACAGTTGTGATAAAACTTTCAATTTCTTGTAATTACATAGCATACATTAAAAAGTTGCCCATATATGACTCTTCCGTTTGAAACTTTCGTCCCCGTGTAATGCTTTGGAGCACTTCTTGTTGGGAATTCTTAAAAAGCCAATAATTCATAAACACACATGTCACTTCGCCATAATATTTACCATGGTGTCCTTCCTCCTTCCATTTCTGCCTCCCCGTCTTCCTTACTCAATTTCCGTTAGATTTGATATCGGTTGAGTTCACAGTTCTTCGAGAGCAATGGGGTAAATTCTTTGTTCGCAGAACACCTTCATAAAGCTCCGGATTGCTTGCATGCGTAATTTACTGCAAATGTCATACTTAGACCTCTGTCTTTGAAGTTTACCTACATATTATCAATAACGTATGCGTCCTTTATTTTCGCTAAGTGTAAACAAAATGTCTTGTTTAGTTCACCGAGGACATCGCTGAAACCAAGTCTGAACGTATTACGACGCCTGAAAATAGGGACAGAAAAAAGACGGCCTCCATAATTATTTCCAACGCTTCTAACTGCACCAGGAATGTAACAATTTTGTCGCGCCTTGCAGTTGCCATGCCCCCCCTCCCCTTTCCACAAAATATAAACCTGTTGTAACCTACAGCTATGTCGAGACACTGGTAAGCATAGCTGATAGCTGTCATGTCACACGCTCTAACACTTGAATAAGAAATGTTTTACAAAGGCTGTGTTTGATCCAACCGCATTTAACTTCGCACAGAGAGTTTCCATAGCATACCAACAATCTTCACTAAATTTGGTCTTGATGGCTTTTATAGTTCTGCCAGGGCAGCCGGATCAATTCTTCCCTGCTCATTAGACACGCTCATAACACTCGAGAGTGCTTATACGTGATTTATTGTGAAAGCCCCAATTACCCATCTACTCTGAACTTCACCTACACATCACCTATTAACTTGTCCTTACAGTCGCCAAGCATAATGAAGCTGCCGCCTTCAGTTCGGTGAGGACACCAGGCAAACCTAGTATATCACGCCAGACAATGTAAAAAGAAATAAAATATGAGGGTACAATAATTATTGGTAAGGCTTCTAAATAAGCCAGAAACGTTAAAATACGCAACACATTGCACTTAAAACCTGTCTATTCCTTCAATGTATAAAATATATGAAACGCAGAGTTCTTTTCGGACATTTGGAAACCTAGCAGCAGCATGATACTTTCGAACACTTGGTTACAATTTTTTAAAATCTGTATTTGATCAACAAACATTTACCATCGCACATAAACTTGGCGTTTTGTTCCACTTATATTCGCAAAATTTGATCTCAGTTGTAGTTGTCATTATGCCAGCACAGCCGTCTTAGTTTTACACCACTCGTAAAACAGACTAATAATGCAATGGACCACTTGCATATGCATTGTACTGGAAAATGCGCATTTAACCCACACATTTGGAACATTGCCGACATATTACCCATACCATCACCCTAATTATCCGCATATGTAAACAAGATACCTTCTTTAGCTCACAGAGGACAGTGGCGAAACAAACTAAGAATCTCGTATAATGCACGAAAACACATGGAAAAACGAGGGTTTAGTAATTATCTGCATCACTTGCTTTAAAGCAGGAAAGTGAAAGTTTCGCAACGCACTGCTCTTAAAATTTTCTCTATTTTGACGGAATTTAGACCGTTTCTTGTGCTGTTGCTTTAGGAGTCTGAGAAACATTTCAATTAGCAACGGCATGACACCCTGGAACGCTTCAATTAGTAACTTTCTACAAAGGCTGTAGAGAACCTACACAGAATAAACATTTATCGCTCGTCGCTCAGAACATTTCTCCGTACTTCGAATAAATAACTCCGCATAGTATTCTGCATAGTTTACCTAGAATACCGGGGGAAAACAACTAAATGCCGTGTATAACGCATAAAAATTGGGAGAGACTATTCAGTAACTGTTTTTGGGAGCACGTAAGCAACCTACACAGTGCAAAATTTCGATACACGCCACCAAAAAGTGGCCCTAATGTTTTCACAATATAAAACATCTGCTGTGTTGCTGCTGTCGGGAAACAAGTAATAGTGTAGCTCTTATTTGGAAATGGACTGAAAATGAAATCGACAAGGTGAGAAGTGACGCAAGCCTGTAGAAAAAATAAGTCAGTGTTCTATTGGTATTGAAATGACCTTCGACCAAGGTCATTTTCACGAACATGTCTACAATAATTTGTGATCACACAGTGAAATTCTACAGTTATACCTGTAAGAGGTTTGATTATATTTTTGATGGTGATAAGATACTGAGACTGCAACGATGGGTAGGCTATTTCTGGACAGAGATAAAATAGTTTCAGCATTTGATAACCCAACGATTTCGTGTAAGGCACATCAGTCGTTGGGCGCGGCTGATTATATTTGTTTATACGGACCTACCCCTCGCCAGCAGGATAAATATGGCAAGCTTATTGTGTTTTCAAATACAGATTTATCCGCCCCAAAAGCTAGGCATGATGCAAGTAGCGCAAGCTGACATTTGGTAGGGCGGGAACTGCCCAGCGCCAGGCCTTCTCCGCAACGCGAGCATATATGGCGAATCCTGCGCGTCGTCCACTACAGAGTGTCCCGAGGAGGCACAAAAGACAGTCCTCGCTGCCCAAGCAGGGGATACGCAGTAAATAAAAGCATTACATACGTGGCCACTCTATTTAGAAAGAAAATTTAGCTTCTGCTGTGGTTTTCTTGGACTCTCTAGCATGCAGCCAAAAGTGCCTGCTTTCAAAAGTGGGCTGGGCAAATGGCATACTATGCACTTTTGAGAGCGGGGGGGCAAGTATGCCCCCCTTGCCCCCCCCCCCCCCCCCCGCTAGATATGCCTATGTCCGAAAGAAATTTGTTCTGACAAAGAACAGTGTTGTTATTACGAGGTGAGACGGCTTTCTTATTGCTCGTATCAAAGCATCCACTAATACCGAATTTTTTAAATTCTTCCAGCCTGCTCATCAGCGTTTTTGCTGTGACATAAATGCGACGTTGCATAAAAAATGGGGTTGTCATCAGTATGCTGAATATTCTACTGGGACTACATCACCTCACATGTCAAGGGTTATTCAGTTGGAAGTAGAGCACTATAGGTTCTACTTTCCGTTGTCAGCAATTATGTGCGAAGATACAGCCTCTCGGTAGCACTTTTCGTGATTGTTAGGATCCGTCGCCTGTTTTACTAAAAATCGAAATAGCAGCTTGTAGAGGAGCTTTCTTTCCAGCTTACTTCGATGTGTGCGTTAGTCACTTAGATACACTGAATGCAGGCCCTGAAAAAAAATAATGGTACGATACACGTGGTATTGCAGGATGCCAATAGAAATAATCATCAGTCGTCAGTCAGTGCTGGTGTGTGTCTCTCTTCTTGTCGTGTTTTTTCGCGCTGTTTCCCTCTCGAAATAATCATAATCGGCACTTTTTTTTCATAAGGTCAGTTGCCACCGTGACCACTTGGCATTTCTTTCCGCCGCCCTACATACATGCAGTGATTCTCAAAAGGTCACTGCAAAGCACTCTTTGCCTTATTCCCGGCAATATGTGGTAGGTATGTAGGTTTATGTCGTTTTGGGCCTGATGCCCAGTATTGGGATCAAACCCAGGCCTCCTAACACAACAGCTCGATGCTCTAACTACTATGCCACACTTCCTTTTTTTTTTTTTTAATAGCATTTATTCCAGGGCGCAAATCAATCTTGTGGGCAACAGACCAACAAAAAAAAAAATTAAAAAGCTGATGAGTCGCTTCCACTTGTCCCATAAAGTTTCTGTTCATCCTTGAGGCATTCTGCTCATGAAACGGTCAAGCTTAAGAAAAATTAAGCAGTAGCAAGGATAAACACCTTATCAATATAAAATACCACTCTGGATATATATATATATATATATATATATATATATATATATATATATATATGGATGCCTCAGTTGGACAATAATTTGACTTGACTAAAACAGGTTGCTGAGGAAATTAAAGGTTCGTTTTGCCCGAGCATGTGTCTTCCACAGGCCAAGTAGAAAGATATCAAGGACATTTTTTTTTATGAGCTGCAGAGGTGTCATTTTAATTTGGGAAGTACTTCAACGAATTAAAAAAAATAAACGATTTAATCCTCATTTTGCACATTATCTAGGCCGCTGTTCGGTAGTGATGCCTTTTTTGGTGCTAATGCCTTTCTGCACTTTTCGCATTTACTGCTCTGAGCACTCAAGAATGTGAAAAGCGCAGAAAGGCATTAGCATCGAAAAAGGCATCACTACAACATAGCAGCCTTGGTGCCAACTTGTAGTGACTATGTACAATATGGTACATTAGGCCACATTCTCACGCATACATCCCATGCCAACCAGCTCTTTCAAAAGACTGGTGCGTGTGTAACACTGCACAGAGAGAGCATGTGCGCGGCAGTTTCCTTTAGGCCACAAGAAGAACAACACAGGAATGAAGTGTGTGAATAGCCAACCTTACCACTGCTCCAACGCCTCATAGCAACAAGTTGCTTATAAAAGCGAGAGCGCGTCTGTTTCTCCAAATCTTCCCCTTGTCGCAGCTAGCGCTTTCAGAAGCTACATTCATACTGCACCGCCTTCATGATTCCCTAGTTTTTTCCTCGTTGTACCTGGCACTACGTTGATGCTGGGAGACATTGTGCCGCCTTCAGAATTGTTCCAGTTAGTCCAGGGTCGGTTCATATAATATTCGGAACGACTTTGGCAGCTTTCCATTCAGAAGATTTCTATACTGCGACTTGAACTATATCTTGCAGCGGGATGAAGCTTACAGGGGGGAAGTGAGAGAAGTAATTGTAAGCATAATCTTTCGAAGTCTGGGTGTTTCAAAGGCCACAGTAGATAATGTTGTGTTCAGTTGTACTTGGAAGACAACAGCAATTGTTTTAATGCACTTCTCGGATATATAACCAGTTTTTCAGCACAGCTCTAAACAGAAGCAAACATCATGTATTAAAATTACTAGAGAAAGTAATCACGCGAGCTCAGCTTGGCATGCACAAGGAGGCATTCATACTGTTCAAAACCCATCGATTGGACATGAGCGCTGCATGCCGACTTTGACCGGGCACCATAAGATTGAGGCAACTCCTGCTCAATCCCGTAGCCATGCCCGTAGGTGGCCCTGATCGGCTTTGTTACACTTAAGGTGAATGCATTCCGATGTCCTGCAAAGTGGGGCGACCAGTTGCCATGCGGTAAAGCCACACCGTGTCGACACCAGTGCCGTAAGCTTCGTCCGGCTTGAGAGTTGGCAAAGGAAACCTGCATGCCAGCACCCAGCTTCCAGGCCTGAGTTGATGCACAAGTTTTTGCTCGAGCGGGGCCATCATCTCTTCAACACCGAAAATGACGACGTTATCGAACGGCGTCAGGGTAAAGTCCCACAGGTTGGCTCGCACAAAGCGCGCGCTCGTTATTCCGAGCGCTCGCGCCCTCGAGTACGCAACAAGCCAAGGATTCAGCTCCACACCGACGCAGGGTGCGAAGCCCAGCTTGGCGGCCTCGAGGACGATCCTGCCGTCGCCACTTCCCAGGTCGATCAGGGCGGAGGTGCGCTGCCTGCGCTGCAGCAGCAACGATACGTTGCGCACTTGAGCGTCGGTAGCCGGCACGTACGGCAGGCAGATTTTGCGAAATGCAGGCGATAAAAATGGCGCGGCTACTGCGAGGATGCCCACGGCGCTGCAGCCGGTCACTGCGATCGCCACTTTCCCGAGCAGGCTGGCCTTACGCTTCGTCGGTGAAGCAGGTGGCACAGGGTCCATTGCAGTTGCACACGGCATCACTACCCCGCACGCCCTGCACTACCTACTGTTACCGCTGGAACTCGAGACATAACGATATCGACAGACTTGTATCGGTGTCGCACGTAGTACAGTACACTTGATCGCGATCGGGACCGATCCGGATTGAGCCACAGATTGACATTGATCCGGATCGGGTGGGGTGTTGCTATGGTTCCTACACCCCGGAACACCTTTTAATGGCTACACCATAACCATAGGCTGCACCAGCTGCACCTGCACCACAGAACACTCACCCATATGGGAAACTGTACCTTCCCACGACCTACTCAAATACTACCTACTACCTGCTCAGCTGGCGGCTCTCTGTGGAGCTGCGTGCGCCGGTTCTCGTTCCAGCGTTCGCCGCTAAGGGGGTGCTCGAGTTATCGGAACTCGAGCGGTGGATTGGTGGATAAAATTATATTTTTCTCGCGTCCTGCTGCTACGGGTCGCGCATTTACATTCGCGCGCCCGTACAGCCGGTCGATTGCAGCGCACCCGCGCGGCACTAACGGGAACTACGCATCTAGGTGCTTTTCGGTCCTAGGGGTCGCGCGTACCTATCTGCGTCGAGCCCCCTAGTCCCCGCTCGCCACCATAGCCGCGGGAACGCCTCCGCTGGACCAGGCTCGGCAACTGTCCGCGAGCAGGAGGCGTGCACACTGCTGGAATCGATGTCTATCCTGCATTGTTTGAGATAAAACGAAGCGATACAAGGTGGAACAACGCGTTTGCGCGAACGGAGCTGTGCGTGCGCAAACAGCGCGATGACGACCACGTTGAGAAGACGATCGTTTTCTAGTGCGGCCGTGGCGAGCCGACTGTTGGGTTCTAGCGCAGGTACTGAACGGGCATTAACTAGAGAAACACGGGATTTTGACGCGATTTGCGACAGTGTATACAACCGTACGGACTTACGTTAGTGTCATGTGGTCAATGTTAAAACGACGATGGCATTTGTGCGCTGGCGAAGTGTTAAAACGTGATTGCATTTGGCCGATCATGAAGTCGGAGGGAAGTATGCATGTGATCGTGGACGAATGGTAGAGCATCAAGCTCGTAGTCATACCTGAAAGAACCGATTATGCCACAGTGCTAGAGCCTAACTTCTTGCCATTAGTAAGCAGGCAAGAAGACAATACATTGCTGCTCTGCTCCTGTCGCGACTGTTTAGTCAAGTTTTAGTAGTGCCGTGTTACGGTGTGGTAAGTGCGGTAACGTACCGCGATGACCGAATACGTTTGAGCTGCGTGTGTGCTCGATGCGTACGGTAACTTGATAATGATGACAGCGGTTAACCTTCAGGCCTTGCGTATAAAAAATAGGACTGTTTGTTTTAAATTGCACCGCTGCCGACACTTTGCGCCAGCAGATAAGTGGAATATAGTTAGTTACTGCAATAAAAACTCGGCGCCCCCTCTAAGTAAAATCTTCGTCACTAGATGGCGCCACCAACCCGAAGTGTTTTTTTTTTTTTCCTGCCACGTTTTATGTTTTGTTTCTTTGGTTGATTTTCGGTTATTTGAATTTTTTTTTTCTCATTCGGCCTGAGTATACTACTCCCCCGTACGAAGGGTACGGCCACAAGTTCAGTTCAAGCTCAAGGTTATGCTTCCGGTTAGAGGGACTGACATACTTGCTGCCACTTTGCCACGTTGCAGAAGGTGAATTTAATTTAACTCGTCTCTTGGTCCTACCATGGTGAAAAACGAACGCGAGACGCGGACATGCACGGCGTGGGCTCCGTGGCCGACGCCACTTGCTCGCTATGTTTAGGCTTGGTCCGGCTCGGCTTGCAAAACATGGTGCGCACCTTACCGTATGCGGTAACGTATGGTAAAACTAAAAGGGAAAGAAATTGAGATCCAAGCTAATGACAAATTGTGGCCAGTCAGTTTTCAACACCGTTAACTCAATGCATCATTCTGACGGACCACGGCGGCGCGCCGCCCGGCCTTTAGCGCGGCGCGCTCCGTGGAGCCATGCAGAAGCTGGGAGGCGGCGGCGCTAGGGCGCAGGGACTCACAGAGCTAGGGGCGTTTGCGGAGACGGGTCGCCAGCAAGTACCTAGATCTGTAGTTCCCTTTAGCGCCGCGCGGGCGCGCTGCAATCGACCGGCTGCACGGGCGTGCGAATGTAAATGCGCCTACGGGTCCGGAGCAGCAGCGGCGCGGCGCGGCAGTTCACAGAAAAAGGCCCTCGCCGGAGCCGGCGCTTTGGACACTCTCCCATATTCTAGGTCACTCTACTGTGACTCTACTGGCCAGTATATTCTAGGCCCCATCCGGGTAACAAATGCAAATCTCAAAGGCCATGCTTTTGCTGGCTGCATCTGGCAGAAGTGATTGTGGGAGCCGAAAACACGTCATTGATGTTAGGTTTTGGACACCCCCTATATGGTGTACCTGCCCTGAATTACACTTATCTGCACTAGCCTGCATAAAGTGTAGGTAAAAAGCAAAAATGCCCTACTACCTCTATAAAGGAAAGACATTGCGCTTAGCACAATCTCGGAGGTTATGCACACCACTGCGTCACCGTTTGCATCATCATCATCAGAATCATGAGCTCATAATTTCTGACGTGACTCGGTGGGCGTACGAAGTCTGCAAAGTCGGCAAAGCGGAGTTGCATTGTTGCATGTGTTTCATCTCAGGGTGAACTGTTGCACACGTTGTACGGAAGGTGCCATTGCTGTGCTTAGATCGTGATAGCAATTCATAGAGCTACTCGGCGTCGCTTAGCGCCGCTGATGTAAGTGTTGGCGAGTGTGTGAATGGAGTCGTATCTAAAGCTCCTGAAGAGGTCATATCGCGCATCCAACGCGGGGCTCCCGTCGCGGCTGCTACGAACCGACACAATTGTCACGTGCTATGACCGACGCCCCCACTAGGTAGTGCGGTGCCTTATCGTAAGAAATAAATGACCTGTCAGGTGCAGCAATGGGAAGTGTGGTTGCCCCGACGAGATGCCTCCTGTGCGCCTTGCGCGTGAACAAACTATTTCGCTGTGGTGAGCTGCAGGTATGGCAGCACTGGACCAAAGCATGACTGTTTCGCGGGCTCGCAGAGCTCACCACGTTCGTTCGCGGTCGGACCTTGTCGGCCTGGTGCCACCGGCCGCACAGATGCGCACCTCCATCTCCTACCCGGCACAGCTGATGACGACCGGACGCAGGAGCTTTCTTGACGAAGGTTCATTCTTCCTTACACTACATGCGCTTCCGTTGACTTGGTGGTACTGCATGGCCACATGTCCGCATGGGACAGTCAGTAGGGTTTGGGTGCGAGCTAGTTGGTACAGATCATTCATATTTAAAACAGCGCCAAAAAACACGGACAAGAGAGTACACGGGACAGCGCTCGTCCCGTGTACTTTCTTGTCCGTGTTTTTTGGGATAGTATAAAAACAAATAAGGGGGGGGGGGGGGGGGCATCTACGCATGCTTTCAAGATGGTACTAGCGCATGTGTCACCCACATATGATCTTGCACTCGCTACTCGCCCCTCAATTATCTCATAAGTGAAGCGGTCTTGATATAATGATGTTTTCAGAAAACATTGACACATTCTGTAATGGACTAAAGACCGACCTTAGTGTGTTTTTGATACATTGTAGTTATGTTCTCTGAGCCGATTGTTGAGTGCATGAGAAGAAACAGTGTTACCACTGTTTATGTCACTGTTAATTGTGAGTAGGGTGTGACATTTCAGTTGTACTAGAGGACATTTGTATGAGTAATACGTAGCCAGTTAAACAATCATTTTAATGAAAGTATGAACATCCATTGTGCCTGCTCATATATATTGAATCTTGCAGAGCGCAAGTCTGTCACAGTATATGATAGTGGGATGAGTCAGCTGATAAAAGCATGTGAGGCAATATATGATAGCTGGGAAAAGGACATGGTGTGGCAACACAAGCCACCTACTTCCAACTGCTTATTTTGAGCAAGTTTTTATGTAGCATAGCAGAAATGCATAAGGCCATGTTAGAGGTGACATGTGACAAAGTGCCAAGGGAAGCAGTACAATAAACACAATACTTACTGCTTATTCCTGCTTTGCCCTTGGCAGTGGATCAATTAGAGGTAGGGCTGCTACAGCAAAATCAATCTCAAGTCTTCTGCTGGTGGCGCAGTCGAAATGCAAGGCACTTTTTTTCATGGTGTGTGATAGCTTACATATATTGAATTAGTTTTTTCTTTTCTTTTTTGCTTTCTGTTGATGAACTTGAAATCTTGATTTTGATTTTTTTAAGAATACCTTCGACTCTGGAAACTAACATGATTTGAGTGCCTGCCTTCAGAAAGGCATGTGTCAGTCAAAAGTGCATTCTAGTCAGTAGTGACAACAATTGCAAATAGCATTTTCAAAACATGTGTATCAGATAGCTCAATCAAGGAGTACAAGGTGTGCAAGGCTCCTAATTGCAACAAACGTGGTGGTCTGCAACACATAAGCCAATTTCTCTTTTAACAGGCTGAGTGTCGTAGAATACTCTTTTGGAAGGCTGAAAATATTTGGACGTGGTACATTCAGTAAAGGCATTGAAGTCATTGAAGCTAAGTACTCTAATGACCTTTGCTCCTCCTAACTTTACAATGGGTTTAGTAAAAATGGGATTATGAATACAGGTGCTATGTGTGAATAGATGCATGGAGCAGTGTTCTGAATATAAGGGCTCTCATATCATGCAGTAAGAATGTATTTTAGATAAAATTGTTACAAATGGGTGAATGCATTGTGCCAAGACATCTAATGCTGATGGCATTTTTTGTTGCTTTATGTGGGCTGATAATCGTTTTGATTGACATCCTTTTCAAGCGACTGCTCATGTGCAGTGTGCTTTGCTTGTCACTTAAGTATTGCAGTACACGTGTATAGTCTAGCAATGCAGCTCACACCTACAAAGTTGATACATTCTTTATTATTTTCTCATTCAACATTAGGAGAAACACAAGCACTTGTGACCAGTATGCCATTTCACATTGGCCATAGGGACAAAGCTGGCTGTGTCGCTATAAGCCTTCTGCACTGGTATGGTGTCACCACCACTCCGCAATAACCAGCACCATGTGTGATGGATTTTGGCACATTCCGGTTGGGCCCTTTCAGGTGTGCAAACTGAACAGCAGCAATGCATGTCGCTTTAATATTATTGTGTTCTGCAAAACGGCTGTCTTAACTGTGATACTGTATGCTGCCTGCACATTCTAGTGCCATCCATCACAAAAAAAACAAAAAAAAACAAAAAAAAAACATTGCACCATGCTAACATATATCTGATGTTGCCAAAAAATATGCGGTGCGCATGAATAGCGGAGTCACGCTTAGAAGTAAATGCCTTCTTTACTACTATTATTATTATTCCAAATGCCTACTTTCTATGCATCTGTAATATTTTAGTTACCATTGCAGAACAACTCAGCATAGTGCAAGCTGCAGACAGAATACAGAATGTTGCACATTGGGCAAATGTGCTGCAGTGACGCCAGTTTGTGTTAGCGCCCACATGTCATGCAGAAGGTCACTGGGTGTCTGGTATGGGCAGGCAAAATGCCTGTCGCAGGAATGCTACCATGGAATACTTTTATAAATAGGAACAGCCAATATATTTCATTCTAGGTGATGTGTATTCAATAAACTTTGTATACGTAACAACTTTTCAAGTGCTGGTACATTGCGTCATCATTGAAGTAAACATGGTAACCAATAATCGTTGATAGCCAATATTAAATGTTCAAGGCTTATTGAAGCATGTCTTGGAGCGTGAATGCAATCAAATTATCTGAGGACACAATACATTGATGTGCCTAAGCTGAACCTCGCGATGAAGAGCAAAATGGTGTAAAAAACAGCACTAAAAACTTGGACAAAAGGAAGAACCCAGGATGAACGCTGACTGCCAACGGTTGCTTTATTGTGCATGCACAAATATATAGGTGGAAATGGAAGAGAGAAAGGGAGCCAAAAATAAAGGGGGGGGAGAAGGGGTTTACCTGCCAGTCCCGCTTGGGTCTGTAGGTAAAACTAACAATCATAATGATTAGTCAAGTAGATATCTGTGGTGAGTGAAAGGGAGCTGATGCATAACGGGCCTATGCGCATCATCGTGAAGTTTTTAAAAATTTTATGTGCTCGACTGTCTCAATAACGGCGCAGTACCTACAAAACAAAACTAGCAGTTATCTCATACGTGCATGACGTTTCCCACAGAATCAAAAAAGCAGCAGGGCGAGCTGGTGTTCGTGTTGTTTTCTCGGCCCCCAGCAAACTCGGCTCATTATGCAGGAAAGCGAATGCCAGTGACCCCTACAACAGTTTCTGCAGCAAGAATCACACCTCGCACCCAGTGCAGTGCAGCAAGGATGTCGTATACGAGATTCCCACCTTGTGTGGCAGAACGTACATCGGCCAGACTGGACGCTGTCTCAATTAAAGATTGTGGGAACATGCATATAACGTCAGACACAAGAATGGAAGCAATCTCGCTATCCACTGTGCCAATTGCGGGTGCTGGCCGGTGCTTGATGATACTAAGGTACTGCGCTGTTATCGAGACAGTCGAGCACATGAAATTTTCAAAACCTTCACGATGATGCGCATATGCCCGCTATGCGTCAGCTCCCCTTCACTCTGTTCTCACCAACAAGGAATACAGATATCTACTTGACTAATCATTATATGATTGTTAGTTTTACCTTCAAGACCCAAGCGCGATTGCCATGTAAACCCCTTCTCCTCCCCCCCTCCCCCTTTTTTTTTCTTTTTGTCTCCCTTTCTCTCTTCCATTTCAAGCTATATATTTGTGCACACTCAATAAAGCAACCATTAGCATTCAGCGTTCGTCCTGTGTTCTTCCGTCAGTCCATGCTTTTAGCGATGTTTTTTACACCATGAACGCATACCAACGAGCTCGCCTTTAGACCCTTTCAAGAGCAAAATAAATGTGGGTCATTCCACGCAAAACATCCAAGACCCCTAAAGTGACTGTTGCCAATGCTCTTGAAAAAAGAAATGGGCGAGTTGGCGATTATGTGAATGAAGTTTCACCAAAGCTTTTTCTTTTTTTTTTATCAAAAAAGAAGTTTTGGGGACGTAAGCCCTCTTTGAAGTTTTCACGATGAAACAAAAGTTGGTTGGAGGTAAATTTTTCTGGAAATTCTTAAACTAGGTACAATGACAAATCATATTTTAGAATATTCCGCTTGAGTTATTTCATGTGACTTCATAAATGAATGGGCATGTAAGAAATTCCAGGTCAGTGAAAAAAGCAAAAAAATTGTGCCATGTTTTCAGATAAGTTTTGCATAAACATCATTATAGTTTCAGCTACAGTAAATTTTGATGCTTTTGCCTGTTGATATAATTTATTCTAAAAATATTTTTAGATTATGAATAGAAGTACTTTTCAAGAAAATTGCTTCCTAAGTAAACAGAAAATGACTGTCACGAGATTCAGACCAAAATTAAGCATCAAGGCCCTCCAAATAAAAATATGAGATGACTCATTGTGTGCACCAACCTCTTATTAACAGCGAAGCTGTTTAAGCCAGCCGTAATTTGTGGTGCATAACAAGAAACTACCAAGAAAGAAAATAAACTCTCTTGCCGAGGCGGGATTCGAACAAGCGTACCCCCAGTCCCAAAGCGAGTGTCGTAACCACTAGGCTATACAGCCACGCCTGCAGAGCATGCATTTATGCTAACCATATGATTACGTTCGAGCGTCGTTGTCTTCGTGCAGAGCTGGTGCGTTCGTACGCTCGTGCTCTGGCGAGGTGAGCAGGTTTTGCGCGCTATGAGAGCGAGAGAGAAACGCATTCACGGAGGGGGTCTCCTGGGACGCGGTGTCAGCATTGGAACGCGGTGTCGGTGTTGCAAGCTGCGCTATGCAATGCGGAGTGACAGCCGTAAGTCCGAGACGTGCGAAAAGAAATTATCATCATAAGATGAAAAGTTTGCATGCACTTCCGGAAAATGCTGGGCTACGATCGCCCAGCTTCGCTGTTTCAAGCGTTTCCCGGCCGAGTGCAAGGTTTTTAAATGTAGAAATTGTAATGTGATGAAATTTTATTTGAGGCAAGAAAAATTTATTAAAGCTTACAACCAATCTCACTAAGTAGACACCGCAGAACATGTACGTGAAGCCGGCTATTTTTCTGGCATACACTGTTGCTCTTTGCCAAGCGAACATGACCTGTGTCACCTGATGTCAGTATAAATACATTGTAAATGACATATTTTTGTTAGTTCACCGCTTCTATAATTTTTGGGGCGGTCAGGTAGGTAAAGACAGCATCGATTTAAGCATTTTGCAGTGGCAGTTAGTGGCTACCTTTGCCTCATTCTGTCCGACGCTGAAGAACCACACAGTCATTTCATCTCTGCTGTTTCACACCAGAACAAAAACTGCACTTGGCCAAGTCCATAGGAACTGACAGCAGGTAATTATAGCCTGCAAACTGGAAGTTCCTTGACATTTATCTTGTATGCCATGGTTGGAACGGAATGTCAATGATTCAGGCTCTTGGATAATTTGTAATGTGCTGATCTGCGGTACTTACAAAACCATGAATCGACACTGTGAACAGTATCTCATATCTGATAACTCTGCGGTCCTGATTACGACCTCGAAGCAGTCATGGTCTACTTTCATCACAGACATTTATTATTCTAAAATGTAGTTGTGGGGGCATCAACATGCAAGCAGTATAAACGGATAATTTACTGTCATTTATCGTGCATGAAACAGCATGCGTCCACATATCATGCATCCAGTGTTTGTAAGCGTTTCAAGAATGCAATTATGGCTTCAGTTAAAACAATTTCGGCAGTGCTTACCTGGGTGATTGGTCTTCATGAAAAAATTTGTTTCTTGTCTCAAAGAAAATTTACTTGAAGAAAAATTTTCAGATCACAAGCTAAGAGGTTGGTGCCTATAATGAGATACCTCAAGGATTTTTATCTGGAGAACCTTGATGCTTAATTAAAGTCTGAATCTTGCAAAAAAGTCATTTTCTACCAACTTTGGAAGTAATTGTTTCTAAAACAATACTTTTAAATAATTTGAATAACTTCAATAATTTAGCATAAAATATAGCAACAGGCAAAAGCAGTTAAAAAATGTATTGTGTCTGAAACATTAAAAAGACTGACAACTCGCCAGAATATGCTGTGAGACGATGGAAATGAAATGACCATGATTTATAGTGATACAATCCAGCATGCTGTTTGCGATTTAAGTAGGAATTATAATTTTAAATTGGCAAAGAAAGTCTCAAGAACCAGTAAGTGTTGCAGCCTGGCGGTGAAGTCTTCATACTCCGGATGTAGTATATGAGATTATGGAAGTTGGCTGTTATTAAGTACAGCATACTTATTGCTTAAAATTAGTTATTGTATTATTAGACACTTGTGCTTTATTCTATGCGTATTACGAAGCAAGGAAATTCCAGGCTGATGAGTGACACTGCATCCCACAGTGCATGGCGGCGCACATGCTGTTGTATGCGTGCGAATTTGCGAGTAAGTATCCAGAGCTGTGTGGTCTCGCTGTTAAATACAAAATGCCGTTGACTAGTGCCAGCAATACAATATTAGCACATGCGTGGCCACGGCAACACGCCAAACTGTATCATCATGTATAGAAGTGTCGTTTCGCTTTTGAGAACTTAACTTGGCTTGGTTAAAAAACATTCTTGACTAGTTCATGACCAAAGTAGTTGGACAGAAAACCACGAAAACATGTACTATATTTACCGGTGTATAAGACGTTTTTTTTTTCCAGAATTTTTTGTCAGTTCGTCTTATAGAACGGTGCGGTGCGACTTATGTACGTTTTTTTTTTTTCCTCGGAAAAACTGACATCAAAATCGGATTCGATGTTATGGCTATGCGAAGCACGCTGGGTTGACTTTATTGCTACAGGTTCTGTGCGCGCTATCGAGGTACCGGGCTCTTCTTGTGATCTAGTTCCTGAGCGATGTGTGAGAAGGACGGAGCAGCAACGCAAGCAGCAGCAGGCCGACCGCCAGTCGACTGACCCCGAAGTCGCATCTGCAGATCGCTTTCAAGTGCAAACTACGCAGTAGCTGCCAAAGTACAAGTTGCCCCCTCCCCCTCCCTCCAGCTCTGCCTTCCCGCTTTCCTCCCTTGTGTGAGTTTCGGTTCACCCTGGCGCGCTTTCACTCGCACATGCAGCATACGGCGCGCGGGGACAGTGTTATCACCCTTGGACTTTATACAGAACATCGCGGCAACCACGATGGCAGAAATGCACCTGGAGTGTCTGTATCATTGCTATCGCAATTATATAGGAAATATATGGCACCCACAGGCTTGTGCGTGACTTGCGTTCACGGAGTGAAACGTCACTGTAATTTTTTTAAATTGCTTACCGAATGAACAGGTGCGTTTTATACACTGGGGCGACTTATATACGTTTTTTTCTGGAAAAACTGCCATATTGAAGGGTGTGCGTCTTAAACAATGGTGTGACTTATAGACCATAAAATACGGCAGCTATTATTGTAGAAACAATTTAACACTTTGGAAAACATGATTCGCTGGAATATGGGCTTGATAAACAAAGTAATACTTTCTCACAGCTACGGTCACAATTGTCTGCCTCCCACCAATGTCGGCATATATATCGCTCACCTATCACTGTTTTCAGCATGCTTCCAGTGAACAACTACATCCTCACTACAGATGTAAAAATTTTTCACGGTGTTTTCTGCATTGCCACTTCCAGTTAGACACACTGACCAGTAAGCTTTCCATGGCACTAAATAAATGGGTACCATGAAAATTTGTTGTCAGTCCCTTTAACAATCTTTATGAATGAAATTTCTCAAAATGCACAGTTTGGTTGCTTTTTTACTATACCAATTAAGCGAAGAAAACTCTTACATTTGTACACTTATGGTGTCACATGAAAGAACAACGCCAGTGGCAGGTTCTAAAATAAGGTTTATCATTGTACCTAGTCTTGCACTCGGTTTAAAAAAGTTCACCTCCTAGCAACTTTTGTTTCTTCACAGAAAAATCAGAGCGCTTACCTCAGCAAAAACTTTTTTGGGAAAGATACATCGGTGAAACCACCTTCACTCAATTGCCAACTGGCCCAGTTTTTTTCAAGAGGGTCTGTGCTGGCTGCTTTTGGGGTCTGGGAAGTTTCACGTGGCACTAAGTGACACGTAGTGTCACTAAAGATGGATTAACTGTTGCGTAAAGCATCTAAGCTAAGCAATTTCACTGTCACAAAGAAACACTGTCCATTTTGGTGGCAAATGAAAAGATTGATCAAGAGCGGTTCACTTTCACGAACCTTCACGAGGAAAACATATGGCAGTGCATGTGTCCCACTATTTTGTGTATGGACTGCTTGTTTGTGTAATTTTTGAACTTTGAGTGTATGTTGATAAACTGGTGCAGGTAATGAAGACAGATTCGGGGGAAAAGCTGCTTGCGGAAACTTGACCATACATAAATGACCCCCCCCCCCCCCCGAGTTATTAATGGAAAGACATGGATCAACACCTTTGAACAAAAACAGCCACCTGGCATTGTTTACGGCTTCTACAGAGGAGTTAGCCCCATTCAAAATCTTCCTGACTGCACTTACTGAGTTTTTGTGGCGTTAAGTAGGCAAGAGCACACCATTGCAATTTCATTTCTCTTGAAATGAATTCAGCTTTTTGCTGCATGCTCCGTACTATACTATATGTGGCAGCGTGTTGGACCCAACTGATTTTCACTGCTGCTGCTGGCAGGTTGCATTGGGTGTTCAGCTCAAAAGGTGCAACACACGAGGCCTATAGTGAGAAGCTGAGGGTCGTTAGGTTGGCCACTGGTTGGTTCTTCTTTCTGGGGTTTTACGTGCCAAAACCAGTTCAGATTATGAGGCATGCCGTAGTGGATGACTCCGGATTAATTTTGACCACCTAGGGTTCTTTAACGTGCACTACATCACAAGCATACAAGCATTTTTGCATTTTTGCCTCCATCGAAATGCGGCCGCTGTGGCTGGGATTCGATCCCTCAACCTCGTGCTCAGCAGCGCAACGCCTGCCACTGGTTGGTGTTGGGCACAAAGCGGTGATAATGCATAATATAGAACAGGTCACAAAGTTTGGGGCTCTGTATTCTCACTTTCGGAGAAATTTGTTGTGGTTTCGCTTCTACCATGAAACGTAATTTTAAATAGAAAAATACAGAAACAGCGTGATACAGGACGAGTGAAAAGCACAGGATAGCAACCAGGGGATATCCAGTGTTCTCAAAGTCGCTTATGCAGGCATGTAGACATTAAGAAGCCCTGAGCAGCCCAGATATATAGTCCAATGCGCGCAGTTACTCCTGTGCTCTTCACCCGTCCTGTGTTGCGCTGTTTCTGTATTTTTTATGATGAACCAACCAGCCCCTTTGAACACGCTGTAATTTTTATTATTTTTTTCATCGAGTCTTTATTGGCATGAATGCTTAAAAGTGTTTCTCAAGAACTAATTACTAAAGTTAGTTGTTCTACTGATAACATGTTTGCTGAATAATGCATTCTTTTTTCTTGCTTGAGAATTGCTATCTTTAAGTAACACGCAGAAAAAGTGGTTGCAGACATAGGTTTATTATGAAACTAAGGTTGCATATGTAAATAGACTGGGACAAGAGCTTCCAAGTACAATGAGACTCAATTTGCACATCCACAGTTGGTGCATATGTAATGTGCAGATTATAAAGAAAGTTGCCAGTGCTTAGGATGATGGGAGCTTTACACCATGTAGAACCACAGCACTCTTGAGCCAAGATCATCTCCTGGAAGCGACCTGTGAGCCGTGCATCCCCGCAAGCGACGGCGCCAGACTCATTGACAGTAGATGGTGCTGATGGCATTTCGCCACACACGCCATAATGTAGTGTGTTCAACCAATGCCTCCTTTACTAGATGCCCGCCGCGTCGCTCGCTTTCCCATTGGGGCGGCGGTTCCCTTAGTTCTGCATGAATTCCGTGAGGCGGCGCTCGTTGCCTTTTCAACTTCCGGCGACGGCAGCAGGGGCGGCCGAATACTTCCGCCGGCGCGTTGATAGCGTCTGCCGCCTCCGAGACGGTAAGAGATGCTACAGTAATCTCAGAGGCCGCAGCACGTGATCTAGGTTGCAGGCGTGCGCCATCAGGGGCGCTCGTTGCCTTTCCGCGGAGACGAAAAAAGGGAGAGGGCACGGAACCGGGTTTATCGGACAACGCGGCAGGCATCTAGTAAAGGAGGCATTGGTTCAACTATACAATAATGCACAATACAGATGAGTGTGTTTTGCGAAACAGCTCTTTTACCACCAATGCATGCCATCATTGCCACAGACCTATGTTTTGGTCTGTGCAGTATGCACCACATGTGCATAGCATGGGTATCATGCACTGAATTAGCCTTGAAGTGCCCTCACCCAATAGTTGTCGCTACTGCGACTGAGAGGCACCAGGCATTGCTGCTTACACATTGGTACAACTTTGAGGCTGGATAGCTGAGGAAAGTGGCTGGGATATACGCGAAGAAATGCAATGGCATCTAAATGTTAACAAACCATGCATTTAGAATTGGCAAAAGCCATCCATGGCTGATACGTTTTCTAAAAGTTTCCTAGTGACGTGTGCTCACAAAACTTGTGCCACTTGTTGCTGGAAGACATGTACTTCTGCAAGTGTAGATGATTTAATAATAAGATGTTACCTACAAACCTATTCCTAATGTGCACTGGCAAGCCATGGCACTGTGTTGTCTTCAGACCATTAGTTATGTGATTTGTGTCATTACTGTAACCTTCACCTTGAACGTAGCCTGTTCATAGGTACTTTTTATACTTTAGTTCCTAATGCTCACCAATTCTTGTTAAATCTATGGTGTTTCTGAGTTATGAAGCTTGAAATGTTCATAAGTTGTAAGCACAAGTGTCTGTACGCTTGTTTCTCCATGGGCCTTGACTGCTGACCGTCTTTAAAGGAGCTCTGCGACAACTAAGTTGCAAGATGTACTTAGTGTAAAGGGAATCGATTGATCTGAAGCAGCATGTGACAAAACAGCAGAGCAACAACAGTCGCGAATCCAACAGCTCAGAATCAATGCCCGCTGACCATGCCGTGCGTAACTTGCTCCTCATCTTCTCCACTGTAATAACTGCAGCGGCTAAGCGAAGCCATCCTGGGCAATGAGAGGATCAAGAGCACTTGCCAGAGTCTGTGTTACAGTACTCGAGGTGCAACTTTGGTATCAGTGTCTTCACCGTTGCAGGCAATGAGGGGCGCCATAATTTCACATTCATTTTAAAGGGACCCTGAGCCACTTTTCATCGAAGTGGAGAAAGGCATTTAAAGCGAAAATTGGCTATTTTAGAAATATTTTGCCACAAAACCTACTTCAATGCGTTCAGCAGAAGCGGAGTTATTGGCAATGAAACACGGCCTCCGCTGTGCTCCCGTTCCTTCTTCAATGCCTTGCACTGCGTGGCCACAATGCTCCGCTTTCTAAACGTCACTGTGGCATGCATTTCAAATTTTATTTTGTAGGTTAACGTAGACGACTTCTAATTTTAGTGCCTACGACACGCTAAACCTGATCCAAACGGGTTTGTCCTCAGCGAGCCGTAGTGCGTTTAGCCAGTGGACTCGTGGCAGCACCCCGCAGCGTAGTCGACTGCAGCTACCAATTGTAGCTGCATATGGGAATCCACTTTATTACAAAATAAAGCGTCCAGAAGAGAGTGACGAGCAGGCTTCTGTTTGAAAAGAGAGCGTTTGAGAGAAAGGTAACTTCCCGTACGACAGAAAAACTTGGCTGAGATGTTCACAGCAGTGTATGCTACCCACGCACTATGTTATTTCAACGAGCTTGGGGGATGGTTCAGGGCCCCTTTAAGCACCGTTGCTGCTTAGGGCATTTCGCTAAACTCATGCTGCAACTGCGACAGAACAAATGCTGCATTTACACTGTGCAATTTAGAATGACAAGCCTACATTATTCTAGGTTTGGCGGCGTTCAGGTTATTCCAGGTACTTGCAGAGAATTTCCAGACAGATGTGCAAACCACAAACATAATTTAAGATAACAGTAAAGGAAACTATAGCGATGATGTGATTTTGCACTTCAGAGTAAGTGGCATAACCTGAGAAGATGCATTTGTGAAAACTGCAATTGCAATTTTTATTGCACTTTTAATGCAATTAGCATTTTATGCTTACTTAGACGTTTTAAGCCTGCCTATCCACCCTCTTGCACCGACCCACTGGCCCATGTTGTCTACAAGTGCGGGCCACTATGTATGCCCTTGGGGTAGTGCTGCTGCCGTGGTCTTTGCATCGTCATCATTCCAGCTTCATCATCCGAATATAGTAATACCATGAAAGAGCGTAAGTTTGGGCGAGTTGGTATTCCATGTCTTATACTTGTTAGCGCACGAAAAGGGACGAGACACAGATGTACGACGCGGACACAGTGCGGACATAGCGCTGCGTCCGCGTCGTACATCTGTGTCTCGTCCCTTTTCGTGCGCTAAAAAGTATAAGGCATAGTAATACCATCATTATCATGACATCGTTTTCTTACACTCGTCTTCATCTCATTGTCCTTCTGCCATTGTCAGGACATCGTCGTAATTGCATTGTCATTATGCATTTGTCGTTCACTTTCCATTGTCATCATTCCAGCTTCAGCATTCGATTCTCCTTGTACCGTCGTCGTCATGCCATCGTCGTCATACAGTCATAATACACTCATTGCCATTCAATTATCCTTATACCATTCTCATCAGGCTGTTGTTGATATAACAATGTCATCGTTTCAGAACCGTCATCCCGCTGTCGTCATGCCATCACTGTCATACTGCCTTAGTTGTTCCATCGACGTCATTCCCACTTCCTCACTGCATTGTTGTCATACAGTTGTCATCATGCCATCATACTCATGGCTGACCCTGGAGTTCGAGTGTTACAACAAAGTGGGCCAATCCCGAATAAAATGTATGTTGCATTTTGCCTAAGCAATGGAAATATCACATTGACCACTACAGCTCCTAAATAAAGGTGTCTTCAGCAATATGGTGTGTCGCTACATTGCATGAATGCTAATTGTAATAATGTTGATAGTCATCGTGAGATGGGTTCTGCCAGAGTTTTTTTGAGGCAGTAGTGTTTTATCTTTTCTTATAGGGCAAACTAATATAAAGAATGATAACATTCCTCAGCTTTCTTGTTCTGACTATGTTGAATTGGGAGCTGCTACAGTGTCCCATACGCTCAATGTAACATTTGATAGCTTAAAAATTTATTTTCTTACGCACTAAATTTTTTTATTGCCCAGTGTACTACTTATGCTTAGCATGACCATATTGCAGGTTAAGAAAAAAAAAAGTGTGAAACAGGTGCAATTTCTTGTTGGCCAAATAGAGTCAAACGCCTCCACAATGAACACCTCTACAGCGAAATGACCTGTATAACGAAGGATTGATCGCGTCCCGTCCAAATTCCTACTTTTAATACGCATTGTGAATGCTTATACAATGAAGACCACTCCAATGAATTTGCCTGTACAACGAAGAAATTTAAGTGTCCCCAACAGCTCATTTGTTTCTTCACAGTGAACTCCACATTGTGTTGCCGCCACTTCCTTCCGCAGGTGTCACCAAGGTGTGCTCTTTGCTAGTGCTAACGGCAGTGCTCGCGACACATTTTTTTTAAAGAGCGTGCTGATGTCCAGCTGCACTTCTCCAAAAATTGCTCATGTCGAATGCTGCTTGTCTTAATGCATCAACGGGTGCGATGGCTGACAAATATGTCTCGGTTAATGACAACATAGTAGAATAAATCGCAACTGACGACCAGCGATGTCTTCAAAGCAATCTAAGGCAGAAAGGATGTGAATGTCACAGAAGTCAACAGTGATGGAGATCCGGTAAATGAACCAAGAATTTCGACAGCAAGGGAGGTGATAGTGTCATTCGACAATCTGAAGCTTTACTTTGCATAGCTGCTGCGTTTCGCCCCGCAGTAGGCTGTGAACTTTGGTGCAATAAGGTTACCTGCAGTTGCACATTCTGTCAGACTAAGTGTGCTAAGTGTGCCCCAAAAAATTAGCGACCTATTTCACTAAGTATCTCTTGAATTCATGCTAAATAAAGGTTTTCATTTGTAGAACGTGCTTAGCCTGTTCCATTCACAGCATTATGGTGCATGAACTTTACAATTAAGTGACCTGTATTATGAAAGATTATGGAATCCCCTAGCGCTTTGTTATAAAGGCGTTCGTCTGTACTGCACAAATGCAACACTTGATAACTTAAAAAGGAGGAGGAGTGCAATAAGGTTACCTGCAGTTGCACATTCTGTCAGACTAAGTGTGCTAAGTGTGCCCAAAAAAATTAGCGACCTATTTCACTAAGTATCTCTTGAATTCATGCTAAATAAAGGTTTTCATTTGTAGAACGGGCTTAGCCTGTTCCATTCACAGCGTTATGGTGCATGAACTTTACAATTAAGTGACCTGTATTATGAAAGATTATGGAATCCCCTAGCGCTTTGTTATAAAGGCGTTCGTCTGTACTGCACAAATGCAACACTTGATAACTTTAAAAGGAGGGGAAAAAACGGGTCCTTAGGCGTCCCTACTAGTTACCATATTTGCACGTAAATAATGTTACCACAAATATAACCCGGGGGGGGGGGGGGGGGACTTTCGATCTCTCAGAAAAAGAAAAAATTGTGGTTGATCCCTCTTATATAGGAATCGGTATAGAACACGAAAGTGAAACGTGTCTTCACAGAAGTAGTGTAATGTTTATTGCACATTGATATATAATGTCTATTGGTGTTTTGTGGCTAAAGCGCCCTTAGGCGTTGATGCACCCACGCTGACGCCTGGTGGCATGTCTCCTCCATCACGACTACCAACGTCGATGACCATGAGCAACCGTCGTGCATATGGAAGCTGCACTACGCTGCACACGCTAGCACAACGCGAAAGACGAAGCACGTAACTGACACACTAATACAACGCGCAAGACAAAGCACGTAACTGAATCGTCACCGAGTCAAATCAGCGCGTACAGCACGTCGTAATTGCAGCCTCCGCGATCAACTTCAGAAACATTTTCAGAGCTAATTGCGGAGGCCACGCTCCGCTGTGCTGAGTACGGTGAACGCCACCTATGTGGCGTTGGTAGTGCTTCTTGATGCCAGCGTCCCTTCGAATGCTGGCATCGAGGCGTCGTAGTGCTGAGACCACCGAAGCGTTCACTGTCGGTGCGCGTTAGTGTCATAATGCAGTACTTCTCTTTTCTGCTCGTAGGCGGCGGCACCGCCCCGAGCAAGAGCGCGGGTACACGGAGGAGTGTTAGATATATAAGGCGCGTCTGTGTAGCTCTCTGCAAATGCGTTTGTGGCGCAATGGGTTAAACGCTCGGCGATCTATCGTCGCGGACCGAGAGGTCGTGGGTTCGATTTCCAAATTTTGCATGTTTGTGGAACTTTTTCTTCTGGTTTCTTTCTTTGTATTATGTTCTATGACGTATTTCCGTGACGGAAATACGTCAGTGAAGTCTTGGTGGACCCCGGCATAAAACACTTTCGTGTTAAAAAATATATTACGATTATAATGTGAAGTCATATTGCACAACAAACCCACAGGGCTTTATTTATTGTTACCGCAAACTGCCATTGCAAAATAAATGGCAAGAATGATTGCTGACCTCTTTGTGACTCTCGGCAAGAACGGTGTCATCCTCCACGACACCCACGAAAGTTATTGCACAGACAGCACTTCAGAAATGCACTGCACGACTTGAAAGACCGCTTGCTTGACACACCTGCACAACAGCATAGATCATCTTCCTCAAGGTTATGATTAATATCCGGTAACCACATTGATCTGGCACTAACAGGTTCCTAATGAAAAGAAAGATGGCACAAAATGCACACTTGCAACTCCCAGCTTACCACTCTTGAGCTAGTTAAAGTGACAGCAGGCACAGAGAGCAGCGCAAGCATTTGAAAATAAAATCACCAAAAAATCCCATTATATTGGCGGGAAGAATCTACATATAATGTGAGGCGAGGCGCATTCTGGGGCCAGGAAAATAAAATTTAAAACAAAATGTCATATTCGCATGATGAACCCAGATATATGCAACAACAAATCTAGCTCTTTAATTCACTCCCGCAAACTTGCCGCCAAACAAATTACAGGTTTCACCTAAACACTTACACTAGCTGCCTAAAACACAAGTAAATCCCAAAGGGCCTTAGCATTAAGGTTAGGTGTGCCCTCGGCTCTTTACCCTCCAGGCTATTATTGAAGTGGAATGCTGTCCTAGAATATGTGTCACTCTCTTTAATTGATTTTCTTGAAGAACACTGCTGGGAACAACTTACGATAATTACTAATCAGCTTGACAGCATAAATTTATCTGAACCAGAAAAAGGAGAACTTGAACAATTTGTCGAAACTATGGAGGAGAACCTACTAGGTAAATACCAACACAAAAGCATTTTAGCCGCTGATCCACCTAAGAAAACTACTATGATCCCTACAGCACATAGCTCTACCGATAATGCTACGAGTGAGCATCCAGAGCACTAGTAGTAGTAGTAGAGTAGTAGACATATCACAGGGTTGAAATCCCGATGAAGTTGATCTCCTCAAATGTGGTCTAATGTTTTGTCCCACGAACAATGCAGTAAATTAGTATGAACTCCACAAAGATTTAACAGAGTTTTCAAGACGCATGCATATCAAAGAATTCTTTTTCGATAGGCCAGACGTAGGAAAACAGGATAAAGACTCTCTCAGACCTCCTAGCATGTGGACACTGGAAGCTGAACAGTGCCCAGACCTTGATTTATACATAAAACTCATCTCAAAGGAAATTCTAGAGTCAATGCGGCATTGTCGCAAGCGCAAAAATTTATCCACTGCTCAGCACCAAATTCTTAAAGAACTCATGGAAAGAAAGGATATTGTAATAAAACCAGCAGACAAAGGCGGCAGTATCGTAATCTGGCCTGTAGAAAAGTACAAAAATGAGGCCTTCAAACAACTGAGCAACCACGGCCATTACACAAAACTCGACTCTAACCCAACTTTGGTTTACAGCAACCTTGTGCAAAGTACAGTAGTGGAGCTGCTGTCCCAGGAACTGATCACCCAGTCTGAATATCGCTTCATGATGGCCAGTAACTAAGAAGCCTGCCGCTTTTACCTTCTCCCTGAAATACATAAGGTTCCCGTAGAAGAAATATTTACAGCAGAAATCCCAGGCAGGCCTATAGTGTCTAATAACAACACACCTACCGAGTCACTATCTAAATTCTTAAATCACCATCTGTCAAACATCCCAACCACTCTACCATCTTTTGTTGAAGATACGAGCCCCACTTCCTTCGAATCATCGACTCGATTAACGCAAACCAAATCCTCTCCGACCATGCTATTCTAGTAACTTTAGATGTTTCTGATCTTTACACTAATATATCCATGAGTGAAGGAACTGAAGCTGTGTCAAAGTCCCTAGCAGTCAATCCTCAAGCGCACGCTCCTGAAGTTTACCTCTCACTTCTCAAGTTAGTTCTCACGCTCAACTATTTAGAATTCTATTCTGTTCGCTACCTACAAACTTTTGGCACAAGCATGGGAACACCATTTGCTCCCACATATGCCAACATTTTCATGGGACAGCTTGAAGCAAACCTGATAAAGTCATACCCTTTAAAACCACACATCTACCTGTGTTAAATTGACGACATATTAATAATATAGGAACATGGCACAAACGCGCTAACTGACCTAATTAGTCATTTCAACTGCTTTCACCCAAGTATTAAGTTTACTGCTCACCACTCTCCTAGTCAAATCAACTTCCTCGACATGACAGTTTACATAGGAAATGGAAAACTGAGAACGACACTTTACCGGAAGCCGATGGATAGCCAGCAGTATTTAGACTACACTAGTCATATGCACCACTTAAATGACCCTAAAGTAACGCTAGCAGAATGAAACTATCCACAAATTCCTCTCGACCAGGCTTATGATGTCGCGTAAAGATTAGAGAGGCGGTAGGCATTAGCTAAGAAACAACCTACACCAGAATCTGATAGACTGCCAGCCTTTATAACAAAATATTCTAATGCCCTCCCAAGCATAAACAATATCCTATGAAAATACCACCCAATATTATCAAGTAATGAGCGTCTGAAAAAAGCATTCCTGGATGTACCAAGGGTTACCTATCGCCACAACAGAAACTTGAAAGATATGTTAGTGCATATAAAAGTCAGCCAACATCATTCCCCCATAATAAAAGCATGTTCTCGCCCCAGATGCAAAACCGGCAGGCACCTTCAAAGTGACCTTAAAATTAAAAGCACCGGAAACAGCTATGCACACGAAGTGAAAACTAGCTTTAGTTGCACTAGTTCCGATGTAATTGATATACTTAAGTGTTCCTTCTGTAAGAAACAATATATCGGCAAAGTGGGACAATCAATGGACGTCAGGTTAAACTGACATCGCGTGGACACAGCTGAAAAAGCTTCCCAAAGCCGTCGCCGAGCATTTCAACCAACCAGATCATAGCGTTGATGAACTTAAACTGTACATATTACAGTAAAATTTCCATTCTGCGCGAGACAGAAAGTAGAGAGTCATACCTCATCCATAAGTTCAAGACATTGCAACCAATAGGCATGACGGTTTCAAAGGGAGCTTTAGAATCTATTTGCTACTAAGCTTCAAACTATAGGCAACAACACTTAGTTATTTTTTATTGAGTTTTTTTTTTTTTTTTTTGTTATTGGGTTCCTCACGTGCGACATGTGCAACAGTGATGAGATGCTTGCACACATTATCTGTGTCTGCCTGAGCTATAATGCCAAAAGACAAGTGTTGTGCAGAGTGCTGGATGAATTGGACAATCGTCCACTAACGGAACTAAAAGCTTTAGGTCAGTGCTCCGAATGAACATCTGTGCTGAAGGCCTTACTCGCATTACTAAGGTTCCTGCAGTCTACGGGTCTTCACGATAGACTTTAAGAACGCCGCCCCCTACCGCTCTATAGTGTACGCGGTTTGTTTGTGCTCCTCTCTCTTCCTCTCTGTCCCCCCTTCCACTCTCTTTCTTTTTTTATCCCCCTACTCCTTCCCCTTGTGCAGGGTAGCCAACCCTACCTCTGGTTAACCTCCCTGCCTTTCTATGCATCCTTTCTCTCTCTCTTTGTTATTGGGTTGTTAATAATATTCCAACCTCCCATTCCTCTCATTCATTCCTTTCATTCTTTTATTTATATATTTATCCTTTTTGTTCTTCCAGGAGCACCATTTTTCTGCCGCCACTTTTATTCTCTCTTTCAGAGACACAATAATTCACTGACCTCCAGTGGAGCAGATACCTTCCCCCCCCCTCCCGGTCGTCCAGCCCCCTTCCACGAAAAGAAGAACGTACAGTGACATGTCACTGGCTAACACATGGCACTGCCTCATATTCCTCCATGGACATTCAGTAGTGCATTATCTTTCTTTTCAATTCTGCACCCTTACCACTAACACACCCTCACTGGTTACCTTGCCCACCAGCCTTACCCTCTCTCCCCTTTAGAAGAACCGTACTTATATATACTGTGCCGAGGAAAGCATATGTCGCCTTGAAAAGGCCAAGTCCAATTGTCGAAACGTTTGGCTCCTGCTCTCACCTTGTTCTCGTGTTGCTCATCGTCTTGAATTTCCATCGCCTGCATTCCCTGTGTTTTCCCTGAACCCAGATATAATGTTGAAGTGGTCTGCGTTGGATGCATGAAAGAAGACGAAGAGGTGGGCTGGGGGAGAAGTGAGAAAGAAGAAGTGAGATTAAATGGCGGACAACACCTGTCTCACCGAGACATGGCCAATCCCCCGTAGTGGGTTGTGCTATTTCTATAAGCACCAAACCAAACCAAACCAAACTCACTGAGATTATGTCTTTTATATAACCGTTCTACTTAGGAACGCTCCGTTTTGGCGCAGCCGACAGCTTTTGAAGACCAGACATGTGGGTGACGTTTTTCGTGGACCAGGCGTCATCGGAGTCTGTTGTTTTCACCCGATACTAAGTGCATGGTGAGCCAGCGACGGACCTTCCTCGTGAAGTTAGTTTTACCGGGCTGATCAGCGTGGTACTGCAAGAAGCTGCAATCAGCTGCCAAGCCCTGGTGGAAACAGGATCGGTCACAGTCAATCTACAGCTCCAGACACTGAGCAAGCTCGTTCTTGAACTAGTATGTCGTGGCGCCTTCAAAGAGGAAACTCCTGCCGGGAAGGTGAGCCTGGTCTTGACTGTTAAAAAACAACTTCAAAGGCAAATGATGCAACAAAGTGAAATAATGAGAACTTTGGTCCAACTGCTTGATCAAGAGAAATCAGCACAATATTGTAGAGCCGGATGTTTTTGAAGGAGACTCGCAAAGTGCACACTATTGGCTGTGGTTTTTCGAGTACGCCTGTCACAAAAATATGTGGCACTCCGACGCCACAAATATTTTGAATATGCGCCGCTATTTGGGCGCTATCGCCAGAAAATGGTATGATGTGCAACTCGTGGATCACGAACCAACATGTTGGGAACTGTGGAAAAGGTACTTTTTAGCGGTTTTCTAAGGCAACGCAGTAGAAAGATGGGATGCTGCACTACGTTCAGATATACATGTGGCTCTCTACTTAAGTACTGTCTTGAGAAACGTCGCCTATTGTATTCTGCAGAACCGAAGCTGGCGCCTTCTGCAGTTGTAGCTTTGGTAACGCAAGGGTTGTGTATCGACATCCGCAGTCAAGTCCAGCTCAAAGGTCCAAGAACATTTGATGACCTTCTGAGCTGTCTACAGACCTCATTGCCAACAGTTACATTGAAAAGACCACCAGGCGGTAGAAAAGAACAACTTTATTCTCATAACCTGAGTAAACATCTAGAGTTGTTGCTGTCGCCTGAGTGTGAAGATAGCTTCATAAACAAACACCTGGGAAGCATTGATCATGAGTATCATGATGGTGAAGGACCAGTTATCGAAGTTAACAACACACTACTTCCACATAAACTGACTACTGTTGCGACGCCGGTTCCTTCAAGCTCGACCGGCGTTACTACTGGGTGGCGTGGCGTTCTCGGCAGACTGCAGGCATCTGGTAGACAATAGCGACCAGGCAGGGGCAAGATGATTTCTAGTGCGAAACTTGCACAGTTTACTTCAGAGTTGATGAAGGATTGAAAAGAAGAGAATGAATGATAAAATACATGGCGCGGCCGCTTAAATAGGCCTGCCAACATCATAGGTGGGATTTCACTCACGTCAAAGTCACGTGACAGGTACTGAGTCCAGTCGGGGGTGCGGCAGCAGCTCCCTCTCTCCTAGGCGACGTTTCGGGGGCTTGAGGCTTCCGTCGTGCATCGTTCGCTCTCTGGGCGCTCTCTGGGCTTTGTCTGGGCACAAGTTCGCAGAGGGTGTGGTAAACAATGCGACACGAGGCCTCGGTGGTACACAGTTCGGAGAAGGCGGAACCCCTCGCCTGCAGGGCACGCATGCTATCACTTGCTATTGTCAATTTCTCGGGTAATGACGAAGCTGAGCTCAAAATGTTGTTTCGAGATGCGATGATCGACATGTTTGAGATGATCGTTCTAATGTTACTTCCACTGAAGGCGACGGACATTCTGTCGTCAGTGACCGTAGAGACAGACCGAGATAATTCGGGAATTTCGTTCGTGCTAGTACCGCCTGCCGAAGGCTCGGTGGAATCGCTACCATTAAATAGTGACTCTGGTTTCTCTACTTCGACGCGATGGGTCTTAACGTCGGCGCCGACAGCAGCTGTTTTCTGTCCATCGGCACCTGTGAAATGAAGTGGCATTACATCCTCCCGCTTGCTCTCGTTTAGTCCTCGCATCTCATCACGTGCAGGGGACACTGTGAGCTCCGTTGAATGGTTGAGACCCTTCTGCGACGGGACAGAGCGTGTATCCAAACTGGGGGGAGTTGACTGAGCGCTCGGAAGAGTCATTCTTCTTATGTTCGTCAAAGTAAAAAACTGGTATGATACGACCGATCTCTCCGTCAATCTTGTCGTGCCGCCAACGGCCACTGGCAGATGACTGGATTGTTACAAGCTTCCCTGTCGCGCCGTCTCCGTGGGAGCCGACCAACGGCATACCGAACCTGCTTGTGTTGTGCGCATTAGGAGCTCCAGTAAAAGGCACAACACCCTTGTCCCTGATGAATTCGGAAACGTCGCGCCCTGTCTTTGAGCATCGTTCCGTGACAGATGCATCAAGGACCGCACCAGTAGAGGTCGCGACCTTCGTCGTAGGTTGCTCTTTGTGAGAGGTTTCGGGGAGCCAATCCCAAGGGATGAATGACTTGGCCGCATCCCCAGCGGAGGAGCTTCAGTTCACACTGCCAAAGGTCGCCTTGGCAGAGCTAGTGGTGATGCCAGTTCCACTAATCCTCCATGTGGGGCCGGCACACAGGCCTCGGTGGTACACAGTTCGGAGAAGGCGTAACCCCTCGCCTGCAGGGCACGCACACACACAAAGGGGCCCAAAATCACTGTGACTCGCCCGCCAGATTGAGGATCACTCGAGACAACCATAGCAAATCGGGTTGGTTTAGGCATGGGCCTCCGATAATTCCCCCTGCAGGGCGTCACATGTCAATCGTAACAGCATCTCCGGTGGGGGAGGAAGATCCCGACGCGTAGGGGCCAGCAGCCACTGGGCGAGGGATCGGCGTTTCAGCAGCAGAATTTCCCTCCGTGGTGACGAACCCTTGGTTCGTAGCTTGTAGATTCCCTGGAGTCGTTCATCAGTTCTCGGGGCGCTCTTGTGTGCCTTTGCTCCCTGGTCCGGTCCAGTGAAACAGGACTTGCAAACAGGTCTCGCAACTTTTCGTCTCCTGTTTGGGCACGCAATCACTCCAGAACAGTGCCGGACCCACAACCACAAACAAGTGAGCACAAGGCCACTCTCCCCCAAGACACACCAGGCTTTACAAAAAAAAAAAAAGAAAAACTGCTACTGCTTTCTCATCCCTTTTGTGCGTCCTCCCTCCTAAACACTAAAAACAGCCATTTCTCGAAAGCGTTAGAACGTGATTACTAAATCCGCTAACAATCACCTACAACTACGTGATAATAAAGAAACGTAAGAAAAAGAATACCAACTTTAAAATGACATGGAAACCAGAGTGGACATGAGGCTAGTGATACACTAGGGGCAACGACTCAGACCATCTGCATTTCCATTGAGTTTACCTTTCTTGTAGCGAATGTCAAAATTGTACTGCTGAAGTGCTAAGCTTCAGCGCAAGAGACGGCCATTTTTGGGGGACATTGATTGCAGCCACGTAAGAGGACAGTGGTCCGTCTCGATGGTGAACCTCGAACCCGCAATGTAACAGGCTAGCTTCTGCACCGCCCACACAACGCAGGCACATTCTTTTTCAGAAGCACTGTATGCTTCCTCACGAGCAGTGAGCTTCCTACTGGCAAAGAGTACAGGGTGCTCCTCATCATTATCTCCCTTTTGACAAAGCACAACACCCATTCCACGATCACTCGCGTCGCACTGAACAATGAATGGCATAGAATAATCCGGCGCACTTAATACTGGTTGACTCGTCAGAGCCCTCTTCAGTGTACAGAAAGCCCTTTCCTTGGCTTCGTCCCACTGTATGGTTTGTGGTTCTGTTTTTCTTAGCGCATCTGTCAGAGCGCTTGCAACATCGGAGTAACGCGGAATATATCATTAGTAATATCCTGCTACTCCGAGAAATGACCGAATATCTCGTTTAGTGTGAGGTTGTGGAAAACATTCGATCGCAGCTAGTTTGACCTCGGAAGGCCGGCGGCAGCCTTGACCAATCACATGACCCAAGTAGGCCACTTCGGCATGCCCCAATTGGCACTTTGTCGCTGTGGCAGTTAAGTTAGCTTCCCGCAGCCGGGCCAGTATGGCTCGCAGATGCGCCAGATGTTCTGTCCATGATGCCGAAAAGATAGCGATATCGTCGAGATACGGCAGCGCAAAATTCTCCATACCACGCAACACCCGTTCCATAAGGCTAGAGAAACAATAGGGAGCGTTTTTCAATCCAAAGCTCAGGACCTTTGGTCGAAACGTTCCCAATGGAGAAATAAATGCGGCACACCTACTCGCCTGGTCTGTCAACGGTACCTGCCAATAACCCCTAAGTCTAGTGTAGAGATAAAATTGGCGCTGCTGACTTTCTCAAGCCTTTCTTCGATATGAGGTATAGGATAGGTTTGATCCTTTGTGATCAGGTTAAGCCTCCGGTAATCAATACAAGGGCACGGTTCCTTTCCGGGGGACCTCAACTAAGATAAGAGGTGAAGTATAATCACTCTCTCCCGGTTCTAGTATGCCTAGCACCAACATCTTTGTTATTTCCACAGCCATGACCTCACGCTGGCGTGGTGAAACGCGATACGCCTTCGAACGCACAGGCTCTGATGAGGTTAATTCAGTATCATGGACAACTGCGGTCGTCAGTCCCGGCTTGTCCGAAAGCCTATCTCTCTACTCATACATGAGTTCCTGCAGCTCCGCCTTCTGATGGAGGTCGAGCTCGGCTTGCTGTACGAGGTTATCTATGGTTTCGCCCATGCTGGCTTCCGTTGCTGGAGCCAACTTTGGAAAGTCAAGCGGCATTTCCTCTGGCATGTTAAGGGACATGTTTACGACGGCCTCCCTCTGCCGATAGGGCTTCAGTAAATAGCTGTGGTATACCTGATGAGTTCTTCTCTTACCCGGAACTGTTACTATGTAGTTCGTGTCAGATAATTTCGAGACAATGTCAGCCGGTCCTTCCCACTGAACTTGCAGCTTGTTTTTTGGTGAGGGACGTATTATCATTACCTGATCTCCTACCTCGAAGCGTCGCGCCCGAGCCGTTCTGTCGTAGTAAATCTTGGCATTACCTTGGACTCTGCGCATTTCTCGTCCTGCCAACTCTTGCGTTGTGTGCAGCCGATCTAACAAATCTAGCACGTATTCAACGACAGACGGATCCTCAGCCCGGCCCTCCCAGGCTTCCCGAATGATCCGGAGTGGCGATCGCAGGGAACGACCATAGACTAGCTCAGCCGGTGAAAACCCTGTCGACTCATGCGGGGCGGTTCAAAGGGCGAACATACCTGCTGGTAAGCAGAGTTCCCAATCTGTTTTGCGTTCATAACACATGGCTCGGAACAGACGCTTCATGACCGAGTGAACCTTTTCTACAGCGTTGGACTGGGGATGGTATACCGAACTATGGATAAGTTTGATACCGCATTTTTCAGAAATGTCGAGGTGAGGGCGCTCGTGAAAACGGTTCCTTGGTCCGACTGAATTTCCGCTGGGAAACTGACTCGCGTAAAGATGGACAAAAGGGCTTTCACGGTCTCGACCGAGCTTAGCTCTTTTAAGGGCACTGCTTCAGGGAACTTGGTTGCGGGGCACAGTACCGTAAGAATGTGGCGGTAGCCGGACTGAGTTGCGGGCAAAGGTCTTACTGTATCTATTATAAGTCTGCGAAACGACTCCGTAATTATTGGAACAAGTTTCATAGGGGCTTTAGCCTTGTCCCCGGGCTTTCCAATGCGTTGGCACGTGTCGCAGCTTTTTACGAATGCTTCTATTTCCCGAAAGCACCCGGGCCAGTAGAATTCCTGCAACGAGCGGTCCTTGGTTTTTCAAATGCCAAGGTGTCCGGACCAAAGGTCCCCGTGCACCAAGTGCAGCAGATCCTGGCGGTAATGCTGTGGCACTACTAGTTGATCAAACTGGACTCCTTTTCTATCGCGATACCTTCGATAGAGAATGCCTGCCCTCTTTTGGAACATTATGTTTTTCTTAGCGGTCCCCTCCTCACCGTTGTGCTTAAGGTTCCGAAGAGTGGGGTCCCTTTCTTGCTCGGTAACCAAAGTGTAAGTTGTTACGTTTAGCAACTTTCGCCTGCATTCTGTTTCCCGAGATACTACAGGTTCCCCGTTCACTCTCAAAACTGCCGCCTCTTCCTGACTCAGTGCGGTGGCCTGTTCTTTAGCCGACGCACCTTCAACGACCTCGCTTTCACTGGTAACCTCATTAGCGCTCTCTGAGGGTTCCTTGTGTAAGGCTGTGTCCTCCTGTGCTGGGCTTGCGCATGCTACCTTTGCCACAAGTTGTCGTGCTTTTGATCTGGTTAGAGCTTGCACTATTCCTTCGCCGAAAACGACTCCCCTGCTCCGCTACAACTCGTCAGATTTGTTTGAAAACAAATATGGACATTGCGGTGGAAGGTGCGCTGATGCGGCAGCTTCGGTGTCAAGTGTTCCAAAAGGACCCTCAATGCGGACTCTGGCTACTGGTAGACAAAGACTGTTAGCCTCTGCTGCTTGTTTTATCCAAGCGCATTTTCCTGTAAACTGACTTTGTTCTACGTATGAGGGATGAACGACATCCATCGTGGCGGCTGAGTGTCGGAGTACGCGACAAGGCTTGTCATTCACTACGAGATCCCGAATGTACGGTTCTAACAATCTCATATTGTCATCGGTATTGCTCACTGACAAAAAGACAACTTTTGGATTTCTGCAACCGAGGGCAATATGTCCTGTCTTATGGCAGTTAAAGCACACAACTGGCTTTCTAGCTTCTACCCGCCGGGTTGGCTCAGTCAGCTAAGGCATTGCGCTGCTGAGCACGAGATCGCGGGATCGAATCCCGGCCGCGGCGGCCGCATTTCGATGGAGGCGAAATGTAAAAACGCCCGTGTGCTTGCGTTGTAGTGCACGTTAAAGAACCCCAGGTGGTCAAAACTAATTCGGAGCCCTCCACTACGGCGTGCCTCATAATCAGAACTGGTTTTGGCACGTAAAACCCCAGAAAGGAGAAGAAGGCTTTCTAGCTTTGAAAGCCTTCTTTTGTTGCGCAGCTTTGAGTTCTGGTGGCTCCTCCTTTCTCACTTTGTTTTTCTCGTCATTACTGGTCGCTGATTCTGCGTTCTCCTTTCCTTTATACGGTTTCGACCTTGACCAATGCTCCTGCTTGTTGGATTCTCCTTCCTGAGCGTCTCTTTGCTTTCGGGGCCCCGGCGCAATACGTATTCCTCGGCAAGCTCTGCCGCCCTTGCGACTGTCTCTACGCCTGGCCTATCCTGCACCCAATACCTTATGTTTTCTGGCAGTCAGCAGAAGAATTGTTTCAGCCCAAAACACTGTACCACTTTGTCGTGGTCCTCAAAAGCTCCGGATCCTTTTAGCCACTCCTTCACGTTGGCCATCAGCGAGTACGCGAAATCAACATGGGACTCGTTTCTGGCCTTTTCGGCATCCCTGAATTTTGTTCGGAATGCTTCCGTCGATAACCTGTACTTTTTCAGAAGACTAGACTTTACTTTGTCATAGTCTTCTGATTCTTCTTTTTCCATGCGAGCTATCACGTCTGCAACCTCACACGGCAGCAACGTCAGCAGACGCTGCAGCCACGAGTCTTTCAGAAATCCAGCCTTCTCACAATGTACGTTCAAAGTTCACCAAAAAGGGGCCCACATCCTCCCCGACTTGGTATGACTGCATCAAGTCCTTCATTTTTTTCTCGCATTCTCTCGAGATGGGAGTCGCTTCTCCGGTATTCTGAGCCTTCAAAATCTCAAGCTCAATGCGCTTCATCTCGAGCACATCACGTCTTTCGCTTTCCTTAAGCTCAATGCGCTTCATCTCGAGCGCATCACAACTTTCGCGTTCCTCTTTCTCGAGCGCATCACGTGCTACTCGTTCTTCTCTTTTTTCTTAATGCTAATTAAGCATTATTCTAGTTTCTTGTCGTCTGCCCGAAGTGCCTCAATCGCTTCAATTATCTCTGGCTTTCTCTGTCGCTCTGAAATTTCTATGTTCAGCTGATTGGCCAACTCTAGCAATTTCAGCTTCTCCGTTCTGTTCGTGCAAATGCTGTATATTAAATGGTTGTGGTTTGTTGATATAGTTAATGATATTATAGTAATGTCAATTATATATTGCATCATCTCATTTAGGCTGACTGTTAATATTATACTCAGAAAGGGCATATATATATATGTGTGTGTGTGTGTGTGTGTGTGTGTGTGTGTGTGTGTGTGTGTGTGTGTGTGTGTGTGTGTGTGTGTGTGTGTGTGTGTGTGTGTGTGTGTGTATTTGCATTGCATGTAGTGTTAGTGATTCTAGTACAGTGAGATGCATCGTCATCAGTAGCAGGGTGTGTACCATGGAGAAAAGAACAAACTAGGACGGAGTGTCATGTGACAACCTTGAAGCCTAGTTGCAAATAATAAGAGAAGATTAGTGCGACAAGCACTGAAGTACATGTCTCCAAGCAATTGTTTTTAGTCACTCAGCACATCCGTGCAGGGTTTGTCATATGCTTTGGTAAGCTAATTGTATAGATGATTTGGAGCAGCTGTTGCCTTTGCAATGGTTTCCAGGTACTGAGGCCAAGCATTGAAGGACTCAAATGCAGCATGCAGAAAGCAAGCAGCATGCACTAGACAAAGTGACGACAACTTTGGTGGCCATCATTACGTACTCAAATTGCCATGTACATAGCTACTTATGGCGTGCTGTTTCCAAGTGGTGAGTGAAAGCAGGGAGATCAGAAAAGGTTGCCTGGTGGCCTGACGTCAGGCTTCCCTTGGCATTTTTTTTTTCATTCCTCCATGGCCTGGCCATGAAAAGCAGCACTCTCTTACACATTTGAATGTGAGTCGTTAAGAATATTGGCAAGGATTCTCAGGTGAGAATACCGGCCAAGTCACAAATTGGCTGTGGCTTGTTCCTGCTAATTACAGCATAAACAAGCTCCGTACTAAGCCCAACATTGCAGTAGCTCTATTTTGACCAAAGGGACGTTAATTTTTTCCTCTTGGATGGTGAACCTCTGGTTGTGCGCATTCTGAGCAGAGCATGTGACTTGCAGGCCGACGACTGGTGCCTGCTACCGAGTGCTTCTTCCCCACACCCCACAGGGGCCAGAGCCTGACCAGCTTTCTCTCCTCGGCTGACTTTGGCACTTGCGGAGAACTGGACAGGGTGAGTACAGGATATGCACACCTTCTTGCTTGGAAAATAAGGTACAACTGTACATGAGATTAACAGAGCAATAGGGCCTTGTTATGGTGGCAGCAAGGCAAAGTTGCTGATTGGCTGCAACACGATGACCATATAAGTTTCAGTTTATTTCTCATAAGGTAACAAAATTTGAATTATATATACAGAGGGAGGTCCCAGGGTCAACAGACTATAAAGGGGACCTCTCGTTAGTATTGTCTAGATACCTAAATACGCAGCAGCTATACATAGTTAAAAAAAAGAAAAGAAACTGGGTATTGTGGGAGCCACTACTTACACACACAAAAAAAAAACAATTTTTATTAACACGAGTACAATTATTGTCAACAACGTTAACCTGTTTGTTAAGCATCGTTAGAATTGCTCGGTCGTCTGCTGCATTTTTCACTTGCATAATAGGTGTCGGCTCATTAATTTCACTTGAGAAATAATTCAGAATTGGGTTTCGGAATGCTCAGGCTTATGCACTTGTGGTCATTACGTGCACAAAAAGCAAAAAAAAGGCAGGTCTAACGCTATTGTGTAAATTGTAAGTGAAGCTTTCCCTGATGTTTGCGCAAATGTTGATTCAAATGTTATGCAAACAAAGTTTTAACAACGGAAATGTTTATACAAAATGATGAAATGAAAATTATGTTCCACAAATGTAACACGAGTGATGCAAGTGGGTATGTACTTCCATGCCAGAGAAGCCGTGCTCGACCCTCTTTGATTACATTTTAAAGAATGGTGGTTGATCATTTTGCTACACTATTTCTACTAGTAAAATATTTGAAAGAAAATGTTAAAAGGCGATTCAACCTCTAGTTGTCGATCAAAAACAATGTCTTCCTGAGGGAGTTGGAGGAGAGAATGAGGTGGAGTCACTATGCACTGCACTCTATCGCATGAGGAAAGTAGGAGGAGTGTCGGACGGCTTATTTTGATTGCACTATTTTTGGGACTGGCCCACATTTTTAGACTGCACATACAGGAATGGCCCACATTTTTAGACTGCAGTACTTTCAGGATCAGACCACATTTATAGGCTGCACTATTTTTGGGATCAGCCTACAAAAAAAGGCTAGGAACCTTGATGCCCGAACCAGAAATGGGGGGGGGGGGGGGGGTAATTTGGTAAGGAAAACATTGTCTTAAAAAAATTTCTCTTACAGCGATTTGAATATTGCTGTGGTGGCCGAAGGCCTATGTTGGAGGAAAAAGAATTGGCAAGAATACAATACTACGCGGAATAGTATCAAAATCTTATAGTTGGTAGCACAAACATTCCACTTACTTATTTCAGCCCATTGGTGGCCGCTACTTTGCCTCACGAGGTGCTTTGTGGTGAAGCACTATGACAATTCTGGATTGTTTTTGAATATTTTTCCGAAATTGTACAAGTTATACAGAGCCAATACTACTGCATCATTTGGTTGAACAGTTGGAGATAAGTGTGTCAAAAAAGTATTGAAGTTGATGGGCGAGTAGTTTTGAAGCGGAAGAGGGCTTAATATTGGAAAATGTGCGAAATACCTCATGTTCATGCATATTTAGTAATACAGTCCAAGTAAAAGTGCATGGTGTACTTCATTTGGAAGGGTGCACAAAAACGATTTATTTTTAAAAGTTTAATCATAGTATACTTGCTGTTTTAGGGGAGAAAAAAAAATTATATTGAGATCCGCTGTGTCTCTAGGCATTGAGCCGTAAGTCCGCTTCATTGCACGGTGCACACCTCCAGTGCAAGGGGAAGATGCAATGGGAGGCAAGGCTGCATTCTATTTTGTGTTCTCATATTTCTTTTACTGCCGTCACAAACATAATGATAATGAATTAACTTTATTTCTCATGCAAGCGAAAAGAGACTGGGCTTTGACACTTGAAAGTCAGTGTAACTGAGTTGGAGGCGAGTTCAGCAGTGACAGTCATCAGCAATGATAGCACGGAATGGTGAAAGGTGCAATGCTTCTACCTTTGCGGGAAATTGTAGTCTCCAGTCTTGCTGAGAGTTGTACTTGTTTAATGCAATTACCATTCTTTGGGAACTTCAAGCACTTTCAGGGGGCTATCTATCTAACCATTTTCCTGCCAACTTGGGTTGCTGGATAGCCCATAGTCTAATGTGCACAGCATCACGCTGCTGGGCTGAGGGAAGAGGGATTGAAACCAACTTAGTTTACTGGGTATGTGCCACTGGGTATTTGTCGCTCTTCAATGAACCTATTTGACGCCAACTTGGGTCACTGTTTATGCAACTCTTCAATCACAAAAAAATATAATTAAAAAAAATTGCTGCAGAACCCATCTCACGATGACTGTCAACAGTAATATGTTAGCATTGAATCAGTGTAGCGACATGATGTACTGCCACCGTCTAAACGAGGTTTATCATCATCATCAGTAGCAGCAGCAGCCTATTTTTATGTCCACTGCTGGACAACGGCCTCTCCCTGCGATCTCCAATTACCTCTGTCTTGTGCTAGCTGATTCCAATTTCCACCTGCACATTTCCTAATTTCATCACCCCACCTAGTTTCCTGCCGTCCTCAACTATGCTTCCCTTCTTTTGGCACCCATTCTGTAACCCTAATGGTGCACCGGTTATCTATACTCTACGCATTACATGCCCTGCCCAGCTCTATTTCTTTTTCTTAATGTCAACTAGAATATCCGCTATGCCCGTTTGCTTTCTGATCCACACTGATCTCTTCGTGTCTCTTAATGTTACGCCTACCATTTTTCGTTCCATCGCTCTTTGTGAAGTCTTGAATCTCTTCTCGAGCTTCTTTGTTACCCTCCAAGTTTCTGCCCCATATGTTAGCAACTGTAGAATGCAATGATTGTACACTTTCCTTTTCAACGACAGTTTATATATGAGGTATATATGAGGTATATATGAGGTATATATGAGGTGTGTACTGCAACGGGACTTTTCTATTGTGCGTCCCTGTGATGTGCAGGTTCTTGTTTCAAAGCAGGTCTCTGAGGCAGAGCCTCAGAGGACCGAATCAAAGGACGAAGCCGTTGGTTTCAAAGAGCAGAACGAGACATTTAATACACACGTTATGAAGGCAAGTAGGAGAAATGAAGTGAAGAGCAGAAGAAATTAATAGAAAGGAAGGCACAAGTAAAATCCAAGTTAGACACCACACAGAGCTAGGGCTTGGCATAGATGATAGCGCGCGTAACAGATCAATGTGGAAGGGTAGTGGTAAGGCGACGAAAGAAGGGCGTTCGTCTCACCAACTGGATGACGGGCTGGTCGACGACTGGGTAGAGCGCCCGATCGCATCGGCTCCGACTCGTGGAGGGGACACGGGCAGCTGGGGGCACTTGAAGAGCGAGGCGGCGTTCTCGCCAGGCAGCTAGGCGCAAACTCGGGCCCGCAGCCCGACAGCTCGACCGCTGCTTACAGACGCTGGAGCTTGCCGGTCTCAAGTAGCAGTCTGCGACCGAGTGGAGGGGCGATGCCCAGGAAGGCGGACAGCTTGGCGACAAGGGCAGACGGCGGCGGCGTTCTGGCCGGGCAGCTAGTCATGGAACTCGGGCCCGTAGCCCGACAGATCTCGATCTGCCCACGGGCGCAGACGCTCGCCGGCCTCGGGCAGCAATTCCCGAACGGATGGAGTAGCGACGCCCAGGAATGGGTTGGTAGGAGGCCCCGGCCGGGTGAAGTCCTGGTGGCTCGGGTCCGGAACCCGACGGCCGTCTTCAACCCGCGATTCGGTGGCCGACCTTCTCTTGGTGCCGCTTCTGGAACTCTCCCCTATTTCTGCCAGCGTGCCTCGTTTTTCTTCCCTCTGGTCCGTGTGTTCCTTTCGGATTGGTTATCTTCGGGCTCCGTGGGCATCGGTCATTGGCCCCCGTGAGAACCGTGGTTCTTTCCAATTGGATGGCGCTTCGTTTGTTTGTTTTTTCTTTGTGCCGCGGCACCTCGTGCTTGACGCTCTTTGTCATTGTTGTCGTCTTGCGCTCATCATGCTCACGTTCACATGCGCACAATTCACTGAACTTTGTCTTCGCGCACTACCACACACCACAGTCCCTAAGAAGACTTGGCACCATCTAGCGCTGCTGCCGCAAAGCCTGCATGGAGCCTCTGTAATGCGTGGCGTGCAGATGCATGCGAACGCTGACAAATGTGTCATACGGCCACTGGGCTCCTTTTTCTTGCCTATTTCTGGACATGCCGTGCCATTTAGGGGCACTGCCGAGAAGTCCACGTGTGGCCTCCAAAATGAGAATCGTGGTGCCTTCAAATTGTTCCCTCACTTGCTGCACACCCAGTGGCACATACTCAATGAACCTGGTTGACGGGAGGTTGATTGAGGAGTGGCACGTACCCAGTGAATGAATTCATCATGCAGCTGGCTAAAACGTTGGCGTGAAAGGCATTCTTTGAAAAGCGGCACATACCGAGTGCATTTGTGGCGCAGCCTCCCAATGCTTTGGGTTGCTGTCCTTGAGGAAACCTTGTGGCGTAGGTTCAATTCCGCTCAGCATCAGAGAAATTTGAGGGATCTTTTTCGTCATTGTAGAGTGGCATATTCCCAGTGGCACGTACACAGTGACCCAAGTTGACATCAAACAGGTTCGTTGAAGACCAGCACAGACCGAGTGGCACTTACCCAGTGCTCCAAGTCACTGTCAAAGAGTTTCTTTGAATAGCGGTACCTACCCAGTCATGCATCTTGCAAACCCATGTTGGTGTGAAAGAGGCTCGTTGAACAGCAGCACGTATGTATACATTTACACATACTCAGTGACCCAAGTTGGTCTGATGGTCGGTTTCGAACCCTGTTACCTCAGCTCAGCAGCCGGATGCGCTACCCATTTGACTGTGGACTACCCAGTGACCCAGGTAGGTGGGAAAATGAATAAATACAAACGAACATATATAGATACATACAGTGGAATCTTGATGTTACGATCACGGCTAATATGAATTTCCGGATGATACGAATTTTTCTGTGTTCCCGGCCGAGCCCCATTACTTTGCAATGTGCTAGAGAACGGTTGTTACGAATCGATTTTCGACCCGCATCGGTTGATACGAATAAACGCCGCCCCACCGACGGCCGCAAAAGAGAACAGCGTGCAACGCGCGCTTTCTTCCTTTCTCTTTTGGTGCGGAGGCGCGGACGCGGTGCCGGACAGCGTGGAAGCCGCGACTGGGCGTGAAGAGTTTGAAGTGGTGTTGCTTTTGTTCTTTTCCTTTTGTGCTTTTCCCCACGCAGGCGTGGGGAAGCGCGGCCGCTGCAATGAGCGACGGTTCATGCGGTCTATCGCTTTAACGGAAACTGAGCCGCGTAAGCACAGCGCAAACAAAGGTCAGAGCCGTGTGGAGATGGCTTTCAAGATACGACAGCCGGCACAGCCGGCGCGAAGTACAAGAACTCATTTGTTGGCAAAGCAGAAGCACCCCTCCCTCCCTCCCACGCTGCCTTCCCGCTTTGCTCCTTTCGCGTGGGAAATTGCGTCGCCAGTTACCCTTGCACCCGGTTGCAAGATACGCATTTGGTGCCACAGCACAGCGTCGCCCCCCTCCCTCCCTCCCATACCCTCACGGCCTTTCGCGCGACGGAAGTCGCGTTGGCTCTCTCCTGTGCATTCGCTCTCCGTGAATGCGTGTGTCCCCTGCGCGCTTTCACTCGCACATACGCGCGGCGACGATTTTATCGCCCTTGGACTCTTGCTCCTCCTCCGCAATACCCTCGTTGATCTCCTCTCCCATCAATGGGCGCACCTCGTTGAGAAGCGTGCTTGGTACCGCCCTTGTCAGCGAGATTTTCCCGTGGAAGCCGCATTATAACCGGTATTTCGTCTCACGCGTCTGCACTGTAAGCAGTATGCGTATACATGGAGTTCTATGGGAGGGTAAACGGGAGTCGGAAAAGGCCGCGTTGTAACCAGTTCTGCACTAGAAACGGTTACGTTATAAGTGGTCTGTACTGTAAATGCTTTTTACGTGCATGTGCCTGAGTGAGTTCACCTCTGATTCTTTAATTTAGCTAGTTTTAATTGTGTTTCGATGATACAAATTTCAGCTAATACGAATATTTTTCGTGACCCTGTGAGATTCGTATCATCGAGATTTCACTGTACATAGATACATACATAGATACATAGCCCCTGAAAATGGCGTGAAGTGCCCGAAGACTGCTAACTCATTAAAACTTGACGGTGAGGGGCCGTATCGAACCCGCGTAATATATATTGATACGGGACAGCTGCCGCCACAGTGTGGCTACACTGAGGAGAAGGAAGACGACAGGGTTCCCGCTTACTATAGCTTCACCATTCTGGCCTCCATTATCTTCCCTTTAAATAAACTGTAAATAGCCTTGGCCATCAGGTACATGTAGCATTATTTGGTGGAGGTGCAGACATTCCCCCTGCCCGTCGTGGAGCTTCGCGGCGGTTGCAACGGCGCCACTGAAACATCGGCTCCGGCTGCCAGCACTTCATCTATGCAAGCGTCTCCGCCTGCAGCTCCAACCTAAGTCATTGTTTCCCCCCCTCGGGATCCTGGTGTTTTCACCGGATTCGGCAGTCCTGATGTCGACGACTGGCTCTGCTTATATGAACGTGTCAGCACCAGTCACAGGTGGGATTCGACTGTTATGCTTGCCAACATTCTTTTCTACCTCGACGGATCTCCACGGGCATGGTTTCAGACTCATGAAGAGGAGATCTCGAGCTGGGATCTCTTCAAAGAGAAGCTCCGTGACATTTTTGGCAATCCGTTCGGTCACCAACTCAATGCCAGCTAAGAAGGCCCTTGCCACACGTGTTCAGACATCGACCGAGTCCTACGTGTCGTACATTCTTGACGTCTTGGTCCTTTGTGTGCCAAGGCTGACCCAAACATGTCGGAGGACGATAAGGTTAATCACATCCTCAAAGGCATTGCTGACGACGCCTTCAATTAACTGGTATTTACGAACGTCACCAGCATCGATACGATCCTCAAGGAGTGCCGCCATCTCGAGCATGCTAAAAGGCGCCGGGTATCCCAGCACATCACGCGACTTCCCAACACAGCTGCTACGTCATCCTATGACGACCTCTTCCACCAGCCTTCGTGGTGTGACAACTTAACCCACATCATTCGTTGCGAGATCGAAGCAGCACAACCGGCGGCACCTTCATTCCCGTCACCTGATCATTCTCCGGCGACAATCTTCTTGATCCAGGCCGTCGTCCATCAAGAGTTGTCCAACGTCGGCCTGCACTCCGTTCGTTCTGTGCCCTCGGAACTCTTTCTCACCGCACGTATCCACCCCGCACTTCTTACTCCTCTTATGGACAGCGTAACCCGTCCGAATGGCGTACCGTGGACGACAAGCCGATCTGTTTTAACTGCCGCCGCATTGGACATATCGTTCGCCACTGCCACAGCCGCTGGACTTCTCCGACGTGCTTTTCTTCTGATTACCACCCTCGTCCTTCTAACACGTCTTTTTCCTTTGCTCCTTCTATGCCTGACCAATAATCTGACCTGTGACACCTCTGACCCGACCCCGTTACTCCCGCTCGCCTTCTCCCTCCCGCTGTCAATGTCAATCGCCCCCGTCACGCCGTGCTCCTTCTCCGACCTACTCGCCGCGCCCCTGACTGGAAAACTAGACAGTGCATCTTGTGGGGGTGAAGCTGCAATGACGACATTGGCACGAAATCCTCGCTTCACCTTACCAACGAACAAGAATCTTTTGGACGTTCTCGTCGACAATGTTCCCGTGTGCGCTTTGATTGACACCGGGGCGCATGTGTCTATTATGAGTGCTGCCCCGAACCGAGCTGTATGAGTCGCCGACGGAGGGACTGTCGCTATTTTTGGCATGTGCGCTGCCCGACTCACCATTGCTGACAGACAGACCGTCTTTGTCTTCATTGTCATCGAGCATTGCTATCATGAACTCATTCTCGGTCTGGATTTCCTCGCCAGTCATTCTGCCCTCATTGACTGTTCGGCCAGCTCACTTCGCCTTTACTTGCCTCTTCTTGCCGACCCTGTAAACCCGCCTCCAAGCCATTTGAGCTGCATGAATTTTATTCGCCTACCGCCTCACGCTGTGACACACCTCGACTTGTTTTCCTCACCAGCTGTACCTGACGGCACTTACTTGGTCGCACCAATTCCGGCCGTTATACTTACCCATGGTGTTACCGTGCCGCACAATGTGCTGACAATTACTGGCAATCGCACCTTCCTTCTCCTTGTCAATTTCGCGCTAGCCGCGCAAGTCCTGCCTCAGAGGATCTCATTGGCTATAATTAGCGCTCTGCAGGATGATGAGGTCGAGCCATTCACAGTTGAAGATAGCTACAGCTCAACCCATACTGTGACGTCATCTCACGGCAGTGATGTCGACATTGAGAGGATGGTTTCCTCTGACCTTACACCGGCTCAAGCTGAAGCCCTCTGCCGCGTTCTTGAAGGCTATCGCGACATCTTTGACTTTGACAGTCAACCCTTAGGTCAAACGTCCGTCGTGACCCATCGCATAAATACTGGCGATGCGAACCCTATACACCGACGTTCATATCGTGTCTCTGCGGCGGAACGAGCTGTTATTCAACAGGAAGTTAAAAAGATGCTTGAAAAGGACATTATCGAGCCTTCCTGTAGTCCCTTTGCTTCTCCCGTCGTACTTCTCAAGAAGAAGGATGGAACATGGCGCTTTTGTGTAGATTATCACCACTGAACAGAATCACAAAAAAGGACATTTATCCTTTGCCACGCATTGATGACACTCTAGAATGCCTGTACGGTTCCACTTATTTTTCTTCTATCGACTTACGGTCCGGCTACTGGCAGATATTCGTTGACGACATGAACTGAGAGAAGACTGCATTTGTTATCCCTGACGGTCTTTATCAGTTCAAGGTGATGCCTTTCGGTCTCTGTAACGTGCCGGCCACCTTTGAACAAATGATGGACTCTTTGCTTCAGGGGTTCAAGTGGTCCACCTGTTTGTGCTCTCTGGACGACGTCATCATTTATTCGCCCACATTCGACACGCATCTAGACCGTCTTTCAGCGATTCTTGATGTGTTCCGCCGGGCTGGTCTCCAGTTGAACTCGTCAAATTGTCACTTCGCTCGCCGCCAAATATTAATCAGTCCTTGGACACCTCGTGGATGCCAGAGGCGTGCGACCTGATCCGGCCAAAATTCGCGCCGTTACGTACTTTCCTGTCCTGAAGTCTACTAAGGATGTTTGTAGTTTCGTAGGGCTGTGCTCTTAATTCCGACGCTTTGTAAAGGATTTTGCGACCATTGCACGTCCCCTTACCAACGTCTTGAAGAAAGATGTCCCGTTTTCTTGGTGTCCTGACCATGCCGCAGCTTTTTCGCAGCTCACTACTCTCCTTACCACGCCTCCACTCCTGGCCCACTTTGACCTGTCTGCCTCAACGGAAGTTCGAACTGATGCCAGTGGTCACGGCAGAGGAGCAATGTTAGTACAACGCCAGCATGGACATAATCGCATTATTGCCTATGCCAGCCAACTTCTATCACCTGCTGAGCGCAATTATTCGATCACAGAGCGCGAGTGCCTCGCTCTTGTGTGGGCTGTTGCGAAGTTTCTTCCATACTTGTACGGACACCCATTCTGTGTCATCACTGATCACCACGCTCTCTGCTGGCTATCCTTGCTCAAAGACCCCACGGGACGACTCGCTCGCTGGACTTTACGCCTGCAAGATTGTACCTTTTCCGTGGTATATAAGACGGGACGCTTGCACAAGAATGCAGATTATCTGTCCTGCTAGCTCGTCGACGAACCGGCTGATGCAGACGCCATCGCTTCCGTTTTCTCTGTGTATCAGTTGCTTCAAATTGGCAACGAGCAATGCCGCAATCCTTCATTACGAGTCCTCATCGACCGTCTGGAGTCAACGCCTGGTGACGCATCTCTCCAGATGTTTCTTCTCAAGGAGGAGACATTATACCACCGCAATTTCGATCCCCACGGCCCTGACCTTCTGCTCATCATTCCATCGCAGCTGCGTTCGACTGCCCTCCGCCAACTTCACGACGCTCCCTTGGCTGGGCACTTGGGCGTCTCAAGCGCATACGACTGTGTACGACGTTGCTTCTTTTGGCTGGGTCTTGCCCGCTCTGTGGGGTGCTACGTTGCCACTTGTGAGCCCTGTCAGCGCGGGAAGAAGCCCTCTACACTTCCAGCAGGATGTCTCCAGCCAATCGATATCCCACCCAAACCATATTTTTGTGTTGGTTTAGACCTTCTTGGACCATTTCCTCTCAAGGACTCCGGAAATAAATGGGTCACCATCGCTACTGATTACGCTACGCGGTACGCAATCACCAGAGCCCTCCTGACAAGTTGTGCTACTGAAGTCACTGACTTTCTTCTCTACGACATCATTTTAGTGCACTGTGCTCCACGCCAATTACTCATTGACCGTGGCCGTAGGTTTCTCTCGGCAGTCGTCGAGGACATCCTCTGTTCCTGCTCGACAAAGCACAAGTTCAGCACGTTCTTCCATCCACAAACCAACGGCCTCATGCAGCGCCTCAACCGGACCATCACCGACATGCTGTCGAAGTACGTTGCGGCCGACCACCACAACTGGGATCTTCATTTACCATACGTGACGTTCGCGTATAATTCATCACGTCACGACACCGCCAGCTATTCACCATTCTATCCTCGTATATGGCCGAGAACCCGCGTTGCCCTTGGACACTTTGATGCCCTCGCCGGCACGTTCAGCCGCAGAATATGCCCGCGACGCAATCGCACACGCCGACCACGCGCGCCAGCTCGCCCGCACCCGTCTCGAGGCCTCACAGGAGCATCAGTGACGCCTCTATGATTGCCACCATCGCGACGTGCACTTTTCTCCGGGTTCTCTGGTGCTTTTCTGGTCACCCATCCGCCGTGTGGGCCTTTCCGCAAAGCTTCTGTCGTGCTACACTGGCCCATACCGTGTGGTGCGACAAGTGACCGACGTCACGTATGGAATCATCCCCGCCGACCTCTCAGCGTCATCATCAGCTGCAAGTGACATCGTTCACGTGGCGGGACTTAAGCCATACCACACACCTTTCACCACGGATGTGTAGCTTAAGCACCGGGACGGTGCTTCTACTGTCGGGGGTGATGATACGGAACAGGCGCTGCCACAGTGTGGCAGCACTGAGGATAAGGAAACGATGGGTTCCCGCTTGCTATAGCGTCGCCATTTTGGCCTCCGTTGTCTTCCCTGTAAATAAAGTAAATAGCCTTGGGCATCAGTTACACGTAACAATATTCAGACAATCCCGCCTGAATAGTATGTATTCACACACGCATCACGTGCGGACTTTGCGGAGGTGCTGCTAGATGGCGTAGCATGTCCAGAGAGCAGCGTGAAAGAGGAACCCTGCTGCATACATGCCTCATATGTAACGCACCTCTGCAGTGACAATACGGTATGTCCCTACATTGCTTCAATGGTACTTCACACACTTTCTTGGCGCTGACTCTCTATCTTTCTGTCTGTCTGTCCGTCCGTCCGTCCGTTTGTCCGATTCTCCGTGACCTCGACGCAAGAGGTCACGTGTTGGGCCACCACTGCTGGCTACACGAAGTGTTCGCTTGCCTAGGATGGCTGTGTGACGTGTGGGAATCCTCGGGTCCCATAACAGCCGCACGGGCAGCGAACGTCGCGTCAAGCGCATGCGTGCCAGGGAGAGTTCGGAGAGGGGAAACTTTCCTTCCGCGGGCGGCGCGCGGGAATCGCAAGCGCTATCAACGCCACTGGGTGGGTCACGTGAGATCTCGCTGATATCGCCCGGGTCTCTTTGGTCTCCAGCAAGCGGCGACGGCGGAAGTCTCCGCCGCTGCTCCCGTATTCTTGCACGTGGTTAGTCAACCGGGTTCTTGCCGCCGCGGCCCCCCCGTATTCCCCAGTTGGTAAGTCGGAAGCCCTTCTTGACCTAGTGTATTATTCTCTTCGAGGGAACCCTCAGCGATGTCAACTATAGCTAGCTGGCCTGCTCGAAGTGTTAGTTGCAGTCGTAATAAATGCTTTCCGAGTGTACACGTGGTTGTCGTCTATTGTTTCCTCGAGCTTGTACCGGACTGCGGTTGATGCGCAGGCATGCGCCAACCGCGGGGCTCGGTGTGTCGAGGCAGAGGGCCGTTGGCATCCCCCCATATCCCGACAGACGTAATGCTCCCTCCTATATTTTTCTTCCTCCATGACAGCAGCCCATGTGCTACCCATTCAACCATGGACTACCCAGTGACACAGGTTGGTGGAAAAAGGGACGGACGGACATCCGGACGTCCGTCCCTGTGTCACTGGGTAGCATTAATGTCACGCAGCCATCCTTGGCAAGCGAACGCTTCGTGGAGCCAGCAGTGGTGGCCCAACACGTGACCTCTTGCGTCGAGGTCACAAAGAATTGAGATTTGCCAGACGTTTGGTTACCGGTAGTTTTTATTCGGTACGCGCTCGACCGGCAGCTGCTCACATGCAGGAAGGAAAAAGATTGTTCCTTGTTTTTTTTTTTTTCCTTTGTTTTGTTGTTGTTTATTTCAAGAGTTTCAAATGGTTTCGAATGGGCATTAAAAAAAAAAATAAACCGGGAGTACTGAAACCTACCGCGTGTTCTGACGTATCCTCCATGCTGTGACGTTTTTATCATGTGTTGGGCCACCACAGTCGACGACAATCGCGTTGCAGTATTCTCCCTCCTGTATTTTACTTCCTCCATGGCTGCTGTGCTGAGGAAACTGGGTTCGTAACTAAATGTCGAACCAGCTTGCATCACTGGGCATGTGGCACTGTGTACCTGTGGGCCGCTCTTCATTTTACTTCTTTGACGCTGACATGGGTCACTGGGGATGCGGGACTTGATATGTGGCACTAGGTATGTACCGCTTTTCAATTAATCGCTTTGACGCCGACTTGGAGCACTAGGTATGTGCTCTTCAAATTGAAGTACCTCTTTTATACCAGCTTGAGCCATTGGGTATGTGCCAGCAGGCGTGTGCGGCTCTTCATTGAACGTCTTTGAGGCGAACTTGGTTAACTAGATATATGCCACTGGGAGGGAGTGTGCCACTCTACAATGACAAAAAAGATGGTTTAAATTTCTGTTGCTTCGTGGAATCGAACTTGCACCAAGCACGAACCTGAAAGCACAGCTAGATTTTGCAGTGCGTGCAGTGAGACGCACGGGAGCGGAGCCTGGCTGCAATCAAACCATCCGATTTTGTGAGGAGAAATTTTGACCAACCAAATGTACCATAAGATAACCTTTAAAATTTGTCCCGTGCTGGACAGAATTGAGCCCATACCACTCTGGTTCCTCAAGGACAGAAGCCTGATGCTTTAGCAAGCTGCACCACAAATGCACCGGGTATGTGCCACTGTTCAATGAACCTCTCGCCAACTTGGGTGACTGAGTATGTGCCACTGGGTGTGCAGCCAATGAGAGAACAAATCTCAGCCTTTGCATGCACCGGCGTGCCACGAATATCGTCTCAGAGGCTATGCACGGACTTCTCAGCAGCACCACTAGATGAGGAATTGTGTCCAGAAGTGTGAGAGGGGAAGTTACATGCAAGGGTCAGTAGGTCCACGAGCCTCTGAAATACTGAGCGAACCAGCTGGCAAGGTTATGCTTATCTGGATGCTGGACCACTCTGGGAATGGCAGGAACGAAATGGTCTACCGTGCTGCCCGAGAATTAATTAACCGGGTGGTGGAGGCGTGTCCGGGACCGCTACCAGGTGGAACGACACCCAGTCATAGCTACAATGAAATTGTCACCGCGTACAGGAAGGACCGGCGGATATATCCACCACCGGATTCTTCCCTTAGTAGAATGCAAGCCACGGATCTCCGTAGGGTGCAAACAGGAACTGTTCTGTCGCCCAAAATTTTATCATATCTATCCAAAGGCGACTATAATTCAAAACGTAAATATTGCGACGCAGATCCAGCCGATCAGCATCATATTCTATGGGGTTGCAGGAATAATCCTCCCCCAAAAAATCTCCTGTGGCAAGCTCCCCCACAGGAGGCGTGGGACTCCATACTAAAATCTACTAACCCTCAAACCCAAGCCGGGCTGGCGGCCTGGGTGGCGAAGCTCGTGGCCACTCTAGCCCCCTCTGGAAGCCACTCTAGCCACCTCCGCCTGATCTCGGCTCCCCCCTCCTCCTCCCCTTATCTTCAATAAAGTTTATTTCCTCCTCCTCCAGGAGCCTGACGGCCGCATGATGTGTTTCTCAGCATTAATACACACTGGCACGCTGTGCATTTCGAAGGGCATGTGCCGGTTTTGCCGTGGTGCCGCTTCATTGGGCGGAGGGTTTATAGGGAAACCTCATACATAGCGCATTTTGACGGTGGCAGTATGTTGTGTCGCTATATTGCTTCATTGCTTAAGGCATTACCGTTGACAATCATATTGAGATGGGTCCAGGCACATTTTTTAACAGCCAAGCTGTTTAAGCCAGCCGTAATGTGTGGTTCGTATCAAGAAACTGCCGCGCCGTAGCCATGGCAACCAGGAGGATGGTGCGAAGCATGCGCACGCGGTCTCCTCCTCGCCAGCTCCCTCCCTTCCCGATCCCCGCCTCTCTTCTCTCCGCGGCGCTTTGAGCCAGGAGAAAAAAAATTGTCGCAGTTTCACCCAAAAGGCGAAGCATCAATTACGATAGCAAATTAGTAGAGAGCTATACGGAGTAAGGATAGTAGTTTTATCAGCTGTATAAGCTTGGACATGCAACAGCACCAGCAACGCGCAGAACTGTTGTCGATGCCGTCGGTGTTTTGCCCACGTTCGCACTGTTAGGACTCGGGGTAGCGTTTAGGTCTGTGATCCTTCAGCCAAAGGGATGAGTACGTCCGGGAGTAAGAGCTATAGAAAAAAGGGTTTATTCTACATATTTACAGTGGCTCCAAATATGGAAGCCCACTCCATGGGAGAGCACTTTGAAAGTCTCAGCTCACTACATGTCTGAGCCAGGCACGTAGCCAGGGGGGGGGGGGGGGGGCTGATGGGGCTGCAGCCCCCCCCCCCCCCCCCCACGAAATTTTTTCGTGCTGGCATGCACCGCCGACCAAAACTATACCACCGACGCCGGGAATGATTCTGCATTCTGTCTACAATGTCTTTTCACACTCGAAAGACATTTTGGCACGAACATTGCGAACTCGGGCTGGGTTTCGTGGCACCTGGGGTCACGAAATGTAAGGAGCCCCATCCGAGCACAAACTTTCAAGGGCCTTTCAATAGCGAGCGGGCACGTTGCGGCATCTCGCAGCGGCCGCAGAATCTACGGAGCACATGGATTTCAATTCCGAAACTGTATGGGTATAAAGTTCTCATAAACTCTTGACGCGAAAAGTGCACTGACATTTCCAAAGGCGGGCTTTAAAATATTTTCCGTTCTGGAACTTTATGGGGTTAATGCTGTTATAAACTTGGACCAACATGCGTGCACTGGAGCCCTCGTGTCCAAGCCGTTCCAGAAATGAAAGCATGCACTCGCAATCTTCCACACACATGAAAATAGTAAATATTACCGTGACTGTGAGCTATCAGCTGATAATTTGCTCCAAACATTTTCAGGAAGCGTGCCCAATGTGATCGATCAGCTGGACCAGGGCAGGCAAAGTAAAATATGAGAAAACAGGAGAAAGTAAATGGACTATTATTGAGGAAATTCTTTTTGCGGGCTACAAGATCTGGCTCTCCGTGGCCACAGGGACAGTGGCCCTATGGATTTAAGCATACCCCCCCTGAAAGTACAGGTATTTTCAGAGCGCTTCTTCGCATGCGAGCGGATATCTGAAGAACCATTTGGAAAGTTGCCCCAGTAATGCCTCGTATTTAAGCCCAGATTCACACAACCAAATTATAGAAATTTGTGGCGAAATTAAAGAAAGCCTAGTTGCAAAAGCAGGCTGCTTCTCCATACTTCCTGACGAAACGACAGACATCACTGGAATCGAACGATACTGTTTGTGCAAGGTACCTAAACAAGGATGCCAAAGACATCGAGGGAGTGTTTTAGGTTTTAGCACCGGAATAGATGCCCTCTCCCTTTGCGACTGCAGGTTCTATGTAAAATGTGTACAAACTGTTCCAGATTCTAGCCACCCTTCCAGTGTCCACTGCCAGCGCAGAGAGAATATTTTTAACAAGAGTTTACTAAAAAAAACTACTTGCGCTCTGCAATGTCTGTGGAACGCATGGTTAGACTGGTGCTTCTATACACCCACAGAGACGTCGGCATCAACGTGTCCGAAGTCATTGACTGCTTCGCTCAACTTCCCCGCCGAGAGAAGTTTTTCCTTTAAATAGCGAAGCAGCAAAAATCAAAGCAAGTAAAAAGCTCTGTTCCTTCAGGTCCATAATAAGCTCGTAATTATGAAAACGTATGACTGTTCGTAAGCTTTTAAAACCGCAGAAATCTTAGCTGTTTATTCTAGCCATTAGCATCATGATCAAAATTATCATGCGAATACGAAAATTACGAGAACATCAATAACCAATTTTGACCGACCTTGCTCATTGAAAGCCCGGCCCACGCGGCGTTTGCCAAAAGCACACTCGGATATTGGGTAGTTCAACTTGCCGCATCATCTGTGGCTTTAGTTTGTTCTTTTCTTTCCTTTTTAGCTACCTGCTTTTATTTCTTTTTTGAAACGAAGCAAAACCCTCCTTTAATTTTGGGTGCAGAATAATTGTTCCCGCTGTGCAGGCAGTTAAATTACAAATTTTCGTACTGATTTCTGCATTATTCCTCTATTATTCTACCTGTATGGTGCTGTCGCGACCGCTGCATGGCCCGAGTACATATCACGATTTCTGCGATCATAGTTTTGTTCTTGCCTAGATCATCTGTCTTTCTGTGCGCAAAGTTTACTATCTCTGACTCAGCAACGTGTTTATTTGTCTTGTTTGACGCATAATATACAGTGACGTTTGCTTAAATACGTAGATTTATTGGAGACTTAGACGTATATTTAAATATCTCGTTGCGAGGTGTTGTGTATACAAGCAGTGAACTTTGTTTCCAGCTACTCTTTTTTGCCCTTTAGCGAGTTGTATCTTCGCATTTGTATATTCCATTCTATCTTCGCATTTCTAATGTATATTTTGCTGAACTCTTACTTTTATGTGACTGCCACAGATACGAAGATGAAAGGATTGCCCTTCTGACGGCTTTGGGGCACTTAGACGACAGGCCTTTTACGGAGGAAAAGATCTTGGGGGCGTGGCCTTGTGCATCTGCTATGTGCAGGGCTACAAAAGCGCTGCTGCGTTTTTTAGGGACGAAGCTCCTTAGGGTGTGGGTCTGTCCCTCCTCTGTAGTAGTAGTAGTCGTCGTAGTAGGTAGCCACGTCTACTTTTATTAGAAAAAAAAAATTGCGAGAGTTGTGGCCGTAGCGGAATCGAACCAGGGACCCCTCGCTTCTGAACGCGTGGCGCTAACCACTACGCCACGAAGCGCGCATGGACAGACGCACCACGATGGCAATAAATACCCAACATTAACGAAAGACTGCGCGTTTCTAACGCGTTTGTGCTAGCGCGTTACGGCCCGTGCAAGAAGCTGGTGTAAGACGCTGTGGCCTCTCCGCCTTATCCCCGTATTCATAAACGCTGATGGCGTCGGCAAACGCGGTGCACGTTCCGGCATGTGTAAACGGCTGCGTAAGACGTTGTGGCCTCTTCCCCTTACAGTACTGCACGTTTCTAACGCGTTTGTGCTAGCGTCCCCTTAAGCGGGAGATGGTGCAATTATAATGAAGGGCGCTGTTATAAAATAGGAATGACGTCACATATGGCGCGTGGCATTGGTGGAAGTCAATCGTTCGATTTAGTGCGGCGAGACTGGGCGAATTACACGGAAGATTCACGGTTTACCGATGATTCCCTCCGGAGCTTCGCCCACTCATCATCATTCACCCCGTGGATATGCGGTGTTTTTTTGAAGTGCACAAGCCTGTATGACCGCCTGTGACGAAACTCAGCGATAAACGCTTAACTGTAAATGTGCAGCGTGTGGACTTCTCTCTTCCTTCTCTTTCAATCCCTTCTCCCCCTTCCCCAGTGCAGGGTAGCCTACCGGGCTCAGCATAGTTAACCTCCCTGCCTTTCCCTTATGACTTCTCTCTCTCTCTCTCTCTCCTACTTTTTATTTGTACTCACTGTTGCGAATTTAATCTCGGTGTAATTACAATACACGACCGGTAACAGCTGCTCCTGCGCAATCTATTGCAGCCAGGGACAGCGTCATTGAGGTTTTTGTCCTGGCCGTTGCATATGTGCAAAAATGTAAATAAGGTTCTTCAATGACAAAGATTCATCAAAATATTTGTCCTCAACTTATTCATTTCATGGCCTTTATGTTTTTCATATCAGCTGCATGCACTGCTTTGCTGGTTTCGAACTGATCTAGTTCTAAAGTTCGTGTGATATTTCCTTTACGTATTAAATAGACAGAAAAAACGCGGCAGCATTTATATCAGTTATTTCTGCCACAATTTTTGGGACATACGAATATATTCTTTAATGAAAAAATACATGTTTTACTTGACAATGCGTAGCGTTCGATAATTCGTTTACAGCATCTAATATACAATGGAATTGGCAATGCAGTTAATATTCATGTATTTGATCCCTCGCCAAATTCTTTAAGGAGGAGGCCGCGCTGCAACCTGAGCCCCCCCCCCCGAACAAAATTTCTGGCTACGCCACTGGTCTGAGCACATATCAGAACACATCAGGACACTCCACTGCACTCAAGGTGTCTTCTTATAAAACATTCGTCCTACCTAGTTGACCCAACTAGGGAATCAGATGACCTTGATGCGGCCAATTAGAGGGGTCGTATTGTTCACCGAACTCCTCCTCTAATGTTGCAACTTCGAAGCAAGGACGAGGCAATCCGGAAACAGGGAGTTGGTGACTTAGTTTCTTGCCCTCCGACGGTCATCTTGACAGGGTCGGGAGAATGGCTTTCGCGATAATCCCTGCTTCTAACGAAGTGTGGCAGTTGTAGTTGGTCGCTCCTAAGTGAGCTTCTTTGTCATCGCGTCCCTGCCAGTGTCGGGCCGCGTCGCCAGGTAGGCGGCCGCTGATGAAAGGGGTGGCATCGGGGGAAGCACCCAAAGAATGAGCACTGCCGAGTTGGCGCGCTTGTTTGCCCGTCTCGTCGGTGTCGGGCACTGTCGCCGCATGGGCGACGCTGATGGATGGGCCTGCCTCGATGGGAAACAATCAAAGAATGCGCCCGGCCGATTCGGGACGCAACAGACTCCTCCCCCACCGGAAGATCCGACCTGAGGGTGACCAGCTGTCAGGTTGCCTAAAGCGTCGGTGGTCAGTCGTGAACTCGGGGTTTCTTCTTGAAATGATGGCTGAAGACACACTCGAGCATGAGATCCCAGCATTAACCTCGTTGTGGCCTTCTACCTGGGAATACACGAGCACACACATGAACCACAGGGTACAGGAAAGTGCCTTGCTCGCACCGAGAGCCATCGGGTCTAGTGAACAAATCAACGCACCTGCCCTTATATAATAATAGCACCAAGGCAGCCATCAAATCGCTAAACTTTCGCTGAAGCCCACAATTTTGAGATTAGACCAGGATTGTGCAACCTTCTCTCAAAATCCGATACGGAAGAGTCATTCCCTGTGACCAAGCGCCACATGGTGTGCAAGCGCCCGAAATCCATTTAAATCCACCAGGCCTCGTTTGTCTCAATAATTTGGACCCAAAATTTTGTGCCGCTAAAGCGAGCTCTCATGAACCTCTGAGTTCACCAAAACCAGATCGTCATACTGCAGAGAGCAAAGGTAGAATACTTGAAAAAGCTCTAAATAAATGATAATGAAATATCTTACGCAGCGCAAACGCATGAACAGTCTTACATCCGTTAATATCGCACGTACTAGTGCCACTGAGAGCCACATTTGCATCATGGATGTACTGTCAGAGTTGCTTTAACTTTGCGGACAACATTCACATGTAATACGTGCGACTCACGCACTAACAATTTCCGTCTCCTGTCCACAAAGGACACACACTAAAGAAACAACAAAAAATATTGCGTAAATTATGCGCTAACACTACCGAAAAGTAAACTGATAATCAAGCATGCCACTACAGACTTCAAACAAATAGCCTGGATTTGACACTGCAAGCGTATATCACATGCAAAAATAAAGAAGACCATCTGCTTAAAAAAAGAACGACATGCCGAAAAAGTTTCAAAAATTTCAATGCGCGCGAACCATCTCTTTCAGAGCTTTGATGAGCTTCTAAAACAAACAATTTAACAAAGCTCGAAACGTGCAAATCGAAATGATCTCTAGTTTCGGAGATCTCAAAACATTTAGCAAAACACTAAAATTAAAGGAACAAACCAACAAAATTATGTTTCCACAAAAGCTGCGTCACTTTTAATTCAGAATAGTCAATAGGTGCCATATCCTTTAGCCGTACTCTAGGTAGGCGCGGTCTGAAAACTTGTCTTGCCAACATGGGAATACAAAGCGCACGTAGGTTATTCTCCTCGCTGCCCACCACCGACACTTTGCAAACAAGCAACATGCCTTCTACGCATCGCACTGCGATTTCACTGCCACGCATGTCCAATTCGCGTCGCCTTACCGGCTCGCTCTCCACTGTCATGCCTAACACACCTTGAAAAGAACCGAACGAGGGGGAACATAATTGCCCCCTTCGCGCCGATCGGCCCTTTCTTTTCTTTCTCATCCGGCGGTTCGGACGCACTCTGTCTGAAAACATTCCAAGGAACAAACGTGCCGTTCGCACTCTTTGACTGCGCTCCCCACTGGGTTTAGCGCCTTTGTTCGGCCGCGTTGCCGTCTGCCACATTCCCGACTTTTGCGATGCTGTTTCATCCTAGCACGTTTACTAGTTCTCATTTTCAAGCCTTCCGCTTGAATCTCGTGCTGACCGGCACTTATTTCATCGGTCACTATTTCCATCTCAACCGCACAGTCTGAATGATTTGCGGGTAAATCATTCCTCCCAATGCTATCTCGACTGGCAGAGAGCTTCAAATATTCAGGGACAATGCAGCTATTTTCCTTTGCGCAATGTAGCTCGTATACCTGGGAGCTGTCTACAACTGCACTGCCCTGCCTACATTGTGCTTTTGAGCACTTTTCTGACCGATTGGACTGTACACTGGTGCTCTTGTCTAATAAATCGGTGTCACTTCGGACTACTTCTGCAAGAGCTACCTTCGCGACGTACTCCCCGGATAACTGTGCCAAATCGTCCACAGCTGGCCTAGCTGCTTCTCTATTATTCCATTGGCACAGTATCTCGTCGCGCTCAATCCGGTCCCCATTAACGGGCTCCTCAACTACTCCACGGTCTACAGATCTGGCATCACCTATGAACGTACATTTAGGCTCATTGGGATCAGCCGCTCTTCCTACCATCGGTAGAACCGTGCGCGCAACTTCCTCACACTTTCTGTGTGATATATCTGCGGGTGCCTGACATTACTGCTGCTCCACTTTAAAACCCTGTTCTAATCTTTCAATCTCTTGATTGAGAGCATCTGTCTCTTTCCTTACCTGCCTACTTTGTTTCTCTGCAATTTTGTTTCGTTCCTGCTTAATTCGTTCATACTTCTGCCTTTCTCGCTCTTCATGCTCCTCCTTTTCTTGTTCTTTCAGAATTAAGTTGCCGAAGTATTCAAAGTATTTCTGATCACGGTTGCATTCTAAAATGGCTCTAATTTCGGCTTCTGACCTGTCATCCCCTACCTCTACGTCGAGCTCTTCACACAACTCAAACAGGTTAGATCTTGTCAAACTCATGAGGTCCATGGTCACTACTTCAGGCTTTGACTCAGCTATTCACAATACTTGCCGTGAAACCCGCAAAAATTGCAATGCAAGTAAAAAACTACCAGTGGTTCAATTCTGTTTTCCCAAGAGAAATTGAAGCCTGGAAAATATAGCAGAAACCAAACGCCTATACACAAAAGTAGCACCAAGTCCCCAAGTTCTCCTCCACCGCATCGAATCGATTCCAAGACGATGTAAACCCTGGGTCGCCTGTAATTGATACGAATTACAGTAGTTCTTTACTTCCTGATTACTACAAGGTCTGGCTTTAGTAGCTAGTTCAGATCAGTGCTGAAAGTTGCTTTCCGCTGAGATGCGCAACAACCACAGTATCAAAATGGGCAGTTGTACACGCTCCATCGGTTTTAAGAAAATCTAGGTTAAGAGATCCGATGACTCAAGTGCAAAGCCAGGCACTCACCCTGTACTGTGCAGTCATGATGCGCTGTGTTCATCTAGCCGCTCGCGAACCCGTTGGCAATTGGCGTTGGCTGCAGGCTCCATCTTGTCGCTGTCATCTAGTCGCCCGTGAATCAGTTGCCGGCGACTGGCGTTCCTGCAGGTTGCATCTTGCTGCTGTCATCCAGTTGCTCGTGAACCAGATGCTGTTGACTGACGTATGCTGCAGGGTCCATCTCACCACGGCCATCCAGTTGATCACGAACGAGATGCCGGCAACTGGCGTTGGCTGAAGGGTCGATTTCACTGCGGCCATCCAGTTGCTTGCGGCTCAGGGTTAGGATTTATCCCGCCGCTGCTGCCAGTTTTTTGGGACTTGGGTAGCGTTTAGGCCGGTGATCCTTCAGCCAGAGGGATGAGTACGTCCGGGAGTAAGAGCTATAGAAAAAAGGGATTATTCTACATATTTACAGTGGCTCCAAATATGGAAGCCCACTCCATGGGAGAGTACTTTGAAAGTCTCAGCTCACTTCATGTCTGAGCACATATCAGAACACGTCAGGACACTCCACTGCACTCAAGGTGTCTCCTTATAAAACATTCGTCCTCCCTAGTTGACCTGACTAGGGGATCAGATAACCTTGATGCGGCCAATCAGAGGGGACGTGTTGTTCACCGAACTCCGCCTGTAATGTTGCACGTTCGAAGCTAGGACGAGGCAATCCGGAAACAGGGAGTTCACACTCCTTCGACGAAAGTCGGTGACTTAGTTTCTTGCCCTCCGACGGTCATCTTGTCAGGGTCGGGAGAATGGCCTTCACGATATTCCCTGGTTCTAACGAAGTGTGGCGGTTGTGGTCGGTCGCTCCTAAGTGAGCTTCTTTGTCATCGCGTCCCTGCCGGTGTTGGGCTGCGTCGCCAGGTAGGCGGCCGCTGATGAAGGGGGTGGCATCGGGGGAAGCACCCAAAGAATGAGCACTGCCGAGTTGGGGTGCTTGTTTGCACGTCTTGTCGGTGTCGGGCACTGTTGCCCAGACGGCAACGCTGATGAAAGGGCCTGCCTCGATGGGAAACAAAGAATGCGCCCGGTCGATTCAGGACGCAACAGCACCGAACGCGCGCTGCGTTGGTGACTGTTGCCAGTGCCTCTGAGGTTTTCGACGAGATCAGAATGGGACACTCGTCGAGCAGCGTCAGAAATCTTACCCACCTTCTCGCCTCGCAACATATTTATATAAGTGCGCATTTGGTGCCGCAACTAAACGTCACCTCCCCTCCCTCCCATCCCCCAACGGCCTGTCGCGTGACGGAAGAAGTCGCGTTTGCCCTCTATATATGGTGATTGTAAAGGAGGAAAGAGACGCTTAATTCTGCAGCCCTTCAGGGAGCACGGCGCAGAACGTGCGTTTGCTCTCCGACGTGGGTTCGCTCCTCGTGAAAGTGCGCGTCCCTCGCGCCCTTTCATTCGCACATGCAGCGTCCGGAGGGCGGCGACGATTTCATCGCCGTTGACGTCATACGGAACCTCACAGCAACGGCGACGCCAACGCCAACGACAGAAATCTGCTTTGGAGTGTCTGTATAGTTGCTATCGCAATAAAAGGCGAAAGCTTGCACTAGGCCGCGCAAAGCTCAAGACGCAGCGAAGCTGGCCGATTGATTGTGTCTCTTGGTTGTAGCCAGGTTGAACATGGCTATGTCGAGGTTTAAACTTGGTTGTAGCTAGGCCTATACTTGTGTACGTCATCTGTGCTAGTACTGGAAAGGCTGCGGTAATACTGGAAAGGTGCACGGTGGTAGCGCGACGGTGCGAGGGAGCATGACATCATACCAGCTCTGGCAGCGGCATTAGTGCGGCGGTGGTGTGATGGCGCGGCGCACCTTTCCAGTACTAGCACAGATGACGTAAATGAGCATAGGCCTAGCTACAACCAAGAGACGCAATCAATCGGCCAGCTTCGCTGTGTCTTGAGCTTTGCGCGGCCTAGTGCAAGCTTTCGCCTTTTTCTTCATCACTTCTCTCTGCCATTCAGGGCATAGATATACCTTTGAGATTTTTTTCCGCCTGCATAAAAAGCTGATGGGGTGTAAGTATATGTCCCTGGTAGGGTCTCTGAACACAGGCCCTGGCTGCCGACCGCTTGACGGTGCCACCAACCCTATCGCAATTGGTCTTCCCATGAGACGTTGTAAAGAAGTTCCTCTCGGCAGCTAAAGTAATTTTCTTGATGGCACGAATTTACAGAATATTTGTTCTTTAATTGTGGTAATTCACCATTCGAAAAATAGTGAACTTTTGTCACAGCAGGAGGTTCATGTTTCAGGACTTTCAAGACTTCAGCTTGAAAAGCAGCCACTGTGGTTGTACATTGTATATGCGCTCAAGATAGTCTGAAATCACAAGTTATTTTTCACAGAAAGTGCCAGTCTCTTCAGAGCAGTAGTATACGACGAAGGGATGTAATGTGACTTGCACATTGTTGACGACAGGCCTCGTTCTTTGGAATTTCGATCCAGCTGCCCTGACAGAAATCCTCACCGATACCAGTGGCGTGGGCATCAGTGCAGTCCTTGTTCAACGATATGGCTGGAAGGAGCATGTCTTGCCTATGTGAGTCGCACGTTAAGGAAGCCCAAACACAATTACACCATGACTGAACACGAATGCCTAGCAGTCATTTTTGCTGTGCAACATTTCCACTCGTATATGTATGGCTGTCCGTTCACAATCGTCACGGATTCCTCTGGTTGTCTCGCATGCTGGGCCCAACGTCTACAGGAGCACAAGTTCACAGTTTCATACAAGAGTGGTAGCAGACACGCGATGCAGACTGCCTTTTGCAAATGTCGCTAAACACGACGGTTTGTGATGTGGATAACTTTGACCACCATTTTGCTTCTTTGGCACCAGCATTTCCTGACAAGCAAACCTTTAAGAAGGAGCACGAGAGGACTTCAGCTTGGAGCTGTTTTTCAACGCCGCACATTGCTCCAAAACATCCAGACGTTTTTGTGTCCGTGATGGGCTCCTCTACAAGAGGAACTTTACGACTGGTGCCCACCTCCTTCTTGTAGTTTTGAAGAAGCTACGCTCCTCGATTCTGCAGGCCATGCATGACGATCCCACCTCCAGTCATCTAGGAGCAGAGTATGTACTGCATCGTGTCCAAGAACGGTTTTACTGGCCCTGAATGTGTCGGTCGTCTGAATGGCTAGTTGCACTTAGTGTTGGTCCTGCAAGCATCTAACTTCAATGCCAGCCGGGCTCCTACAATCACTTTACTTTGCGCCACAAATCTTGCGTTAAAACTGTATACCAGCTTGCCCAACATTATACTCTGCTAAACCATTGACACCTCTTAGCGCTCCTTTTGAGCAAATTGGAATTGATCTCATGGGTCTTTTTTCATCCTTATCAAAAGGGAACTGTTGGATCATCGTCTGTGCCGACCATCTGACCCGATACTTCGAGACAGTCGCTTTACCATCTGTGCCACCACCAGCCAAGTTTTCCTCTTCATGCTGGACTTGATCATTCTCCGTCACGGCCCTCCTTGAGCCATCATCAGCAACTGTGGCCGCCAGTTTACTGCAGATATTGTAGAAGAGCTTCTTTGTGTGCTTCCAGTTTTTGCCACTCGATACAGTTTCACTCGCAAACAAATATGCTGACTGAGCACTTCAACCGGATGCTGGTGAACATGTTGTCCGTGTACGTCGCATCGGAGCACAAAAACTGCAATGGCATTTTGCCATTTATTAGTTACGCCTTCAACACTGCAAAGCACACAACTATTGGCTACAGCTTGCTTTCCTCCTCTACACCATCCGCTACTTCATACACTCGGTGCAATATTTTATTTCATGACTCACGACAATCCCTCTATCACCGATACTCTGTCTCACTGAAGAAGCTCGAGGCTTGACCCGCATGCATACTCTGGCTTCTTAAGGCCGTTCAAAGGCATGGTACGACAGGTACCATCGGGATGCCACCTATTTTTCAGTGGACCTAGCCTGGCTATAGTGTCTGGTAGGCAAACATAGCCTGTGTCAGAAACTTCCTGCCAAGTATACTGGCTCGTATGGACGCTGTTGTTGACCGTCTCAGTGAAGTAGAATGTTGACTGATGCGTCTCACCGTAGCTGGATGACGCTCTGCTGAGACTGAGGTAGCTCATGTCCCTTGTCTGAAGCCCTTTACTCAGATTACTTAAGGTACTCTCCTGGCAGGCATTGTCTGAAAGGGGAGAAATATATCAGTAAATGTGCCTACATCAGCAGAAGTGTGGTTGGATGGAACAAGGAAGAAGAGAAGGACATTTCACCCCATTGAATGAGAAAACTATATTTCTCTGTGAAATTCAATTGAAGAATCAACTCATCGCTTCATTTAGATCTCTTTTAAATATTTTGCTTGCTGCTTGCTCATGAAGTGGTGCAACTTGAGCTCTTGTAGCATGTCTAAAAACTTGTTTAAGATTATAACCTGCAGCGGACACCACTGATTTAATGCTAAACATTGAGGTAGTGATGGCGGGTGCTCCACCATCCTCTGAAGGGCATTGCTGTTTGGGAAAATATGCAGTCTTTGTTGTCGATTTGGCATACAATTGTTTACAATAATTCTTCTGTCATTTGCTTGAAGCCTGTGGCATTGAGCATGAGTTTGAAGTTCTGGTGCTCCATGCACATGCAAGCTGTGTGGTTGCCACTTCCTCCGGCCAAGACACAGTGTGGCGGGTGCAGGGCTGCGAATGAAGAGAATCCACATTTCAGAGTGCAGTTTTTTTTTTTTTTTCCACTCCGAGTGACGTTCTCAGAAATATAGCAAAAGCAGTCGCTTTTGTCCACCATCTATGACGTCTTTTCTCCCAGGTAGACAGTATGAAAGTGAGTCGTCTTCATAAAACTTTCTTACTGAACATTTCACTTCGCTGATGGTTCACCCTATTTTTCTTGGAGGTGTGCCAAGAACTCAGTTTGTTGCTCTGGTACTAATAGCTTTATGCACCTGTCACTTCGATGTGTTTCATAATTATTTAATGTTACCCACTGCAGTAGCTCAGTGGCTATGGCGTTGCATTGCTGAGCTCGAGGTGGTGGGTTCAATCCTGGCCGTGGCGGCTGCATTCCAATGAGGGCGAAATGCAAAAACGCTTGGGTACCATGCACATTAAAGAACCCCATGTGGCCAAAATTGGTCCAGAGCTTCCGCTACAGTGTGCTTCATAATGAAATTGTGGTTTTGGCACAAAATATCTGAGAATATAATGACTTTTTTTTTTTTTTTTACGTTGAGGATTCAACCAAGGAGCCAGAGTTCACAAATGTCACAATGTCCTGCTCCCATGTGAATACTTTCTGCATCGTGATTTCACAACATAGTCAACTTCTGGGAAACTAAACCGAAACTGGCTGTAGAAAAGATATATAAAAGTTCAGCAGGTGTCACACTTGTTCGGCAGGTGTTACTCTTGTAACACAAGAAGGCCTGCGGAAGGCCTTCTACACATTTGAACATACATCATCTTATACAATCGGAGTTAAACTTCTTTGTAAAACATATTAATAATGCATTAGGTTATATACATTTGGGGCTAGACTTCTTGCAAGACCTAACAAGCCGCAATGGGAAGTCCACGTGTGACACCACGGTGACCTCCAGAACGGCACATATGTAACACTTAACGTAGTACCTAAAGTGCAGCCTATTAGTGCATGCGCTAGGCCATACCTTTAGTTAGCGAGATGGCTGCTACATTACGTGTGCAATCACGCACGCACTAGGCACACCTTTAGTAAGCCAGAATCGTGGAGCAGCCGTGGCTTCAGGGAAGCGTGGTCGTTTCGCACCCCGGAGGCCCGGGCTCAATTCCCACCCAGACCGAAATGTACTAAATTTTCTTTTCAAAGCCACTAATTTACTTTGTTTACAGGAACCTCCCCAAGAAATGTGACGTCAATTTGAGCATTTTTTTGCGATGTCGGCCATTTTGCCAAGGTCACCGCCAAGGGCACGCCAAGAACACCGCCAACATAGACACCTAAGGCTTTCGCCTTAATAAATTATTTTGGGTGGTCGGAGGTGTGCCATTGCATTTTCTAGAGTTTAGAGGTCCCGGTGCTTCAGTAAAAAATGTAGTTATAAATATTGTGTCAGTACTCTTTCTACAAGAGCAGCCATTGAGGCATGTTTCAGTAAAGCAGAACGGGTCTGCTGTGACTGGAGATGTAATCGTCATGTTTGTTACATGTGTGTCCTTGGTACTTCGAAGTTTTTTGCTTCCGGCTTTATTAAAAAAACACCAACAGAGAAACACTAAATCACTTTAGACTGAAAGTGTTCTTTCAAAGCTCTATATTTTTAAAATTTGTGGTAAGAGGTTGTTCACTAGAAGAGAATGTGAAAGCGAAAATTTATTTTTCTAATTTTATACCGGAATCTCTTTGCTGGTATGTCAGTTAAATTATGGCATTTTACTTGCCGAAACCATGATCTGATTATGAAGCACGGGGGGTGACTCTGTAGGGGGGCGACTCTGCACGGGGGCTGACGTAGGGGCTGCCTGGAATAATTTGGACCACCCGGGGTTCTTTAGCGCGCACCTAAATCTAAGTACGGAGGTGTTTTTTGCATTTCGCCCCCATTTCTATGGGGGTGAAATGCGGCCAATGTGGCCGGGATTTGATCCCGCGACCTCGTTCTTAGCAGCCCAACACCGTGGCGAGTGCTGGTATGTCAGTATGACATCATGGGTATTTCAGTGCATATTTTCGTATTTAGACAATAGTGGTGCCATAAACGTCCTCAAAACTTGCTAAGTACAATCTCGGACTAGATTACCATATCGTAAATTCTTACTGATAAATATTAACTAGGCCCGAGCAAAAGCTGTCAAAATCCATGATGTCACGGCGAGCTGGGGTGAGTACTTGAAAGTAGAGCACTGCACGGGCCGATTTTTTCAGCCCAGGCCCGGGCCCGTTTTTACGTTGGGCGGGCCCGAGCCCGATCAAAACCTTTATGGCGAGACTCGGGCCCGGCCCGAGCCCGGAAATAATCTACGTTACCCACCCGGCCCGGCCCGCCACCCCTTTACCTTAGGCCCGAGCCCGGCCCGAGCCCGACTCGAAACCAGCCCGAACCCGGCCCGAGACCGAAAAATAATGTTTTTCAGAGTTGAGACGCCCGAGAATAACTTGCTGCACGCTACATGCACACCACCAGAAAGCCCGAGTCCGGCTCGGGCCCGCGTCAAAAAACCCGAGCCCGGCCCGGGCCCGGGTCAAAAAGCACACGCCATGCCCGAGCCCGGCCCGAGCCCATGAAAAAACTGTTCTACCCGGCCCGGCCCAGCCCACAGGCCGGGCCGGGTCCGGGCTTTCGGGTAAGCCCGAGCCCGTGCAGTGCTCTACTTGAAAGTGACATTACCACTCATCTTATGTGTTTGCATCTTTTCTGGCTTACCAAGCCTGTTGTCTTGGTAAGAGTGGTGTCTTTGTAGAAGCATACTTTACTGATTGTATTGCTAAAACCATTTTGTTCCATGGCATCCCTTTAAATTAGGCGCTGGAGTTTCTGTCCCCACAAGAACCATTTACGGTACTTGAGGCAAGATGTGTTGTTTTGCAGGAGAACGCACACATATATGTGTCGGAAGCCCTGATTGCTGCATTTGAGCAGATGCGGTGCAGTCGGGCAATGAGGGTGGCCGAGGACGACGACCAGGACGACAGTGATGAGGAGATCGCTCGCTTGCGGCAGCGGATACGAATTCGCCGGAAGGAGCGCCTCCGTGAGGTGGGTGTTGCATTTGCTGCTAAACAATTCCCTGGCAGTGGCCAGGGTCCCATTTTTTGTTTTTGTTTTTTCTTTTTGGTCTCGAAGCTTCCTTTGAAATTTCGCATAGCGACAAGAAGGAGCCACTGAATGTGTTAGGAAAAGTGTGTAAATTGTTGGCGTGGCCATTAGGAATGGTAAAACAGTGCAAAAGATGTGAACAGAAAGGAAGACGTAAGGCATGATGCTACCTTTAATGTTAAATGCAATTTTGTTAATTAGAAGAGTAAGGTTATTTTTTATATACAGTCGAACCCACTTATAACGATACCGGCTTTAACAATATATCGGTTGTAACACTGAGAAGCTGCTGCACCGTCAACATTTGTATGTTTTCTATGGTGAAATAACCCGCTTACTACAATGCCACCATGCTGCATTATCGGTTATAGTGATAATGAATGGCACCATTGCCGTTTCACTGAGGGGATGCCGTCATGGTCGGACGAAGACACTTGCAATGATGGTGACATTGTCCAAGCATCCAACCTTTGGTAAAATCCCTCTCATTTTCAGCGCTTCGAATGCTCGGCAGTGTTTCCTCAGATAAGATGGAGTACTAAGATCCTCTTTCGTTATAAAAAAATTATACACATCTTCAGCAATTTCTTTAAGGATATTCCCTTCTTTGTCTTCGTTGGACATGGTGGCACTCAATTCCGCAGAGTTTCAGAACAGCTTCTCTGTAGGTTGTACAAGTTTCGCCACGTAACTGAGCTATGTGGGAAAGCATGTGCTCAGCTTTGTTTTTTTCTTAGAAATAGGGTCTCTGAAGCACTTTGTGAATTCAACACAAAATTCTCCCAGCTTGTCAGCACGTTCTCATGGTTTTTAAACTAGAGAAGCGCGGTTCCAGCGAGGAAAAAAAAAAAAACATTCTCGAGCTGATTTGCAGTGCTCCAGTGGTTGTGGTGACTCACTATTTGGTAGTGCTTCAGCCAGTGTTCGCCTTCCCCAAAAAGGTGGGTGGCTCTTGCTGTGGTGTCCAGTGGCCAGCCTGCCCTGCATGATGGCTGTCTGGCTCGCTGCTTGTGGTGGTGAGCTGCTTCGTCTACTTCGTCACAAAGGGAGCTCGGTCATTCAGGCCAATTTACCCAGCACCTCCACCAAAGGTGTTATGAAGGTATGGCTTTATTTGCATGATAAAATCAGATACAGAAGGAAGATGCAGGAAAAGACCAGCAAACGTGGATTACAGTACGAGCTGTTACAGGCCGCGGTTTGGTGGACCTTCAACAGTGTCTGCTTGGAGCTCAAACCAGGTTGACCATCAGAGAGGGCCCGGCAGGACAGACGAGGCGACGTAAAAACAAATAACACAAGTTTAATACATGGTTACGGGTTAGCGGTGTGCTCCAAAGAAAACATGCGTAAACGTTCAGCGTGCATGCAGCTGCACGCTAGGTGCAGCTGCATTGTTTTTCAATGCTCTTCAAATTGTTCTTCATGTGGCTGCTTGCTGGCTTTCTTATACACTCCACCATGCGGGCATTCTTTCCCTATTCTGCCCCCACTGCAGGACAAGGCAAACCAGACGAAGTAGTGAGGGTGGGTGACAGCAGTGAAGGTTGGTGGTCGTAGCGGGGTGAACATCCCCAGCAGGGAAGAGCTGGTTGGTCGCAAGGTGGCACGGCAGGTTTCGCATATTCCTTGGACGGACACGTCTGTTAATGTTGAGGAGCAAGATCGTTAGGCACGCTGTTTCCCATCCGTTTTCACCTGTTCTGGGCATGGCCGCCCAAAGTGAATCGTAACAAACTTTGCACATGTTCTGGGCATGGCCGCTCAAAGTGAATCGTAACAGAGCTCACACGTCCCTCTCTACTTCTTCCTCTGGCTCCGTTGTGCAGTGCTGCGACAATATAACCAATTAAGTCTTATTCTATTTGTGTTCGTATATCGAATCCACTCATCCTTAATTCCTGCATGGACACATCACAGTATGGCATTGTGGCCTCGCTAGGCTGCTTCTCAAAAACTTTTTTTTTGTGTTGGATGTAACTGCAGTGTCGAATAGCATGATCTGCAGTCGTACAGCACGTTTTAGCATCAAATAAATTTGTGAACAATTTTCATCGGAAAAAACAGTAAGCTTGATGTGAAAAATTCGGATGGGGACTGAAAGCAAAAATGCTCATGTACCATGGTTTGGATGCATGTTGAAGAGGTTGAAGTGGTTGAATTTAATCCAGATGCTCAGCCTGCTAGTGTTAAACCCCAAAAGTTTGTCAGTATTATTATACGTCAGTAACATGTGTTTTATTTTTCTTTTGCAGAAGGCCCTCATTGAACGGCAGCTGAGCGAGGATGGCAAGCGCAACCCCGGGTGGTGCTGTGTGGACGTTGCAGTGAACACAGTGGCCACCACAAGCACATCGCCCCTGAGCTCAGCCTACTCGTCGCCCTGCTTCCAAGGTGTGAGACATTGCCCTTGCATTTCTTGTGTACCAAACTCACCCAACTCTGTAGGTTTTCTTGCAATTAATGTTATGTGTGTGAATGACAGCAGAGGTTTGCACTTTGGGCAGCCATGTAAGAAGCTGCTAAGAGAACCTCTCGTGAAGAAGCTTTGGCAGTGTAAACCATTTATATTTTATTTATTTTAGTACCGTAAGTGTCCAATCGGGCATTACAAGTGAATGCATGTGACTGATCTTAAACATGAGAAACTCGGGACAAAAAGAAAAAAATTATGTTATAAATATGGGCGTGTGAATATCAAAATTTTTGAATACAAATCGAGTATGAATACTTAAATTCGAATATCAAATCGAATCTCGAATAATGACTTGCACGTGCATTTATTAGCAAGTTGGGTTACTTTGTATAGTTGGAACATTGCAATTACATAGCTATTCATACATTCAACAGCATTCAACAATTACATAGCTGTCCTCGCCAGCCTGTGCCTTATTATGCCGCATCAAATGCCCTTAAACTCGGAGGCGCTTGACACTGTGCCAGTTGTCACTCATCACACTTGCTGTCAAACAATAAGCTCAGAATAGGGGGTGGTGCTACAAAAAAAAAAGAAAAAAAAGTGCTTCCTCGTTGTCCGCAAACCCGTGCCGCTGCTACTGAGAGGCTGGCTTCCCTGTTTTGACGTTTAGTGGCTAAGTGTGCTTTACAGCCGAAATTTCTCTAGCAGCACGAAATCGTCACAAAATTCAGCATAAGATCACCCCAATATTCTTAGATTAGTTAGAAACAAATGCTAAGAACTGTGTTTGCTCCCACACAGCCAGCAATATATTCGATTTGATTCAAATATTCGTATGCAACCAAATATTCAAAAATTTTTGAATACCTGTTTTTCGAATCGAATACGAATATTAAAAATATAATATTCGATATTGTCACAAGCCTTGAGAAGTAGTATAGAAGGTTTAATAAACCGTAGAGCAGCTGGCTCTTGGAAAACGCATCCGTCGGGGCTGGCTCGAGCAGGGAAGGGGCGCGTGGTTTTTTTTTTTTTCTCTTGGGCTCGACCCACTCTTATCCTCGACCCACTACCTACAGGTGGCAAAATCCCCCTTCCGAACAAAAGCATTGCCTCGATCCTAAAAAAAATAGGCGTAAGAAGAAAAAAAAGAAGGCCGGCAAGGCGAAAGTACACCAAAACAAAAACATAAACATCACACTGGCACAGTCAATGAACGCTGAAGAAAGCTCACGAAGATAGATGAAAAGCAGAAACAAAGAAGGGCATGAGAGAAAAAACAAAAGAAAGTTATGGGCACGCAATGTACGGCTTCATGCGCACAACATGAACTATGTCTGAGCTTGGTTGTCTTTGTGACCTACTCTGTGTCTGCGATGTTGTGTCCGGGACAACTTCGTAGTTTACGTCACTGACGCAACAGAGCACTTTATACGGACCGAAACACCAGCTCAGAAGCTTTTCACAGAGGCCACGATGCGGCAACGGGGGTCCACACCCAAACATGGTGCCTGGGATTGTAGGACACGTCCCTGTGGCGGATGTTGTAGCGTCGTGCGTCTGCCTGCTGCTGCTGGCCGATATGAAGCCACGCGAGCTGCCGAGCATCCTCGGCACGCTCTGCAAATTCCTTGGCATCAGTTGTCAATAGGTCAGCATCTTGACATGGCAGCATAGCGTCCAGCATCGTCTGGACTTCGCGATCGTAGAGAAGGCGAAAGGGCGTGAAGCGCGTCGTCTCTTGCACGGCGGTGTTATACGCGAAGGTCACGTAAGGCAAGATCTGATCCCATGTTTTGTGTTGGCGTCGATGTACATTGCGAGCGTGTCTGTGACCGTCTTATTCAGTCGCTCAGTAAGTCCATTGGTCTGCAGGTGATACGCGGTTGTCTTGCGATGCCTGGTGTTGCTTAATTCAAAAACTTCGTCCATAAGCTGTGAATGCTGTCCCTCTGTCTGTTATTACAGTGGAGGGAGCACCGTGATGCAAGACGATGTGGCGCATGAAGAGTTGCGCTACCTCTGAGGCCGTGGCTCGTGGGATAGCCTGCGTCTCAGCATAGCGTGTTAAATAATCAGTTGCGACGATCACCCATTTGTTGCCGTCGGCACACAGAGGAAATGGTCCGAGAATGTCCATGCCGACTTGGTCGAAAGGCATGTGAGGAGCTTCGATTGGCTGAAGTAAGCCAGCTGGTTTAACGGATGGTGTCTTGCGGCGCTGGCATTCACGACAGGCTTTAACGTACTGCTTGACGCTTGCCGAAAGCCCAGGCCAATAGTATATTTCGCTTACTCTAGCGAGTGTTCGTGAAAAGCCTAAATGACCAGATGTCAGTTCGTCATGGCAAGCGAAGAGGACATCGTCGCGCATGTCCCTTGGAACCACCAGGAGGTAAGCACGGCTGGTCGAACAGGCATTCTTCTTATACAGCACGTTGTCTCGCACACAGAAGGACGTCAATGAACGGGACAGATGGTGTGGTATGGTTGTGTCGCGGCCCTCTAAATGATTGATGATCGGTCGAATCTCAGCGACGTCACGCTGCCGTCTGCTCAAGTCCGACGAACTAATGGCGCCCAGGAAGCTGTCATCGTTCTCTGTTTCCTGACTGGCAGGATCAATGGGTGCACGGGACAGCGTGTCAGCGTCTTCATGCTTACGGCCAGACTTATAAACGATGGTGATGTCAAATTCCTGTAGCTTCAAGCTCCACCGTGCCAGTCGTCCTGAAGGGTCGCGCATGCTTGCCAACCAACAGAAGGCATGGTGGTCCGTCACTACTTTGAAGGGACGACCATAGAGATAGGGGCGAAACTTGATGATCGCCCACACGACCGCGAGGCACTCCTTCTCCATGGTGGGATGCGAAAGCACCATGGTGGGCAACCATGGTGGGATGCGAAAGCATCGCGGGGGGTGCGCATTGAGTTTCCGTTTCATTTCACTTGGCAACACAACCCAATGAAAGTTAGAGTGAGAGAATGTATTGAGAAGAGAGGAGACGTTGTACGGGGTTGTTGCGTCTTTATTTAGAGATCGTACGTGATTCCTAGCGTCGGTGCGCTAGGAGTCGGTGACGGAAGCACAGCGAATGCTTGCTTTATACTGTGCCACGACACTTGCGCCACCTACCGGCGTACCCTTAGAGAGAGAGGGAGAGAGAGAGTTGTATGCAATGATTTGCTGCGCTGCACCTGTGGCGGAGATGGGGAGAGGGCAGGAGGAGAGCGCACACCTGCGTAGGAGAGGAGAATGAGGGAGAGTTGCGCATGCGCAGAATGGGTGCGGACGCCGCAGAACGGACACTGCCCCGAGCATAAGATGCTCTCGCATCTAATAATTAGCCTCGGCACAGGACAGGGAGCGGCTGGCATACGCTATAACTTGTGGGAATTATAAAGGTTCATATTTCCCCGCGTCCTTACGCGCGCCACGGAAGTGAGGAGAGCAGACGCCTTTTTCCCTCTTCCCGTTCGGGGAGCCAAACGGCTTTTCGTGCGGTGGCGTGATCCTCTTGGAAACCGGTTGCAAACGCAGCGGTGACGTGTACGCGGAGCCCCGCGCTCATTGGACCGAGCCCAGAACGAGGCGGGGCGGGGGCGACCGGCGCGACCGGTGCACGCCGGAGAAAGGGGAGACGACTGCGAGCCGCGACGAAGGACGGAGCTCAGGTAACCATCTTGTTCCCTTCCTTTGTCGTGCCCTACCTCGTTCGACCACTATCGACCACGACAAACGTCGAGGTCGACTCTATAGCCTGCTTCCACGCGAATTCCCATGGAGCAATAAACCCTTTTTATACTTGTTACACTATCGTGTGTTGTTGTGTTTCTGCCTGGCTTTGTACCGCCCAACCCCGGTAGTACAAGGCAAGCACACGGGAGTTGGCCGTCAAGCCTAAGCCTTACGACAAAGGCGGCTTGAGAGAACCCGGAGACTACAACTGGCGCCCAACGTGATTTCTCGTTTGCAGACGCAATCGAGCAGCCGGCTCCCGCGACACGATGACGAGCCCGCAGTACGAACTTAGCAATCTCATGGAGTTGGCCAATATTTGCAGTCGGGCCAGGGAAAACTCGGGCCTCGTTGCATCGGCCGCGTCACCCACAAATGTGGGCCGTGCAAACACGTACTGCACTACCGCACCCGCTACAAACGTAGGAGTCCCCGACCCCGCGCACCTCACCAACACGCCGGCATTCTTCGGCGGGTTACCGAACCTGTTCTCTTCAGTCGGGGAAATCTTGGTTCCCTCCGTGCGCGCCGTCAACACAGCGGATTACGGCGGCGGTTCCCGGAGCCCCTTTTCGAACGGCGAAGAACCTTCGTCCGCCACACGCGTCCTCGGAACGTCGGAAAATTTCGGTGTACACTACCCAGGGCCCGACTCAGACGAGGTCGTGCCCGTAGCAAATGCGCCCGCCGCCGGCGCAGCCGCCCCGGGCACTTTGAGCGCGCACTCGGTCTGGCCAAACGGCGCAACTCCGTCGGCTCTCCGGCACGCAGCGAGATCGCCACGCGTCACGGAGCCCGATAGTGACCAGTGCCCAGTAAACACGGGGGCCTCCGCAATCGGGCCGGACAGTGTTGGCGGTTCCAATAGCGAGCGGAGGAATGCCTGCAGACGCGGCAAACCCCGTGCACACGCTGGCGAGCGCTTTGCAACACGCTGGCGAGCGCTTTGCAACAGGTGTTGCAAACCGCGATTTCACCCGGGCCACGGATCGGAGTACCGATACCAGCGTACAGTGGTTACGGCGATCAGATGAGCGCTAATTTTTTTTTACTGGCGTTGCGACAGTACGAGCAAGCGACTGGCATGCGCGAGAGTGCGGTGTTGGAGAGAGTTCTCCCGGTTACTCTAGTCGGCCAGGCCGCCCGGTGGTACCGTTTGGTTGGCCACACGGCGAGCAGCATGGACGAGTTTCGTAGGCTATTTAGAGACAAATTCCTTCTGTACGACTACCGACTGCAGATGCGGAGGGAGTTGGAGCTGCGCACGCAAGCCCCGGACGAATCGCTGGTGGAGTATGTCCGAGCGATGTAGGAGCTTTTCGAGTACGCGGATCCGAGTGCTTCGAACACGGAGCGAGTGGAACGAGTAATTCGACAAAGTCATCCTACCTTTGCACTTTACCTGCGCGGTTCACGTTGCAGAGACCTGAACGAGCTGGCCGCAGAATCACGCCGGGTGCAAGCCGAAATCTCGGCAGCCCGCGCGTATCGACCACCGCTGCCTCCATCGGAGTCCTTGGAACCAAGCTGCGCTTGGCACGGCAGCGGGCGCACGAGCAGCGAACACGCTGCGATGCCAGGTCGGTCCTCGGGTGCACCTGGGCCGTTCGAAATCTCGGACCGCGCCCTCGATCCCTACTCATACGGGTGGAGAACCGCGCAAGCAAGACAGTCAGGAGGCTTGTCCGGCGCGCAACATCACGTCCGATCAGACGATCGCAGACCAGTGACGCAGTTAGGCGGACCCGATAGAAACGCGATCACGTACGGCCGACCGCACCCTGACGATTGGGGATCGGCGGAGCAGCCCCGCTTCGCTCAAGCCGCGGCGAGGAACACCGTGCGCTGTTTCAACTGTGCCCAGACGGGACACATCGCGCGTGAGCGCTCTAACCAGCAGGGAAACGAGGCGGGCCGCCGGTAACACTGCCGGTGGCCACGGCAACAGCCTGCGAGGCAAACACCATCGCGGCATCTTCAGTCTTTCGAGTCGGAGCTCCGAACAACGTGAATGCCCCTTTTATAGATCTCGCAATCGCGGGGACTACCTTCAAAGCACTACTCGATACCGGTGCAAGTGCATCGATGATCGGAGACGAGGTCGCCTCCCACCTCGAACGGAGAGGGGTCAAGTTACGGCAGCGAAAACTACCTCTTCAATTGGCGTGCGGAGAGGCCTGCTCGAACGGCGATGTGCGACTCGTCGTGCGCTGGAATCAGCGGCGGCAGAGGCAGCGATTCATTCATCTGACGGACCTCACGGTCCCAGTAATCCTCGGCCGAGATTTCTTGGCGAAGAGTGGCATTGTGATCGACTTCGGCAACGGTGGTTACCGCGAACAGTCGTTGGCGCCGCTCGCGCATTTCGCCGCACCGGCATTTCGCCGCACCGGCATTCGCCGAAGTGGAAAGGAGGAATCTTTTCGACGAGAGCAACGCGTCCCGCGCGCGGCCTGTCAACACGGATTTTCGTCGAGACCGGATCGGAAAAGGTGCGATCTCCTGGCAGACGTCGGTGATCTGACAGAGCACGAGCGAGACCGCGTCTTATCGCTGTTAAACGACTTCGATGAGATGTTTACACACCGCCCAGGATGCACGAAGTTGGTACAACACCGCATCGAGACGGGCGACGCGCAGCCTTGGAAATCCAACCCTAGACCGGTCAGTCCTGCCAAACGGGAGGCAATTGACGCGGCGCTACAGGAGCTGCTCGAGGCTGGTATCGTCCGGCGGTCCACGAGCCCCTGGTGTTTCCCAGTCGTGCTCGTCCCCAAAAAGGAAGGGAGTTCCCGTCTCTGTGTGGACTACCGGCGGCAGAATATGGTCACGAAGAAGGATGTGTATCCCTTCCCAAGGGTGGACGAGATAGTTTCCAACCTCGGCGGAGCGAAGTACTTCTCTACGTTGGATGCTAGCAAAGGTTATCTCCAAGTAGAGATGCGACCAGGCGACGAGTGCAAAACTGCATTTACTTGCCACAGGGGCCTCTACGAATTCGTGCGGATGCCCTTCGGTCTCTCTGGAAGTCCGAGCACGTTTCAACTGCTCATAGACCGCGTACTTGGGAACGCCAAATGGCATCACACGCTCGCCTATCTCGACAATATAGTCGTGTACTCGCACACCTTTGAAGAGCACTTGGATCATCTCCGAGACGTCCTGGGAAAACTCCGGACAGCTGGCCTCACACTCAACCCGGCCAAAGCGCAAATCCGCACAGCAGAAGTGAGCTTGCTCGGTTACCGGGTGGAACAAGGGCAGGTGTCCCCGGACCCGGAGAAACTTCGAGCAATCGTCGAGTTTCCGGAACCACAAGACGTGAGTGGTGTACGCCGCTTTCTTGGGATGGTAGGCTACTACCGACAGTTCATTCCCAACTGCGTACGCATGCAAGCCCCGTTAACAAAACTGTTGAAGAAGGGCATGGCTTGGGAATGGGGGCAGGAGCAACGGCAAAGCTTCCGCCATCTCGCTCAGGCCATCGCAGACACAGCCTCACTGAAACTACCGGACCTAAACAGGCATTTCGTGATCCAGACAGATGCCTGCGATTTCGGAATTGGTGCAGTGCTCCTTCAGGCAGAAGGGACTCAGCTACGCCCAGTGGCATTCGCAAGCCGCGCGATGACGCCGGCAGAGCGCAACTATTCAGTGACGGAGAAGGAATGTTTGGCAGTGATCTATGCACTCCGAAAATTCGAGATGTACGTAGAAGGAACAAGGTTCACAGTCGAGACCGATCACATGGCCTTGACTTGGCTGACCCGCCTCCGTGAGCCAAGTGGGAGGCTTGCGCGTTGGGCCCTGACCTTACAGCGCTTCGAGTTCGAGATCTGCTATCGCAAAGGAACCACAAACGTGGTCGCCGATGCGCTGTCACGGGCGCCGGTGAAGGGCACCCTACCAGCCGGTAACGAGGAGGAGGAGGGGGCAGCCGAGCCGCTCTCATCGCGGGGAAGCCGGGGAGAAGGGAAAACCCCGCCGGCACAAAACCAAGAGCACGTGCATCTCGTTAGAGTGAGACCGCCCCTCGAGATTGCATTCAGCAGAGATCAGCTCATCAGGGCTCAAAAGGACGACACTCACTGTCAAAACCTGGTCGCCAGCCTCAGGGAAGAGACGGACCCAGAGAGACGAGTCGGAAAGCGCACGGAAACCACCGGTACGACGGTGGGTGCGGACTCTAGGGCAGCTGAGACTGAGCTGGAGAGCTATCTGCTTGATGCAGACGGAGTTTTGCTGAAATACGTGCCAGGCAAAGAAGACTCAAATGAGAGATTCAAAGCCGTCATCCCGCGCCAGCTCAGACGAGCGGCATTGCAGCATTACCACGACATAGATGGCCACGGGAGCGCACCAAAGACATGGAAGAAACTATGTCGATTCGCAACCTGGCCTGGCATGAAGCGTGATGTATGTAAATACGTGCAAACCTGCCACGTCTGCCAAGCAAGAAAGCCGAGAGGCGGGAAGCCGCCCGGCATGCTGCAACCGATTGTGAGCACAAAGCCATGGGAACTTGTGGCGTGCGATTTGATCGGGCCGCTGCCGCGCAGTAAGAGAGGGCACAAATTTGTGCTAGTCATCACTTGCCACTTCTGTGGAATCGCTGAACTCTACCCGCTATGAGCAGCGACAACGAAGGAGGTCCTGAAAAAACTATCGGAGACCTTCTGCCGTTATGGGTTCCCAGAGCGGCTGATCACCGATAACGCGTCGTATTTCACGTCGAAAATCTTCGGAGATACATGCGCAGCGATGGGTGTCCGGCAGGTGAAGACAACGTCCTACCATCCTCAGTCGAATGTGACGGAGCGCCGGAATCGAGATGTGAAGCCACTACTTGGGGCATACGCCCAAGCGCACAACGACTGGGACGAGCACCTAGACGCGATCTCCTTCGCCCTAAGAACGAGTGAAAACCGTTCAACGGGTTTCACGCCAGCTTTCCTGATGTTCGGGAAAGACCTCCAGACGCCAACGGACACAATCTTATCCAAACGGACAGATTCAGCCGGCGCAAGAACACCAATTGCCGACTATGCACGGCGGCTGCGTGATCGCCTGGCAAACGCCATGATAGAAGTAAATCGCAACCGCGCAGGGGCAAGGGTGAGTCAAAAGGCCTCCTATGACCGAGCGCATCGGGACATGGAATTCCAAATGGGAGACCTAGTCCTGAAACGCAACCACGCGCTCAGCGACGCGAGCACAGGGTTTGCTGCTTGTTTAGCACCCAAATGGGTTGGACCCTTCGAAGTTGCTGAGAAGCTCTCGCGACTTAACTACAAGCTGAGGGATCTGAACACAGGTCGTATCAGCGGACCAATTCATGTCGGTGAGCTGAAGCGGTACTTCCGGAGGGAAGGCACTGTGGAAGCTGCGGCGCCTGCGCCGCGAACCCGTGGGCAGGCAAGCGAATGTCCATCGACCCCCGTGGCGCACCCCTACAATACCCGCAGTCGGCAGAACAGACCATAGCCAGGCCGGACCCACCCGAGGCAGCAGAACCACACCTATGGAGCAGCAGCTAAAGCTGGCCATAGAACTCAGCGAGGGCATACGGCACGGAGCCACGGCTGCACCTCAGCTGATCAAGAAGACAAGCCACCAACTAGCCTTCCAGAAGATAGCCGCGCTCGTGCACTCCCTGGGCCCACTGGACGCAAGAGACGAGTGCCGGCATGGAGAGCCAACCTTCGGAGGACCCGTTAAGGAGTGTACCTTTGTCCCTGCGCCGTGCTACTGCGGGGCTGGAGTGGCACAAGCCATCCGATCAGAGGTCGACGATGGACAACCCAACAAGTACACCATGCCCTTGTCGGCTGACCCTGGTGTGACTGACTTCGGGGGATGTCACGAGACAATGGGTTCTGGTGAGAAGGAATCTGAAGACATCAACCCGCCGACTGCATTGAGGGAACCGCGACAGCGAGTAGGTTAGTTGTGGCGAGACCGCCATAACATTGCGCCACTGGAGTCAAGGAGGCGTTCTGTCTTAAGGGGAAGGGATGTGGGAATTATGAAGGTTCATATTTCCCCGCGTCCTTACGCGCGCCACGGAAGTGAGCAGAGCAGACGCCTTTTTCCCTCTTCCCGTTCGGGGAGCCAAACGGCTTTTCGTGCGGTGGCGCGATCCTCTTGGAAACCGGTTGCAAACGCAGCGGTGACGTGTACGCAGAGCCCCGCGCTCACTGGACCGAGCCCAGAACGAGGCGGGGCGGGCGCGACCGGTGCGACCGGCGCACGCCGGAGAAAGGGGAGACGACTGCGAGCCGCGACGAAGGACGGAGCTCAGGTAACCATCTTGTTCCCTTCCTTTGTCGTGCCCTACCTTGTTCGACCACTATCGACCACGACAAACGTCGAGGTCGACTCTATAGCCTGCTTCCACGCGAATTCCCATGGAGCAATAAACCCTTTTTATACTTGTTACACTATCGTGTGTTGTCGTGTTTCTGCCTGGCTTTGTACCGCCGAACCCCGGTAGCACAAGGCAAGCACACGGGAGTTGGCCGTCAAGCCTAAGCCTTACGACAAAGGCGGCTTGAGAGAACCCGGAGACTACAAACTCTTTCCACTCCATCATGAAGCCGGACGAGCACTGCGCCAAGGCCAATGCTACTGGCGTTGGTATGCACCTCAGTATCAGCATCATCGTCAAAATGTGCAAGAACGGGTGTTGACTGCAGGCGCTGTCGTAATTCAGCAAAAGCAGCCTGTTGCTCATTATGCCACACAAATGGCGGGTCGTTCCTTGGAAGGCGAGTCAGGGGTTCCACTATCTTCGAAAAGCCTTTCATAAACCGGCAATAGTAGGTGCACAAACCCAGCAAGCGCTGGACGGCCTTCTTATCAGCAGGAGGTGGAAATGCGGCCACAGCGGCAAGCTTGTCTGGATCGGGTTGGACCCCTTTGGCGCTTACTACATGCCCGAGGAACTTGAGCTCTTCATAACCAAAGTGGCACTTTTCGGGCTTAAGTGTGAGGTCTGCCGATCGGATGGCTTATACCACACTCTGCAGGCGGTAAAGATGCTGCTCGAACGTTTCAGAGAAGATGACCACATCATCTAGGTACGCAAGACAGGCCTGCCACTTCAGTCCAGTAAGGACAGTGTCCATCATTCACTGGAAAGTAGCCTGGGCTGAACACAAGCCAAAAGCAAGCACTCGAAATGCATAGAGACCATCTGGAGTCACAAAGGCTGTTTTCCCGCTGTCGCATTCGTCTACCTCGATTTGCCAGTACCTGCTTTTTAAATCGAGAGAAGAAAAATAGTGGGCATGCCGTAGTCTATCTAATGAGTCGTTGATATGTGGCAGCGGGTACACGTCCTTTTTAGTCACGTTGTTGAGCTTGCGGTAGTCAACACAGAAGTGTAGCGTTCCATCTTTCTTTTTGACAAGAACGGCCGTAGACGACCATGGGCTTTTGGAAGGTTCGATGATGCCATTGTCAAGTATCTCCCGGACTTGCGTACGTATGGCTTCGCGTTCTTTTGCCGACACGCGGTAAGGCTGCTGGTGTATCGGGCGTGCGTTTTCGTACGGGTGATGATCCTGTGTTTAGTGATGGAAGTCTGGCGTACTTTGGAAGAATTTGCGAAGCAGGTCCTGAATTCAAGCAAGAGTTTGCGCAGTGCTAATTGGCTATCGGTGGACAGTTCAGAACTGATGTCGACATGGCCCAGAGACGTGTCTGCTGTCTCCACTACTTCTGACGTGAAACAGTTGTTAACGTTTGCTACTGCGTCTGCAAACGCTAACGAAGTGCCGCGGAACAGGTGTCAGTGCTCGTAGCTAAAGTTGGTAACAAGCAATTGCGAATGACCAGCACGAAGCTGTATAACACTTCCAGCCACACAAACACCTTGCTTCAGTAGGTGTTCCAAGTTACTTTCAGCCACCGCTTCACCATCGCGTATGCCACAGCATGTGACGTCGACGAGGACACTGGCTCGTGGAGGAAGCGTTACACTGTCTGCAGAAACACGAGGTAGGTCGTCACGCTGTTGGCTGTCTTGCACGTCGATTGCTCGTTCGGCAGAGAAAGTGATACGACACTCTTGCAGATTGATAATAGCGCCGTACTCCTGCAGGCAGTCAACCCCATGAATAACGTCGCGGGAGCATTCGTGTAAGACAAGGCAGCTCGCTACGAATGTAGATCCATGAATCTCAACTCTAGTCGTGCAGGCACCCAATGGAGTAACGACGTGGCCACCAGCCGTCCGAATCTGCGAGTTATGCCAGGGCGTGATTACTTTCTTGTGAGGCAACGCTCTTTAATATAAAAACTTATGTTACACATTTATTAGATAGTGTTGCAGAGCACATTGTGTGTTCTTGGTGTCTCACAGGAGACCAACCACCGCGGGTTCGAGCTTAGCGAGCCACAAGGCCGTGTCAGCCGTCGCCTCCAGCACCGCTCGCGCGCGAGCTCAGAGGCTGCAAGGGGCTACCAAGCGACACACGCAAAAACACAGTGAAGCCCTGAGTTGACGGAAACCGTTTACTGAAACCGTCGGCACCAGGACTGCACAAACGCCCGCGCGGAGGGGAGCCAAATGTGTCCCGCACCAGGGCGAAAATACAATATCAGGCGCCTATAGCACGTCGCGGCGAGAGCACATGCTCAAGCTGGGACACGCCGCTAGGAAAAGTCCCGGCGGCTATGCTACTTGCTCTGGCGATAACCAATGGGTCAACTTGCGAGAGCACGGGCAATATCCTTCGGCTTAGGCTTTCGGCAAGTGCGGCTCGGCGGGGTACGACCTTGCGCGAGCACTAATGGCACCGCTCGTCGGCTTAGCGTCAGGAAAAGGATCAGCACAAAGTACGCGCTCCCCGCACAGGCAAAGGCACCATGCGCGAGCTCCAGTCCTAGTCACAAAGGTGTCGGCGGACGAGAGGAAAGCATGAACGTACCGTGCGCTGGTCCCGGAGAGAAGTCAGAGGCACGCTCCGCCGCTAGCAGCCGAAACGCGGCCGCCTCGTGACGTCAGCGCCCCGCCCTCAGGGCAACCCACCGCGTGCGCATCGCCACCGCGGGAACCGGTTACGCAGAGGACGGGGAAAAACCGGGACGGCAGGAAAAGATAAAGCCCGCACAATGGCGCCGGTGAAACCCTCTATCCCCACAACATTTAAAGGGACCCTAAAACGATTTTGACGATTTTGTACAAAGGTACTGAGTCGTTAGGGTAGGGCTTTCTGATAATTAATTGACACATCTAAGTGCTCTGCGTAAAGCGTGTAATTTATTACAAGGTTTTAAAAGGGCACATTGCTACCGATCACAGCATGCCACTCAGATGAATTTTAAGCCGCCCCTGACCATTTGACGCAATTTGACCATATCATGTCAGTAGGATTGGCTGCCCAGGGCGCGTCATCGGTAATTTTTCCAACATCATGATGAACAAATGTTGTTTGTAATAGTTGAAATGTTGGTTAATTTGTTTTTATAAACAGAAAGTAACAGAACGAGAATGCAGAAGGACAGTGTATCACTACACTCTTGAAAGCACTTTCGGCATACAGCAAGTGTCGTCTGCTTGTTTAACAACGTGCTCCGTGTTGACGCGAGCTGTGCAGTCTGTGTTGGTCTCAATCTGTCCTTTCGCGAGCACCATGGTTGACCCTCGCGTTGTGGGCTGCAAACGTTGTGATCGGCGACATGTCAAGCTGCGACAACGTGTCGCTCTGCAAGGCAAACATGCGAGCAAAGTGGCTGCCGTGCTGGTTGTGGGTATCCGATCGGCACTGGCATCTACGCGTTTGTGGCCGTCACTTCACGTTGAAGGATTACTTATAGCCCATTTTGTTTCGACATTCTGCAATCCATGCTTCAAAAAAACTGTCGAAGATTGCAGAACGCACCGTTTTGAAAACACTTTATTCCTCACAGCATGATTTTGCTAAAAAAAAAAGAAAAGGAGATAGACTGCTATTTACAGCATCCAGACTCGACGCGCTTAATGCGGTTGAGCCGCCCCGCATGCAGTGCAGCAACAGCTGAATGCAGGCTGTGGGTGAAACTTGCCTCATATCGCAGCTCTCATCTGCTACAGGTTTGACAGGGGTCGTCGCTTGTCATAAAAGGTAAAATAAAACATTGGTTTAATCTACCAACTACTGTCTTGTGTGAAAAACAAACTGTAGCTGATGCTTGTGTCACTGGCAGTGGCAGTGCGCTCGAGCCAGGTGGCCGGTTTCCCGCCATGGTGGGGGCCTTTAAAGGGATACGGACACAAAAGTTGGCGGGTGGTTTTTTGCGTCGGAACAAAAGTTGAACTGTTGAAAATGACGAATACAACAAGCTGCTTTGAAAAAAAGACCGAGAAACATATTTCTTTTTGCGATTCTCTGTTGCACCTTGCCTCCAAGCGGCCGCCGGCTGAAGCTGACAGTTGACGTCATAACACCCACCCAGCCGCGTGTGCGTGGCCAAGGTCGGCCACAGCCATCGCAGTGTTTCCGGGGGTTTCGGTCCCTTGCAGCGTTTGTTTAACCCCTTTCGGCGATCTTCGCACGTGGTCCGTCTGAAACATTATCCCAGTCGGCGCTCCACGCAGGTGGTGCATCTTGCATGTGCCTTCCCACAGTCGTCGCTCGGTATTGACGCGTTTGTCACGGCGGAAGGCAATGCCCAGACATTGCTGTTAGCATCGTCGGTCGTGACACGCCATTGCACACGTTTCCCAGAGACGAGAAGGTGTGTAAACTTTGGATACCTCCCTGTCAGCCATCACACCCAGCCTGGAGACCTCTAAATAATGACTTCATTTGCATGGACCACTTCGTCGACGATTAGTATGTGACCAGCCCGGCTGTGCTGATAAGCCTTGGCATGCCGCTCAAAAGGCAACGCCTAAAGCCTGATGCTGTGCCATAGGTCTTCTCATGAAAACTCAAGGCAGAAATGATCAGCGGCTCGTTTGAAAAGAGGAGGCGAAAAGATGTCGGTACTGTTTTCGTTCACTTGCAGCCTTCTTGTGCAGTTGCTCATGCCGACAGCATAAACTACTCTTCAGTCATCTACGCAGTGCTGAAGTACCCCGCAGCTGCCTCGCCTGCGTGCGCTCTTGAAATAGCAAGTTTACAGAGCAAATGACAAATAATTCTTGCACAAGTGTCTGGTGCAGAGGGAAATCTTCGCGCTACGGTTCTCGAAAACCTGACCAGCACGTCCACGGCGGCCTGCTCTCCTTCATCGCTTGATGCGGAAGGCTCGTAACTGTAAGCGGTAATATTTCTTACGAAGTTAGAATGGTCCTCGTCTTCAGACGTGTACTCATCGGTGGTAGAGGCACCAGAACTCAAATCCATGCTCGCGATGGTGGCGTCGGCGCGCTTCGAATGAGCGCGGCCGGCCAGCTGGCTATCTGACGAGGGTGTCATGACATCACGCCTTCCAACTCCCGCAGGTCGGGCGGAGAAGCACGCGGTCACAAATACACCAAAAATAAACCCATCCGCTCAAAAATGAGCTAAGTAACTACTTCTTTTAGGTGTAATCACACACTGAGAGTTCATTTTCAGCATTTTCGTAAAATTTTTGGATTTTGTGTCCGTATACCTTTCATATTGCCATTGCGTGGGTGTTTAGATGCTGTAGTGTGGAGAAATTGCTATATTTTGGCAACCAGCATCCGGAAAATGGCGGAAAGCAAGGTGCCGTGCTGCGTGGTTATATGATTACTGTGCGTAAACATGTTTCTTTATTACTTATTTTAATTTCTATGTTTTCATTGTTCTTGTGATCGCCTTCAGTTTATACAGTGGTATATACGAAGTTCCACCATTTCACAACATACCGTGACCATAATTCTGCATAGAATGGACTTCGGATATAATGGACCTTTCTCGCTGGATTATTACACTCCATTGTATCGAGTGTTGACTGTATTTAGAAGGCGAAATCATTCTCGGGAACATGTAATGGCAAAGAGAGCCGCTCACATATCCTCTGACGAACTCATCTCTGCAAATCCTCGTTGTCAGGCATTATTAATAGATATACGAGGGTAGTCTGATAAGTACTTAGCCTTCAAAAGAAAAACAAAAATTTTGGAATGGTGTCGATTTATTTCTCAACATAGTCCCCTTTCAACTCTATACACTTGACCCAGCGATCCTCCAACTTCTTGATCCCGTCAGAAAAGTATGTTTTCTCCTGAGCTGCAAAGTAGGCTTCTGTGGCGGCGATAACTTCTTCATTCGACTCAAATTTTTGTCCAGCGAGTGACTTTTTCAAGTTGGGAAACAAGAAGAAATCACTCGGGGCCAAATCTGCAGAATACGCTGGATGGGGCACCACTTCGTAGCCCAGTTCGACCAACTTGGCCGTGGCGACGGCGCAGGTGTGAGCTGGTGCATTGTCATGCTGGAAGAGCACCTTTTTCTTCACCAAATGTGGCCGTTTTTTTTCGCAATTCGGCGTGAAATCGGCCCAGTAATTCGGCGTAGTAGGGTCCTGTCACCGTTTTGCCCTTCTCAAGGTAGTCAACGAAGATCACACCTTGAGAATCCCAGAAAATGGTGGCCATCACCTTTCCGGCTGATGCGACAGTCTTCGCCTTCTTCAGAGCAGGTTCTCCGGATGCAGTCCACTCTTTCGACTGCTCTTTGGTCTCTGGTGTGTACCAGTGGATCCATGTTTCGTCGACGGTCACAAAACGACGCAGGAACTCCTTCGGATTACGCTTAAACAGCTTCAAACACTGCTCTGAAGTGGTCTCACGGACGCGCTTGTTGTCCGGAGTGAGCAAACGCGGCGCCCATCGCGCCGACAGCTTTCTGATGCCCAAAATTTCATGCAGGATATGACCCACGCAGTCTTTTGAAATGTCAACTGTCTCAGCTATCTCGCGCACCTTCAGTCGGCGGTCTGCCAATACGAGGTCGTGGATTTTTGCCACGTTATCGGCCGTGGTAGCTGTTTGCGAGGCCTCTCGGCTAGGCTCATCAAAAACCGATGTGCGACCACGTTTAAACTCATTGAACCAATTTTTGACGGTTGCCATCGAAGGAGAAGACTCACCGTAGTTGGCATCCAGTCGCTCTTTGGTTTCGCTGCGCGATTTCCCTTCCAAAAACAAGAATCGAATCACCGACCGATATTGCTCTTTTTCCATTTTTTTAACGGACACGCGAAAAATCTTCCTCAAGCGGCCAAAAACAAAACCGTTAGCCCGATTTGACTGGACCTTTGCATGTGTCCCTCTAAGAGAGCGTACTCAACATCAGTATATGTCTCATGCGATAGTGTCGCACTCTTGCGGTGAGGCTAAGTACTTATCGGACCGCCCTCGTAAAAGAAACCACATTAAGATACAACAACAGAGCGGTGTTTGGTGATCCTTTCTTTACGTTGTTCTCTGCACATTTTAACAAATAAATAAAGGCCCCCCCCCCCCCCCCCAAGAAGAAAAAAAAAAAAGCTGGAACTTTTGCTTTGTGTAGTACTGTGCAACTTGTCGGCAGTTTTCAAACACCTTGCAACTTTATCGGGAGCCAGCAATCACACCCTCCGCACAACGGCATAACGCACAACTATCCGCACAACGCTGAAGGCTGACATTGGCTGCAGCGCCGCTGAGCTGGTGTATGGAACAACACTGCGATTGCCTGGCGAATTTTTTACATGCTGTGAAGATGAAAGCCCTGTACCTACTGGCGACTACGCAAGCCGGTTGCGTGACATCATGGGCAAGCTTCGCGCCACACCACCGCGTCAGGCAGCGCCGCGACCCGTCCACATGCACTCACAGTTGTGGTCCTGCTCCCATGTGTTTGTGCGGCATGACGCAGTGCAGCGACCTCTTCAACCACTGTATGACGGCCCTTTCAAAGTCCTCCATCGTACAAACAAGCAATTCACTGTGGACATTCGCGGTCGACATGAAGTAGTCTCTACTGACTGCGTGAAACCGGCTCACATGGAGAACTCTGAAGGTCCCGCGGCTGTTGCGAGTCTTGTTAGAGCAACGAAAGAAACATCAGGCTTCAGAATATCCAACCAAAGAAAGGGATCAGGCTTCAGAATATCCGAAGACTACTCCCGCAACACCCGTGATGCCCGCAAGAGCCTCGTTGAGTATGGCAAATCCCAAGGGAAAGCTTTTAAGCTTCGTCACGACAAGCTGATTATAGATAATAGGAGCTACGTATTTGATCACTCCAACAATAGGGTCATCCCATATAAAACATAGCTACCTTGCAATGCCTCCAGAAATACGTGTGACCCTTTCCCATTTCTTTACACAAACATTAGAAGCATTCTTCCAAAACGTGATTCACTTCAATACCTTGTCGAAACCACTCAATCTAAAATAATTGCTCTTACCGAAACATGGCTGAATTCATCTGTTGATGATTCGGAACTGTTATGCACTTTCCCCGATTTTGATATTTTTCGTCGCGACCGAGGCGGTAGGCGGGGCGGTGGTGTTATGCTGGCTACCCACCGTAGTCTTAACTGCTCATTAATCAACATTGCTACGCCAATCGAAGCCTTATTCCTGGTTTGTAAAACTTCATATCCACCTGTCATATTAGGCGTATGCTATCGCCCTCCTGACGCTGAACCTTCCTTCATTGTTTCGCTACACGAATTACTTTGCTCTATAACGTCCACACACCGTAACGCTTCCATCATTTTATACGGCGACTTCAACTTTCCCTCCATAAACTGGCTTGATATGTTATCATCTTTATCAAAGAATAACGAAGAATGCGAATTTTTGAACATGTGCCTCACATTTGGTCTTACACAGCTAATCTTGGAACCAACGAGACTTACTCATAAAAGCGCACACATACTAGATCTTCTGTTGACGTCACACCCTGATAATGTCTCGTCACTAACAATTTTACCTGGGTTGAGTGACCACGTAATAGTTCATGGTTCCATTCATTGCAAACTATTAATCCCTAAAAAGAAAAGAAATTATTAACACTGTACGATAAAGGAGATTATGGCAGCATGAATAGAGACCTAACTGAGTTCTGCACTTGGTTCCTAGTTGATTTTCTGGATAGATCAGTTGAGACAAACTGGCTGTTGTTTAAAAACAAAATGCGTGACCTAATTAATAGATATATACCAACCATTTATGTTACAGAGCGCGTATCGTCCCCTTGGTTCAATAACAACTTAAAACGCCTGAATAACAAAAAGAAGAGACTTTTCCGAGCCGCCAAAAATACTAACAACGCATGCGCTTGGGAAAGATACCAGGTGGCTGAAAAAACATTTCAGCGCTGTGCAGCGGAAGCCAAGCAACGTTTCCTTTCTACTACATTGCCTACAATGTTGCGTAATAATCCAAAGCAATTCTGGAAAACAATTAAACCAGCCCACCATAAAACTGTTTCTTTATGCGACGATCACAATAACCCTCTTCCTGAAGCAGTAGTTCCTGATGTACTTAATGAAACTTTTTCTTCTGTATTCACTCTCGAACCGAATGATGAACTGCCCAATTTTCCTGAATTTAGTTACCCTACTATGCCCGATATACAAGTCAGCCCTCACGGCATCAGCAAACTCATTGACAATCTTAAATTGTCATCTTCTGCAGGCATCGACGGAATTAACTCCAAGGTGTTAAAAAATACCAAGCATAGTACAAGTGTCATCCTGTCTCACATTTTCCAACAGTCCCTGTCATTAGGAGTGGTGCCACAGGACTGGAAGGTGGGCAAGATCATCCCAGTCCCAAAGAAAGGTACTTCGTCATCACATAATAGCTATCGACCGATTTCATTAACGTGTGTGGCTTCAAAATTAATGGAGCACGTCATTTATTCGCATGTAACCAAGTTTCTAATCTCTGTTAACTTCTTTCACCCGCAGCAACATGGTTTTCAAAAAGGTTTATCTTGTGAGACCCAGCTTGCATTATTTACTCATGACATCAGCTCAAGCATTGATCGCAATATTCCCATAGACGCCCTGTTCCTCGACTTCGAGAAAGCCTTTGACAAGGTACCACACAAGCGACTATTCCTTAAGCTCTCACACCTAAATCTTAACCCCTTTGTCTTCGACTGGCTGTGCGACTTCCTACACAACAGGCAACAGTTCGTCTGTATTAATGGGCATACTTCTTCATTAGCGCCTGTTATATCCGGAGTTCCTCAGGGCACCGTCCTCGGACCATTACTTTTTTTAATCTACATCAATGACCTACCGACAAACATCTCCTCCTGTATTCGACTTTTCGCAGACGATTGTGTCCTTTACCGTCCTATCCATAGCTTCCACGATAACATTTCCCTTCAAAACGATTTACTAACTGTTGAAAACTGGTGTAGAACTTGGCTAATGTGTTTAAATATCAAGAAGACTTCGCAGATCTCATTCCACCGCCGAGCTTCCTACCAAGCACATAGGTACGTCATTTTTGGCTCCGAATTATCTTTAGCTTCATCGTACAAGTACCTTGGTATCACAGTGACTAATGACCTCAGCTGGTCACATCATATAGGAAGCATAACAAATGAAGCTAACCGTGTCCTTGGCTATGTCCGGCGTAACCTTAAGTTTACCCCTCCTCACGTAAAATTGCTAACGTACCAAACGTTCATTCGTCCCAAGCTGGAATACGCATGCGCAGTTTGGGACCCATACCAGATTAACCTACAGAAATCTCTTGAGTCTATTCAAAACCGTGCTATTAGATTTGTCTTCTCAGATTATTCATACTATTCTAGCGTCACTTATCTAAAACATACGGCTAATCTTCCCAGTCTTGTGTCACGCAGAAAAATAGCGCGCCTGTCCCTCTACCACAAGTTTTATCACTCGTCTCTTGCTCACTCGATTATCGTACCTGCTCATCGCCTTTCGCTCCGCAACAGTCACTCTAAAGCTGTATACCCACCACCTGCGCGCACTACTGTGCACCTCAACTCATTCTTCATTCGAACAGCGAATGACTGGAATCATCTGCCCACCGACGCTGCGCACCACTCCGACCCGTGCCACTTCAAGTCATTCATCGAAGAACTCGTACAAATGTAACCCACCCCTCATGTAATACCCCATACCAGGGGCATTTGAGGTATCAATAAATAAATAAATAAACTGCGACTTCCTCCCGAACAACAGTTCAGCGCACACATAGTGGGACGCGAACCACACTTTCCGTTGTACTGGACATTTAACGTTCGGCAGCTCACTGGGGAGGGAGTGATGTAGTGAACGCCATCCGTGCGCCGCTATGAATGGTCCGCGTTTAAATGGCTAGTTTATAGCGCCACTCTTGGACACCACGTCAAGCACCTGAAACGCAAGTCTGTTGGCGCACGCACCTCCCCGTGTCTCGTGAGAGAAAAGAAAAAAGTTCAGTCTTTGTTTGGAATTCATCACTCACGGTCTCTTTACCCTTCGCCCGCGCTAGCAACCAACAGACACTAGCGCCGTTCTTGCTCTTTTGTGTCGCACATTTGCGGCGCTCCTCGCTCACCGAGCTCCGAAAGTAGTCCGAATTAACCGATGTGCGGCCAAATAAGTCCAAATTAACGAGAGTTTGATTGCATTGAACAATGCATACGTCGGCCGGGAGCACGCACCTTGTTGAGAAGCGTGCTCGCTGCCTCCCTTGTCGGCGAGATTTTCCCTTGGAAGCCGCATTATAACCGATATTTCGTCTCACGCGGCTGCACTGTAAGCGGTATGCATATACATAGGGTTCTATGGGAGAGTAAACGGGAGTCGGAAAAGGCCGCGTTGTAGCCAGTTCTGCACTATAAACGGTTACATTATAAGTGGTCTATACTGTAGTTTCAAGATTGAAATTTCGTGGGTTGTGGTTGTGGATGATACATAGTTGCATTTCTTTAAATCGGAGGCACGCTTGAAAAAAAATGAGGCCAATGTGCACCTGCGAACTTTTCTCGTGCTGAATTGGATTGCCAAATGAGCTTCACAATGGTCGTCGCTGCGCACGAGCAATATTTCTAACGCATAGTATCAGCTCAGGATATATTTAGGGTTTATGAAATATACGCCATAAAATATGGAATAATGTTACAATATGCAAGCGAATGCTGCTCGCAATACTTGAGGCTGCTTATCAGTGCTTATATTTGTGAGCACATGCGCAAAACCTCATTGCAAAATGTGCTATGCATTTATATGCAACTTCATATTGTCACGGGACTATTCCTCAAGAGGAGCGTCGATAAAGAAGACGTTTTTGATCTAGCGCGCTCTTGCCCATATGGTTCAGCGCTTCATCGCCTTGTAAATATATTGTAAATACGTTTTACTGTTGTGTCTGCCTCCCCGTAACATCTTGGTGGAGGTGCTGGGGGTATAACGCAAGACAGAGCTCCGCAGCGGCCGCCAAGTCGCCACGCTCGGCATGTCTACTGGCAGTGAAACTGCGTCACCAGCGACCGCCATGCCAGCCGTCATCCTGGCTCCACCCCGTGACCCTGGGACCTTTTCTGGCGCTGATGGCAAGGACGTCAACCAGTGGATTCGCCTCTATGAATGCGTCAGCGCACATTACAGGTGGGACCCGACCTTGATGCTGGCGAATGTCTTATTTTATCTGAAGGGTACTGTGAAGGCCTGGTTTGTAACAACGAAGAGGTCATCACGAGCTGGAGCTTATGTAAGACTCAACTTCGGGAGTTGTTTGGCCAACCTGCAGGCTGCCAGTGTGCCGCCAAAAAAGAACTTGCCTCGCATGCGCAGACGTCTACTGAATCGTACCTGACGTACATTCAGGATGTGCTGGCCCTTTGCCGGAAAGTTGACGCCAACATGACAGTAGCAGATAAGGTCGCACATGTGTTGAAAGGAATTGCGGACGATGTGTTTCAGCTGCTCGTGTTTAAAAACTCTTAACAGTCACCAAAATTCTCACTGAATGCCGACGCTTCGAAGAGGCTAAAAGCCGACGTATTGCTCACCACTTCGCCCGCCTCCCGGACACGGCAGCGACATCAACCTGTGAGGACGTTCGTGTGACGACTCAGCCTTCCATGTCGGAGACTATCACCCGAATCGTTCGACGCAAAATCGAAGCCGCATCGCCTTCACATTTCACGCTAGGGGAGCCCAGTGATACCCAACTGACCATTTCACTGATACAATCCGTTGTTCGTCAAGAACTGGCAAACGTGGGCCTTCAAAACATCTGCTCTGTCAACCGTCCTGACCTTTACCCTTCAGCCGGCTTCAACCCTATCCAACGCCACTGTCCTACTCCGAATTATCGTGATCCGAATGCGTGGAGGACACCAGACGATAAGCCAATTTGCTTCCGATGTGGACGTGTTGGACACATTTCACACTACTGCCGAAGTCCTTGGCCCTCGCCTACTCGACCAAGCTTCTCCAGCTTCCGCTATCCACCCCGAAGTCAACATCAGGTACCATCCTAAACTGAACCAGAAACATTTGCTGAGAACACTAGGAACGCTGCCCAGTACAGCCGCTCGCCCTCACCATGACGCCGGCCTTCTCGTTCACCTCCACCACGCCGTTCTCTGTCCCCGTCCTATGCCCGGCGTTTTCCTTCGCAAAACTGATGGCTGTAGCTCCTGGAGGTGACGCTGCTGTAATGACCTGCCCTCAAATTCCTCTGTTGATGCTCTCTACCAATCAGAACCTGATCGACATTGAAATGGATGGCCTACCTGTTAAAGCTTTGATTGACACCGGCGCCCATATTTCTGTTATGAGCTCTCGCCTCCGTCAGCAGTTGAAGAAAGTTATGACCCCTGCCCCATCACCTGTTGTACGTGTGGCCAACAGTGGTACGTCTCCCGTAGCTGGCCTCTGTATCGCACGTGTCAGTGTTGCCGGCCGTCAAACTTCTGTTTTGTTCACCATCCTCGCCCGCTGTTCCAATGACGTCATCCTCGGTCTTGACTTTTTATCCGCCCACTCCGCCCTCATCGACTGTTCCGCTGGTACGGTACAATTTGACCTACCAAGTGTAATTGATCAACCCAGACCGATCACAAGCCGCCTCTGTTCTGCTGAGCACATCCGTGTGCCGCCGCAAGCCGTGACTTGTGTTGCTGTGACGCCCTCCCCACCAGTACCTGACGGTGACTATGTGCTCGCTCCCATCACTGCTGTTCTGTTGACGCACAGTGTTGGCATTCCTCACACTGTTGTAACTCTATGGGACAATCTTACTTGTCTTCCTGTGGTGAATTTCGGACTGTGCTCACAAGTGCTTCCACAGGGCGTTTGCCTCGCTATGCTGACGCCCTCCTACGAGTACGTTATCTGGGCCTTGTCTCCACCTGATGTTGCTCGCTCGTGCACCGCCGATATCCCGTCTGCTTCACGAGATCTGTTTCCTACCAACCTGAACAAAATGATCGCTCCCGACCTTTCGCCCCACCAAGCTGACGATCTCCTTCGCCTCCTCTCCTCTTATCGCGACCTCTTTGACCTTTGTGACTGTCCTCTGGGTCAAACCTGCGCTGTTAAGCTCTGCGTAAACACTGGCGATGCCCATCCAATCCACCGACGACCATATCAAGTATCTCCAGCTGAGCGCCTACATCATTCAAAAGGAGGTCGACAAGATGCTCGCCAAAGATATAATTGAGCCGTCCTGCAGCCCTTGGGCTTCTCCTGTTGTTCTGGTTAAAAAGAAAGACGACAGTTGGAGGTTTTGCGTGGACTACCGGCATCTTAACAAGATCACCAAAAAAGACGTGTACCCGCTCCCACGCATAGACGACGCCCTGGATTGCCTTCATGGCGCCAAGTATTTTTCTTCAATCGACCTTCGGTCAGGGTACTTGCAGATAGCCGTCGATGACATGGACCGTGAGAAGACCGCTTTTGTTACCCCGGACGGCCTCTATCAGTTTAAAGTCATGCCCTTCGGCTTATGCAACGCCCCGGCAACCTTCGAACGCATGATGGACACTCTCTTACATGGTTTTAAATGGTCCATTTGCCTGTGTTATCTTAATGACGTCATTTTATTTTCACCGACATTTGCAACGCATCTCGACCGACTTTCCTCTATTCTTTCTGTGTTTCGCAAAGCCGGCCTGCAACTTAATTCATCTAAGTGCCACTTCGGCCGTCAGCAACTTATCATGCTGGGTCATGTCGTTGACTCCACCGGTGTTCGCCCTGACCCTGACAAAGTTCGAGCCGTGCAGAAGTTCCCCGTTCCAACTTGCACAAAGGAAGTTTGTAGCTTTCTGGGCCTATCCTCCTATTTCCGTCGGTTTGTCCAGCATTTCACGGAAATTGCATGCCCTCTCACAAATTTACTGAAGAAAGGCGTCTCCTTTTATTGGGGCGCTGCACAGGCTACCTCCTTCTCTACCCTCATCACGTCGCTCACTACACCACCTGTCCTGGCTCATTTCGACTGCTCCGCTCCAACAGAACTCCGCACCGATGCCAGCGGCCACGGAATCGGCGCTGTTTTGGTCCAGTATTAGAATGGGCATGCCCGTGTTATCGCACATGCCAGCCGCCTCCTTTCCCCAGCCGAACAGAACTACTCCATCACGGAACGGGAATGTCTTGCCCTCGTTTGGACGGTGGGCAAATTCCGCCCCTACTTACATGGCCGGCACTTCACCGTCACTACCGATCACCACGCACTTTGCTGGCTTTCGTCCCTTAAAGATCCCACAGGGTGTCTTGGTCGCTGGGCACTGCGGCTCCAAGAGTACACTTACTCTGTTTATTATAAATCTGGCCGATTGCACAGGGACGCTGACTGTTTGTCCCCCAATCCCGTGAATCCCCCTGAAGCATCCAATGACACGCCTGCCCGTATACTCTCACTCTCCGCTTTAGGCCACATCCGGGATGAACAGCTGCGTGATCCCATCTTCATCATCATCAGCCTATATTTATGTCCACTGCAGGACGAAGGCCTCTCCCTGCGATCTCCAATTACCCCTGTCTTGCGCTAGCGTATTCCAACTTGCGCCTGCGAATTTCCTAACCTCATCATCCCACCTGACTTTCTGCCGTCCTCGACTGCGCTTCCCTTCTCTTGGTATCCATTCTGTAACCCTAATGGTCCACCGGTTATCCATCCTACGCATTACATGGCCTGCCCAGCTCCATTTCTTCCGCTTAATGTCAACTAGAATATCGTCTACCCCCGTTTGTTCTCTGATCCACACCGCTCTCTTCCTGTCTCTTAACGTTACTCCTAAGATTTTTCGTTCCATTGCTCTTTGTGCGGTCCTTAACTTGTTCTCGAGCTTCTTTGTTAACCTCCAAGTTTCTGCCCCGTATGTTAGCACCGGTAGAATGCAATGATTGTACACTTTTCTTTTCAACGACAGTGGTAAGCTTCCAGTCAGGATTTGGCAATGTCTGCCGTATGCACCGATCCCATCTTACGTGAGCTTATTCAGAATCTGGTTCCGCAGCACCCGATCCGTCTCTTCGCCTCTTCGTGCTTAAAGATGGCACATTATATCGCTACAACATCCTTCCGGAGGGGCGCGAGCTGTTGCTCGTCATTGCTACGCATCTGTGCTTGAGCGTTCTCGACCAGCTCCATGACGCCCCGACCGCTGGTCGCCGTGGAGTTTCCCGGACCTACGACCGCGTTCAGCGTCGCTTCTTCTGGCCAGGTCTTTACCGCTTCGTTCGTTGCTACGTTGCTGCTTGCAAACCGTGCCTACGCCGAAAGAAACCACGAATGCCTCCTGCTGGCCTCCTTCAGCCCCTTGATGTCCCATCTGACCCTTTTTTCCGAGTTGGCCTGGACTTCCTCGGTTCTTTTCCTGCCTCTACTTCTGGAAACACATGGATTGCAGTTGCTACGGACCACGCCACCCGATACGCAATTACACGCGCCTTTCCTACCAGTTGCGCTACGGACGTCGCTGATTTCCTGCTCCACGATATCATCTTGCATCACGGAGCCCCTTGTCAACTCCTCACCGACCGTGGCCGCTACTTTCTCTCCAGAGTTATCGATGACTTGCTTCGCTCCTGCGCAACAAAACACAAATTTACGATGGCTTACCACCTGCAAACCAACGGCTTGACCGAACGCTTCAACCGGACGCTAACTGACATGCTTTCTATGTATGTCTCTTCCGACCATCAAGACTGGGACATTGCGTTGCCTTTCGTTACGTTTGCCTACAATTCTTCTCGTCATGATACCACTGGTTTTTCACCCTTTTATCTTCTGTTTGGCCGTGACCCCAAGTTACCGTTTGACACGATCATCCCCGATGCCGTCCATTTCCCCACTGACTACGCCCGCGATGCCATTTCTAAAGCTGACGAAGCATGCCAAATAGCTCGCCATCGCCTTACTACATCGCAAGGACACCAGAAGCACCGCTATGAATCCCGTAATCGCGACATTATCTACACTACGGGTGCCCTTGTGCTTCTATGGACTCCGACTCGGCATGTTGGACTCTCCGAAAAATTGCTTTCTCGGTACTTCGGATCCTACCGTGTCTTAAGGCGTGTAACCGACCTCACTTACGAGATTGGCCCTCTCGCATCTTCCTCTCCCTCCGTCTCGCCCCCTACAGACGTTGTCCACGTGTTCCGCCTTAAACCCTACCACTCGCCCACACCACAGCAAGCACCGTTAGGGTGCTTCAGCAGCCGGGGGTCATGTCACGGGACTATTCCTCAAGAGGAGCGTCGATAAAGAAGACGTTTTTGATCTTGCGTGCTCTCGCCCATATGTTCAGCGATTCATTGCCTTGTAAATATATTGTAAATACATTTTACTATTGTGTCTGCCTCCCCGTAACAGTATGTACGTAAAACACAAGAACAGTTGTAGTGGCACCTTCACATCATTGTTAAAGCTCAGTAGAATCGAGTATGCACTTGACTACACTGAGCTTCAAGACATCAAGGAGCCGTTAATCAAATCGAACATGCTTGACTTCTTTTGTTCTGGCAGCCCCAATGAGAATGATCTTGACAGCTTTTAGTATTGACTCTTACATGCAGTCTAATAAAGGACCCAGGCTTTTATGGGTTGACAATAAAATTTTTTACTTACCTACTGGTCACAGGTTGCTGACAAGCTAAAACACACATTTTCTGTCGAAGTTCGTTTCTACGGACTATGCGGCGGGTGCAGACTATCTAAGAAAAACTTATTTAAGCCTAAATTTCCCCCTGCAGACTATACACTGGATGCGGACTATAGTCCAGAAAATAAGGTACAAATAAAAGAGTACGATTCTGAATCTTGGAAGGCATTTACTTCTCTGTATTTTTTCAGCACTGTCTCAATTAAAAAAAAAAAACTATTGTTTCTACATTACATTATACAGACTTAGTTTTATAAAGCTCTCCTTGGTTAAACCTTATGCAAAATGCTAATGTAGACTCAGATTTTAAGTTTTCAGTTCCATCCCATAGAAAAGTGTAAATTTTGGATACCAGGTCTTCGGAAGAGCAATTTTAGCTGTGCCAATTATGTATAACGTTTTCTATAAAAACTATTGAAATATAAAATTGGCTGTAGTTTGGGCCTCTTCCTAATATACAAGGCACAAAAAATGCTACTTGTCATTTCAGAACGGTAGTTTTGTGACTAACTATGGCCACTTCATGCTTTTGAGAGCCATAACTCTTTTACGAATTATTCCATAATGACATTTTTCACACAGCCCACACTATTGCTCTTAACATGGCTTTCATTTTTTCGTTATATGAGCCAGTAGCTCAAAAGATAATTTCATGGGCCATGTCCTCCCTCAAAAGACAAGCTGCCAGTGAGTTTAACACAATAAAATTGCATTTCGTGCTTTTTCTTTATTTCTTTTTTTATGCATTCTTTTTCGTGTCGGAGAAATTAGCTGTCAGCTGTACGCTACTCACAGTGCTGATGCTTTTTTTTTTTTCTGCCAGCGGACTTCAGTGACAATGATGACGATGTTGACGAATACGAGTTGTCAGGTGAGTTCAAGTTCTGGTATTCATTTGCCATAGTCGTTACCACGCTAATCTTGGGTGGGAGCTTAGTGATCATATCATTAGAGAGCGCTTTAGGTCAATGAAGGGAGGGGGGGGGGGGGGGGGGCTAGTTGCTGCGCGTTTGCAGCCGTGGCTTTGAATGGCTGAGTGCATACGCAATCCGTGCGCCCTGTTTTAGACTGCATGTGCAAGAGTGGACGAGCTGAGATGACGTGGCATCATATGCGCTGTATTCTGGCGCATTTGGCACTGGAGGTTGTGTAATATTGAGTTTCAAAGACGCATTGCTACCGGCACTTTTCATGATAGCATCGTCCCATTGAGGGCGACAACATGAGCGTTCGGAGGCGGAGTGGATGTAAAAGCGTGGCTGACTTCGCTTCATACTGCCGATGTGAAATTAATGTCGACACGGCATGAAACTGTACCTTTTATCACCGACTCTCAAGTTTTACAATATAATTTCTTTCTCATTCAGAATATTGCTAATTTATTCCTCATTCAGAATTCCCTGATAATTTGGAAAATATTGTGACCTCCTCTGTGAAAGAAAAATTCATTGATGACTGTACTTATTTGCATGAAAGGTTGAATTTCAGTGTTATGAAATTTCGATATAATGAAGCAAACTGCTGATTTTACCAACTTCGTTATATCGAGGTTAAACTGTTTACCCAAAATCAAACCCAACAATCGTCATGCAATTGCGAAGCAAGTGTTCTAACCACTGCGCATTCCCTGCCTTTCAAGCGAACAGATTGCACTGCTACATTGAGACCCCACATCCAGAAGGGGCAGTATTATCATGGAATACGTTTCATATTTGTGTATGGGAGACAGCAAAGAAACCTGCTCAACTGTAGCAAACAAAGTGCGTCAGACATAGTGTAGGCTGAAATATTACTTGGCAGGTAGTTGAGATTGTTTGAAAGGGGTTGGGATAGGGGCAAACCAGTCGCATTGACAGTCTTTGCCAAGCTTGATCTCCACAACAGGTTGGGCATGGCTGTGCAAGCTGTGCCTCCTCCTAGGTTTGAGTCTCCATGATTCCTTAATCCCTCTGCTGCAGCTGCAAGTGGAAGACTGGTCTGTAGTCCATAGGAGCAGGAAACTGAATGTGCCGAAGCACGGGAAGCGCATGCTAGAAAAAAAGAAATTTTAGAACCTAAACTGAGATAAGCACAACCAACAGAGTGTCACCGCGATGATGAGAGTGTGGTGTCAATGTCCTCCAGCTTGCAGTCTCCGAAAGCCAATAAGATGGGTCCTCGAAAGCTAATGGCACCCTTCGATGAAAAGCACGATGACTTGGGTGCATACTTGCATCAATCCGAAAGGATAGCCCTTGGAAAAGGCTGGGACCAGAGCAAATGAGCCACAGCTCTAAATCTTTGCCTGGTGGGTGAGGCATTGAGTGTCTTCGGGAGAATGACTGCCTCCAACTCCCTCGATTATGATAAGGTTAAGAGGGAACTACTATTACAACGATTCCAACAGCAGAAGTTTTTCGCGAGAGATTCCGAAAATGCAAGCCGGAAGATGCAGAAGCAGGAAAACAGTTTCTGTGCTGCCTGTTATATTATTAATGCGAAAGCAATAGATGGCTCATGAGGCGGAAAATCTGGCATTGGTGTGACCACTATGGTCCAAAAAGCCAAGGGAGCCTAAGTGAGCCAATCGAGGCAGTTGATGGCATCAATTAAGACAAAGATAATTAAGGCAGAGTAAATTACGGCAAAGATAATTAAGGTAGAGTGAATTAAGGCACTCGAACTCACAACTGTTGTTGGAGTCGAACCCTCGAACTTGGTGTAAATAAGGTGAAGTTAATGAAGGCACAGTTAAGACTTTTATTTATTTATTTTTATTTATTTACTTCATTTATTGAGCATTCTTTTTTCACACAATGATATGTTAAGATACAATGATGCAATATTCATACAATGATAGCAGTTACACAAAAACAAATCCAATGAAACAGTGAAAAAGACGCAAGGACAGGAATTAAAAGATGCTGAAATAGCAGCTTTTAATATAGTTATAGATAGAGTTAATGAAGGCACTCAAACCCACGACCTTTGTTGGTATTCGAACCCTTGACCTTTGGTTGCAGTTGAACCCACGCCCTTGCATTGTGTGCTCTTTGTGATGAACACCGTTGGTTGTTGCTATTACAAAATGCATCAAAACGTTTCGGTCATGTACAGTGAAAGCTCGATGATACGAATCTCACGGGGTCACGAAAAATATTCGTATTAGCCGAAATTCGTATCATCGAAACACAATTAAAACTACAGTCGAATCTCGATAATTCGAACTCGAAGGGGCCCGGAAATTTGTTCGAATTAAAGGGACGTATTTTTGAGGTATTCGTGCACCATAGCACGATGCACGAACGGTGCGAGTCGTGAAATATCGCGCCGCGCAAGCGCATAGCAAGCGCGGGCCACGAAACTGCCCACGCCGGCTAACGGTCGCTTCCCGATAACGGCAGAAAGCGAAGCTTCAGGGAGCGGGCGGCGCCGGCACACGGGTGTGCGCGGAGACCGTCGAAGTTGAGGGAGGAGGGCGGCATGGAAGTGGATTTGGCCGCGTCAACTCCGCCGCTTCGGTGGCTCCCCTCGCCCTCCCTCTCAACTCCCTCGTAGCACTCTCACCATCGACTCCGTGCGCACATCTCCGTGCGCGCCCGCCGCCGTGCTGGCGCCAGCTTATTTTAGCCGCTCCCTGAAGTTTCGTTTTCTGCCGTTATCGGGAAGCGAGCGTTTGCGGGCGTGAGCAGTTTCGTTGGCCCGACTGCGCGTCCGCCGCTGCTTCCCTCTGCGCTGCGGCAGTGCAAGGTCAACATGTGACTAGAAAATAGAGAAGGGTTCACTGCCATTTTATCCGCGTGGCTGAGACGTCGGCACTAGTGTGTGCTAGAATACGGTTGTGTAGAACACTCTAGTCGGCACGTACACGCTTGTTCCGGCGCGATGCAGAAACGGCGACCTTGCAATTTGAGAGAGGGTGAAATTTCCGCCGCGGGTTCTTTTTTATTTTTTTTTCCCTGTTCCTTCGCGCGCGGCATTGAGGGGTCTCTCCTGAGCTTTTGCTCTACGGCGGTGTCGGAGCAATGCCGGTCGGAGGCGCCGCCGCGTGATTTGGCGCGCTGCTAAGAGCATTGTCGGTGCGCGGTATGTTCGAAATAAGCGTGTTCGAATTAACGAGATTCGACTGTAGCTAAATTAAAGAGTGAGAGATGAACTCACTCAGGCACATGTACGTAAAAAGCATTTACTTCTTGAAGAAAAAGTCTCTAATGTCCTTCTATCTCGGTAGACAATCCTATCTCGGTAGACATAGCTCGCTGCGACTAGGTAAAATGGCGCAAACACAAAGAACGCGGCCCGAAGCACAGCAGCCACTCCGTCCGATGGGCGGCCGCCGAAAAGGAGGAAAAGTACAAAAGCGCCACCGCTTCAAACTCTTCGCGCCCAGTCGCGGAGTCCGCGCTGTCCGGCGCCGCGTCCGCACCAAAAGATAACGGGAGAAAGCGCGTGACTGCGCGCTGTTCTCTTTCGCGGCCATCAGTGGGGCGGCGTTTATTCGTATCACCCGACGCAGGCCGAAAATCGATTCGTAACAACCGTTCTCTAGCACGTTGCAAAGTAATGGGGCTCGGCCGGGACCACAGAAAAATTCGTATCATCCGGAAATTCGTATTAGCCGTGATCGTATCATCGAGCTTTTACTGTAGTTACTGAATGACTGAAAAAGCATAGGCATCGCGTGGTGGTCGCAATGCTTTCGCATTCATCCACGTAGGGATAACCAAGTGCCCTTTGAATTTTTTTTTTGACCGGTGGATGGAAATGTTCGATGTCGCGAAGACTTATGAGGGAGTTCGCGATTGCAAGGTTAGCGAGCAATTCCTGGCTTGCTGTAGCCCTAAGCTGGGTACTTTCCTAAAAGAGAGAAAGTTGGGTTCACACTCAACGATTTTGCGGAACACACTGATCAATATTTTGAGGCACAGAAGCTAAGAAACCTAGGAAAAATGAAAGAGGACATAGCCATAGAGAAATTAGACGAGGCAAAACATTAGCCTTGGGGAAGCGTGTACTTGCTCGAGCTAAAGTGGTTCCTGTTGTGGGAACGCTGACGTGAATAGTGGCATGGGAGCCGGCTGTGGATGAGGAAGTTGACGGACATGTGAGCAGTGGCGCGAGGAACGCGCAAGTTGCGGCTGGGCGTTCTTGGGCGCGGCCAGCCGGGACTGGAGCTGTGGCCGTGGACCGCGGGGCCAAAGCGGTTTCCCACATTGGCGCCCAACGTGGGGCCCCAGCTGCATTCCGGGACAGACCATGGTCGTGGGGAAGGCTGAAGGTACCCGTTCCCCGGCTAGTAGCGGCTCCTACCCGGCCATGGCGCGTGACCATTTCCGCGGTGCGAGCTGCACCGGTTCCTCCTCCATCGCCGTCAGTGAGCCTGGTGTAGGTCCTGGTGGTGGCGTGGTTTTCTATGCGCTGCTGCAGCTCCCGGTGCCGCCTTTCGCGAAGGGCATCGCCAGCGCAGGTGCCAACACCACCTCAAGAGTGGCTCCGTCCCTCGGTACGTGGTTCTCTGGTTCTCTGCTGTGGTTGGGGTGCGGTGTGGTCTCTGGTGCCAAGGCATGGAGCGGGCGGTGGCGCCTTCCGGCGACCTGCTGTGTGCACTCATCAGAACGAGGTCGGAGAAGAAAACCAGACCAGGTATGTGTTCCAGGGGAAGGTTTAGGGCCTTTCGGTTCCTGCAAGACCTCAACTCTGAAGCTCTACCACCTGGGTCTGCTCAATCTTTGCGAGGAGTCTGTCATAGAAGCCAGTCAGGTTTAGGGCCTGCGGGTTCCTGGAAGACCTCGGTGACTCGGCCTTGACAGCTCCTCCGATCCTCGTTCGGTGCATTCTCAGTCTCCAAGGTTCGCCCGCCGGTAGGAGTGTCATGCCATTGCTGCCAGCCACCGTGGGCCAGTGCTGTCAACACCTTCATAGCGCAGCTGCAGGGGAAAGCGCTGGCCATGGAGGAAGGAATACCGCTGGTGAATACTTGCACCCGTTGTGCCAACGACCGACTACACCACCCACCGCCGACTCGTCGCTTCTCCTCGTTTTGTGCCTTGCGGTGCTCTCACTGTGACGACGTGGCGGAGTGAGCAAGTGATTTTGCAACGTGGAGCAGCGATGTGTGTGTGTCTTTTGTTGTTGTGTGTCTTTTGTTGTGATTGTGGCTGTGATCAACGAGCGCGTAGCGTCGTCGCCTATGGCGACTTGGCATCTCTCGTCATCCGTGCCACCGGGTTCGACCGCCGTATTGCCAGCCAATGCAGTCAACGTCCTCGCAGAGGGAGGGGCAGTGTGGGAACGCTGACATGAGGCATGGGAGCAGGCTGTGAATGAGGAAGTTGACGGACGCGCGAGCAGTGGCGCGAGGAATGCGCGAGTTGCGGCTGGGAGTTCTTGGGCGCGGCAGGCCGGGACTGGAGCTGTGGCCGTGGACCACGGGGCTAAAGCGGTTTCCCACATTGTGTAACTGTACCGGCCATCGTGCAGTCAATTCCTGCGCAGGTTCTCGCTTGGCTGCGCGACGCGCTTCAAGATGAGCGGCGGCTTCTTCAGGTGTCTGGATCTTTGGTCATCCCATGTCAAGGGTACATGTACTAGCCGCAGAGTCAACGAGAGTTCTGCCGCCGTCGCGGCGGCTCCGAGCATTCTCTCCCCGGTGACGTCACGGCCAAGCTGCGCCTCCACACTTGCCGGGGCGTGGCTGGTCTAAACCTGTTGAGCCGCCGCCAGAGGTGCCAGCTGCAGTCACGGACACCGCGTGCGTTCAGCGCGAACGCGGGGAAACAGGGAAATGTGAACGTCGGCAGCAGCTCTGCGGGTCTCCTCGCTGGTGTTGCTACAATTTCTTTCTCTCTCTCTCTGTCTCCCGCTCTCATTTTCTCTTTCTCCCGAGCGTAGCGCATATGCTCTGCTTCCCTCTCCTTAACGTCCCATGTCAAGGCAACATGTGCTCGGCACAGAGAGGAGGCGAAGCACACGCCGCTCCGCAAGGTGGTTGCTAGGCAACCCAGGTGACTCATCGCTCAGCGATGTTTTTTCGTTCGAAGAGCACAGTTTTATGGATAGCTTAAACAGGTTCACTGTTAAAAAAAGATTAGCCATCCTTGTACACGGGACAAAGAAGTGGCTTCCTGAGGCTAATATATTGATAGGGACACCTTGCTACTCATGGCCAATAACAGCTAAGTGTGTCGAGCAACCTTTGTACAACATCGTCTTAGGAAACGTGCCTGGTGTGCGAGGCATTGACGAGCCTTATTCACAAGACAAATACAAGTTTAACAGAAAAAATAATTCAGCAAGGCATAACAGTGCCAAGGAGTCACTGAAGGCAGATGTTTGGGCTACAGTGCGAACAATCATGATAGATAACACAACTTAAGAAAGGCAAGCAGTTAATGCGCCTTTAGTTAGCACAACCCAATGAATTCTACCTTCAGAGTTAGCCAAGCAGCAGAGAGAGGACAAGTCTCTGCGGTATGCATTTAGCAGAATTGGCCATGTACCAATGAGCAAAGGGAAGCGAGTTACAGTACAATACCAAGTAAAAGGTGATCTCTTGCATAGGAGACGTGTAAGCGGCACAGGCAAACAGTCAATATAGCTAATGGTGCCAATCAAGCATGAGTGAAGTGTATTGAAACATCACCACGGGAATGGGATTATTGGACGCAGAGGAATCAAGTGCACCATAACAACACTAACAAAAGAGGTGTTTTGGCCAGGCATCCATAAAGACGCGAAGAAGTTTGTCAAATCATGTTTCAGATATAGCCACTTTCTTATAAGAGGTGATAAAGAAGTATAGATAATGAACAGGTATATAGAGTGAAGTTTTGAGGTTAAGCTTTTGAGCTTTATTGTTATTTATTTGTGTGACAAGTAGGCTCCTGCCATGTGTTACAGGACTGAGGTTGCAGTATGTGTAACGTAGGAGCATCTGCAATCTTTCACGGAATGCAAAGACAATAGACTTGCATTGAACAGCAATGTACAATGTTAAGAATAAATAACATTTTTGAGGCGTGATACTACATGACTATGTGGATTGTGCAGTGCTTTGCTGACATAATATGTGAGTGTACAAAGCAGTGTACCTGGTGCCTTGAGGTGATATGTGATCGGTGAACAGTTAGGCAAAGTATTGTAATCATTGCTTGTGAACTTGATGTGACAAGCCTGAGGTGTGTGGTGAGCAGTTTTTATGCAAAAAATTATGCGTGGCTCTGCTACCGCAAACACCAGAGACCAGCGGAGTTGGGGAAAGCCTAGTAAAGTTGTGGCAAACCACACACTCAGTTTCCTGGTGCTAAGGATTTCTTCGTGATGTTCTGTGTAGTATCGCGATGAATTCAATTGGCCACGTTCACAAGCCTCCGGATCTTCATTTCTTCGCCTACGCAAACTCTCGGCTTCCCTTAATCTAAACTCTGGATGTTCTCTTCTGCGATGCTTGGTTTCAGCTTCCCTAGCTTTCGCTTCAGTCTTTCGGAAGCAACTAGTGTCCAGTTCTCTGGTCCAAACCTGCCGAGCCGCCGCCAGAGGCATCGATGCGGCTGCAGTCATGGACACCAGGCGTGTTCGGCGCAAACGCGGCGAAACGTGATTGGCATCGGCAGCAGCTCTACACGTCCCACTACCATATGCCTCACTCCTCCTCTCCACCTCGCATCCGCTATGCTGCGGGATGCTATTTTTATACTCTGCTTTCACTCTTTCTCAGCTCTCTCTCCCCCAGCTCGGCGAAGCTATTGCACAGCTGGTATGGGGTTGCTAGGCAACCCAGTGACGCCATAGCTCGGCGAGGTTTTGTGGCTCGCAGCACAACTTATGGCCGGCCTAAACAGCTCCGCTGTTAAAAACTCTTAAAAATGGGGCCGATGTCATGAGTGACCAGCAAAACACACGTGAAAGAAGGGTGATTATGTGAAAAAGACGATTATGCCGGCCGGCAAAACGAAGTGGGAGCATCTTTTGGACATGTGATGATTGAAGCATCAGAGAAGATGAAGAAAAAGGAGGCGAAGGCAGATGAGCTGGCATAGCTGACGTGGACGAGGAGCAGGGCAGACATATCTCCAGCTGTGCTCAAGGGACAAGAAGCACCAGCTTTGGGGACTACAGATTGGAGAGGGAAAGTCTGAGAGTTGGCTGGTGACAGCTCCAGCTCCTGAGCCCCGGCTGTGGCGCCATGGCAGTGCTCCACAGCCTCGGCGCAGTCGCACGCTGCCGTAACCGGCCACTGCCCAGTGCCACGGAGGCAACTGCCTAGCCATGTCAGTGGCACAACACCGGACTGGCCAAGACCACGTCCTGTGTCATGCTGGTCTTGGCAGAAGTCCCGTCACCCGCAACCGAGGGCGACGCCTATGCCCTGTCAGAACCATGCAGGCCAGCGTTTTACAACACGCTAAGCTGACGTCCGACACTACTGACGACGGTCAGAACGTTCGATTCCAAGTGACTACTTGTTACTTGATTAGTCCAACAGGATAGAGCTAAGGTCTAGTTAATTTTTTATGTACAGTTAAACCTGGTTATAACAAAATTGACAAATTCCTGAAAAATCTTTGTTATAAAGAGGATTTCGTTATATGCAGGTTCGGCACAGAAATTCGAAAAAGAAACGTTTACCGTATTTACTCTATTCTAACGTGCCCTCGATTGCAACGCGCACCCGTTTTCCGTGACCTAAAGAGAGGGAAAAAAAATTCTCTACAGTACCGCGCACCTCATGCTTTCATACAGAAATACAACTATCGCTCAAGATTTTCTCCCAATACACTAAAGTTGCGATGAACAAAAAAGTCCCAGTTTCGGCCGAAAGGCGAAGCATCGGTTGTGACAGCAAATTAGCAGACAGCTATACGAAGTAAGGATAGTAGTTTTATTGGCCGTATAAACTTGTAAACATTCACTGTTTAACTAAATTGGTAGGCTAATGCCTAAGCACACGTATTACAGCGCACATGGTCGAAGCTACGGGAGCTAGGTGTTGCAGCAAGCGGCAGGATCAGGTTTGAATGAAGGGAAGGGGAAAGGTCATGCCCGCGGCGGCAAGATCGCCGGGTCGAGGGATGCAGGCCCACCTCGCATGCACACGTGTGCTCACTCTCGCCTCACAGTCGCCGTGAATTCGAGTGCGTCAAGCCGCCGCCGCTTCGCATTCCGTTGCGGCGGAGAAGGTACTTCCGGTTGCTGCTCGCGCAAAAATGACAAAATTTGGGCCGAAATCTCTAGGTTGTCGGCGGGGAAAATTAGTTATTTCGAGGGGGTCTCCCGCTGCCACTTCGTTACGTAGAGGTCTCAAGTACATGTGCTTCTATGGAGTAACGGCGGGGAATAGAAAAACTTCGTTATATCCAGGAATTCATTATATGGAGGTTCGTTATAAGCAGGCTTAACTGTATATGTTGCGTTTTGGGAGTTTTTTCGCGTGTGCTTGTGATACATGTTTTTAATATGTTTGCATCGTGTCTCTGTCTGTTTCTGGAATGTCGAAATTCCTGACACCACTATTTGCAAACCGTGACAGCTTTTCTATTGCACTTGACTGCGTATTGGAATTAACAGACCTGTCATTTAGGTCACCGGCCGCTTCTACCGCATTGTGGCCTTACAACAGCTGTCCTGACTGCCTGTTTCGGCGCCTGTTGTTTTGACAGGCATGTTTGGCTAACTTTTTTCCTCAACCGTCCTGCTCATCTGCATGTCGAAGTTTATTGGTATCTGACCAGTGTTTCCAATTGGTGAAAAGTTACGCTCTCTATTCCGCTGTAGGCGTATCACAAATCTGTGAAAAGCAAGGATCTTCTCCTTGTAGCAAGGAGGCAATCATTGGCAAAGTGACATGTATTTTCTCGAACACATTGCTCACGGTCCATTGCTCCACCTGGACCGTGTGGTCCACCCTTTTCATGTGTAAGAATGTTGGAGGCAATGTCGTGCTTTCTCACCATGACTCGCATGTGCGTCCTAGTCATTTTGTGCGAAATGGCACAGCTTTCCTTTTGCAGGATCCTGATATATTCTAGCACTTCTTCTTACACGTGAGGAAACTTTCCGGTCTTTGGCCCTCGAAAGGCACGGCACGTCCAGTTTGTAGCGAGAACCTTGTTGCGCTGCTTCTGCTAGTAGCGCACGGGACATTATCAACAAAATGCCTTCGAGCAGCATGATTTCCGGGCTGCAGTGCGTACTGCATGGCTTTTAACTTAGAACAGACCGTATAACTGGAATTATGTCCCTTGCACACAGCACAATGCAAGACAGGCAGACACACGCAGATACTCCTCTGGAGTCGTCTACGTATGTGTAAGCATTGTGCCACTTGCTCATCTCCACGCAGCGCGGTGTAATTATCAATCTTGTCGTACTTGATCCGACGAGCATAAACACTTATCAAGCTGTATCAGTCATTATCAACCTTATCCGACTACATCCAACCCTTATCAACCCTTGCAGGACTTGATCCGACCCTTATCAACTCTTATTGGTCATTATCAACCTGCGAAAGTGGATGTCCAGCGAAGCTGTTGCAATACCACCACTACAACTGTTGAGGGGGTATGCAATGCTTTGTGGATGGTTTGGATGCTTGTTTTCAGCTTCTTTTTTATTGAAATGTATGCTCTTCTGTGTGTGTTGTATGGGTGATTTCAACGAATATACGGTATGCACTGTTCGCTTCACTCTGCTGAGTGCTTGTACTCTCTGCCTTACGGGGGTATGAGCCATTGCTTACGAGGGTATGAGCCATTGCATTCGTCTTACTTGACGGACAGGTTTCTCTTTGGGTAGGCATAGAAATGCGTACGCATTTAAAGTGAACGACAGACACGAATTCAACGCTGTGGCGGTATGTAACCAAAGCCATGCTGACCGAGCCTACTAAGCACTAGCCACTTTTTCGCTTGGACTCTCCCGTGCTGTTGCATCTCCAGCAGCCACCTGGCCAACATCGTGCCTGGCCACGGATTGCGAGCTCTCTTATTGCGTTAGAGTAATGCTATGGATTAGAGTAATCCTATTATGTTAGGGTATTGCTGGTGGCAGAGAGCCACCAGCAATACCTTACCGGACCTGGGGGGGGTAAGGTTCCATATGCCCACTCGGTGGTTTCCAAGAACCTTTCAGGTCTGTCTTATGATTCGGAATTGATTATTGTGGTTATGTAGTGCCAGGTGTAGTTCTAAAATGGACAAAAATCGCAATTCTGCGTAGTGCAAATCCACACACGTGATGCACGCACAGGCACCTTGTGCGGAATTGCATTATGCGGCTATAGTTCCATGTGATTGCTTGCTTCATTGCAAATTGTACGTTATGATGAGCGTGTATGATATCCACAATAAAATGATGCAGACTGTTGGACTGAGATTTTTTAATTTGTCGTTTTTATCCAAAACGCAATAAATAACATAAATATTTTGTGCAAACAAGCATTTTAGGTCCGTAGGAGTCCTAGAAATTTCGGGGGGGGGGGGGGGGGGGGTGCATGAAGTTTGGTCACTCTCCCGGCTACGCCGCTGAAGGTTTTCTTAGCTGACTTTAGACAGGTTTGGTATATATAGGTATCTCGTAACCATTCCCAGAAAAAAAAAAAAATTCACCGACAATTACGATACTCCTTAATGCGAAATTTGAGTGCAGGTCTATACGTGTTTTCAATTTGCAAGATAATGGCTGGCACAGACAATCTGGCTCGTGCAGCACATTACAAATGGAGCGAAATGTGGCGCGATTGCCTTGCTAATCGGGAGATCGCGAGAAGCAGTGTGTAGGTGACGCGTGGGCGCGATTCACAGCAGCCACTGCAGACAGACCTCCCAGACGACGTGCGCTACTCTGGTGCTATCTCGTAGCCATCGTCACCACAGTTCGTGCATTGCGCAGCACTATGCTTTTCTTCTCATGCTTTCGCCACACTCTCTTCCTCCGCTTTCCGCTTCATGCTTCCGCTGCACCCTCCTCCTCTGCTTTCTTCCTCACGCTCTCTTCGCTCTCGCTGCTTTTTTCATTCCCCCCTGGGCTCTGCGTTTGCTCTTTCATCCACTGCGCTCGTTCGCTCGGTTACACTGGGAACGCCAACACTTGACACAGGAACGGGTGCCTAAGAGCTGCTCGCTAAGAACTCAGCTAGGTGACTTGTAGATGACGTAATAGTTCAGCGGAAACCAGCTAGGTGGAGACAAGTAATTAAAGGGAAAATTGGGTGGATGTCTCATTTTCCCTTTAATATATTCTCTCCACCTAGTGGATTTCTGCTAAACTCTTGCGTCAAACACTTGCCTTCGCTTCGAGTTCGACTTCCCCAATTTCGAGTTCGAGTTCGACAAATTCGACTTCACCCTGCCATCTGCTAGCCGCCTGGTTAGCTCAGATGGTAGAGCGGCTGCCCCAGAAAGGCGGTGGTCCTGGGTTTGAGTCCTGGGCCAGGACAAATTTTTCCTCAACTGCAAGGCTTTTCTTTCGAGGAACCCATATGGGTATCCTTTGTAGCAATTGCTACAATTGGGCAGGTGTCTCACTTTCCTTTTAGTGACTTGTGGATGTCATACAAACATGAAAATGGTATCAAATGATTCCTGTCCATGCTTCTTCCGGCGCTGACAGGGCTCACAAACGGCAACGTAACGCCGCACGTAGCGGGCGAGACCCGGCCAAAAGAAGCGCGGCGTACACAGTTGTGTCTGCGCGAGACGCCCAAGTGCCCAGCAAAGAGAGCGCCGTGAAGTTGGCAGAGGACAGTCGAACGCAGGTGTGATGGAATGACGACGAGAAGGTCGGGGCCATGGGGATCAAAATTTCGTCAGTATAATGTCCCCTTCTTGAGACAAAACATCTGGAGAGAGGCGTCACCAGGCATTGACTCCAGCCCGTCGATGAGAGCTCGTAACGAAGGATCGCCGCATTGCTCGTAGCCGATCTGAAGAAACTGGGACACAGAGAAAACGGAAGCGATGGCGTCTGAATCACCAGGTTCGTCGATGGGCTAGCAGGACAGACAATCTGCATCCTTGTGCAAGCGTCCCGTCTTATATACCACGGAAAAGGTATAATCTTACAGGCGCAAAGTCCAGCGAGCGAGTCGTCCCATGGTGTCTTTGAGCTAGGATAGCCAGCAGAGAGCATGATCAGTGATGACACAGAATGGGTGTCCGTACAAATATGGAAGAAACTCTGCAACAGCCTACACAAGAGCGAGGCTCTCACGCTCTGTGATCGAATAATTGCGCTCAGCGGGTGATAGAAGTCGGCTGGCATAGGCTATAACGCGATTATGTCCACACTGCCATTGTACTAACACTGCTCCTATGCCGTGACCACTGGCATCAGTTCGAAGTTCCGTTGAGGCAGATGGGTCAAAGTGGGCCAGGATTGGAGGCTTGGTAAGCGGAGTAGTGAGATGAGAAAATCAAGAGGTTAGTAAGGGGACGTGCAATGGTCGCAAAATTCTTTACAAAGCGCCGGAAATAGGAGCACATCACTACGAAAGTACGAACGTCCTTTGTAGACTTCGGGACAGGAAAGTTCGTAATGGTGCGAATTTTGTCCGGATGAGGGCGCACGCCTCTGGCATCCACGAGGTGTCCAAGGACGGTGATATGGTGGCGAGTGAAGTGACATTTTGAAGAGTTCAGCTGGATACCGGCCCAGTGGAAAACGTCAAGGATGGCTGAAAGACGATCGAGATGCGTGTCGAATGTGAGCGAGAAAACGATGACGGCATCCAGATAGCACAAACAGGTGGGCCACTTGAGCCCCTGCAGCAAAGAGTCCATCATTCGTTCGAAGGTGGCCGGCGTGTTACAGAGACCGAAAGGCATCATCTTGAACTGATAAAGGCCGTCAGGGGTAACAAATGCAGTCTTCTCTCGGTCCATGTCGTCGACGGCAATCTGCCAGTAGCCGGACCGTAAATCGCTAAAAGAAAAATAGGTGGTACCGTACAGGCAGTCTAGAGCATCATCAATATGTAGCAAAGGGTAAACGTCGTTTTTCTTATTTTGTTCAGGTGGCACTAATGTACACAAAAGTGCCACGTGTCATTCTTCTTTAGGACAAGTACGACGGGAGAAGCCCATGGACTACAGGAAGGCTTGTTAATGTCCTTTTCATGCATCTTTTTTACTTCCTGTTGGATAACTGCTCTTTCCGATGCAAAAGCACGATATGGACGTCGGTGAATAGGGTTCACATTGCCAGTATTAATGCGATGGGTCACGACGGACGTTTGATCTAATCGACATTTAATCATCAAGTCATTTGAACCACCATTTACGTTGACCTTGTCTTCTCTAGCGTCGACACCAATGGTTGACCCTTGTTAAATAATAGAGGAAGAGGACGACACGGCTACTAGCGCGTTAAGCGCGAGCGACTCGCTCGAGATCTGGCGCTTCTGGACTGATTCGAACGGCCAGTATGGACGCGTTGTTACTGTCCTTCGGGCAATAAACTTCCCCTTCCCGCCCTTCTACTGCGAAGACTCCTTTGTTTTACATTTTCTGGTGCCGAAACCCGGGACTCTGTGATCCAAGCGACCCGACAACGAAAGTACTTCGCTGGCAACGAAGATGGAGCGGATCAAGGGCAAGCGAGCGACCCAACGAGCTTTGCACACGCGTCTCTGAAACGAGGCAAGCCAACTCATGGAATCGAGTCAGTTTAGCGCTCCGGCGCTTCGAGTGCTGCATGACAGACTGAAGAACTGCAACGACGGACTACGGGTGCTCAATGAACAAATGGAGGGTTACCTCACGGACGAGCAAGCATCCGAAGACTACATCTCGGTCGCGGATTATGAAGACAACGCGGCAGTAACCTTGTCCCTTCTCTGTCACCACATCGAACAGCTTCAGTTTCAAACGACCGCGGATTGAGGCCTACCGACACCTAACGACGCCTTAGCTTCAGGTACGATCGCAGGACATTGCTTGAAAGGACCTAACTGGCTTCTACGTGCGGCAAATAGTTGGCCAATGACATCTGACGCTCAAGATTCTGGACCGGAAGACGAACAAGTTTCTTCCGAGTTATAAACAAACGTTCCTGTACTGGTGAGCGTGATAAGAGAACCACTTTTCAGTGCCGAACGATTTAGTTCTTGGTTACGAATGGCATGGGTAAAACGCTTCGTGGACAACTGTAGATCGCCAACGTCGCATACAGAAGGATCACTTACATCTACCGAAGTTCAAGAAGCTGAGAACATCTGGTTCAAGCAAATGCAGACAGATACCTATGCCAAAGAGAGAGCCCAACTTGAAGTGGGACAAGACCTCGACGAGACGTCGCCCATAAGAAACCTGCATCCCTTTATCGATGAAAAGGGCGTCATGAGGATTAGAACTCGACTTCAGAACGCCGATGTCACATACAACGAAAAGACGCATGTGCTACTGCCGTGCAAACACCCGGTCACGCGACTCGTCATTTTGCAAGCGCACAAAACTGTGCTCCACGGTGGGGTCGGTGACACATTAAATGAACTTCGCGCCCGGTTCTGGGTGCCCAGAGTGCGACAAGCAGTGAAGAGAGTGCTCCGAAAATGTGTGATTTATGCTCGTTTCCGACTCAAGGCTGCGAGTGCACCGGCAGCCCCTCTTCCCAGTGATCGTGTGTGCAATTCGCGCACCTTTGAGGTTACGGGAGTTGACTTTGCAGGGCCAGTTTTTGTGAAAGATTGCAGTGGCGTTAAAGTGTACATAGTGCTATTCATGTGTGCAGCAGTTAGAGCAATTCACCTTGAGCATGTGGTTGGACTTACTATGTAGTCTCCGGGTTCTCTCAAGCCGCCTTTGTTGTAAGGCTTAGGCTTGACGGCCAACTTTCTTGTGCTTGCCTTGTACTACCCGGGTTCGGCGGTACAAGGACATGCAGAAACATGACAACACACGATAGCGTAACAAGTATAAAAAAAGGTTTATTGCTCCATGGGAATTCGCGTGGAAGCAGGCTATAGAGTCGACCTCGACGTTTGTCGGGGTCGATAGTGGTCGAACAAGGTAGGGCGCGACAAAGGAGGGGAACGAGATGGTTACCTGAGCTCCGTCCTACGTCGCGGCTCGCAGTTGTCTCCCATTTCTCCGGCGTGCGCCGGTCGCGATCGGCGCGACCGCCCCACCTCGTTCTGGGCTCGGTCCAGTGAGCGCGGTGCTCCGCATACATGTCACCGCTGTGTTTGCAACCAGTTTCCAAGAGGATCACGCCATCGCACGAAAAGCCGTTTGGCTTCCCGAACGGGAAGAGGGAAAAAGGCGTCTGCTCTCCTCACTTCCGTGGCGCGCGTAAGGACGCGGGATGATATGAACCTTCATAATTCCCACAACTACAAACGCTTTCCTCATGACCTTCAAAAGATTTTGTGCAAGACATGGAACACCGCGAATAGTTTACTCAGACAATGCTACTATATTTAAGAAAGCTGCACGTGAGCTAGCTAGCATGCACCAATTGTTGAGGAAAGAGGAAGTCAGCCAGTATTGCACTACCCACGGCATAACTTGGAAATTTATTGCAGAGAGAGCTCCTTGGTGGGGTGGTTTTTGGGAGCGGTTAGTTATAGGATTGTGAAGATGTGCCTTCGCAAGTCATTGGGAAGGGCGTCTCTTGACCTACAACATCTGAGCATTTTGCTGACTGAAACAGAAGCCGTTGTGAATTCCAGACCCATAACTTTAATTTACTCTTCTAAAGAGCGAGACATTCTAACCCCGTCTCATTTTTTGTTAGCCAGCCGTCTCTTGTCTAATCCTAAAACGTCGGATGAACAGGGAGAAAGAACTGAGCTGCTCAGTTTGTGGGTCCACAGGCAGCTAATAATGGAACAACTGTGGAAGCGATGGCTTCGTGAATTTCTACTGACACTTCGAAGTGTTCACTTGAGGAAAGCATCAAAAGTTTATAGCATCAGTAAAGGTGATGTTGTGATTATTGACGAAGACAAAGCTCCCAGAATGTTCTGGAAGACTGGTGTAGTAAGTGACTGCATCCGAAGTAAAGATGGCAACGTCCGTGCATGTAAAGTTAAGATACCCAGTGGCTCACAGATGATCCGACCTGTGCAGAAATTGTACCCTTTAGAACTCGCCACCTCAGGCCCCGGAGTGTGTTAAATATTAGAGGAAGAGGACGACGATGGCTACTAGCGCGCTAAGCGCGAGCGGCTCGCTCGAGATCTGGCGCTTCTAGACTGATTCGAACGGCCAGTATGGACGCGTTGTTACTGTCCTTCGGGCAATAAACTTCCCCTTCCCGCCCTACTACTGCAAAGACTCCTTTGTTTTACAACCCTTTCATTTTTTTGCTCTCCTGAGGCTGCGAGGTACCTTTGCGCAATCACTCTTGCTTCGTGGCACGGGTGCCTTGGTGATCGTGGCATCGAGCTTATCATGTTAAGGCCAACCTGTTGATTTTGTTTTGCAACCAGAATCTTTTACTCTTGCACATTCACTTAGGGCAAGTCCACTCGATAACCGTAACAATGGAGGAAGGAAATAAAATTTCTTCAGGTCTGTTGCTATGCATTGGCAAAGCCCATGCAGGGGCTGCTGGTTTGATCCATTTGATGACGGAGCAGCTGATGAGGAAGTCATGACGACGGAACACTGGCGGCAAGCATGTGGTAAGAACAGGCTGAGCGTTATCACAGTCGCTCTTTCTGCCAGGTTTCGAGCGGCCGCAATAACACTCAACCTGTTTTTACCGCGTGCTTGTCGCCAATGTTCTCTCGTCATGGCTTTGCCATCAGTTGCTTCGTCATCACACCCACATCCCCTGCTTGGGCTGCGCTGATACAGCCATAGACATCCAGATTAACTGTGCTTACTCTAAATGCGTATGCGAGAGTATAATATCCGTCTCCCCGAAAAACTGCAACCCGGCCGTTTGATCGTGGGACTGCATGAGACCAAAGTTGAGGTTTATGTCTACAATGCGAGTGCGTTCATTATGTGAGTATATACAATTCAGTCAATGTCCGATTTTTCGGACTCCCTAGAGGCTGAAAATGTTCGAAAAATCAGACAGGTCAATAAAATGAATGCATGCCTTTTACTGCATGCTCAAATCGCCACAGGCATGTCCGAAATAGCTCCAAGGGCCTGCCAGTACACTCATTAGGCATATCGGTGCTTGTACTGTGATAGGAGAGGGCGGGTGCACGCGTGTATAATAAGTAAAGCATACCGTGTCCCGTGATAATAACCTTTTCCTACTTTTGGTATGCTTCACTGCAATACTTCGTTTATGCTTTACCGCGTAACCCTGCTGATTAAGGCGCAGCTGACTTTCAAGAACTGGCAATATGCAACGTGCTGTGCTTTCCGAGCTTTGAAGCCATTGGCAAGGATTACAAAGGACGGAGTCAAAGCCGTTCCTAACGGCGGCGAATTGTTTCATTGAAAAACACGGTAGCGAACAGCAAGAAGCTTGGTAGCAAACGTTGAAGTAGCTAGGCCTAGCATTGCCGAGGCGGTGGCTACGGCTGTCAGCAAATCTGCGTGCGAGAGTGCCGGTTCGAGGCAGTGAGATAATCGAAATGACGGGAGTGGTAGCTTCTATTAATGCTATTTCGGACGTGCGGTCTTATACATTGACTCTATGGCGTACGTGGCGGTGCCGCGAAGGCGTCCTAATTATCGGGCATGTCCGAAAAATACGGCGTCCGGAAAATTCGTCATTGACTGTATTTGAAACCGATGCACACATGTTGTAACCGCACATGATTAAAGACAGGAACACAGCATTCTTATATACAGACTGCCGCCATGTCTCATACTGAACCTCACTTTCCTCTTCTCCAATTCGCACCCAGTTCTCTGTGGTAAGAGTGCACATTAATAACATCAGGAAAGGACGCGATGGGTGGCTGGCGTTGCATTGTAGCACATGTTGGTGTGACATGTTTTTTCAGAACACTGCGATTTTATTGACACACAGAGACAAACTTACAAGATTAACTGTTTCATTGTCAGTTTTTTTTTCGGAGGTGGTCACCCGCAGCATCGAGTTTTTTTCTCGGATATTATAAAACGAACACAATGGTTTATTTTCAGCTATGCAGAAAGGAAAAAATGACACAGGATAATGGCAAATGCTCTCTTGGTATGTTCCTCACATTTTTGGTCTCGTTCAGACGAGCGCACTTCTTTGATAGTGCTGCCATGTCAGGGTAAAAAAAGATTAAAAAAAAAGAGAAAACTTTCTATAGACATAAAACAGATAGAAGAAACACGTAGGAGTAATGGCTATGCACTGTGGGGCAAACACACTGGAATCTCGTTCATACAATCCCATTATGTACGATTTCCAATCGTGATCGAGAACCCAAAAAATTACCTAATACAGTTACGTTTCCTTTTTTACCGGTTCATATGTTCCTGGAAAACACAATATTTTGGAACCAACGTTCAGTACATCACCAAACTGCAGTCATGTGTTATGTTTCCTGGCCGCTAGATCCCATGTAAATATGAAAAGACAGGAGGTGCATGCAATCAAAAACCATAGCCACCTGCTATAGCAGCTTCCCTGCAATACTCGCCAGCCCATCTCGCGTGAAAACGCTGGCGCGCACTCAGTTTCCTATTCTGGTATCAGCAAATCTCCTCCCGGCCCATTGCACACTGCTTTCACAGCTATCGCTGCCAACCCTATTGTGATAAGTATCTTCATCACGACGAGGTACTGATACCTCTACCTCGTCGTGATGATTCGCGAATCTTCTTCGTCGGCGGTGGAGGATCTTCGGCATTGTGTCGTACAGCAAGCACACCTCCGTCGGTTGCTGCTTTTAGTTTCCCGGGTAAGGGCTAGGAGATCGGCCTCAGGTTGGGCCGGCGTACAGCCGAAGATGCGGCGAGATGTGGTGGCCTGGTGACGGTGAGCGTGAGGGTCGTCGTGGTTGCCACTGGGCTCCGGTGAGCTAGTGGGCGATGTCACGTGGTCGCTCGTCAAGCTGTGGACGTGGCGCATGGACGGCGAACCCTCATAGGCCCATCTCGCGGTATGGGCATCGGTGGTAGACGTGGCCGGCTTCCCTGCAGAGATAGCAGAGCGGGCGGTGGTCAGGGGTGTGCCAAATGTTCGTCTTCCTCTGGTAGCTGCGCTGGGTGACGGGCGGGCGGGCGTGCTGGCGGCGGCGGTGGTGGACGACGGAACTGCGGCGTTACGGGGCCCTGGCGCAAGTGCGGAGGGGGACCTTGACGACGGGCAATGGCGGCGTATGTTATCGCTTGCGGCTGTGGTTGAGGTGATGCCGAAAGTTCTGGCACTTCCGGTCACCGCTGAATTTCTTCTTTAACTATGTCAGCGATCGAGACCGCCTAAGGCTAGACCTTGGGCATAACTTCTGTAGCTCTTCCTGTACGACCTCTCTGATCATCTCTCACAGGTCGTCGGTGCTTAGCACTTGAGCTTCAGTGTAGTTTGTCAGCGCACGGCGGTTGTATTGCCTGGTGCGCATTGCAAGCGTCTTTTTGATTGTTGTGGCCTCCGAAACAACTTCTGCAACAGTCTTGAGTGGGTTGCGCATCAATCCGGCGAATAGTTGCTCTATGACGCCCCGCATCAAGAACCGAATTTTATTTTCTTCAGACATGTCGAGGTCGGCGTGGCGGAAGAGGCGAGTCATCTCCTCCGTGAAGATCGCGATGTTCTCGTTCGGCAATAGCACTCTGGTTTCTAAGAGAACTTCGGCCCTTTCCTTTCATACTACACTCGTGAAGGCCCTCACGAAGTTCTCACGAAATAGGTCCCACGTCACCAGGGAGGTCTCTCTGTTCTCAAACCAGGTCCGAGCAGCATCATCCAATTTAAAATGGACATGGCGCAGCTTGTCGTCATCGTTCCATTTGTTGAATGTCGCGGTACTCTCGTATGTCTCCAGCCAGGTTTCAGGGTCTTCAGCTGATGATCCACGGAAGGTCGGTGGCTCCCGAAGTTGTTGCAGCAGGATGGGGGACGCTGGGGCTGCCATTTGGGTTGTTGACTTGGCCTTGATCGCTGTGGTCTTCTCGGGAAGAAGTCCGTACTCCGGCAGAAGTCCTTGCTGCCTACGGCTAACTCGCTGGTCCTTGGTGACGTTGGTGTCATCCTCTGGTTTCGGGCTACTATCGTGGCTTTGCAGAGGCGTTCATTGCATGAACGCACTAGCACCTCCACCAGATGTCACGTAGTAGTGACGGTGTAGAAGCAGCCGCAAAACTGTGAATGATGAAATGGACTTTTTAATTGGGCGAACCTGTGCCCACAAAAGCAAGTTGCACTCGAAGCACAACAATAGCAGCGAACTCAGTCAGCGATCGTCGAAATCTGATCAGCGGCTTTCTGAAATCTGAAACGCGTCGGATTTTATACATGAGTCATCGAAGGTTCCAGAGTAATCCCTGGTGCCCCTGTGTCTTCCAGAATGTACTACACAATTCGCGTCGCTCGTATACAATCAGATTACATAGGTGTGAGTGACAGACGACAGATAGAAGCATCGATAACGTTTGAGAAACTTCTGATACATGCAGGTGCGTGCTTCGCCGAGCCATAACGTTTAACATTGGTTATCTGGTGAAAAGCGGTCACCGGTGAAAGATAAACAAGTTCATGTGTCAATATGGCCAGTGGGCCTCTTCGACTTGCCGTACTGGGCTCTTTACGACTGCCCGAGGCACTTCATACGCAACACGCATTGACTGAAATTACCGCCTCGGGCAATCAGGAACTGTAAGGGGTATAAGGTTGTAAGGGACTTGATACCTTTTACAGTGCAGTTCACAGTTCAGAGTCTCTATACTGAAGAAGCATTTTTTGTGCTCTGCCCACTAGCTTTTTTTCGGTGCTTCAGTGGTGCTTCATTTTTCACTGCCTGTTGGTGACACTCTGGTTGATTGGAAAAAAGCAGTGACTGTGGAAGCACTGTTTCTGAACTAAATAATGCCAAGAGCCACTCTTGGCTGCATGTCATAGCCACTACACAAGTGCCGTTTGAACTGTGCGTCTGCTTGTTGCAGCAGATGACCTTGAGTCCAGCCTGTCCGGAGTGCGTGAATGTGGCCTATCCCTCTCTCTGGCCTCGCTCTATTCGGGTGAGTGGTTCATGACCATACAAAATAGTTGCACACAGTAGACTTCCCTGCCAAGCTTTTAATTCTAGATGGTGTTTAACAATTAACATTACTGGAATATGAAATCTTTATGTAGTATGTAACAAACATGCTGTTTAACTCTACAATAACAGGATGTGATGTGATATGAAATAATGGATAAAGTTGACCCCACCTTGTAGGTAGGCTCGACTTTATCGGATCTAGTTGGATTGTAATGGGATCGTTATACAATCCAATTTAAATTGAACTTCCAGCTATTACAAACAGTTTATCAACACGCAAGAAGTTTTACAAGGAGTTTATGCAAGAGCCATGCACTTATAATGACCCGGTGCCCTGCTCTGCTCAGTTTGGTTACAATGAATGGAAGGATCCATACTGTGGTATGGCTGTGTCTTGGTGCACCAGGGGGAAGTCAGACAGCTGCACTGCACATGCCACACCACACAGTCAATCAGCGCAGTGCCTAACTTTTATCTTTAGCTTTCTTTTTTTCTTTTTGGCTGACGTATGCGCTTCCAGAGGGTGCTAAGAATCTCTGCAAGACAGGGGTAGTTGGAGATCGCAGGGAGAGGCCTTCGTCCTGCAGTGGACATAAAATATAGGCTGATGATGATGATGATAATGATGATGATGCACTTCCACTATAGAGATCACACAAGCAACCACTGGTGTGCAGTGTATAGCACAGTCAAGGACCTTGACTGATTTGAAGAAGAAAGGGAGGTTCTACAACAAGAGAAAATGGCGACTGCGAACTTTGGAAGCGGTTAACGTCAGACCACGTAATGTTGAAGACACCCTCTTCAAATGGCTTGTGAACGCCAGGATGTTGAATGTCCTGGCACACTGGTACCCTAGTGTTTGCTAAAGCCAAGCATGTTTGTCTCTCTTATGTGCAAACAAAGCTGCTTTTGGAAAGTTGGCATTTTCTTGTGCTCAATGTTTACAAAGACTTAGTGTGGGACATCAGCTCAGCATTGTGGACTCAGTTGGTCGATGCAGGCCTTGTTGATTGTGGCTGAATATGGTGGGGATATTTCCTGTAACATCTCCGATGAAGTAATTTTGGAGAGGTGCGGCAACTTCTGCACATAGAGGGCTCCAATGAGGAGTATCACTAGGAAACTACTGATCCCACAAATGTGCCTCCAGTAATCTCAATATCGACTACCTTGCTCACACATGGATCTTGCATATGCCAGAGCCTTGACCTATGAAGATGTCATCAGCTTGAAAAACTTGTAGAGTGCCATTATCAATTCAACACTAAACAGGCATCCACCACCGATTTCTACCAATAAACACAGTGTGCGTCATTTTTGGGTTTTAAGACGTTCTTTCTGCACCTTGTTCAGTTGTTTATTGTTAGTTTGTAAAGAAAGTCCAGTTAGACCTGCTGATATAGAGAACACGTCTTTATGCAACAAAGGTGTGTGCTATATCCAGGATTGACTGTTCTATAAAAAAAAAAAAAAAAAAGTTCCTTCAGATTGCTATGGGAGTGCATAAACATGTTACCTTAATTCAGCGACTCAAAACTTTACCAAAACCATTTAGCCCAGAGCATGCTGCAAACTCACATTGAAGTGGTTGGAACACTGCTAGGTGTGGTGAAAGACGACGACGATGTCAGCTACCTATGCGACACGACGCGGCAAATAAGAGAGCACAAGGGTTGGTGGCAGAGGAAAAAGAAGAATACACGAGCGAACGGGCAGCTGCGGCCACGAGGGCCGATCGAACGAGGGTCGAGAAAGCTTCGTGGAAGCAGTCCCGAGAGGGCTACCCGCGTGTATCGCTGGGCAGTCTCGCGACGGGTCGCAAGCCACCGAACCGAGGTCCTGCCCGTGTCTCGTGCCTGGCCGATTCCAGAGATCTGGCAGTTCCTGTGCTCTCGGGAGTCTGGTGCGTACCGCAGTTCCGCGTCAGAATCCTGAGCCACCAACCAAGCGGCTGTCGCCGCGGCACCGCCACTGCCTACCCAAGCCGCCTCCGACGCATTCAGCGTGTCAACGAAGGTTACGACCCCACGTGAGCGACCACTGGGGGGCCGTATACCGCGACGCCCGGACTTTTGCGCGTTAGTGGGCTAGTGACTGAAACTTTGTAGTCTGCCGCGTCGTAAGACTTGATACGCTATCAGGTAATATGTGTTAGATAATGTTACTTGTGCCCGTGTCAAAGAATAGTGTGAACTATATGTCTGTCTGTGCAACCCGTCCTAATATCGCCTTCGAATCTTTCCTCATCTCACCGCACGTCAACAAATGTGACGGTCCACGTTATTCCTTTTACATTATCTGGCGTCCACGACGGGACTAAACTCTCGTAACACCTTTGAGAGTCTCACTTTGTTCGCGTGCGGTGGTTGAGGATGGATGCCGAAAAACTGATAGGGTCTCGGTAAAGAGTTGGGACTCCCAGGCAAGGCACTCCAGCAGTGGATGGATGAGGAGCGTAGCAGAAAAAGAGAACGCCGTTCACAAGAGCGTGAGGCTGCCAAAGAGGACCATGCACGAGAGTTGGAGCGGCAAGCTGGAGAACGCCAGTTGTTGGAGCTATGGCTGCTGCGCATGCAAGAATTGCAACAGCCAAGTCAAGCAGTCACAGCCGACTCAAGTGATCGGGAAGCGAGTAATCAAGGCTTCCGAAGCCCGCACAAGTTGATTACAGCGTTCAATGAAGCTCGGGATGAGCTTGACGCATACATTCAGAGGTTCGAGCGAGTGGCCAGAGACCAAGGGTGGCCTAGCGACAAGTGGGCCCTATCTTTGAGTTTGTGTAACGGGGGAGGCACTCACTGTCGTCGGGCGCATGTCCGCTGAAGATGTGACTGATTTTGCTAAGCTTAAGGCAACATTGCTCCAGAGGTTTCGATTCACGGAAGAGGGCTATCGAATCAAGTTTCGAGAGGCCAAGCCCGACAATGGCGAAACAGGTTGCCAATTTGCAGGCAGGTTGCTTGGGTATTTTGATCACTGGCAAGAGTTGGCCAAAACTGAAAAGACGTATGACGCCTTGAGAAACAAGGTTGTCTCCGAACAATTCTTACGACGATGTGATCAGAAGATTGCCATCTTTCTGAAGGAGCGAAGTTGCAAAGGTCTGGACAGTTTAGCAGAAACAGCGGATCACTATCTCGAAGCGCAAGGCCTGACAAATCTGGCTAGAGGTCGAGAAGAAAATGTGTATGTGAAGGGTGGAACGCAAGCTAATGAGCCATCAAGCGGTCAAGCGAAGCCCCATTGCTTCATATGCAACAAGCAAAGACACAAGCCGTCGGACTGCTGGTCTAGGACTAGCGGATCTAAAGCTGTGACCGGTTGGAAAGGGAAGAAGCCTGGCCATGGATCGGAAGGCTTTACCAAAAACCCGAAGGACCGCAACGAGGCTTCGCATTCTCTTTCTGAACGCGGCCAACCAACCAAAGAAGATGGGCGGCAAGAACAGAGCACACATGCTGTAAACACTGAAGACCGCAGTTCTGAAAAGAGTGGTTCAGGTGCGCAAAGCACCGTTGGGCCAAAACTACGAACAGAAGGAATGCCGACAGCAAAAGGGTGTCTAGAAGGACAACTCGCAACTGTTTTGAGAGATACCGGTTGCGACACTGTCGTAGTAAAACGCTCTCTTGTGCCAGCAAACAAGTTTACTGGGGAAACGCGCACTGTTTATTTATTAGATAGCTCCGCACAATACCTTCCCGAAGCTGAAGTCCAAGTTGACTGTCCGTTCTTTAGAGGCACTGTGTGTGCCATATGCATGGAGCGTCCATTGTATGATGTTGTTCTGGGTAATGTTAACGGTGCTTGCCCCTCTCTCGAGTTACCTGGAGGCACAAATGCGATGATGGAGCCTACCGCACTGCATTGCCAAGAAAGTACTGAGGGTGAGCCGCACGACGAGAAAACCTACCCAGTTCAAGATACTACTACGGTTGCTGCGTCACATTACCTTTCAACGAGCCACTCCCGATGCTTTGGCAAAGTTACAGAAGGAAGATCGAAGTCTCAGTGGTTGCTTCGCCGACGTAGGCAAGACCAAAACCATGCGATCGGCCACTGTTACATTTACCGTAAAAACCGTACTATAGGTCGAACCGGAATATAGGTCGACCCCCCAACTGGTTCTAAAAATGAAAAAAATCTTTTTCAATGGTAAAAGTACCGAAAGACACCCTTACCTTTAAACAAATGCGACTCAGCCGGTTGCACAATGGTGACAGTATTTATTTAAATGCTGCTCCGTGCCGTGATGATAAGGTGCTGACAAACACGCGGTTCGATGGTCGCATGATACGAAGCCCACGGCAACGTTGCCGTGGGCTTCCGCGTACTCAATCGTCCTTTTCTTGAAGGCGACGGTGAAGTGCCGTCGGCTTACGCTCATTTTGAAACAAAATGTGAAAAAGCAGCCTGAATGCGATGGTGAAGGCAGCTGTTTAATTCATCTGCCCATTGTTGCAAGACTTCCGTAGTTTTTCCGCCAATGTCCGGTATATAAGACGAGGGTTGACTTTTCGCAATGGTTTTTTAAAAAAAAAGTTCAACCTATATTCCAGTTTTTACGGTATACTACTGAATGATATTCTCTTCCGGCGTTATAAATCTGCGACGAAAAGAGAAATCGAACAGCTTGTTGTTCCGAGAGATCTTCGGGGTTCCGTCCTGAAAATAGCGCATGAAGGGATCCTCTCTGGTCATCAAGGGACAAAGATAATGGCCGACAGGGTCTCAGAAGAATTCTACTGGCCTGGCGTCGAAGTAGATGTCACCCGGTTCGTGAAATCATGTGACCTTTGTCAGAGGACCGTCCCAAAACACCTGGTAGGACGTGTACCTCTTGGAAACATGCTGATAATCAATACTCCTTTCGAGCGAGTTGCTATTGATATTATTGGACCACTTTCCCCTACTTCCGCTAATGGTAACCGATTTGTTCTTACCATGGTAGACTTCACAACGCGTTACCCAAACGCAGTTGCTTTACCAAGCATTCACACGGAAAGAATTGCCGAGGCATTGCTTGCAATGTTTTTCCACGTTGGAATCCCACGGGAATTAGTTACCGACCGAGGTGCACAATTCACCTCACAACTCATGAAAGAGCTAAGTCGGCTGCTTTCCTTTAAACGGGTACCCACTACTCCATACCATCCAATGGCAAACGGCTTAGTGGAACGTTTTAATGGTACGTTGAAGCAGATGATTCGGCGAAGGTGTCAAGAAAGCCCTAAAAATTGGGATCGATACTTGGCGCCACTGCTTTTTGCGTACAGAGAAGTCCCACAGACAAGCTTGGGTTTCTCGTCTTTTGATCTCCTTTATGGCCGTTACGTATGAGGACCGATGACTATCCTGAAGGAGCTTTGGTCAAGGAAACATTTGGACGAAGAGACCAAAACGACTTACGGCTACGTAGTAGAGCTGCAGGAACGACTCCATCAGACATGTCAACTAGCCCACAAGGAGCTTCGAAAAGCAAAAATTACACAAAAACAATATTATGATCGCAAGGCAAAGGCGCGACGACACGTTGCCGTGGGAGACAAAGTATTATTGTTGCTACCATCTGAGAACAACAAATTGATCCCAACGTGAAAGGGACCATTCACCGCCATTGAAAAGAGAAGCGACCTTGATTACGTCGTTGACTTGGGCACGCAAAGAAGTGCATTTCATATAAACTTACTCAAAAAGTATGAGGAAAGATGTCCCTTACCATCGGCTGAACACCAAGCTGCTGTAGCGGTCAACACCCGAGAAGATGAAGGGAACGACCCGCCATTTATTGCACTGAACAGGAAAAAAACTTACCAAGACGTCAAAATTGCCACTTAATTACAGTTAAACCTGCTTATAACGAACCTCCATATAACGAATTCCTGGATATAACGAAGTTTTTCTATTCCCCGCCGTTACTCCATAGAAGCACATGTATTTGAGACCTCTACGTAACGAAGTGGCAGCTGGAGACCCCCTCGATATAACGAATTTTCCCCTCCGCCAACCTAGAGATTTCGCCCCAAATTTTGTCATTTTTGCGCGAGCAGCAACCGGAAGCACCTTCTCCGCCGCGACGGAATGCGAAGCGAGCGCACGTGTGCGAGGCGGGCCTGCATCCCTCGACCCGGCGATCTTGCCGCCGCGGGCGGGACCTTTCCCCCTCCCTTCATTAAAGCCTGATCCTGCCGCTTGCTGCAGCTGGCCTAGCCCGCCAAGCCGGCACTCTCTCCTTTTCCAGTTGATGTTGCCGACGCGCTGGTACACGCTGCGACACATCACGCTCGATGAGGGCGGACACGCGCTGTCAAACGCTGGCGGCATGTGGAAGTGCCACTGGAGAAGTGAGCGAAGTGACCTTCTTGCTGTTGTCTATCGCTTCAACGCAAACTGAGCGCCGAGAACACACAGCACACACAAAGCTACGAGCCGCCGAGGCACCTACACAACTAGACTCTGCCCAACGAAGATCGCTTTCAAGATACGGCCCGCGCGACCGCGCGCCGCCGCCCAGTACGCAGTTGATGCCAGAGTACAGCACAATGCAGCCCTGCTATCCTTCCCCCCCTCGCTCCCTCGCCGGTGCCTTGAGCGCAACGGAGGAAGGCTCGCTTCTTCCCTGCTTGTCTTGTGCGCGCGAGATTTGACGCGGTCGTCGGCTCCCCTCGCACGTTTTCACTCGCACATACAGCATACGGCGTGCGGCGACTGCATTATCACCCTTGGACTTTATGCGGAATATCTATGAGCCAAAACCAATTTTAGGGCCACAACGCATCATAGACACCATCTTTATATAGCAAATACGGATCTCAAGGGCCATACTTATGCTGGCGGAAACCGAAAATACGTCATAGTTGTCGCCCCCGGCACTTTGGGCGGCCAATGCCATCGTCAAGCCACCAAGCCAAGCGACATGAAAAGTCAAAATGGCCGCTCAGGCCGGCGCGGGGTGGCAGTTCGCAACTTATGATGCGGGAATGGTCCCACAGTTGCGAGGCAACAGCGGGGTTACCAATGCATTGGGTTCTATGGGAGCTGTGCCGGGACCGGCCGAAAACAACGTAACAGCCGGGAAGACGCAGCCCCCGGGAACGTAAGAGAGGGGTTCTACTGTAATACTATACGACGCTACGACGCCATCGTGACGCTCGCTCTTCGTTTCCGATGCCTCGCGCTTGTGCGAAACGACACGCGTCCACGCATCCGGTACCTGGTGTGACATTCGAAGGATGAGTGCTTCGACGAAAACGCAAAATGGGTGCACGTTACAATTGAGGGCGCATTAGAATCGAGTAAATACGGTAAGCGTTTCTTTTTCGAATTTTCGTGCCGAACCTGCATATAACGAAATCCTCTTTATAACGAAGTTTTTCGGGAATTTGTCAATTTCGTTATATCCAGGTTTAACTGTACTTGATGAGCAAGCCGGTGAAGCAAAGGAAACGTTGTCTACGTTCCAAGACATATTCTCAGACGTACCTGGAAAAACCTATCTCGTAGAATGCCAGTTAAAAACGACAACGGACACGCCGGTGCACGTCCGGCAATACCCGGTACCTTTTGCAATTGAAAAGGCTGTAGAAGATGAAGTCCAGGAAATGCTAAAGCAAGGATTAATTGAACCATCGAACTCGGCATACCAATCCCCGGTGGTGGTCGTGAAGAAAAAAGACGGGAGCATGCGCTTGTGCATTGATTTTAGACAACTAAATAGTTTATATGTGTGTACATAGCTTCTGTTACTGTTTATACACAAGTGAGTGTTTTTCTTTTTAATACTGTGGGAACTGTGTGCAATCTGTGAACTATCTACTGTGTGCGCTATGTGTCAGTGCAACAAGTTCTCCTGCTGCAAGCCCACTCTGCATGGCAAAGTTGTTTAAAGTGAAAAAACTTTCTTGTGTGAGGGGTAGTGTGGTGAAAGACAACGACGATGGCAGCTACATATGCGACACGACGCGGCAAATAAGAGAGCACGAGGGTTGGTGGCAGAGGAAAAAAGAAGACGACACGAGCGAACGGGCAGCTGCGGCCACGAGGGCCGATCGAACAAGGGCCGAGCAAGCTTCGTGGAAGCAGTCCTGAGAGGGCTACCTGGGTGTACCGCTGGGCAGCTTCGTGACGGGTTGCAAGCCACCGAACCCAGGTCCTACCCGTGTCTCGTGCCTGGCCGGTTCCTGAGATCTGGCAGTTCCTGTGCTCTCGGGAGTCTGGTGCGTACCGCAGTTCCGGCGTCACAATCCTGAGCCACCAACCAAGTGGCTGTCACCGCGGCACCGCCACTGCCTACCCAAGCTGCCTCCGACGCATTCGGCTTGTCAACGAAGGTTACGACCACACGTGAGCGACCGTTGGGGGGGCCGTATACCGCAACGCCCGGACTTTGCACATTAGTGGCCTAGTGACTGAAACTTTGCAGTCTGCCGCGTCGTAAGACTTGATACGCTATCAGATAATATGTGTTAGATAATGTTACTTGTGCTTGTGTCAAAGAATAGTGTGAATTATGTGTCTGTCTGTGCAACCCGTCCCAATATCGCCTTCGAGTCTTTCCTCACCGCACTGCACGTCAACAAACGTGAGGATCCACGTTATTCCTTTTACACTAGGCATGGCAGTTCCCATGTCTCACACAGTCTGGCTGAGCACCTGATTCACATCTGCACTGCGCTGCATAGCGCACTCTAGAAGCGGGACCAAGGTATGCACAGAGCAAGCTACTCAGGAGTAAAAGATGAGTGGATGTGGTGACAACAAAGGATCACCATCTCCTGGTGCGTACAAGTGTTGCAAGAAGCTGTGCACATAGACATGCGATGTACCAATGCAATAGTGGGAAAACGTGGGCTAGTTTGTGGAAGTTCATAGTATTTGACAAACAGCAGCATTGAACGAAGACGGGACGACAAGAAACACATTCTTGTCTGTGTTTCTTGTCGTGTGCTTTAACACAGACGAGGACATAGAAGTGAGGTTCACAACATGAGTGCATGTCTGAAGGCACAGAATGTCATGTACCAACACTACCTCAGTGCCCGTGACAATGATTCTGGCAACACAGCTGCCACAGAGTTTAGTTTTTTCTCCTTCAAAGTGCAATAGACATAAAGTTCCGCGTACATTTTGTAGCATAGCATATTTGAAGAAAGGCAGGAAGCCTGTGGTTTCTTTTCTTACGCTTGCTCTTCTATGCTGCAAGGAACGCCAAAAAAAAAAAGATTGTTTCATTACACTTTATTTGGCCAGCAACTGGAAAGATTGATGCTGCAAAGTGTTGCGTGGTTTTCCAGTAGGCAGTTACACAATGCATCATCACAATGTGCATACTGTGATTACTGTGATATGGCAACATGCAGCGGTCATGTGGGCTTTGATTATGTTGCCAGTAGCCTAGACAGAGTAGGTTATAGCCACATGAGAGTTTTTCTCTATTGCGCCATTTACTGGTTGCTTTATACTCAATTTTATTCATTGCAGGCAAGATTACGAAGGATAGGAGGACATCTCTTACCAACAGTATTCGCAACCAAAAATTAGTGCATCACATCTTAAAGAAGGATATAGATATAGGTCATGTAATTATAAAAACAACATAAGGCAGTTATGAGTGTGTAACGCAAATGTTTAAGCGTTAGCTGCGGTGCTAAGCGTTTTCGCTCTGAATCTCCAGCTAGCCGAATTGCTTGTGGCTCTGAAGGTCTTGCTTCCTCCATGACATTTCTGTGTAAAGGTTGTTTTATAGCTTCTTTAATTCAACTAGTACACTCGTTTTTAAAGATCAAGTGCTTTCCAGCTTCCTAAGCATACACTGGTGCTGAACGAGGCGCTGCCGAAGCCACTCTCCCGTAGTGAGTATTGTGGGGTCTCACATGTGCTCTTGGGACAAAGGAACGACACATAGTAGTGCAAACAATCAAAAGGGCATTTATTGCACCTTTCATACACTAATACATACTAGCCGAATTACAACCAATAGAACATTCACACGGGCGCGCGACAAATCAAGGAAGTCCGACTCACCGCGACCCGATAGCGAGCGAATACGTTCGCCCCATGCTATGACACCATCGCCTAGTCGTTCACGTGTACGGTCACGCGAACGGTGGCGCGCTCGAACGATCCGTGTTCGTCCATACCGGTGTCCCGCTCTAAGCCTCGCGCGACGGTCGCGCGAAGCGGGCCGGCGCACGCGCGAAGCGTCCGTGCGTGTTCGTCGCCGATCCCAAGCCAAAGAGAGAGCGCCTCCGACCTTTTTCTCCCAAGTGACCCCGCGTTAGCATCGCGACATTAGAGAGTTTTAGATTAGGGGGACGCAAGCGTAGGGGCCCGCTAGCGCTCGGAGCCGCGGTACTGCGCACGCGCAGACCGGGCAAGCGTAGGGGCCCCCTAGCGCTTGCGGCCGCGGTACTGCGCACGCGCAGTACCGCGGCTCCGAGCGCTAGCGGGCCCCTACGCTTGCGTCCCCCTAATCTAAAACTCTCTACTAGCGCCATCTCTCGCAACGCGCCGCAACCACCGCCGGGCTTAGCCACGCAGAGAAGCCGGACTACAGGAGACATGCGGGGAAAACAACATCAGGGGACGCGTGAGAATCGCGCATCCCCACATCCCCCCAACCTTAAATCACCACACATACGCCGGCGAAACATGTCACAAGGCCTATCAACGCGCGCGTCGCGAAAAAAAAGTTAGTACATGCGACAGTGGCGCCGCCGAGTAAATGTCCACGCGTTATCCGCAACGTGCGAGCCGATATTGACTCTGGGGTTCACCGCTGGCGTCCGTTGGTCACAGCACCACGTCTGCAGATTCGATGGCACGACTCCAGCCCAGGACTCCGGAAACGGCGACGCAGAAGTCGGCACGAGCAAGCGTCGCTCGCGCCCTGCTGACGAGAGCCGCAGTAGCCGTTGGTGACTGCCGGCTCTTTTTCCAGCCGCCGAGGGTTGCGAGCCGGACATTGGCGGCCGCCGAAGTCGCTGCGCCGAATTGACCACAGGCATCTCCAAAGCCTGGGGTAGCTCGATTGTAGTCCGGGGCAGCAGCGCTGACGATGTGCAGGTGACAGCAAACCAGGGGTGACTCCGCTCACGCTGCGTACACTCAACGCACTCGACAAACACTAAAGTAGTGCAAGGGAGAGGAATTCGACATACGCATCGCCCACGTGGTACGATGTTCAATTCGGCTAGCAAAAATTTCGGGTGGCATTTCAGATGGAACAAAGCTTGCTTTTTTTTTTTTTTTTGAATCGAACGAGTAATTTCAATTTGTGCGAGGCGAACTAATGAGGGAAGAAAGGTGCGACATCTCAACACCACGGTCCCCCAGGTTGTGTCCCTCAACGTGCGACAGGCGGCTTTGTTAAGCCTTAGGCCTAATGCGTCGCTACTTTGACAACAACTGGCATCCAAAAAAAAAAAAAAAGGCGTCCCCTGATGTTGTTTTCCCCGCATGTCTCCTGTAGTCCGGCTTCTCTGCGTGGCTAAGCCCGGCGGTGGTTGCGGCGCGTTGCGAGAGATGGCGCTAGTGTCGCGATGCTGCGCTAGTGTCGCGATGCTGGCGCCACCGAACGGCGGGGTCACTTGGGGTAGAGTGACCTAGAATATGGGAGAGTGTCCAAAGCGCCGGCTCCGGCGAGGGCCTTTTTCTGTGAACTGCCGCGCCGCGCCGCTGCTGCTCCGGACCCGTGGGCTTTTCGCGCTCGCGAAGCGCGCGGGAAGCGAGGGTCGTCTGCTATGCGCTGTAGTTTTTTGCGTTCATTTTCCACGCAAAGCACTTAAACTCTATTTAACTTCAACAGTGTGGCGCTGCATGGAGGTTATCCATCTTTGAGTGTTTCTTTGTGCTTGGGCAGCAAGATAATGCAAAAACTAACGTATCAAACTCATCAGCGCGGCCTAGCTCCGGTGCTAGAGTTCGAGAACGGTGTTACGGTAACTGTGCGTGCACAGAAACGCGCTAAATGAGTCTGCGCAAGGAAAGAACGTAAAAAAAGATGGGCACGTGGGCAATAGCACCATGCTTGCAAGAATACGAGTAACGAAAAAAGTGAATTACTCGCGAAGTCAAGTGAAATACTTACGTGCTTGCAGTGACCGCTTCGCTCATCACTACGCGCTTTTCACTCACGGTCGGTAGTAGTTTAGAGCCATATGCATATGTATTTATTCATGAATTTGTTAGCCTCGACAATACTTTATCATGAACAGAGCGCAGTGAGAAGGTGTAAGGGAAACAAGAGAAGGAGCAGAGGCGGCCCTAACGCCGCAATATTGTTGGCCAATTTCGCTTCAGTGGATAGCGCGGTACATGAACAATTCTTGCTGTACGCTATCTCTTCAATACAAACTTCGCGCACGATGTACCTTAAGGTTCACCGTGAGCGAAGCTGGTTTCAAATTCAGACATTCGAAAAAAGGCCATTCCAGCCAATAGGTAAACAAACATAAAATGGTGAACAAATATATATTTTTCTACATTGAAATGAATAGATAGGTACTACTGGCTTAGCTATTTACTCATGTCTTATGCAAAAGGTATTGCAGCAATAGCCTTGTTTTATTAATCCATGAATCCTCTCTGAAATTACCAACATATAACTTCTCATGATATAATAGTTAGTGCTTAACGTGTGATTTTTTACATAAACTAACAACCATTCATGGCGCGTGATGATGTTTGTGCTTGCATTATATTGAGTGGAAAATCGTCTTGAAAACTACAATCTTTGATGCACTACAAATATCGCTATTGATTCTACATATCCCTAAAACAGTTACCTTCAATCAGTAAAACATGAGAAGTTTATGTTCTGGTGATAGTTGCCTCTTTCATTATGTAACTACAAGTACGTAATTATTTATCAGTAAGTATATTTGCTGTGTACGAACTAGCGAGCATACGCAATAAATATTCCTATAAAGTTACTTTCACGTTCAAATTCGCTTAGTGTTTGCGCTCTTGCAATACAAGAAGGCGAAAGACGAGTTGCACATCCGTAAAGCATCAAGTTTCCGTTTGCTGACGTTCGCTCGTAATTATGAAATGAGACGTACGTACACAATGTTGCACTGTTAGCATTTCATTAATTTTGGTTTGTCTTGTTTTTTGCCGCCGTTTATTTCTCGCGTACCCTTTACGTACACGCCGTGGTAGCTTAGTGGCTTTGGTAGGTTGGACTGCTAAACTCGAAGACGCGGGTTCGATTCCCGGCCACGGCGGCTTACATTTCGATGGAGGCGAAATGCATAAAACACCCGTGTACATAGATATAGGTACACGTTAAAGAACCCCTAGCGGTCGAAATTACCGGGGCCCTCCAATACGGCGTTTCTTATAGCCAATGTATTGTGATTTTTTTATGTAAAACCCCAGAAAATATCATTACTATTATTACCCTTTACCTGTGCTCTCAGTTCTTCATAATAAATTAGCAAGTTCGACACACTGAGATCGAGATTGGCATTCAACACGGTCTTACCGTCACACCGTATCAGAGGGATTTCTGGCCGAAGAATGCGGGTTTGCACCACACGTAATATTGTTGTCGTTAATCGCGACGTGAATGAAAGTATGTTAAGTTACTAATGCCATGACCCATCAGTCATCTTAGCAACACATTTGTGCCTTTCCACGCTATACTTTGAAATATATACCAAGTGAACGAGCATTTGTATTTATTTTTGGTACCGCGGCCCCACCGACGGACACATTACGCTTCCCATGAGCCTGTTAAGGATTTCGCCTTAATAAATAAACAGCAGAGCGCGACAGGCAGTCTTGTAAAACAAATCGAAGGAATGAAATAAAAGAAAGGGAACGATAGGGTGTAAAAGCGTTAGCATGAGCTCGCCATATCTTCCACGTCCTCCTGGTTGTCATCGCGATCTCCAGCTTATTTTCTTCTGCAGCACGTTCACGTTGCTCATTGCACGAATAACTAAATGAAGTAAGCGCGCGCAATGCGTTACTCAAACAGTCGCGTAAGCGCGGACCAAGCGAGCTAGAAGGAAATAGACAAAATACCCGTATTCACAGCCGGCAAACGCATTCTCCGTGCGGTGAGTCACTGCGGTATTACCTTGCGGTAACGTGGTACTTAATATATCCCAAATTATTGCGATGTTGGCTAATAGCAACCAAAATATCGGGCTCGTAGCAGACGCCCGCCGCCTTGGCGCGGCTTCCGCAGCGGAGAAAGCCCACGGGTCCGGTACAGCAGCGCCGCGGCGCGGGAGTTCACACAAAAAGGTCCTCGCTCCTCCCATGCATTCGCGCGGCGCTTTGAACACTCTCCCATTTTCTAGGTCACTCTACTTGGGGGGAAAAAGGTCGGAGGCGCTCTCTTTTTGGCTGGGGATCGGCGACCAACACGCACGAACGCTTCGCGCGTGCGCCGGCCCGCTTTGCGCGACCGTCGCGCAAGGCTTAGAGCGGGACACCGGTATGGACGAACACGGATCGTTCGAGCGCGCCACCGTTCGCGTGACCGTACACGTGAACGACTAGGCGATGGTGTCATAGCATGGGGCGAACGTATTCGCTCGCTATCGGGTCGCGGTGAGTCGGACTTCCTTGATTTGTCGCGCGCCCGTGTGAATGTTCTATTGGTTGTAATTCGGCTAGTATGTATTAGTGTATGAAAGGTGCAATAAATGCCCTTTTAATTGTTTAGACTACTATGTGTCGTTCCTTTGTCCCAAGAGCACATGTGAGACCCCGCAGTATGAACCTTGCTGCAGACGGCAACAACAACGTGGAACTGAGCAACGAACTAAGAAAAGCCAACGGGGGCCCAGAACCACTTTTTATTGAAGTTGAGAAATGCATTTCAAGTTTAAATAGACTATTTCAGAAATATGTACTTTGCCGCAAGAAGTACTTCATTGCGTTCAGCAGAAGCAGAGTTATTGGCAATCAAAGGTCACATTTGGTCCCATTTGTGGTCCTTTCGCTCCTTTGCTGTCAAGAGTAATCAAAGTGCTACTTTCTCTGCCTCATGGAAATGCAGTTGTCGAGCGAGGCTTTAGCAAGAACCTTGAGGGGCGCAGCTCACATAATATTGGAAGCATTAGTGGAATACGGTAAATAGAGAGTCACTTAAACTGCTACAGTGGTGATACCATGTAAGTTCCATTTACTGCAGAACTCATCAGGAGTGTCAAGCAGTCCAGGGCAAAGTATGCTGAGAGGTTAAGTGCTGAAACAAGCACCACAAAACGGAAGTCACAGAAGTTGTTACAACCACAGAAGAGCTGATGCGGACAGACAGAAAGGTCTTGGAAGACCAAGTGACGTCAAGCATAGCATTGCTTTTAAGTGTGGATGAACTTGCCAGTTCTGGCATCAAGAATGATCATCACAAAGTGCAGAGTGGCCAAGTACTGCTTTCTGAATGGAACTCTGCCCTAACGAACTCTGCCCTAACGGAGGCTCTTCAGGAACTTGAAGAGTTTCATAAAGTGCAGAAAAAGCTATAGCATTGATGTCAAAATGCTGTCAAATGCACGAACCTTCGCTCGCTGCTGCTGTCGCGCTTGCTATTGCGACTCGGGGTCGATGAAAGCTTTATACAAAATGTACAGATTTATTTATTTATTTATTTATTTATTTAAAAATACCTTACAGGCCCCTAGAGGCATTGTGTAAGGGGGGAGACTACAATCAAAGGTAACTTAAACAATAGGTAAAATACACATGAGAATACATATACAAAAATATCGGGTAAGAAATGCGTTAATATACAGTATTAAAGTGTTTCAGTATGTACAAGGAACAAACCGAACGCTTTTGGAAGTGACAGCTCATTCAACAACAAAATTTCACACAGAAAAACATAATCAATAAAATTACAGAGAGAGCAAGACATAGTTAGACTATAAGAAAACAATATTTACCGCGTAGTTGCACATTAATAACGGGAAAGGCATAGACAAAAATAATAAGTTAGGTTATGTGGAATTGTTAGAAAAATGCGTTGTAAGAAGAAGCCGAAAGTTTTCCTGATCCCTCTCTAAAACTATGGCGTTAGGAAGGTCGTTCCAAAGACGAATGGCTCTTGGAAGAGCGGAGTAATTAAATGAATTAGTCTTTCCGTAGATGCGCATGAAATTGGACATATTGTACAATCGCTGTGACCTGTAATGAGGAGTTTCAAGAGGCAGAACTGATGGTGCTGTGTTATGGACGTATTTATGAAATAAGGATAGCAGGGCTATATCACGGCAATCATGCAAGGGCTGTAGTGAGAGGTCAAGTTTAATTTGTGTAATGCTTTTATTATAGTCATAACAACGCGAGATAAACCGCGCGGCCCTATTCTGAATCGCTTCGAGTTTTTCAATCAAATACTTTTGATGGGGAGACCAGACGGATGCAGCATATTCAAGCTGAGGTCGAACAAATGTTAGGTAAGCTAGTTTACGAATATCTTTAGTAGAATTATGTAACTTACGGCGTATGTACCCTAATGATCTCGAAGAACTGGCGCATATGCATGCAATGTGCGTTGACCACAAAAGAGTAGAAGTTAGGTTAACACCAAGATATTTATATTGAGTGTCATGCAAAATAGTGTTGTTATCTATGTGATAAGAAAACGTAGAGTTAGTATGCTTGTGGCTAAAAGAAATAATTTTACATTTAGAAACGTTAAGCTTCGTTAGCCAAGTGTTACACCAAAAAGAAACAAGTTCAAGATCTTTTTGGAGGGTTTCGTGATCATCGGCACTCTTAATGGAACGATAAAGAATGCAGTCATCCGCAAAAATGCGCACGTGTGAGGAAATGTTATTCGGTAAGTCATTAATGTATATTAGAAATAGTAATGGTCCAAGAACGCTGCCTTGTGGTACACCTGAAGTAACGTGTGAAAGAGGAGAGGAAAAGTTGTTAGCTGCTGTGAATTGCTGACGATTAGATAGGAAACTGCGAATCCATGTTACTGTAAGAGAATCTAATTTAAGAGCAGTTAATTTCAAAATCAAGCGGCAATGTGCTACAAGGTCAAACGCTTTCGAAAAATCTAGAAAAGCACAGTCAGTTTGTATATCCTCTTCCATGTTAGAGTGTAAATCAGTTGTTAATTCGAATAATTGCGTCTCACATGAGAAATTTCTGCGAAATCTGTGTTGATTAGTAAAGAAAAATTTATTTGCTTCCAGGTGGCTGTAGACATTTGAAGCAATGACATGTTCAAGCATTTTGCAGCATATAGATGTTAATGATATTGGACGGTAGTTTTCAGGCGCGTATTTATTGCCTGACTTAAATATGGGTATCACCTTTGCTATCTTCCAGTCCGAGGGCAGCAGGCCAGTCTCTTATGATTGCCTGAAGATCTGAGAAAGAATTTTACTAGATACTGTTTCGGTATTTTTGAGAATTTTAGAATTAATGTCGTCGACGCCACAGGATGTGGTTAGCTTTAGGTTATTTATCAGGGATGCGACACCTTCAACTGTTATTTCTATAGGTGACATATATCGGTAGTTTAATTCCGGTACATCCGGCAGATCAGACTGATCTTCTGTGGTTAAAATAGAAGAATAAAAGTGTCACAGTTTCGCCCTAAGGGCGAAGCAATGAATGCGATAGCAACACAGCAATGTCATACGAAGTAAGGTGAGCGGCTTTGGTAGCAATATGAATTGTAGTAAACATGAGCTGATTAATTAAGCAGGTGTGCTGTGGCGTAAGTAGACCGACATGAAGAGAGACTCGATGACCACGAGAAGGTGCGTGTGAAACGGTGGCGTTGATGAGAAGCGCTTCCCGTGGGCAGCGCGCGTGCGAAGGGACACACCTGTAGCGCTGCACTGCCGATCCGGGCAGCATTACATGTGTAGCGTGCGTTTGAAAATGTGGCCCGACTATTACTAACTGAATGAACAAGCGTGGTGTGAGCGCACACAAGCAAACATGAATAGATCACACTGAATGACTGCAGACAACGACTGTCAAAACGCTGGCAGCAAGCATACGCCGCAGCGGGCGAAGGTACGTGCGGTCTATCGCTTCAACGGAAACTGAGCGGCGAATGCACGGCGCATAAAGGTCAGAGCCGTGTGGAGATAAGAGACGGTGCGGACGAGCGACGAGCGCGGTTGTTGGCAGCGTAGAAGTGCGCCCCCCCCCCCCTCCGCTCCCTCCGGCGCTGGCTTCCTGCTTCCTTGCTTGCGCATGGGAGATGAGTGCGTTCGCTCTCCGTGATAGCGCGTGTCCCCGCACGCTTCCGCTCGGGCATACGGCGCGCGGCGAAGATTTTATCTATAGGGAACCTCACGGCGACAACGACGGCGACGCCGACGGCAGAAATCCGGTTGAAGTGTCCATATAATTGCTATCGCAATAAAATAAATATTGAAAGTAGATGCGCAGTGAATATCTGGAAGGGGAGTGTTGTTATTGTTGTGCAAAGAAATGTTATTGTGGTCCTGATCTGGGCTTACAATGCGCCAGAACTTCCTGGGATTAGTTTTTAGAAGAGAAGGTAAGTCATGAGTGAAGTATTTATCCTTAGCTGAAGACAGGGCAGAACAGTAAGTTTTTAAGCTTTCCTTGTATTTGTCCCAAACTGCTTGCGTGCGCAAGCGCTTAGCACTATCATAGTGGCGCTTCTTCCTGTTTCACAGTAAGCGTAGGGATCTGGTGAACCATGGGTTAGATTTATCATTGGTTATCTTAATGAGAGGAACATACTGGTTAACTAAGGCAGACATCTTATTCCTGAAGAGTATCCAATTCTCCTCCACCGACCGATTATGAGATGAAGGTAACAGCACGTGGGAAAAGAATATATCTAATTCGGAATTCATAACATCGTAATTGGCTTTATTATAATCCCATATTTTTTTAGTAGCAAAACCTTTAAAAGGGGAGGGTGTGTTAAGAGTTACTTGCAGTAAGAAATGATCACTAAAACCATTAATGCACACAATTTGGTCAACTGTCTCAGGGGCACTTGTGAGGATTAAATCTAAGATTTTATTACCCCGTGTAGGCTGCGTGACAACCTGAAAAAGGTTAAAATCTAAGGTTAAATTGATAAATTCTGTTGAGGTATTACACGATGAAGATAAGTTAGCCCAGTCGATCAGAGGAAAGTTGAAGTCTCTCAGAAGATAGATGGCATCAGACGGGTGAAGTTTCGTCACAGAATCTATGTTACAGTGCAAGTCGTTAATAAATGAATTAGTAGAATTTGGAGGTCGGTAACAGACACCTATAAGTATTCGGGAGGATGAGGACATACATGCAGCCCAGATAATTTCTAGGTTAGAGTTCGAGTTAATTTCATACGATGGTAATGTCTTTATTCCTAGAAGGACGCCACCGCCTCTTATCTTTTCGGTCACACCTGTAAATGTTGTAGTCGTGAACAGATTCAAATAATTCTTTATCAGAGATATCAGGATACAACCAAGTTTCAGTTAATACTAGTAAGTCAGATTTGCTGTCTTCAAGGAAGGAAGAAAGCTGGTCGCGTTTGCGCACAAGGCTTCGAATGTTAGTGAATGATAACGATATCGGTGGAAGGGCATGATGGGAGTTAGACCGATTATGGCGTTTTGGACACGTTTTTGCCTTGAGCTATCTACTGGAAGGAATAACAGAGTTAGTAGTGATATCAAATATGTATGTCTTGTTGTCTATGCGCAGCCTGTCAATCATTAGTTTGAATGGTTTTTTCTGCGTCTTCGCGAATGCGATGAGCTGCCTTCTTGCCTGCCGTGTAGCTGGGGAGAAATCTTCACTGATAGCAAATGGCGTTCCTTTGAGCTTGCGTGCTGACGTAAGAATGCCCTCTTTATCTTTGAAAAATGTTAGTTTTGCTATTATTGGCCTGCGTTTGTCGTCACTGTACCTTCCTAGTCTATGAACTCGTTCAAACTGGTTGTTTGTCACAGTAATTTGAAGCTTCTCTGAGCAGAACTTGATTATATTTTGTTCGGATGCTTCCCAATCTTCGTTAGGAGAGTCGTCAATTCCAAAAAACAGAAGGTTAGAGCGTCGCATCCGATTTTCGGTGCTATCACACCTAGACGAAATGTTAGATAACTGGTCAGTAACACTGCGCAAGTTAGTTGTAGTTGAGACAACATCGGATGTTTGCTGTGCGGATATGCTGCATGTTTCCAAAGCTGCAATTCTGGCGTTTAGCAGCTTAATCTCGTTTTCGGTGGCTGCACACCTTTCCTTATTTGATATCAATTCGGCAAGTAAATCAGCCTGCGCCTTCTCAAGTTTAGAAATTGTTACCATGGCTGAAGCGAAGGCGTCTGCCTCCGCCTTGTTCATGGGACCTGGGTTACTTTCCACATCGCCAGAACGCATAAGCAGTAAACCCGATAAACAAGAGCACAAGCGATTCAAAAAAACGAAACTTCGCGTCAATGGATCAAACAAGTACATAGCAAGATATAGCAAGTAATAGCAGGTAATAGCTGGTAAAAGCAGTAAGAGTGCACCAGACCAATGGGGTGGCTGGTGGTGACTCTTTCTCGCAAAAGGCTGGTTCTGCCTTAAGTCCCTTTTTGGGCTCCTCATCGGCAGGAGTGAGGCGGGGCGGATGCTGACGTTACAAATAAAGAAGGTGCGCTGGGCACGCGCAGCTGCCACGGGCACTGCTCGCTCAGTTGCGGCCAGTTGACGAACGAGTCAGATGTCCGGGTCCGGGTCTAATCCCAGTCGTTATTTTGCTAAAATTGGTGCCGAAACCCACCCTGTCGTCTGGCCCTCGAGTTCCGGCCATGGAGCAACTACGCACCAAGCGCGGCTTCGTCCGGAGGACCATTACCAAGGCCATTTTTACGATCGACGCCCTGCTGTCAGATGAGGCCACCCCTGTGCGGGTGCTGTACCAGCACCTTAAGCTCGTCTTGGCAAAGCAGGCGGAGCTTGTCGAGTTCGACCGCGCAATTCAAGAGACGCTCACGGACGCAGACCTGGAGGCAGACCTGACCAAAGCTTTTGAGTACAAACAAAAGGTCAGCTTCACCAAGACAAGTGTGCGCCTCGCTACTGAGCCGCGTCCACTGATCCTTGCTGGTCCTACCACACCTGCCTCGCCACCGTACCCAGCCGCCTCTACCGCCACACCCGGAGTCTCACCCGCGGCGTCTTTCTCCCGCATTGCCCTGCCAAAGCTGCACATCCCGAGCTTTTCTGGGGAGCAACGCGACTGGCAAGGCTTTTGGGAACAGTACCAGGCAAGCATTCACAGCAAGACTCGCTTTCGAAGATTGACAAATTTAAATATCTGCTGACGTACCTGTCCGGGTCAGCTAAAAAACCAATTGAGGGTATCCGCCTCGCCGAGGCACACTACGATGTCGCCACCAAGGTGCTGTCTGATCGGTTCGGCCGTTGCGACATGCTGGTCGATGACCATTTGGACCACCGACTCGCAATAGCACCTATTCGTAGTTCCACCGATCTAGACAAGCTTCAAAATCTCTATGACGAGATCACTTTCTGCACAAGCGCACTGGAGGGCCTTGGTGTTTCACCAGATGAGTATGCTGCTGTTCTGCGACACGTCATCATGAAGGCCTTACCACCTGACCTTGGTATTCTGTACCGTCAGCGGCTGAAGGAGGCTTCTTCGTCGAACCATGATGACATGGCTGCAGTTACAGAAGACAAGTCCCAGCAAGTCAAACTGCTGATGACCTTCCTACGAATTCAAGTCGAGGCGAGGGAGGAAGGCGCTCTCGTCCAAGCCAGCTCATCTGCAAGCCAGCGGCTTCATCAACGTGCATCGCGACCTCTGGAGCTAAACCGCCATCTGCAGCGGCTCTATCAATTGAAGTAAGAACGCCGTACACATGTCCTTGCCTTCTGTGCAACGCGTCGGACCACACAGTCCAGGAATGCTCCACATTGCTGACTTCAGAAGCAAAACGCAGGAAGCTTCAGGCACGCAGGTGTTGCTTCCGCTGCGCCAAGCGCAACCATGTTGCCAGTGAATGCCGAAGCGCCAGGAATTTGCAATGTGCCCACTGTGCTGGACAGCACTTGACGTCGCTGTGCAACGTGTGTACTCCGACTCAAAACCACGCAAAGCATCTGGGCAACGCCTCTGCGCCTTCCATGCAATGTGCAAGCGATTCGGAGTCTATTGAAACACCACCTCGTGCAAGATCTGTGTCTACGAGTAGCACCGGTCTCATGCCGGTATTCTTACAGATGGGCAGAGCTTGGGCTGTCGCACCAGCAAGGTCAATTTTGCTGTGTTTCCTGCTAGACACGGGCAGTCAGCACACTTTCATTTGGAGGGACGTTGCTCAAGCACTTAATTGCTCGGTTCAAGGCATTGAGCGCCTCACCCTATTCACCTTCGGGAAAACGCATCGCCCTGTGACCCTGACATGTAACCAAGTGTCGGTTACACTCCGCAGCCAGCACAGTACCAACGAGAATACGGTAGATGCCCTCGAAGTGCTGGAAATCTCTGCAGTAACCAGCCCACCAGCGGATAGCGTGATCGTCACCATGATGAGACATCACGGTCTTGTTCCCGCTGATGCACGCTCCGAGACGACAACTTTCCAGGAGGACGAGATCAGCATCCTGATAGGCTCTAATCTCTACTGGGAGGTTGTAACCGGACAGATAACTCGACTATCGCCACAGGTTACGGCAGTGGAGACCCTTTTTGGGTGGACCATCTAGGGAACGCTCCAAAATTTACCCAAAGGTCCCGCTGTTCAAACCACATCACTCTTTCTTGCTGTCGGAGAGCCTGCGGCAAACAACGCCTCCCTTGACATGGACATCTCTTCTCTGTGGCACCTCGACACCCTTGGAGTGCAAGATGATCCGGACGGTAAACATGACACCCACATGGCTCTGGAGGAGTTCAAACACCATGTTTCGAAGAAAGGAGGGCGCTACGAGGTTCCTCTCTTTATTCGGGAGCCAGGTCTTGACGCCGGCCACAACAACTTTGCCCTTGCTAGGCAGGGGCTCTTGATGCAGCTCCGGCGCTTCAAGCAACAACCAGATCTCGTCGCTCAGTATGACAAGACGATCCAGATTTATTTTGACAAATGTCACGCCGAACGAGTTTCCGACCAAGACGTGCCCTTCAAGCTGAACACGTGCTACATGCTGCATCATGGAGTGAGTCGACGCGACGGTCACTACCAAACTCCGAGTTGTTTTTGACGCATCGTATCATGCTCCCGGTCAACCAGCCCTGAACAGCGTGCTTATCAAAGGGCCAAAAATGGACACTGATTTATTGAAACTGCTGCTCAACTTCAGGCTTCATCCAATTGTTATGGTGGCTGTCATAAAGAAGGCGTACCCTGCAGATGGTCATTCGGCCCGAGGACAGTGACGCACTCTGTTTCTTGTGGATCGCTCAACTCCCGACACAGCATCAACCATTGCCGCCAATTGTTCAGTGGCGGATGACTCGCGTTCCATTCGGCGCCACGTCCAGCCCGTTTCTGTTAGCGGCAACGCTGCATCATCACTTATCGGTCTCTGAAAGCCTATTTCCCGATACAGTGTCATGCCTCAAAGAATCCTTTTATGTAGACGATTTGGTAGTCGGCGCAAACAGCGTTCAGAAAGTGCTCCAAATTTATACGGAGGCAAGGACCATTCTTGCGGATGCCGGCATGGAAATTCGTAAATGGGCATCAAATCATTCAGTACTGCGAGAACACTTCCAGAAGGACCGGCTCTCTTTTGAAGACGAAGGTGGCGATTCATACACCATGAAGGTCTTGGGACTTTGCTGGGAGAGAAGCCACGATTAAATCATTGTCAGTGCAGACCAGGTCATTAAGTTTGTGTTAACCATGCCTATAATGAAACGAACAATGCTTCAAGACATTTTAAGGCTGTACGACCCTCTTGGCTTTCTCGCGCCATTCTCCGTTTGTGCCAAGCTGAGTTTTCAAGATCTCTGGAAGTTGCAGCACCCATGGGATTGTCCGCTACCTCATGAGCAGCTCACCGCATGGAATGCCTGGGTTTCCGAACTTCCGGCTTTGAGCGAAGGTTCATCTACCCCGACAAGTCAACAGGCCATAACACAGTTGGAGTCACGGAGCCGCATATTTTCGCAAACGCCAGTCTGCGGGCATATGGCGTTGCAGTCTACGTGTGTTCAGAATCGATGAACTCCCGCGTGCGCAGTACACATCTCTTACTGAGCAAGGGACGAATCGCGTCGTTGAAGCCCCTGTCGCTGCCTCGTTCAGAGCTTGTTGCCTGCTTGACGGCTGCCCAGCTCTACGACTACATGAGGAGTATCCCGTGTTTCAAAGCAGCAAGACCGTTTTTTTGGACCGACTCCCAGATGTCGCAAGATCCCGGACATCGCGACCTGTATGTTAGAAATAGGGTCGCAGAAATACAGCGACTGACAGCTGGCAACAAGTGGACCCACTGCAGAAGCAAAGAAAACCCGGCCGACATACTCACAAGAGGTATCGCGGCGGTCACGCTCCTGCGTTCGTCAATGTGGTGGAAAGGTCCTACTTGGCTTTCTCTACCCATACACACATGGGAGACCGACGTCACCTGCTCAATCCCTTTAACCGCTCTTGTCTTAGCTCTAGCACAACATGCATTGTCACCACAGTGCAACCACAAGTGGTGCTCCAGGTCGCAGACTACAGCCTGTACACGCGCCTTCTTCGAGTTACTGCATGGGTCTACCGTTTCGTCGACAACACAGGGCTACGACGAGCCCCTACGTCCAGACCACTGACGGCTCAAGAATCGAATGAGCCGAGCATTACTGGATTAAACAAGTCCAGCAGGTGCACTTTTCTGACGACATAGAAGCACTTTCAGCTAGTAAACCGGTACCAGCTTCATCTCGCCTGCTACTTCTACGTCCGTTCCTCGACGGCAATGGACTTATCCGCATTGGAGGACGTCTCCAGCTTTTGACAGGTCTTCGGTCAGTTCGCCACCCTGTAGTGCTTCCTGGTTGTGGCGTTTTCGCGCAGCTGCTCATTCGTTCAACCCACGAACGGATGCTTCACTCTGGCGTCGAACAGACACTCACAGAGCTACGCAAACACTTCTGGCTGCTAAAAGGGCACCAAGCAGTGAAGTCTGCCCTCAGAGGATGTTTGATTTGCAGAAGACGCAAGCTCGCACCAGAGTCAGCATCCATAGCACCATTGCCATGAGACCGGATTTCTGAAGCGAGTCCATTTACAGTTATCGGGGTTGGCTTCTGTGGACCTTTTTATTGTAGTTCAGCACAGCAAACTCGCCCCAAAGCCTACATTGCCGTCTTCTCATGTGCCGTAACACGTACTCTTCATCTCGAGCTTACGCTTGACATGACAGCCACCAGCTTCCTCGCTGCATTTCAGCGTTTTATCTCTCGTCGGGGCCATCCCTTCGACCATTTATTCAGACAACGCCCCCTCTTTTCATGACTGTGCTCGACAACTCGGAAATCATCCCGCCTCCAGTTGGGCAGATTTCTGCAGTGCACGTCGCATCGAATGGAAGTTCAGCATCGAGCGAGCGCCTTGGTGGGGAGGATGGTGGGAATGACTGGTCCACATCACTAAGGACACATTGAAGCGCGCTCTAGGTCGAAATTCCCTCTCTTTTGAAGAGATAACAACTGTTCTCTGTGAGGTAGAGACGAAGATCAACAGCCGTCCCTTAACACATTTGTCTGTAGACCCTGACGAGCTATGCCCTCTGACGCCTTCACACTTCTTACTTGGCAAACGTGCAACGTGCTTGCCTAAAGAGTTGGATGCCACGCTACCCCAGTCAATGAGCATCGATCTGCGACGTCGAAGCATGCATCGGCAAGCTTTAACAGACCATCTCTGGAAGCGCTGGTGCAAGAAGATCTGCTGCTTCTGCGCTCTGCACACGAAGCGACACCCAAGCTGCCACCACGACCTTAAGTAGCAGACGTCGTGCATGATTCGCCGCCTATTCTGTCGAAGCTGGCCCGGGTGACGAAACTGCTTCCTGGTCGTGACGGCGTCGCTCGAGCATGCTGCCTGAAGCTGGCGTCCGGCTCCATGATAAGGCGTCCCGTGAAAAAGGTTTACCTTCTTGAAGCCGGCAACATCTAGCAATTTGTCGGCCGCGAAAGTGTGTTACAAATATAGAAGAAGGTGCGCCGAGCACGCGCAGCTGCCACGGGCGCTGCTCGCTCAATTTCTCCCAGTTGACGAACGAGTCAGACGTCCGGGTCCGGGTCTAATCCCCGTCGTTATTTTGCTACAGACGTCACCCGTGTCGCATTCTTCTTTTGTCATGGGGAAGGCCTGGTGCAGCTTGAAGTCCCTCGCGTCTAATTCTTGATTCGTCGTGGTGATCTGTCGGGGGGCTCAGAAAAACGCAGTGGGAGGAGTGCCGTCACGTCGATGAAGGCATGTGGTGTGGCACAATAGCACCCCCACCACCAGACAGTGCATTCAGAAGTCGAGCTGTCCGACACAGCTTGGAAGATTGGATACGCCGGTTGAACGACCTCGTCGATTCTTTGGAGGTACAGGCTCTGCCGCTTTTCCCGCTGGTGGTCTTTACTGCAGCTCGGCCCTAAGAATGTCCCCTGAAACTACTGAGAATCAAAAACGCCAAACCACTCCAGCCAAAGCAAGCACCCTCCGAATGTTCCTCAAACCGCCAGACCCAAATCACTGACCAAAGCATTTTCTGAGATCTTTGTACGCTAAACAAAACAAAACAACAACAACAAAAAAATTCCCGAACAACACGAGACACGCATCCGAGCGAAAAATTCGAGACGCAAACGCTTCTGATCTGTGTGATTGGGCGCCACTTCACAAAAGTACGGAATGACATCTGACAATTGTAAGTGTACATCCAAATAGCCCTCCGCTTAGTGCTGTCTAAATGCACCCGGCGAAACGAGGACCACATTTTTAAAGCACCGAAGCGGTCCTAACAAACTAAGAAACAAATAGTAAAACTCACGTGAGCGACATAAAAACAAAGGTGAATCAAAATTTTACACTGACACAACTAACGCATACGATACATAAAAAAAAATCACAATCAGAATTAAGCATTTAGGCTCTTCTTAGCCTACATTTACGCGATTACAACAAACAAACGGAAACACTGACGCTTTCTTTTCTCAAGTGTTCAGCAGTCAGATTTCAGTAGAAAAATTAACAACAAACTAAAAAAAGAGTCTGTGTCTCGCAAACAAAAGGGACCAGAGCATAAAACAATGTGCTCTTCTTGACATCTCAACCCTTTCATGCGCTCAACACGAGACTCAACTTTATTGCAAAAAGCACACAGAAAAATGAATATTAAAATGACATAAAACAGAATGGACTTTCAAAGTATTGTGTTCTTAATTGCTTGGTGTTCACAAACACACCTGTTTAGGCGTGCTCGAGCGGGTCGCCCATTCATAGGTCTACGCATTGACCACTCGCGACACCACAACCAAGCTGATATGCCCGAAGTACCCACGACTTTCGACCCGCGGCCTCCAAATACTGCGAGAGCGACGCATTCACGGACCCGCGTGCACTCTGTCCCTTTGTCCGCTAGGCAGTCGCCTTTCTTTCACCCAGGAAGGGAGCGGCCATTGAAGCAGACTTTCAAGCATACCCGACGCTTCGCTACGTTCCAGCGGCATTTGTGGCGTCTGAATTTCCGTGAAATCCTTTCTTTACAGACGCGCGTCACGCCTCTTCTAGATCTCAGCAGCCACCTCAGCTTTGGGTTCACCATACTCCGCTTTTTCCTAACACCTTGGCGGTTGGCGCGCTTGACCCCGCTCGTATCGCCGCCCGAGTCTGACTTTCTTGGCTTGCGCCTTCGTCGTTTGCCCTCGGTAAGGCTTGCAAAGCTTGCTGTCTCGGCACTTGTACTCGCAGGTACGCTGCCTTCTCGTCACAACGATAGCGCTCTGGGCAGCAAAACGAAGCTAGGCTCGTGGTCGTCGCTAGATGTCTGTGCCTCTGACAGAACATCACTGCATCCGACGCCATCTGAGCTAGCCGGCTTGCCCTGAAGTCTCTCCTCAACTGACCGGATTTTATCGCTGCTATCAAGATCAAAAGGGCCACTGTCGGCCACTGTTTCCAAAGTGGCCTCTCTAGGCGGCGAAACAACATCGTGTTTGCGCTCGTCATATAGCGTGTGCACCATTGGCATCACATCATTTGCTATGCATCCTGAGCTTGATGTAATAGTTCAGCGGAAACCCGCTAGGTGGAGAGAAGAATTCGTCCTGGTCCCAGATCAGGACGAATTTTTCTTCAACTGCGAGGCTTTCTTTCGAGGAACCCGTATAGGTTTCCTTCGTAGCAGTTGCTACATTTGGGTGCATGTCTCATTTTCCCTTTTGCATCCTGAGCTAGTAGCCATCTCAATAGGCGGCCTGACCTCGACAAGCTCGGCCTTGTCGCTATCACCTTGGCCTTTGCAGTCGGCCTGACTTATAGCATCAAAATGACTCAACTAAGCCTCTTAGCCTCATCGTAGTCCCGCTTCTCTTCATCAAGCAGGCATTCAAAACGCACGCGAGATTACAAGGGAGCAGCGGGATCAACCGCTCAGACCAGAGGTCCCGCTTGACACCCTCTTCTTCGCACACTTTTTCAAAGCCAGCGAGAAAAGTAAGGATATTCTCGCCTGCCCTGAAAATGTGGAAACAGTATTGTGCTCTGCACCATGCCATTGCCTGAATTTCTCGACGGCGCTCTCGCCTTGCCTTTTCCTCAGGACTTTCGTGCTCCTTTCCCTCTAGCTCGCACTTCTCACGTCTCTTGCATTCTTTTGCCTCCAGCTTTTGCTCAACAATCATCTCCCAAGCCTCTTCAGCTTCCTCGATCGTCACGTTCTCTCCTCTCATCACGTCGAGAATCGCTTTCCTTGCTTTTTCAGAGCTGGCAGAAATGCCCAGCTCCTCGCAAATTGGAAGAAGGTGCTGAACTTGGAATTCCTCCATCGCGATCTCGTACCTCATGTTGTTGCCCCGCTAAGTTTACCCTCACTTTAAACTAAAATCCACTGTTTAAAGGACGTAAATTGCTAAGTCATAGTCTACCAAAAAAATAAAACACTCTCCTAACATCTGCCTATGCTAGAGAGGTCTGGCGAAATGAAAAGCAAACATCAGGCACTCACCCAGCCAAAGTGGTTGGCGCTTGTCGGTCTCGTAGCTGCCATCGAGCGGTCTAGCAGGTGTCTTCGGGCCTCGTATCTCGCAGCTTGCCATCCGCTGTTCAGATACTGGTTCGCCAATTCCATAGCTGCCATCCACTATTGTGACCCAGGATCGATGATGAGAGATGGACTCTTAGAGCAAACGAAGAGGAGACAAAAGCTTTATACAATATGTACAGATATAGCAAGTAAATGCAGGTAATAGCTGTTAAAAGCAGTAAGAGCACACCAGACCGACGGGGCAGCTAGTAGTGACTCTCTCTCTCACAAAAGGCCGGTTCCGTCTTAAGTCTCTTTTTGGGCTCCTCGTCGGCAGGAGCGAGGGGGGGCGGATGCTGATGTCACCTGCATCGCATTCTTCTTGCGTCACGGGGAAGGCCTGGTGCAGCTTGAAGCCCCCCCCCCCCCCCCCACGTCTAATTCTTGATTCGTCATGGTGATCAGTCGGGGGGGGGGGGGGGGGGGCTCAGAAGAACGCAGTGGGGGGAAGCCCGTCATGTCGATGAAGGCACGTGGTTTCGCACAATATTGCTCATGCCAGCGTTTTGACAGCAGTTGTCTGCGATCATCGAGTGCGATCTATCTATTCATGTTTGCTTGTGCGGCCTGACACCAGACTTGTTAATTCAGTTATAAGCGAATGTGTCCAAGTTTATACAGCGATAAAACTACTATCCTTACTACGTATAGCTCACTGCTAATTTGCTATTGCAATTGATGCTTCGGCTTTCGGGTGAAACTGTGACTTTTTTTACTAGCTGCTCCAAAAAACTGTTTTTCTGCTCCAAAATGCTATTTTTTCTGCCACAAAAATTGCTCCAAGGCTGCTTAGCACTATAGTACAGACAAACCCCATTATAATGAACTCACATCGGCCACGAAAATATGTTCGTTATATTATATATTTGTTATAAGCGTACACACAAATATCAGTCACAAAAACATTGTGATCTCGTTTGTCCAAAAGAAACGGATGCGGGGGTGCCTTCGAAAACATCTCCTGCAGATTTTGATGGCCCGTTGGCATCTTGCCTTGCCGATATGAGGCACGGGAGCAACAGTAAATATTGTGTGTTTCCGCATATAACCCATGTCCTTGTATAACTCACATCCTCATTTACAAGTTTACAACACCTGGAAAGAAAAAAAAAGGGTCAACCAAGTGTCGACACTGAAGAAGACAAGGTACCGTATATAATGGTTCAAATGATTTGATAACTAAATGTTGATTATATCTCTCTATTTCGCATCATTTTCACAGTTATTATTCACTCATTTCGTATCCCATTCGTAACGTATTTCACGTGCAATACATCGACCTTCTCTTCTTTAACACTGACACTTGGCTGACACTTTTTTTTTTTTTACCAAAAAGCCAGGGAGGCCAATTCCGGAAGTAGTGCAGTCTAAGGTGCAATGTGCTTAATTTTCTACTATATTGATGCCAATTTCACCCGTATCGTTAATTCTACCTACTCTGCGACTAATTCTTGCTCCTTGCTGCCTTCCAGACACCATGCCTCGCATGAGCCTCGTTTAGTGCAAAAGAACTCGCTCCATTTCCCAAAAGTGTGCCGTATGGCGGCTTTACTTCAACATAGCTATGTCTACGGCAGTGCACCCTTTACAGTATAGTGCAGTTCTGTTTATTTCCGACTAAATTGACGCTACTTACACCCATACCGTTAATTTTACCTACGCTGCAACCAATTCCCACTGTTTGACTCATTTAGACCTACATTTGGTACCTCTTGCGACTCGCTAGGATGTTCTGGAGGCGCAAAAAGACAGTTTTTTTTTCTGGAAATGGTTACAAGATACGCACATCCCAGATACGCCAAATCCTTGTGACATCAGCTTAAAAGGTAAGCGACTATAACCTGCAGAAATAACTGCCACAACAATGCTCAAATCCTTATAAAAACCATATCACAGATGCACGACTCTTCCACGTCACATCTTCGACCAGCGGCTCTGTTCCTCGTCTCTTTGGCGATGCTGATAATCTTCTGCTGCACTGTAAATGACAGCTGTTGAGCGCAGCTCTTATGATGAGAGTTCTGGTTCACTGGTGCCGCATGCACTACTAGTTGCCAAATGCTAACACAGCCAAAATGCAAAATGGCAGTCCAAAAAGTAGAGAATGGGCGACCATAAAAGAGGGGGAGAGAGAGCTCCAACACGTTGGGTTTAGATTTTTTAGGAGGTAACGGCACTCCATATGATGAAAACATTTGCCTTGAGGTGCAGCCTCACGTCAGAGCCATGTGCGCTGCAGTGGAGCCACACCTCAAAGCAATATTTGCATATAATCTGCACCTTGACATCACCAGTAATGCTTTCGAATTTTTGGTGCGGCTTATATGTGCAAAAATGCGGTACATGCAAGCGCTCTGCATCGCTTTGAATACATAATTGTGTGAGTGGTGTCATGCAGGCTCGGCACGTTGGCTTGCCGGCTGCGGTCCAACCAGCCAAGCTGCTAGCCAAAACACGCACGTGCATTTAGTATGTGTCATTTCAAGTTGCTATTGGTTAGTTTCACCACCAGCAGACTTTTCGGACATGGAGGGGACTGCACATGGATATGTACTCTGCTACTACGCCAATAAGGTTCACTAGTGCGAACATGTTCACAAGCTTGCCATGACAGCTTGCCACCAGCCACTCTGCCAGCCACACTGCTTATGCCGCTATGCCTAACCAGCGCCGTTTCGTTGGGAGTCGGCAACCATAGCTGCGGTTTTATTCCAGTCGACATATGACAGCAACTTTGTTCATAACCATCGTACTTACAGGATCACACGCGCGGCGAAATGTGCGGCGTCCAATGTTTTGATAATTATTCTAATGCTAGGGGTGGGTGGCGGTGCTGCAGGAATATTGCAAGTCCAAAAAATCAAGTACTATCTAAAAAATCAGTCGGCGACAGTTTTTGCATTCTTGCTGCTAGAATATGTTTTCAGGTTTTTTGAAAAGAAAAATTTGCTTTGCTATATAATCGATACCAAGTTGTATACCACATTTCTGATTTTGTTATAGCAGTAGAATACCGCATTGAAATAAAGCATGGCCAACCAAATTTTATATTTCATTATATCATATAATTAATTATATCCATGTATGTTATATCAAAGTTCGACTCTTTAACCTTAGTTATACAATGGCACCATGGTATAAGTGCTTCTGCGGCTGCGAAGTATAACAAAAGTGGGTTATATTTTGGTTCAGAAATCAAATAGCCCTGAATTTCTTAGCCTTATGGATGACGAAGCTTTCTCTTAAGGTACTCTATATATTGCTTGCCTTTCCCACCTTCCAGATGCAGATTTGCTGAAGACGACGTCATCAGTGTGTCGGCCTCAGGAAGACACCACTCAAACGTAAGCTTTAAGGATTGACAAAATGCTAGCATTGTGTCTTATCCTGTTTTATGCTAAACTGTATGATGCCAGTGGAGGGCAGTTGTGCATTACCAGGCTGTATATACATTGTTATTTAGGTATTCCTGCTTAGCACAGCTCTGTGAGCTGCACTGCAGGTCATGCAGAGCATTGTGCTAAAGCGATTCACTTCTCTAGCTGTTCGGTTTAAGGTTTGGTCACTGAAATTCACAAGGTAGTGCAAATGTAAGGAAAATTGCATTTGCTTAGGACGTCATCATTTAAGCACTATTTGAGGTACCTTTAAGCTAGTATATGTGGGAAAACATTGCCTCTTTTGTGTACGCTCGCGTTGGTATTTAATGAAGTTGTCCGAGAAATGGGGGAGGGGCACTTGTACCAACTTTCTTTTAAGGTTGCCCGTGGCTGTTACTATGATTCTGTCTGATCAGATGGATTACTCCAGAAGGTGGATGTTTCGCCTGACAAAGTGCAATTTTACTAATTAGAGATGCTGAATTGTTCAGCTCATGGCGCATCATGGTGCATGTTGCAATTGTGTAATTGAAGCTGTGAGTAACAAGGGCCCGTACAACTTAATTGAAAGTGACGGTTGTGCCATACCTGAAAAAGATGGGCAGAAGATTCATTTGATACTTACTGCTACCCTATTAACTTTCCGGACAAAAATAAAATTTTTACCTAGCTACCTACCTACCAAATTCTTGCAGAGATTCTACAAGCACATCATCATCATCAGTAGCAGCCTATTTTAGAGCAATAGCTCTACTACTCCAGGTACAAACCCAGAAAATGGCTGGTTCCGTGAATCTGACCTTCAAGCTCAGCCAAAGTCAATTTTTATTTATTTTATTTTATTTATTTAATTATTTATCAATACTGTAAGCCTGTGAGCCTGTAAGGCTCGTACAGGAGTGTACATACAAACAGTACAGGCGTAGCGCTTTGTCATACAGTACGTTTGCAGCACGCTCAAAACAAAAAGGCAATGGTTACAATCGACGCGCCATGTAAGCAAGAAGTAAATACAAAGAAACAAAAACAAGCTATACAGTGCTTATGCCTTGAAAGGTGTAAGAAGCAGTTAATACAGAAAAAGAAATGCACATTGGGTGTGCCGTGTAATGTACAAACAGTATCAAGTGTAATGTGTATTAACATACCATCCAATGGACAAACGTGCGCAAGAACCGCGCGCAGAAAAGTACGAAAGAACGTACGGACACCGGCGCGCGTGCAAGAAGTTGGGGGCAATACGTCATTGATAAAGTTCTGAGGAACACTCAGCCAAGACGACCACAATGGGTTCATCATTCCGATAATGACTCGAGGTGCAATTCGAGTGCCGGCACGAATGAGTGCACAGATTGTGAGCGAATAATGTCACTTGGGAGGGAATTCCACAAATCTATTGTTGAAGGAAAAAAAGAGTATTTTAGTGTGCTACAACGCGAAAAGAATGGTCTAATGCATTTATTATGGTTAGTTCGACTAGAGTGACGTCCGGGAGGCACCAAGTAGTCAGATTTTGTTAAGTTTATCAGGTCATGGTAAAGAAGATAAAGCAACTTCAAACAGGCCAACCTCCTCCGACCAGCAAATGTTGGTATGCCTGCTTGTGTGCGAAGTGCAGTTACGCTGTCATACCTTGAATACTTTGTGTATATGAAGCGGAGCACCCTGCTTTGAACCTTTTATAATGCTAAGTTTAAATATTTTTGATGCGGGTTTCATACTATGCTGCCGTATTCTAATATCGGCCTAACCAGGGTTTTATAAGCAGTTAATTTCATCAAGGTGAGGGCTGTCGCTAGCTTTCTTCGTAAAAATCGGAGTTGTTTGAATGCGCGTGCGCAAACATTATTGATATGTACGTCCCATTTCAACGATCTTGTTATTGTGACACCTAGATATTGGACTGAGTCTACTCGTTTCAAAGAAGTATTAATTAATTTATATGTGATATTTAAGGGCTCTTTTTTACGTGTTACAGTCATACACATAGTCTTCTGTGTGTTAATTTGCATGCCCCATTTTTTGCACCAGGTAACGATGTTTTGCAGAGACTATTAAGCTTTGTCTGTTCGTCGACTGTTTTAACAGGTGTGTATATGACACAGTCGTCCGCAAAAAGCCTTATTGTAACCCCTGGTTCCATACATGTATACAAGTCGTTAATATATACAAGAAACAGAGTTGGCCCCAGAACCGATCCCTGTGGCACACCAGAAATAACATCAAGATAATCTGATTCAGCATTATTTACGGAAACAAACTGAGACCGATTCGAGAGGTAGGCTTCAATCCATGCAGCAATCTTGGGATAAATACCAATTGATTTGAGTTTGAAGATTAGTAAACTGTGTAGAACGTGGTCGAAAGCCTTCGAAAAATCGACAAAAATTGCGTCAGCTTGCTGTCTTGAATCGATTATTACAGCAAAGTCGTGTATAATTTCTAAAAGTTGAGTAACAGTAGATAGCCTTTGCCTGAAGCCGTGTTGTCTGAAGTATAATAGGTTATTTTCTTCTAGATAAGTTACGATAGCCTTATTTATTATATGTTCCATTAGTTTGCAACATGTGCTGGTTAGGGATATTGGCCATGCAGCTAATGTGCACGTAGCATAAAACAAGCAGCACTCGCATGACTTACGTATACCTTTGTATGTAAGTGGCGATGGTTTCATCCCTGATAAGTAAGTAAATTATTAACATCCCTGATAATTAAACAGTTACATTGTGAGCCGTTAGTGTTGCCTACTCGAAAAAGGTGCGATAATATTGTCACGTGCAACAGAAGGCCTTCAGAGCAAGAAGTCCTGCACCGGCAGAGACGAGTACTAGCCAGGAAGATGGCTGACCACAAAAAAACGAAAAACCTCTTCTTCTTCTCTCCTTGCCTGAATACTGGCTCGCGCTCGCCGCAGCTCGAGACCTCGTGGCATTTTCCCCCTGTGAAAAAAACGGGCATCGTCCCGATGCTAGCGCTGGTCGACGTAGGTAGAGGGAAAGAAAAAAAAGGGAACGAACATAAAGTAAGCACAAGTGGGGGGTGAGGGAGAGAAAAATAAAGTACATCATAAAGTTGAGACGCTGTCGCACTATCGCGCGAAATAAGGTTTGAGTCGTACAACGTGCACAGTCTCCGAGTGCTGCCTTCGACGCTGGGGTGACATGGCACTATCCGGGAGAACCTCGTAGTTCACGTCACTAACGCGACGCAGCACTTTGTAGGGTCCAAAGTAGCGACTGAGCAGTTTCTCTGACAACCCCTGGCGGCGCACCGGCGTCCACACCCAAACTTGATCGCCCGGGTGGTATTCCACTTGGTGATGGCGAAGATTGTAGCGACGTGCATCTACACTCTGCTGTTGCGTGATGTGTAGGCGTGCCAATTGGCGAGCTTCTTCGGCGTACTGCGTAAATTGCTCAGCGTCAGGGGTGAGCAGCGCGTCGTAATCGTGTGGAAGCATCGCATCCAGCATGGTCTGAACCTCACGTCCATAGACAAGACGAAACGGCGTGAATCGCGTCGTCTCCTGAATGGCAGAGTTGTACGCAAATGTTACGTACGGTAGAACCTGATCCCACGTCTTGTGTTGTACATCGGCGTACATGGATAACATGTCGGCGATGGTTTTGTTCAATCGTTCCGTCAACCCGTTGGTCTGCGGATGATATGCAGTGGTCTTGCGATGGCTCGTGTAGCTTAGCTTGAATACGTCGTCAATCAGCTGGGCCGTGAAAGCTGTGCCTCTGTCAGTGATCACGTAAGACGGGGCTCCATGTCGAAGAACGATCTGGTCTATAAAGAACTGGGCAACATCGGCAGCCGTAGCGCGTGGTAGAGCCCTTGTCTCGGCGTATCTGGTTAAGTAATCTGTGGCGACTACGATCCACTTGTTGCTGGCTGATGATAGTGGAAAAGGCCCGAGTAAATCCATGCCTATTTGATCGAATGGTGCCCTGGGTGGTGCGATCGGTTGCAGCAGCCCCGCGGGCTTCAGTGGCGGGGATTTGCGGCGTTGACATTCCCGACAACTCTTTACGTAGCGCTTTACAGATGTAGATAGTTTGGGCCAGTAGTACGCCTGTTGAACTCTGGCGAGAGTTCGGGAGGAGCCTAAGTGACCAGATGTGGGCTCGTCATGGCAGGCAAGAAGAATGTTGTCGCGCATGTCAGCAGGTATGACGAGAAGGTAGGGTTTGCCGTTGCTGTTCGAGTTTTTCTTATACAGGACACCTCTTCGAAGGCAGAAGGACGAGAAACTGCGAGAAAGGCGTCGAGGTATGGGAGAGTTGCGTCCTTCGAGGTTCTCGATGATTGCGTGGATTTCGGTATCCTCGCGCTGTCGTGCAATCAAGTCCGTTGCGGTGAGGGCCCCAAGGAATCCACTGTCATCCTCAGCGGCCGGATCACAAACATCGGTGGGTGCACGCGACAACGAATCCGCATCTTCGTGCTTGCGGCCTGATCTGTATACGATGGTCAGATCGAATTCTTGCAGACGAAGGCTCCATCGTGCGAGTCGCCCAGCGGGGTCTCGTATATTGGTCAACCAGCACAATGAATGGTGGTCGGTCACTACTTTGAAGGGGCGACCGTAGAGGTAAGGCCGAAACTTCATGGTCGCCGATACCACTGCAAGGCACTCTTTTTCTGAGGTGGAATAGTTTGCTTCTGCGCGTGAAAGAGTACGGCTGGCGTAAGCTATCACGCGCTCTGTGCCCTCTTGGTGTTGGACCAGGATGGCGCCAAGACCCACGTTGCTGGCGTCGGTATGGACTTCAGTATCAGCGTCCGCGTCAAAGTGAGCAAGAACTGGTGGTGTCTGCAAACGCTCCCGCAGCTCGGTGAAAGCCGCGTCCTGCTCTTCATTCCAGACAAATGGTACATCTTCTCGTGTGAGGCGAGTCAGAGGTTCGGCAATCCTAGAAAAATTGGCGATGAAGCGGCGATAGTATGCGCAGAGCCCCAGAAAGCGACGGACTGCTTTCTTGTCACGGGGAACAGGAAACGAGGCTACGGCGGTGGTCTTGTCAGGGTCAGGCCGAACGCCATCCGCGCTCACAACATGGCCGAGAAACTTAAGTTCTTTGTAACCGAAGTGGCATTTCTCTGGCTTCAGCGTGAGGTTAGCGGCGCGGAGGGCGTCCAGCACAGTCTTCAGACGATTCAGGTGTTCCTCAAAGGTCGCCGAAAATACGACGACGTCATCAAGATAAACGAGGCAAGTATGCCACTTCAAACCAGTGAGAACAGTGTCCATCATTCTCTGGAATGTCGCAGGTGCAGAACGCAAGCCGAAAGGGAGCACTTTGAATTCATACAGGCCATCCGGCGTAACAAAGGCCGTTTTCTCGCGATCTCGTTCATCAACTTCAATCTGCCAGTATCCACTTTTCAAGTCTATAGATGAAAAATACTTGGCGCGTCGCAGTCTGTCGAGTGAATCATCGATGCGGGGCAGTGGATAGACGTCTTTTTTAGTCACGCTGTTTAGCCGCCTGTAGTCAACGCAGAAACGTAGTGTTCCATCCTTCTTCTTCACGAGGACGACCGGCGATGACCAGGGACTTTTGGATATACCTCAGGTATATCCAAAGACAGTCGGCTTCCGAGTTCAGTTGTTGTCGAATCACTGCCGGTACCTGGTCGCGTCGCTGGGAGGCCTTGCTCGCGTCGATTATCAGCGGCCTCGCCCCCGAAGGTCGCTGTCTTTAGTTTTCCCGTCTAGGGCTTGGCGAACGCCCCTGCGCCGCCACTGGAGAGCTCCGGGAATTTGGGGAAAATCGTCTCGGCGACGGTGACCGTGACTGCCGTCGCAAGGGCAGTGGCATGCGCTGTTGAGACAGGTATTCCTCAATGGCTCTTGGTCTTTCGCCGAATCCAGTCCAAGGCGGCGATATGGGCATTCACGGTACACATGTCCGGCTTCGCCACAGTGATAGCACAGCGGTCGCCTGTCCGGTGTGCGCCAGACATCCGATTTTCTTTGAAGTGGTTGGCGGTTCTCCAAGTGCTGGATCGGTTGCACTGATGGAAGTGTATCGTGAGGTGTGGGGCGGACGAAGCGCGGAGAAGCAGGAATATACCGGCTCGCAGCTTCCGCGTATGATGCGCGCCGAAGCTCCGTCGGCACAGGTGGTGTGACCTCCCTGGCAAGCGGGACTTGCAGAGCATGCTGCACCTCGTTCCTGATGAGGCTGGATATGGATCCCGCAGCAGGTTGAGGCGGGCAGTGTATTCTTTGCAGCTCGTCGCGTACCACTGATCGGATGAGGTCGCAGAGGGAGTCGATGTTGATGCTACCTCCGGCAGCTCCGATCTGATCCATCGATGACGCGACGCTGATTTGCCGGTCGTACACTGCTGACCGCTGCTGAAGCACTTTTTCCATTGTAGTGGCTTCCGTTAAGAACTCGGCCACAGTCGTCGGGGGACTCCGAACAAGGCCAGCGAAAAGCTGCTCCTTAACCCCTCGCATTAAGTGCCGGAGCTTCCTATCTTCTGCCAGGTCCGGGTCAGCTCGACGAAAGAGGCGCGTCATGTCCTCAACGTACATCATCACACTTTCGTTGGGCATTTGGATGCGCGACTGAATGGCCCGCTCGGCACGTTCACAGCGATCAGCATTGGCGTAACTTGCCCGCAGATGATGACAAAAGTCGCTCCACGACGAGAAGGGTTCGCGGTTCTCGTACCAGGTGCGAGCGCCATCCTCCAGGCTAAAGTATACATTCTTCAGCTTGTTCGCATCGGTCCACCCATTGAAATCAGCGACGCGTTCGAACTGAGCCAACCAGTCTTCGACATCCTCAAGGATGGAGCCATGGAAGACTTTTGGCACTTTCTGTAGCGTATAGTGAGCAGCACTAGTAGTGCCTTCCATACCGCTTTGGTGCGTAGCTGACGAAGTCTCGGGAAGAGGTCCAAGCTCAGGGGGCAATCCTCGGACTCTTCGGCTGGCCCAGTGAACAGGTGTTGTCACTGTAGGCACAGGGCTACCAGGAGGCGTGTAGGACATTTGCTGGGACTACCCAGCACCTCCACCAGTTTGTCACGTGCAACAGAAGGCCTTCAGAGCAAGAAGTCCTGCACCGGCAGAGACGAGTACTAGCCAGGAAGATGGCTGACCACAAAAAAACGAAAAACCTCTTCTTCTTCTCTCCTTGCCTGAATACTGGCTCGCGCTCGCCGCAGCTCGAGACCTCGTGGCAATATTGTGACACGAACATTCATGCCTGTCTCGCACGTCGTTGAAAACAACTTCACCGTAGAAATTACTGAACTCTGCAGGTTTTTCCACAAGCTAAACACAGACAGCAGACTTCCTGCGACTTTCCAGAATAACAGCCTAATTTCCAGCAATTTTTTTTAGCAGTTGTATTACGAATTTAAAAGACACTAAACATACTTTAAAATGTTGCCCACATATAACACTTTCGAGCACTCAAATAAATTTTTTCCTTCTCTTTGCATTCGTCTTTAGAACTGTTTCATCATGTTACTGCACCAGTTTGCCCAGCTGTTCTTTCTTATGCTTTAGGAATTTTTAGCCAAGGCTGTACTTCACCCATGCACATATAACTTCGTATGCACATCAGCCATAATGTTCTCCCATCTAACCGAATTTGATTTCAGCGTCTTATAATCCTCGTGGGACAACGGGCTAAATTCTACACTGTAAATGAATGTCACCAATGACCTTCCCCTGTATGCACAAAATATAAACAAGGTGACTCATTTAGTTCGAGGACACCACAAGAGTCTCGCATAACACATGACAATAGGCAGAACACGATAGTTCACCAATTATTTGCAAAACTCCTAATTATTCCAGAAAAGTTAACATTTTGCCACACATTGCACATAACATGCCCCCAATTTACACCAAGTATGAACGCGGCGTGACGTGGAGTCTTCTCGGGAATTGGGAAACGTTGCAAATAACAGCCGGCGTAATGCATTCGAGTGCTCAGTGAATTACATCGGCTCTAATTACAAAGGCTGTGATTTATGAACACACATTTAAATATGTGCCGCTCATGCACAGAAACTTTGCATTTCTACTGATTCTAATGCATCTGCACACGAGTTTTTGGACTTGGCAAGCAGCACTGTCATGGAGGACAACTTCAGTTTGTCAGATTTCCGAATGGAGTTTTGCTTTCTTTGCCGAACCACTTGAAAGCTGCCGTGCGCCGATATAAAGATATCCTGTATGTTCTAAAGGTCACAGTTCTTATCTGAAGGTTTTAACAACCTTCAGTCGGGATCACTTGCTGGCAGCTGCGCAGTGAGTCGAGTTTCCCGCAAGAAGTCGACCTTGGCATCGTGCTAGGGCTAGTCACTAGGGCTAACGTTTCCTTTTTATCTCAAGGAATTTTTTACATAGAAAGATGATATTATTTGCTGCACTATTGCACAGGTTCTTCGTATTAGAAATGTATATTCTGAAATGTCTTAAAGCTTTCTCTTGTGGGGGTCTTCCCCAACCCGTAGCACGTGCAATCGCAGCTACGTAGGGTTTGGGCGAATAAGGCAACAAGCGACTCAACTCAACAACGTTTAGTGCTGCGGGCAATAAAGCACACTTGCAGAGGGAAGTCCGCTCTCTATAATAAGTAATAAATAGGCTTGCCTCATTGCGTGTGATAGTCACGCAAGCGAGGTCACTCACGGGTTACAGCAGGTCAAATCCGTTCCCACAGGTTCGGTGTAGCGAGGTCAGAGAGGCCCGGGGGTCTCTTGGTCGCGCTCTTTTATACCTTTTTACTTTTTCGCGAGGGGAATGTCCTCCTTGCCCGTCGGATACCTTCCCTCTTCCCGCGCGGGTATGCGCGTCGCGAGAGGCGAGTGAGAACCGGGAAAGGGCAAAGTGCCTCTCTCTCATGTCCGCCCGAATCCCGCTGCGTGCGCTACATGCACATGCGACAACGAGCATACGCGGGAGAAGATGACACCCGGCTCCCGCCGTGTGCGCTACGTGCGCATGCGACGACGAGCGTATGCGGGAAAAGATGGGCGCGCGTGCTCCCCACACTCTGTGCGAAGCAACAACCACGTTTTTAAATGACCTTTTTTTTTTTTCTACAAAATGTTTGTTTAGACATTTTATGTTTAGAGCCCTCCCGTAGTCGGCACCTTTGCCATGGAAATATCTGATGATGGCTCTCTGAAAGAAGCAAAAATAAACTCTGTGGGTCACTACGTTGTCAGAACCAGTAACCAATGGTTAATGAATCTTAACGTCAGCAATTGTAAAATGATGAAATTTTCTCGCTTTAGTGCTGTTTTTACATCCTCAATTCCTCATACAAAATGAACAACTCTATTCTGTCCTCTGTCACATCCTATAAATATTTAGGTGTTCACATTATACTAACAATCTATCATGGTAAACTCACTTTGAATACATGACTAATTCTGCCAATCGAACGCTAGGTTTTTACAACACAATTTTTCTCACCCGCCCTCTTCCCTCGAACTTGCATTATATAAAACACTAGTAAGATCCAAACTAGAGTATGCTTCATCAATTTAGGATCCCTCGACATCACAGCTAATACACTTAGTTGAAGCCATTAGGAATCGGTCTGCAAGTTTCATTGTATGCAATTATTCCCTCACTGCCAGTATATCCGCCATCAAAATTAGCCTTCATCTACCAGACCTATCATCAAGAAGGAAACTCGCCTGGTTATCACTCTTTCATAAAATTTACTATGCCAACCAAGAATTTACAAATGACCTCTTTATAGCACCCCCTTACATTTCACCGCGAATCGACCACAACGTCAAGATACAAGTTCCAAGTTGCCGTGCAAACCTATTCTTCAATTCATTCCTGCCCAAGACACCGTCCAAATGGAACCACCTCCCCGCCTCGGTCGCCAGCAATCCGGATCATTTATCTTTTCAGACGGCTGTATCTAACATTGTATAATGTGTAACCACTCCTCTTTTTAATGCCATCAGGCATTGAGAGTATTTTAAATAAATAAATAAGTAAATAAATAGATGGGTACCGAGGTAGTGTAGGCTCATGTCATCCTGTGCCTTCGAACATGCATTGGTACATCGCACATCCATGTGCACAGTGTCTCGCAACACTAGTATGCACATGGGCGAAGAGACAGTAATTCTTTGTTGTCATCACATGCACTTATCTTCCACTCATGTGTAGCTTGCTTTGTGCTTACTTTGGTGCCGTGTGTAGAGTTTTCTGTGGTTTGTAGTGCTGACATGAATGGTGCTTAGCGAGAATGTGCGAGACGTGGGAACTGCAATGCCTGGTAGTTTTACAACCATTTCAGTGCGAGTTTGCAGTGTACTCTGGACTAGATAGCTTGTTGTATTTGTTGGTGGGGAAGTTTTGCTTTGTTGAAATGCGGTGTATGTATGGCATATCGACCGGAATTTGATTTTTAAGCGAACCGTGTTTCTTATATGGCAGGTGCTCCTCAGCCGAGGCAGTGGCCCTGAACCTGCTCAAGCGCTTTTCAGAGAAGCAGCTGCCCAAGGCCTCAGACCTGCAATGGCTTGTGTCAGAGCAAGATGCAGCCCAGTCGGTATGTGCTCCTTTGTTGAAACAGTTCAACACTATACCATGTGTCCCAGCTTTTGTTACTCAAGCTATTTAAAGGAAAATATGCTAAGAAAACACGGTGCAAGATACAGTTATAAGGCCTACGGTAATCCGTCATCGAAGATCTGACGGCCAAACACCCTATGTTGTGAGGTACCTCCGAGACTCCCACGTCCACTTCGCCAGTCGCCCGACAGATGGCAACACCTGTCTGGCATTCTCCCCTGCTTTCCCGCCTTTAGCTTGGAGAGCAGAGCTGAGAGAGTCTCTGCCCCGCTGCCATGTAGGACTGTTGTGTTGAGTCGCGCTGGCGCGCGTTAGCGTTGTATTGTTCTGTATGCCTAGCCAACATTAATAAAGACGTCAACCTGCGTCGACGTTACTGCCTTCATGCCCAGCCTCAAGCATCTCGCCCCAGCCTCGCCCTCACATTTGGCGCAGTCGACAAAGAATCTCGCCTCGCCGTTCGCTCACGCTGTGCCGCCGCTCCCGCCAAGCCCGCTTAGTAGCCGCCATTGTCTACCTCCCTGCTCACGCCAAGTAAGCGCCATGCCGGGATTGAATTGGGCCGAAGTCGACGCTGCCACCGTCGCATGCTTCAGCACTGAGTTTCTGCAAACTGAGCTCATTCGCCGCGGAATCGACGCTACCATGTCAAGAGACGACCTGATTCAACGTTTGACAGTGTGCCTGGAAGAAGCTCGTGCAGCGATTCCGAAACTACCACCAAGACCGGCCTCAGCGCCAGTTTCATCGACCAGAGTGCAGTTCCATGCCTCGCCCCCGACGGTTTGTCAAGCAATACCAGCTGCAACGTCGCAAGTGTATGCGCCCGCCTCGTACGTCCCACCGCCACCGTGGTCCTACCCCACGCCGCCGCTCGTTTGCGACGCCGCAGCCGTGCCAACGCAAGTTTTTTCGCCGCCACAGGAACTGCAGCCTTTTGTAACAACACCCGGCTTTGTAACGGCTCCGCGGTACCCCCAGCCACCATTTGGAGTGCCATTTTCGCCAATGTCACCGCAGTACCAGGCCCCTTCCTTGCCACAGCTGCAAGTGACAACCATGCCCGACATATCGTCTACCCTGCCATTGTTCGAGGACTGCCACAAGCAAAGTGCGCGTTTGTGGATTCAGGAGATTCAACGAACGCAGCAGCTCACTTCGTGGTCGCCAGAAACAACCCGCCTCATCGCCGCAAGCAAGTTGAGAGGCACTGCGAAAAACTGGCACCTGACTCTTGGCGCGCAGTTCCCAACTTGGGATACGGGGCGTAAAGCTTTCCTGGACGCATTCGCCGATGAGCTAACTCTACTGCAATGGCAGCAGCAAATTATGTCCCAAGTACAGTCCAGCTCTCAGTCACTTCGCGACTATGCCTATGCAAAGCTTCGAGTAATCGAGAAATGTCCAGCGCCACTGACGGAGCCTCAGAAGGTGGAATATCTCCTGCACGGCATTCAGTGCGCGGGAACCGCAACAAGCATAGCAGCGCAACGCCCATCGTCAGTATCCAACTTCATTGATATATGCACCCAACTTGACAGGGCTATGCAACATATGCAGATCGCAAGCAACCGGGCTGATTGTCCTGAGCAGACTCTTCGCAGTCAAAATAACAAGACTACGCCTTCCAGACAAGTCTCTTCTGCGTCGTTAATGCCTTCAACGGCACCTCCAACAGTCAGCAGTTTCAAGAAAAGCCGTGTGCCCCCGTCTCGCCCTGCCAGTCCTCCACATAGCCGTCGCATAGCAGATCTACCGCCTGCTGAACAGGAAGCTCGGTACTCGGCTCTGTCACAGCATTATGGTGTCCCTGCGTTTCACCCAGGACAGTCATTGAGCGAAGCTGTTTGCTTGAAGTGTCACGAAAAGGGCCACCTAGCATCAAAGTGCCCAACAAAGCAAGAGACTGTCACACAGCAGCCAGCCACAGCTTTAACATCACTTCATGCAGCAGCCTCTGCATTGCACACAAGCCCTTTGGAAGACGTCCATGGCTCCCATCTGGAGTGTTCCTTCTTTACAGCTGACATTGCACTTTTGGGCCCCTGCGACGCCTTCCCAGACACAGGGTCCAAGATAACTATAGTGACCAAGTCTGCCATCAAGAATCTTCCACTGATGCCCTGGACATGCAAGCCCTTAGAGGTTGTTGGTGGATCAAGTGTGCATCCCGAAGGCACGGTCTGCCTGAAAATTACAGTGGGCCCCATAACAGCTCTAGTGGAAGCCGCTGTGATCAGCAATAATGTCTTGCCAGTTATACTGGGTGAAGATTGGTTTCGTGCCAGCAATACAAGACTTGTGTTCGAGCCTCCAAATCCAGCTGAAATCCATCATCTGGCCTCTGGTACAGTCATTCATGCGCACCAGAAGCTGTATCCACGTGCCTCATGCGCAGTAATTCCTCGGCAGTCTTTCCTAGCTCAATGTACTGAAGTGCCATGTTCAGACAGTCTCCAGGAAGCACCTCTCCCAGGAATGGAGACCCTTTGGAAGCCTTTGTGCAAAAGCCAGCCAGAACAAGCCACTGTTGCACCAGAAGGTACAGTAGCCATAACAATTCATCCTGATCGTCCTCCCGCTTTTGTGGCAAAGGACTTATCAGAGATGCAGCAAGTAGCTCTATCTACGACCCTTTCAGATCATCTCACATTTGCTCGTGATGAGGATGACATCAGCCATTTCCAAGGTGTGGAACATTGCATAGACTTAGTGCCCAATGCCGTGCCGTACAGCCGAAGTCCGTGTCGACTTGCCTGTCTTTTTGCATTGCTAGTGCTGTACTTTTTCTTTTTCTTCTCTAGTTGTGTGAGCAGCAACGGCTCATTATTATCTGTCCTCCGCAAGGCCTTACCGGAAAATCGGCCATCATGGGTAACTAAGTTAGAGGAAGCAGCATTCGCTATAAATACCACACTCAATACAAGCACTGGCTTCAGTCCATTTGAGCTACTCTTCGGGTACATCCCAAGGCTACCAGCGGAACGCTACCGGCCAGTGAGCAACTCCTCGCTCACAGAGCGTCTTCTGGATGTCCAAGCACATCGTACTGAGGCCATGGCTAACTGCGAAGACGCTCAAGATCGCAGGAAGCTCATCTATGACAGAATGCATCGTCCGCATACATTCAGTGTTGGTGATTTTGTGTGGGTCCGTCGCCAACAACGTGTGCTTCAAGGGCTTGAGAAACTGTCCCCTCGCTTCAGAGGCATCTACCGCCTAGCAGAACGTTTTACGCCTGCCACATTTAGGGCCATCCAGGTTTCAAGTCCGTCCACCAGGCACTCTGCTCAGCCAAGAACAGTGCACGTTTCACAACTGAAACGTTATGTGCCACCACTGCCTGTGAAGTGCCTGGAAGACACAGCGTCAACTTTGTCTTCGTCCTCTGAACAAGATTTGCCTTCGTGCCCTCAGCAGTGCGAACCGCCCAGCCTACAGCAATCAACCAGCAGTGTGTCACGTAGCTCAGAAACTGCATCTGCTTTGCCGCTGAACGCTCAGCGCCCAGTCAGACAGCGCAGACCGCCCACCCATCTTCAGGACTATGAAGTGGACTTTTGAAAGTGCTGTGCTTGTGCCTGTTGCAATTTCTTTAGAGTTTGTCTTTGCCTTTAGAGTTTGTCATCGCAATTTTGACTTTAATCCATGGAAAACATTTATTGCCTTGCCTCGTCTGTTACTATTTGCCTGTCATATGCCTCTGTTTTCCTGCCTCGCCATTCATGCCTAGTATTGCTATACATTGCCTGTTGACCATGTCTAGCCTTTTCTCCCCTTTGCCCAGCCTTACCTCACAATTGTAATCAAAGAGGACTTTGATCATAAAAGTGGGGCCGGATGTGAGGTACCTCCGAGACTCCCACGTCCACTTCGCCAGTCGCCCGACAGATGGCAACACCTGTCTGGCATTCTCCCCTGCTTTCCCGCCTTTAGCTTGGAGAGCAGAGCTGAGAGAGTCTCTGCCCCGCTGCCATGTAGGACTGTTGTGTTGAGTCGCGCTGGCGCGCGTTAGCGTTGTATTGTTCTGTATGCCTAGCCAACATTAATAAAGACGTCAACCTGCGTCGACGTTACTGCCTTCATGCCCAGCCTCAAGCATCTCGCCCCAGCCTCGCCCTCACAATGTCTTATAATCGTATCTTGCACCGTTTATTTAAACTTTTTCTTTTAACAGCTTGGCTAACGTTAGCTGGGACACCCAATATATCGCTATAAGAAAGCTGAAGGAGGAGCTCAACTTACATCGTAACTAGGCATGTACAAATTTTCAAAATTCGCATATGAATCAAATGCAGTCCATGTCTGAAGTAGCTCTGAAGGCCTGCCATCACACTTATTAGGCATCTTGGTACTCACAGTGTGACAGGAGATGGCGGGTACGCACATGTATAATTAAGGAACACATACTATGTCTAGTGACAGTGGCCCCTTTCTACTCTTGGTTTGCTTCACCGCAATACATTGCATATGCTTCACCTCATAATATTTCTGTACTGCGGCGAAGTTGATTTTTGGCAACCGGAATTGTGGACATCATTATCCCTTGCTGTGCTTTCAGTGCTTCGAAACGATTGTCGAGGATGCTGAAAGCAGAGTCAGTGCCATTGCTGACAGCAACGAACTCTTTAAATGAAAAGGACGGCACCAAATAGCAGGAAGATTGGTTGCGAACCGCAAAGCAGCTGGGCCTATTGTTGCAGAGCGCAAAACACAAAAATAGCTTCAGTGGCTGCAGTGGCTATGGCTGCCAGCGGATCGGCATGCAATAGCAATGGTTTGAGTTTGCGAGATAATCAAAATGGCGGTGATGGCTTCGATTAATGTCTCTTTTGACCTGCAGTATCGACAAAAAGTACGAAAAATCAGACGGAAAATGGTTTCAGCATCCGAAATTTCTGACATCCTTATACATTGGCTCTATGGTGTGTGTGGCAATACCACGAAGGTGTCCGAATTATCAGGATGTCCAAAAAAACAGGGTGTCTGAAAAATTCATTGTTGACTGTGGTCTTTTCTATTCTATTCGATAATTCACTATTCAAGCTTGGCTAATATTCATTATTCTGCAAATGTAAAGGTTAAAATATTTATAGGACTTGCACAGGAAAAAGGCTGATTCAAGTGGGTACGCTTTTTAATGATTTCTGATGAGAGCTGCAGTGGTTGCGCACAGGCACCTTTTTCTGAGTGAATGCGCGCTTCAGATACCCAGGGGTGGGACTCCTACGCCAATTGTGCATTTTTGATACAGACGCAAATTCCTGCGCCAAACACAGAAAATTGACCGAAATTGCGCCATGCTGCGCCAGAATGGCTTCATTAGTGACCGTGAACAGCGAGCGGATTCAGTCTTCGAAAAAGTGTGCAGTCATTCGCGTTAGGCACAATGCGTTACGGCACCTCCTGCAGAGTTTCTTGTAATTTTCGCGCTTATAACACTGGACTTCTCAGCGCTTCCGGCAAGTGGCAGGCGGGCGTGTGGCCACTGCCGGCTGTTGTCGCTGCAGTCGGAACGGCTAGGGCGGCTGTGTTTTGCATAGAGCTACTAACCAACTCTAGAGGAAAAGCTGCCCATAGCGCCCATGTATTGAAATCAGGAACCGCAAGGGCGCTGCCATGTTGCTACCCTATGCAGCAGTGCAGGCGCAGACGGCAAATGCGATTCAGACAAGGCACGCAATCAACGCGTTCCCGAGCCTGGATGGATGGATGGATGGATGAGGCTGAACCCTTTAAATCGGGCGATGGCATACGCCACCTAGCCAGGGCTCTCACACTCTCAAGTTCAACAAATGGCCACAGAGGGCGAAAAAATCGACCGCGCGGGCGCGGCTAATAAACCAAGCCTAGTGCATTTTCAAAAAAATTGCCCCAGTGAGTTCCGTCGTCTCCCGCTAGAGGCGCCATAGTAAGCGCAATTTCAACCTACAAACTTACTCCCACGCTTATCGAAGTGTTATTTTATGACAAAGAGTACATATTTATTATTCCTAATTATACATCCTACTTTTGAGTAGTAACACTATTGTTTTTTTTGTCATTATAGAGGCAAAATAACGTTCATCATCATCGACCTCCCACGTGACCTCTCGCCTGGATTTAAAATTTTTACCGGTATTTTCGGGGACACGGCAAGCACGGATTCATTGGTCGGTGTACTTATGCTGGTTGCTTATTGGTGCTAAAACCACTTTGTTACACTTCGACACCTCGCGTTGTTTAACTTCGGGTGAAGTGACGTGTTTGCGAGCTGAGATGTAAGCCCGAAAGCTAGGTTTTGATCGTGAACCATGCGGAACAAGTATGCATCGAAACGGGAGCCGGATTCTGCTGCGACTGAGGATGGCAATACCGGTGAGTCGTTTAACATTGCTGCTTGAATCGTTATTTAATACTCGTCTCGTTAATTCACAGGCGTAGACAAGTTAACGAACTAAATCCTGCATTACATATGGGTAGTCGGGACCCTACGTTGCCGTTTATGAAATAAACCTGTAGTTGCAAGACCGTCGTTATACACACAACCGCGAAAGAAAGAGAGCGATATCGGAACGCGCAGCACGTTTCTCATCTCGTTGTAGCCGTGTCCTTGGGCGACCTAGTAGCCTTATCAATGTTTTTTTTTTTTTTTTTCTTCGAGTCCGCCGGCAAATTCTTTCGTCCACAAAACCGATTAACCCTTTGGTAAACTAAAGTGAAAGTACTGAATTTAATGTATTAAACAATTGCATGCATAATAATTAACCCATATTTCGTGCTTGTTGGTTCCAAGTGTTCTTGATGTTAAGTTTGGTTTACCTTCGGGCATTTATTTTTGCAGTAGTGGAGCGGTGCATCGCGGTCATGCAGAAAAAGAATGCATCAGTTGTAATACATGAAATTCATGTCTTTCATGCGTTTGCTTGTGGAACCAGCAGTGTGAGCTCTTCTAATGTATAAAGGAGCGCAAAAATGTTCTCGTTTGGGATCCTAATAATACTTCAGGTGTTCAAACGCATTGTAGTTAGGCAGACATCAATTTTATGGACAGTATCGAATCCCGGCCACGGCGGCCGCATTTCGATGGGGGCGAAATGCAAAAACACTCGTGTACTTAGATTTAGGTGCACGTAAAAGAACCCCAGGTGGTCCAAATTTCCGGATTCCACCACTACGGCGGGCCTTATAATCAGAACTGGTTTTGGCACGTAAAACCCCATAATTTAATTAATTAATTTAATTAATTAGTACCAACATTTGGTTATTTAACATGCTGCTTAAGGTCTCTAGAACAAACAGTGTACATTTACATGTGTTGTGCGGTCAGAAACCATTACAATATATAATATAAATATATATATATATATATATATATATATATCACAGCTTTTTGCATTTCATATTGTGAAACTGTGTTTTTTCAATTTTTGATGCAGTCAAAATTTCTCTTCCAGACATGAAGTAAAGAGGACGGCACAGTGTAAAGCAACACACTACACACACTAAAGAGAAGCTACTGCCTGCTACAACCAGGTCATCGTGTGGACTTTTGCTGCTACTACAAGGTAAACAACACCGGGTTCAGAAATAAATATGCTTGATATACGCTGCATTGGCTTGCTAGTCTTGAGATACATTGTCATTTGTTTGTAGCAGATGATATGAATGTTTCTTCATATTTACGGTGCAGCATAATGGATTCAAACATAGAAAGCACTACACGAGTTTGGGTAACCTCTGCTGTACCTCACGTGTTACTGTTCTGCCCCAACAGAGTCTGCACCAAGCACATCTTGGCCCTCATCACAGGAACCCTCATATATCTACACCAACAGGAAGGGGCTGGAGCCGAACTCACAAGGCTCTTACACCACGAACAAAGAAGCGGATCCAGAAGTATTTGGATGAGATACCAAGTCTACGTAGGACTGTATCAAGACTGAAAATCGCCTCAGCCATCATTACACCAGCACGCATGTTGGCAGAGTCATCCAGATACCTCAACAAAAGAAATTCTTCGTGTTCAGATGCACCTGCAACCTTTGAACAAGCATGGACGATGCTGGCCAAAAGAGTTCCATCAGTTTGCCCTTCCTTAATCAGCTTCCTGGCCTTATCAAATTCAATTTGTACCAAGTATATATTTTTTCTATGAATGCAAGCTTTTTCATTCCCCATTCTTGCTAGATATCATTCTTCTTCCTTATCCAAACATAAAGGTGAACTGATTCTTTGCTCATACTTAAGGCCCCTCATTGTCTATTAGCATAACATCTTTGTAGCAGTATTCTCTACTGTACGTTGCCATGTTAAATTCCTCTCCTGAAATAGCAGATACAGCATCGGCATGTGTCTTGCATTAAGCTTTGCACCGTGTGCTATGTAGCATTTCACTTTTCTTAATGTTATTGGCCTTCACTGCTTGCAGAGCAGAGTGGCTTGCTGAATGCAAGCTTTCTTATTCCCATATATCATTCTTGGTCTCATTCAAAACTGCTCTTCTTGCTCAATAGCCTGGGTTTTTGTGCAAGCTACACTGAAGTGGTTGATTGCAGAATCTGGTTGCAGAAACTCTATCGTGGTCGCTGTGTTAAGTTTTTCGGATTTGCGGGGCCTGGTAAGTTGCATTGGGAAGCAGTCTCTCGAGGTAAGCACCTGCTCCTGCAGTCCGTACAGCGACATAGACTCCCAATTTACACGCATCGTGATTGGTGCTCCCCATTCCGTCCTTTCCTGCTGCAGCCGTGTGCAAATTTTGCTTGTGGCCTTCGTTGGCCGTGATTTGGCGTCAACAGAGAGCAGCATACATGTTTACATGGTCCGAAATTGTATGAAGGTGATAGCCACATGGGTGGAAAGGCCCACAGAAGTGGCTGCTGAAGGTGATGCCTAAGAAACCGACTTGTCCATATTGAGACAAGGTGGGGCACCAAGTGTGAGCCACATATTAGCGGCCCCCGAAAGAAAAGAAACGTGCAGGCTGGAAAGGAGTTTACGCTAAAATGCTGGGTAGTCGATGTCGCTGTGTTGGCTGCGGCAGTAGATGCCTGCGTGAGCCGAATGCTTCGCAATGCAAGTTGCTTATCTTCAACGATGACTGTCGGCGTAAACAGATGGGATATGCTGCCTAATCGGTTTGCATTTCTTGTTGTCGCTTGTTACCAGACCATCATGTGCAACGAAGGCAAGCACAAGCACTGTGCCTGTAGTTGGACTGCTGAATGCGCCTAAGTGACCCGTGTACGTCATTCCTCACTGTTACCACGTGGATCTTAGCCAATGTATAGTGTATTGTGTGACTCTTATGCAGTGATTGAATGCGGAATCTCATTTTGCTCTAATCTCAGTTGTTTATGGTCGTGGTATTACGTTTCTTGGATGTGACGGCCTGGTCATTTGCATTGGGAAGCAGTCTCTCGAGGTAAGCACCTGCTCCTGCAGTCTGCACAGCGACATAGACCCCCAATTTATACGCACCGTGCCGTGATTGGTGCTCCCCGTTCCGTCCTTTCCTGCTGCAGCCATGGGCAAATTGTGCTTGTGGGCTTCCTGAGCCGCAATTTGGCATACGTGCTTACATGATCGGAAGCGTATGAAGTTGATAGCCACCTGGGTGGAAAGGCCCGCAAAAGTGGCTGCCGAAGGTGATGCCCACGAAAACGACTTGTGCATAATGAGAGAAAAGGGGGCACCGAGTGTCAGTGACATATTAGCGGCCCCGATAGACAAACATAAACATGCAGCTTGGAAAGGAGGTAATGCTAAAACGCACGGTAGTCCATGTTGCTGTGTTGGGTGCGGCAGCAGATGCCTGCGTCACCCGATAGCTTCGGTATGCAAGTTGCTAATCTTCAACGGTGACTGTCGGTGCAAACATCTGCTTGCGCTGCTGGTTGTCGCACGTTACCGGACCGCCATGTGCGATGACGAAAGTGAGCAGTTTACGAGCTCGCATTTATTGTTTCAGCGTATCTCAACATGCAAGTTTTATTGCTGCTCTTGTATGAGAAGGTGCACTGCTTGTCTTCGACCAATAAAGTCGTACGTCCAGTTCACTCACTTGTGGCTTGTTTGTATGGGCGTCAGTAGAGGCTCTTTGGTCTCCTGGCAATTAGAACACACAAGCTAAGCGGCAAGGCACGCCGCAACGCCAGCCGGGCGAGCGCGGCGCGTACCAGCGTGCGCGACCGGTAGAAAACGGCCATATTGGATTTTGCACAAAAACAAAATACAATTTCCGCTTCCTGTTTGAGCAGCGCCATCTGTCGGGTACCCCAGTGAGTTCCATGCGCTGCCGCTTCTTATTTTCGTACCACTGTGGAAGCTACAGTTTCCCTTCTCTAAAGTTGGTCTTTATTCTATGACCTAGCCATGACTATGAACCTATCTTGTACTTTGTGGTGGGTGAAATTTCACCCCTGCCTTGATTTTATCCACCAATCAGATAACCTCTGTTTGGTTATTTCTACCCGCTTAAAGTCTATTTTGCTTTTACTGTCCCTAAACCCCAATGCTTTGAAAAAATCAGCCCCGTTGCCTTGCACTGTAGGGTTAAGCCCTTTACAGAAAAGTATGAGGTGTTCAGCCGTTTCCTCTTCTTCTCCACACGCACAGCACAACGTGTCTATACCTTGGTACTTGACTCGGTGCATCTTAGTCCGCAATACTCCGGTCCTGGCTTCAAACAACAAAGAGCTTCCCCTAGAATTATCGTAGATATTTTATTTGGCAATTTCTTGCTTGAAAGTTCTGTATGTTCCCAGTGCCGATTTCGTCTGCATCCCTGTTTTCCACAGACCCCTCTCGGTTTCCTTAACCTTTTTCTTAACCGCTGTTTCCTGGTTTGCACCCCTACTGCAGTCCAAATATTTTATTCACAGTTTTCTGGTCAGCTTCCTCCATTTTGTATCAACATTCCTCATGTACAAATAACTGAAAACTCTCCTTGCCCACCGCTTTTCTGCCATTTCTCTCAATCGCTCCTCAAATTCTATCTTGCTTCTGGCTTCCCTGCCCTCGAATGACGTCCATCCCATGTCACCCTGTACCCCCTGATTTGGTGTATTTCTATGTGCTCCCAGAGCCAGTCTACCTACCCCTCTCTGCTTAACTTCCAACCTTGCTCGAACCTCTGATCTCATGCACAGGACCGCATTGCTTAAAGTCAAACTAGGGACCATCACCCCTTTCCAAATCCCTCTCACCACTTCGTACCTATTGTAATTCCACAGTGCCCTATTTTTCATCACAGCTGCATTTCTGCTACCTTTAGCTGTTACATATTTTTCATGTTCCGTTAGGTACTCAGCCCCATTGTTTATCCACACTCCAAGATATTTGTACTTATCCACCACCTCCAGCGTAACCTCCTGTATCCTATGCTCGCTGCCCTGATTATCATTAAAAATCATGACTGCCGATTTTTCTTTACTAAACTTCAAACCTAAGCTATCTCCCTCTTTACCACAGATGTCCATTAATCTCTGCAAGTCTTCCTTGCTGTCAGCCATAAGTACAATGTCATGCGCATACATCAGTCCTGGTAGTGACTGTTTAATCCATTCTCCTTACTTGAAATAGGAAAGGTTAAAGCCAAGTCCGCTCCTCTCTAATTTTTTTTTCTAATCCTTGTAAATACAGCATGACCAACAGAGCCTCCGTCAGTATGGTAGTGCCATCTAGTTAGGCGCCTGCAAACATTACCTTTTAGATACCGTAAATCTTACATCGAAATTTTCTAAATGATATTACTGATCATTTAGAAAATCCGATCTTTCTCAAAAATGTACGGAATGAACTTCAAATGTTGTCCGTGCCTAGGTGCTAGGTGTAAGTTCTTGCTTTTGCATATTATGTTGAATACAGTTAAACCTGGATATACAAATTCCCGAAAAACTTCGTTATAAAGAGGATTTCGTTATATGCAGGTTCGGCACGAAAATGCGAAAAATAAACATTTACCGTATTTACTCGATTCTAACGCGCCCTCAATTGTAACGCGCACCCGTTTTCTGTTTTCGTCGAAGCACTCATCCTCGGAATGTCACACCAGGTACCGGATGCGTGGACGCGTGTCGTTTCGCACAAGCGCGAGGCATCGGAAACGAAGAGCGAGCGTCACCATGGCGTCGTAGCGACGTATAGTGTTACAGTAGAACCTCGCTGTTACGTTCCCGGGGGCTGCGTTTTCCCGGCTGTTACGTCGTTTTAGACCGGTCCCGGCACAGCTCCCATAGAACTCAATGCATTGGTAACCCCGCTGTTGCGTCGCAACTGTGGGACCGTTCCCGCATCATACGTTGCGAACTGCCACCCCGCGCCGGCCCGAGCGGCCATTTTGACTTTACATGTCGCTTGGCTTGGTGGCTTGACGATGGCATTGGCCGCCCGAAGTGCCGGGGCCACAACTATGACGTATTTTCGGTTTCCGCCAGCATAAGTATGGCCCTTGAGATCCGTATTTGCTATATAAAGATGGTGTCCATGACGTGTTGTGGCCCTAAAATTGGTTTGGCTCATAGATATTCCGTATATAGGGGTACGGCCACGCTAGCGGCAAAAAACGCACGCGTCATGCAGCGAGCGGCAAGTTGCCGCGCGTCAGCGCCTTGCCACGAGGCCACCGTGGCACGCGCGTCTCGCCGCGCGGCAGCGCGATAAGGGGCGCGATCTTGTACGTGTTCCAAAATGGAACGGAGGCGGTCCGTTCCATCGAGCCGCACACGATTGGTCAATTTCAACCGTGACGATCAAATTCGCCAATCGTGTGCGGCTCGATGGAACGGACCGCCTCCGTTCCATTTTGAAACGCGTACAAGATCGCGCCCAAGATCTCCCGCGCTCTCCGAACGGGCGAGTAACGCGAGCGCTCGTTGTTTCATGCCAGAGACGCCGATCGTCGATTGAAAACCCGGCGCGGACCGGCGGCGTTTCGGTTGTGATGGCTCCGTGACGTCACCCTCGTCGCTCTTGATTGGTTCTTCATCTCGCGGCACGCGGCATTTGCCGCAGAAATCGAACCCATTTCGCGCGGCACGCCGCAAGACCCCCGATTCCTGCCGCTTTTGGCGCGCGCGGCATGCGCGGCATGACGCGTTTCTGACGCGCGTTTTTGCTGCGTGTTTTTGCCGCTAGCGTGGCCGTACCCTAAAGTCCAAGGGCGATAACGCAGTCGCCGCGCGCCGTATGCTGTATGTGCAAGTGAAAACGTGCGAGGGTAACCGACGACCGCGTCTAAATCTCGCGCGCACATGAAAAGCAGGGAGGAAGCGCGCCTTCTTCCGTTGCGCTCGAGCCACCGGCGAGGGGGGGGGGGGGGGGGGGGGGAGATTGCGGGGCGGCGCGCGGTCGCGCAGGCCGTATCTTGAAAGCGATCTTCGTTGGGGCAGAGTCTAGCAGTGTAGGTGCGTCGGCGGCTCGTAGCTTTCTGCGTGCTGTGTGTTCTCGACGCTCAGTTTGCGTTGAAGCGATAGACAACAGCACGAAGGTCACTTCGCTCGCTTCTCCAGCGGCGCTTCCACACGCCGCCAGCGTTTGACAGCGCGTGTCCGCGCTCATCGAGTCTGATGTGCCACAGTGTGTGCCAGCGCGTCGGCAACATCAGCTGGAAAAGGAGAGAGTGCCGGCTTGGCGGGCTAGGCCAGCTGCAGCAAGCGGCAGGATCAGATTTGAATTAAGGGAGGGGGAAAGGTCACGCCCGCGGCGGCGAGATCGCCGGGTCGAGGGATGCAGGGCCGCCTCGCACACGCACGCACGCACACGTGCGCTTGCTTCGCATTCCGTCGCGGCGGAGAAGGTGCTTCCGGTTGCTGCTCACGCAAAAATGACAAAATTTGGGGCGAAATCTCTAGGTGGTCGGAGGGGAAAATTCGTTATAGCGAGGGGGTCTCCCGCTGCCACTTAGTTACGTAGAGGTCTGAAATACATGTGCTTCTATGGAGTAACGGCGGGGAATCGAAAAACTTCGTTATATCCAGGAATTCGTTATATGGAGGTTTGTTATAAGCAGGTTTAACTGTATATTTAGTGCTACGAAAATGAGTCGCAGCAACATGGCGGTGCCTATGCGGTTCCTACTTTTTTCCACCATCTTTTCCTCTAGAGTTAGTATACTAACTCTATGGTGTTTAGAGTGTACTAGAATACGGTTTAGTGGGCCAAGCGGTGCAGTGCTCCCTAGCTGAGGTGCAAAACAACAAGTAGGCTGAGAGCGCTGCGAGCGAACTAGATATTTCAGAGGCACGTGCTGCAGCGGGTGAAGCGGGCGGGCATCTGTGTCCCCAAGGCTGGTATAACATAAAACTATTCCAATCTATTTTTATACCCGTATGGGCAAGGCATGAGCCATTTTGACCTATCACAAAGGGCTAATGGCGGATTTAGAATAAAACGCCGCAGTATTGCCCGAAAGGCGAAGCATCGATTGCGATAGCAAATTAGTAGACAGCTATAAGAAGCAAGAATAGTAGTTTTATCAGCGGTATAAACTTGTAAACATGTGTTCACTCACTAAATTAACAAGCATGGTGTCATGCGTGCACAAGCAAACATGTACACTGTCGGGATATGGGGGGATGCCAACGGCCGTCTGCCTCGACACACCGAGCCCCGCGGTTGGCGCATGCCTGTGCATCAACCGCGGTCCGGTACAAGCTCGAGGAAACAATAGACGACAACCACGTGTACATTCGGAAAGCATTTATTACGACTGCAACTAACACTTCGAGCAGGCCAGCTAGCTATAGTTGACATCGCTGAGGGTTCCCTCGAAAAGAATAATACACTAGGTAAAAAAGGGCTTCCGACTTACCAACTGGGGAATACGGGAGGGCCGCGGAGACATCCGCCGTCACCGCTTGCTGGAGACCAAAGAGACCCGGGCGATATCAGCGGGATCTCGCGTGACCCACTCGGTGGCGCTGATAGCGCTTGCGATTCCCGTGCGCTGCCCGCGGACGGAAAGTTTCCCCTCTCTCAACTCTCCCTGGCACGCATGCACTTGACGCGACGTTCGCTGCCCGTGCGACGGTTATGGGACCCGAGGGTTCCCACATCCCTCCACCCTTAAATATTGCCCTACAGTGGAGAAATCGCTGAAACGACGGCATTGACAAATTATCCAGGCAGATGCGATGGTAAACTCCGGCAGGAAATGTCCGAATCCACGTTGATAGGCAGCACAGTCCTGTGAGGCGGCCGCCCAAATGTGGCAGCCGTCACAGTGGTTGACGATGACGGGGGCTGAAGATGGCTTGCCCTCAAGATGCGCGCCGCAATGTCCACCTGGGAACAGCGGGTCAGGATTTTCTCGAAGCGGCGCGCGCGCCGGCTCGATGAACCTCGCACTGACGCATCCTCGTGGGAGTGTATGATGGTGGGCCTCCCTCATTGTGGCTGCCATGTGCTGCTGCATTGGGCCGCGAACAGGGAGGGGCCGAGACAGCAGGCAGGGACGTGGACCATGGCAGCAGTAGCAAGTCATGACGGCTTCACTCGTTCTGCAAAGCCGCTCAAATGCACTCCACAAACACTTAGAATTAAGGCAGTAGAGGCCGTCGCAGCGTCGGCCGTCTGACACGATGCTGAACCACCCGTCTACCGCATAGCTTTATGTGGTAACGAGAAGAAAAAAAAACAATCCAGTTCGTTTGAATGAAGTTATTCGCTTCGACCGAATTTTTCCGGTCCGATACAGCGCGAAAAAGGGCGATTCTCGTATGAACAAAGCGCTCTCTGGTCCCCCGAGATTTCGGTTATTCCGCCCGCAAAATATTGGGTCCATCTGAACAAAATAAGCTTTCTATTTCGAACGAGGTTTCTCCGCTCGGGCGAGTATAGTAAAACTAGCGAATCTGTTTGCACCCGCTAAATGTCACGGCATGGTCGTCTTCGAACTTGCAACCGGCAGCTCCACAAAGCCTTAGGCCTAATCGCGTCCATGACAGATACCAATGCCACAAAAGACCCATAAAGGGTTCCAATGAGCCGCCGCAAGGAGATGCAGGCCTAGCTGAGTGGTCCCCACTCGCTGCTCAACCCGCAGCTTCCGAGCAGACTCCTGGGACTGCGCCCAGCTGACGTCCTAGCCAGCGTTTCCGGCGCCTGGCTCCCAGAGCCAAAGATACAGAAAGGAGGTTATTTACATATGTACAGGGGAAAATCGACCACCGCGCCGGCTGCTGCACTCACTCGCTTCGGGCGTACTCTTAAAAGAAAACTTGCTGCAAATCTCAGCGTCAACACGAGTTCGGCGACACTGGCGCAGCGTTAACTCGCCCTCAAGAAAGCACACACAGATCTAGCTAGCAATCACGCCTTCGGCTGAGGCCTAACGCTGGTCCGGACTGATCGTCGTCCCGTTTTCCAAGAGTTTGCCCCACGTTGGGCGCCAAAATGTCGGGATATGGGGGGATGCCAACGGCCCTCTGCCTCGACACACCGAGCACCGTGGTTGGCGCATGCCTGCGCATCAACCGTGGTCCAGTACAAGCTCGAGGAAACAATAGACGACAACCACGTGTACACTCGGAAAGCATTTATTACGACTGCAACTAACACTTCGAGCAGGCCAGCTAGCTATAGTTGACATCGCATAGGGTTCCCTCGAAGAGAATAATACACTAGGTAAAGAATCGCTTCCGACTTACCAACTGGGGAATACGGGGGGGCCGCGGCAAACGCCGCGGCAAGAACGCGGTAGACTAACCACGTGCGGGAATACGGGAGCGGCGGCGGAGACTTCCGCCGTCACCGCTTGCTGGAGACCAAAGAGACCCGGGCGATATAAGCGGGATCTCGCATGACCCACCCGGTGGCACTGATAGCGCTTGCGATTCCCGTGCACCGCCCGCGGAAGGAAAGTTTCCCCTCTCCCAACTCTCCCTGGCACGCATGCGCTTGACGCGACGTTCGCTGCCCGTGCGGCGGTTATGGGACCCGAGGGTTCACACAACACATCTCACTCGATTACCGCAGAAACTCGCTGCGCAAATGCTGGTGTGAGCAAGCGCGGCTGCAAGCAGCGAGCGAATTCACCTTTGTGCTGCCTTGCTTCAACGTGAACTAAGTGGCGAAAAACAGCGCACACGAAGCTAAAAGCACTCGCACTATGTCCTTATCTCAGATCGTTTTCAAGATAGGGCCCGTGCGGCCGCGCCTTATGCAGCTGCCGCCGCAGTAGAACGACCCCTCTCCCCGGTGCCTTCAACACGATGTGAGGCCGCGCGCTTTGTCGCCGGTTTCCTCTCTCGCGCGCGTGAGATTGATCCTCCATCGTTGGCTCACCTTTATTGGTTCATCCTCACCCTTTCACTCGCACATACAGTATATAGTGTGCGGCGATAATGTTATCGCTCCTGGACTTTGTATGGAACATCATGGCGACGCCAGAAATGCGCCTGCAGTGTCGATATAATTGCTATTACAACAAAAACAGATTGGAATAGTTTTGCATTATACCAGCCCAGGGTTGATTACGGCTCTCTTAGTCTGTGGTGACATATGGTGACACAGAAATTCTGTTACAGCATCGATTGGACCGCATAATTTGAGAATATTTTCCGCTATTGTCATGAGGGTAGGTGCGGAAATATATAGTTTGATCGTTGGTGCAACCGATGTTTCTGGCTTTACAGGAAAGCATGCGCCGACATGCCACTCGACCCACTCTTCTATATTCTAGTACGCTATAGCTGCGAAGTGCGCTTCCACTACGAGCTTCCTGTTAGTTTATTCAGTGTTTCGTCATGGTTTAGAAGTGCACTGCCGTATTCCATTATTCCACCAAAATTCAGCTTGGCCTGCTCCAAACTACTTCAAATTGAAATTTATCTGCTCCAAATTGCTCCAAAATGAAATTTAGTCTGCTCCAAGGTGCTCCGAAACGCTATTCTGTCTGCTCCAAACTGCTCCAAAACGCATTTTGACCTGTTCCAGAAATTGCGCCAAAATGACTTTGGACAGTCCCACCCCTGGATACCGTCTGCTCAATTATTTCTGCTCACATAATAATTAGAATGTTTCATTTATTGTCAGTTTGTCGATCTGTTGTCTTGATTTAAGCAAAGCAATTTGTTACAGTTGAGCATTGTTAATTTGAACTCCAAGAGGATCGAAAGATTATTGTAATAAAACCGGAGCTTGAACAAAAAAGTGCCTTTGAATATTGTGCACAACGTCCGCAGTGCAGCGTGCAGTTACCAGCTGATAATTCAGATTTGCCAGGTACCACCTTAAAGGTCCAGATAAACAGATTCCAAGATATATAATTTGCCAGAATATAGTCTTTATTCTATAAGCAACCAGAAAAGCTGGTCAACATGTTGCTCAATACACATATGCTTGCATGCACCCTCACCTGTATGAATTTCGACCATTGTAATGGCTGTTGCTAAAGAGAGACTAAAGTGCTATCTCCAAATGCACCAAGTATTCATCCCCTGCCATTTAAACAGAAACTGGCCGTGCTCCAGTAGCCCTAGAACACACACTACCTATTTTTTTTTAGCCGAAAACACCACTTTTACTTCGTAACTCCCAGCCACCTTTTTAAGTCTGTGTGAAAGGCCATGCCCATACGGAATCACTGAAACCTTGGAAGCTAAATCTTTCGGCCTTTGATTTTTTGTGCATAATTCTTTATCCTGTTTAAGATTTTTTATTAGTCGAGTGCATGACACCAGCATCACAGCAAGCAGGTACCCAGCCTTTCTCAACCAATCAACTTGCTCAAGAAACGCTATGTTTACACTGTGGTAACATAATTTGAGACATAATGAGCGGTTTTCCAGCTAAGGGCGATAATTAACAACACACATGTTCAGTCAATGAGCATTGCGTGTGCAGCTTCTCGAACAGTCCGGGACTGTCAGAGACGGATAATCGAAGAGGCCCACTATATTAGCCGGCGGCGACAGTAGGGGCGGGGCGCATGGTGGTGAAATGCAACCTCTGGCTCCAATGGCATGTCACGCTGGCACTGACTCGTCCGCCACCCCGGCGCCTTTCATCACCCTTACGATCGCTGGTCGACAGTTTGTGGCGTTGCTGGATAGCGGGGCCTCGGTCTCGCTGTTCGGCGAAGATGTTATGGCTCATTTGCACCGGCATTCTGTCCGCATTAGAGCCTGCAACACCGCCTTCCACCTCGCGAGTGGCACGGCTACCTTGTGCGGCTTGGTGGCTTGTGTGGCGTGTGGCTTGTGTGGCTTGAGAGAATCGCGTGCACCGTCAGCGCTTTGTGCATCTCCCGGGTCTTTCCGTGCCCGTGATTCTCAGTCACGACTTCCTCGCCCTCATGGGTATCCTGATTGACGTCGCAAGCGGGGGCTACAGGGCTGGCCCTTCCGGCCCCCTGCAACCCTTCGCTACACTCCCGCTGGCCACGGCGGGCCCTCAGACGCCCAATGCCTTGCGAGTGAAGGAGGAGAGGAGACCTAGCGCGGCCCCTTTGGCTCGTGTCCCTCACTGCACCGCCGAGATTGGCCCCTTGGCCGGCATGGCGGAAAACGGTTGGTGTGATCCGCTTTCTCATGATTATTGTGCATTGTGCTACTACGGCGGTCAAGGTTCCGGCTACCCCGGCGACCACCCCGTTAAGCCGCAGCTCTTACTGCTTGCTGCTGCCTTTGTCTGTCAGCTTGTCGGTGCACGAGAAGGCACGCCTGTCATTGCTGCTGACTCGTTTCAGCGCGATGTTCACTGAACGACCGGGTTGCACCTCCCTTGTGTTACATCGGATCGACACAGGCAACGCACTGCCGTGGGAATGCATTCCTCGCCCCTTTAGTGTGGCCAAGAGGAAGGCAGTTGACCAGGTATTGGATGAGCTTATTGTGACCGGTATTGTCCAGCACTCAGTCCCTGGGGTTCTCCAGTGGTAATGGTCCCTAAAGGAGACAGCTCTTTTCGGCTCTGTGTGGACTACCGCCGGCTGAACGAGGTCATGAGGAAGGATGCTTATCCTATGCCTAACGTGGACTCAATCGTGGCTAATCTAGGCGATGGGTGCTACTTCACCCTGGATGCTAGCCACGGCTACCTGCAGGTTCAGATGGAGCCGGCTGATGCGGAGAAAACTGCGTTCACCTCTCACCGAGGCCTTTACCAGTTCACCGGTATACCATTTGGCTGCTCTGGAGCTGCAGCTACGTTCCAGAGATTGATTAACCGCATTCTTGGAAATGCTAAGTGGCGCTATGCTCTGGCGTACCTCGATGACATTGTCATCTTCTCTCGAACGTTTGAGGAGCACCTCCACCACCTGGAGGACGTCCTTGAGAGGCTACGTGCCGCCAGGTTGACACTAAACCCGAAGAAAGCCCAATAGCCGAGACTCGCATTTCCCTCTTGTGCTTTACCATTGACAGGGGTCGTGTTCTGCCGTGCAAAGAGAAGGTCCGAGCTATCCTCGAATACCCGACGCCAGTGAACATTCAGGGCCTTAGGCGCTTTTTGGGTATGGTGAACTACTGCAGACAGTTCATCCCGAATTGCGCTGCTCTTCAAGCGCCCTTGACCGCACTGTTGAAAAAGTCGGCACTATTGGAGCTGGGGGCCTGAGCAGGAGGGTGCCTTTCATGCACTATCCCGAGCTCTAGTGGCCACAGCTGAACTGAAGTTGCCCGACTTCAACAGGGAGTTCGTTGTCTAAGCTGACGCGAGCGACTTGGGCCTTGGGGCTGTGCTGCTTCAGGAGCACGACGGCATTCTCCTGACCAGTCGCTTTTGCAAGCCGGCGCAATTACAGCATGACTGAACGGGAATGTCTCGCTATAGTTTTTGCTCTCCGGAAGTTTGACTGCTACGTCGACGGAGTGCCATTTGTGGTGAAGACGGACCACATGGCGCTCACCTGGCTTAAGCGCTTGCGTGAGCCTTCGGGCCGCCTTGCGCGCTGGGCGTTGACACTGCAGCGGTACAACTTTGTTGTGCGATACCGGAAAGGGAGCTCAAACATAGAATAAAGACAAACTTTAGAGAAGGGAAACTGTACCTTTCACAGTGGTACGAAAATAAGAAGTGGCCGCGCATGGAACCCACTGGGGTACCCGACAGATGGCGCTGCTCAGATGGCGCTGCTCAAAAAATCATTTTTTTTAGTGCAAAATCCAATATGGCCGTTTTTTACCGGTCGCGCATGCTGGTACGTGCCGCGCTCGCCCGCCTGGCGTTGCGGCGTGCCTCAGTGCCTTGCCGCTTAGCTTGTGCGTTCTAATTGCCAGGAGACCAAGGAGCCTCTACTGACGCCTATACAAACAAGCCACAAGTGAGTGAACAGGACGTACAACTTTATTGGTCGAAGACGAGCAGTGCACCTTCTCGTACAAGAGCAGCAATAAAACTTGCATGTTGAGATACGCTGAAACAATAAATGCGAGCTCGTAAACTACTCACTTTCGTCATCGCCATGGCGGTCCGGTAACGTGCGACAACCAGCAGCGCAAGCAGATGTTTGCACCGACAGTCACCGTTGAAGATTAGTAACTTGCATACCGAAGCAATCGGGTGAGGCAGGCATCTGCTGCACCCAACGCAGCACCTTGGACTACCGTGCGTTTTAGCGTTTCAGCATTACCTCCTTTCCAAGCTGTACGTTTATGTTTGTCTATCGGGGCCGCTAATATGTCACTGACACTCGGTACCCCATTTTCTCTCAATATGCACAAGGCGGTTTCGTGGGCATTACCTTCGGCAGCCACTTTTGCAGGCCTTTCCACCCAGGTGGCTATCAACTACTTCCGACCATGTAAGCACGTATGCCAAATTGCAGTTCAGGAAGCCCACCAGCACAATTTGCCCACAGCTGCAGCAGGAAAGGACGAAACGGGGAGCACCAATCACGGTGCGTGTAAATTGGGAGTCTATGTCGCTGCGCGGACTGCAGGAGCAGGTGCTTACCTCGAGAGACTACTTCCCAATGCAAATGACCAGGCGGCCATATCCAAGAAATGTAATACAGCGACCATAAACAAGTGAGATAACAGCAAAATGAGATTCCGCATTCAATCACCGCATAAGGTTCAGACAATACACTATACATTGGCTAAGATCCACATGGTAACAGTGAGGAATGACGTACACGGGTCACTTAGGCTTATTCAGCAGTCCAACTACAGGCACAGTGCTTGTGCTTGCCTTCGTTGCACATGGTTGTCTGGTAACAACCGACAACAAGAAACGCAAACCGATTGGGCAGCATATCCCACCTGTTTGCGCCGACAGTCATCGTTGAAGATAAGCAACTTGCATTGCGAAAGCATTCGGCTTACGCAGGCATCTGCTGCCGCAGCCAACACAGCGACATCGACTACCCAGCATTGTAGCGTTAACTCCTTTCCAGCCTGCATGTTTCTTTTCTTTCGGGGGCCGCTAATATGTGGCTCACACTTGGTGCTCCACTTTGTCTCAATATGGACAAGTCGGTTTCTTGGGCATCACCTTCAGTAGCCACTTCTGTGGGCCTTTCCACCCATGTGACTATCAACTTCATACACTTCGGACCATGTAAACATGTATGCTGCTCTCTGTTGACGCCAAATCACGGCCAACGAAGGCCACAAGCAAAATTTGCACACGGCTGCAGCAGGAAAGGACGGAATGGGGAGCACCAATGACGGTGCGTGTAAATTGGGAGTCTATGTCACTGTACGGACTGCAGGAGCAGGTGCTACCTTGAGAGACTGCTTCCCAATGCAACTTACCAGGCCCCCCAAATCCGAAAAACGTAACACAGCGACCACGACCAAGTTTCTGCAACCAGATTCTGCAATCAACCACTTCAGTGTCATCATCATCATCATCATCATTATCATCAGCCTATATTTATGTCCACTGCAGGACGAAGGCCTCTCCTTACGATCTCCAATTACCCCTGTCTTGCGCTAGCGTATTCCAACTTGCGCCTGCGAATTTCCTAACTTCATCATCCCACCTGACTTTCTGCCATCCTCGACTGCGCTTCCCTTCTCTTGGTATCCATTCTGTAACCCTAATGGTCCACCGGTTATCCATCCTACGCATTACATGGCCTGCCCAGCTCCATTTCTTCCGCTTAATGTCAACTAGAATATTGTCTACCCCCGTTTGTTCTCTGATCCACACCGCTCTCTTCCTGTCTCTTAACGTTACTCCTAGGATTTTTCGTTCCATCGCTCTTTGTGCGGTCCTTAACTTGTTCTCGAGCTTCTTTGTTAACCTCCAAGTTTCTGCCCCATATGTTAGCACCGGTAGTATGCAATGATTGTACACTTTTCTTTTCAACGACAGTGGTAAACTCCCAGTCAGGATTTCGCAGTGCCTGCCGTATGCACTCCAGCCCAATTTTATTCTTCTGTAAATTTCTTTCTCATGATCAGGGTCCCCTGTGAGTAATTGACCTAGATAAACATATTCCTTTACAGACTCTAGAGGCTGACTGGCGATCCTGAATTCTTGTTCCCTTGCCAGGCTATTGAACATTATCTTTGTCTTCTGCATATTCATATTCAACCCAATTCTTGCACTTTCTCGATGAAGGTCCTCAATCATTTGTTGTAATTCCTCTCCATTGTTGCTCAATAGGACAATGTCATCTGCAAACCGAAGGTTGCTGAGATATTCGCCGTCGATCCTCACTCCTAATCCTTCCCAGTCTAAGAGCTTGAATACTTCTTCTAAGCATGCAGTGAATAGCATTGGAGAGATTGTGTCTCCTTGCTTGACCCCTTTCTTGATGGGTATCTTTCTACTTTTCTTGTGGAGAACCAAGGTAGCTGTAGTATCCTTTTAGATATTTGCTAAGATATTCACGTATGCCTCCTCTACTCCTTGATTACGCAATGCCTCTATGACTGCTGGTATCTCTACTGAATCGAATGCCTTTTCATAATCAATGAAAGCCATATAGAGAGGTTGATTGTACTCCGCAGATTTCTCGATTACCTGATTGATGGCATGGATATGGTCCATCATAGAATATCCCTTCCTGAAACCAGCCTGTTCTCTTGGTTGACTGAAGTCAAGTTCCTGATTCTATTGGAAATTATCTTGGTGAATATTTTATACAATACTGAAAGCAAGCTAATGGGTCTATAATTCTTCAATTCTTTAACGTCTCCCTTCTTATGGATAAGTATAATGTTGGCGTTCTTCCAGCTCTCTGGTACACTTGAAGTTGTGAGGCATTGCTTATAAAGGGCCGCAAGCTTTTCAAGCATGATATCTCCTCCATCTTTGATTAAATCTACTGTTATTCCATCTTCTCCAGGCGCTTTTGTCCTGGTCATGTCTTTCAAGGCCCTTCTAACTTCATCGCTAGTTATAGAAGGAGCTTCTGTATCCGCTTCATCACTATTTCGAATGAAAGTAGCTTGGCTGTTTTGGCTACTGTACAGGTCAGTATAGAATTCTTCTGCTGCTTTTACTATGTCATCGAAATTGCTGATGATATTACCATGCTTATCTTTCAGTGCATACATCTTGCCTTGTCCTATGCCTAGTTTTCTTCTTACTGATTTCATGCTGCGTCCATATTTTATGGCTTCCTCAATTTTTCCCACGTTATAATTTCGAATATCCCTTACTTTCTTCTTGTTGATCAGTTTTGACAGTTCAGCAAATTCTATCTGATTTCTTGAGTTCGGCACTTTCATGTTTTGTCGTTTCTTTATTAGGTCCTTTGTTTCTTGGGAGAGCTTCCCTACAGGTTGCTTTGGTGCCTTACCTCCCACTTCAATTGCTGCTTCTGAGATCAGCCTAGTTACGGTTTCATTCATTAGCTCTATGTTAACTTCATCTTCCTGTTCTAAAGCTGCATATTTGTTTGTGAGCACCAGTCTGAATTGGTCTGCTTTCACCCTTACTGTGTCTAGGTTGGCCTGTTTCCTCTTGACTAATTTCACTCTTTCTCTCTTCAAATTGAGAGAAATCCTACTTCAGTGTAGCTTGCACAAAAACCCATGCTATTGAGCAAGAAGAGCAGTTTTGAACGAGACCAAGAATGAAATATGGGAATGAGAAAGCTTGCATTCAGCAAGCCACTCTGCTCTGCAAGCAGTGAAGGCCAATAACATTAATAAAAGTGAAATGCTACATAGCACACGGTGCAAAGCTTAATGCAAGACACATGCTGATGCCGCATCTGCTATTTCAGGAGAGGAATTTAACATGGCAACGTACAGTAGAGAATACTGCTACAAAGATGTTATGCTAATAGACAATGACGGGCCTTAAGTATGAGCAAAGAATCAGTTCACCTTTATGTTTGGATAAGGAAGAATGATATCTAGCAAGAATGGGGAATGAAAAAGCTTGCATTCATAGAAAAAATTTATACTTGGCACAAATTGAATTTGACAAGGCCAGGAAGCTTTTAAGAAAGGGCCAACTGATAGAACTCTTTTGGCCAGCATCGTCCATGCTTGTTCAGAGGTTGCAGGCGCATCTGAACACGAAGAATTTCTTTTGTTGAGGTACCTGGATGACTCTGCCAATATGCGTGCTGGTGTAATGATGGCTGAGGCGCTTTTCAGTCTTGATACAGTCCTACGTAGACTTGGTATCTCATCCAAATACTTCTGGATCCGCTTCTTTGTTCGTGGTGTAAGAGCCTTGTGAGTTCGGCTCCAGCCCCTTCCTGTTGGTGTAGATATATGAGGGCTCCTGTGATGAGTGCCAAGATGTGCTTGGTGCAGACTCTGTTGGGGCAGAACAGTAACACATGAGATACAGCAGAGGTTACCCAAACTCATTAGTGCTTTCTATGTTTGAATCCATTATGCTGCACCGTAAATATGAACAAACATTGATATCATCTGCTACAAACAAATGACAATATATCTCAAGACTAGCAAGCCAATACAAGCGTATATCAAGCATATTTATTTCTTAACCCGGTGTTGTTTACCTTGTAGTAGCAGCAAAAGTACACACGATGACCTGGTTGTAGCAGGCAGTAGCTTCTCTTTAGTGTGTGTAGTGTGTTGCTTTACACTGGTGCCGTCCTCTTTACTTCATGCCTGGAAGAGAAATTTTGACTGCATCAAAAATTGAAGAAACACAATTTCACAATATGAAATGCAAAAAGCTGTGATATATATATATTGTAATGGTTGCTGACTGCACAAGACATGTAAGTGTACACCGTTTGTTCTAGGGAGCTTAAGCAGCAAGTTAATTAACCAAACATTGCTACTGTCCATAAAATTGATGTCTGCCTAACTACAATGCGTTTGAACACCTGAAGTATTATTAGGATCACAAATGAGAACATTTTTGCGCTCATTTATACACTAGAAGAGATCACACTGCTGGTTCCACAAGCAAACGCATGAAAGATATGAATTTCATGCATTACAACTGATGCATTCTTTTTCTGCACGACCGCGATGCACCACTCCACTACTGCAAAAATAAATGCCCTAAGGTAAACCAAACTTAACAGCAAGAACACTTGGAGCCAACAAGTACGAAATATGGGTTAATTATTATGCATGCAATTGTTTAATACATTAAATTCAGTACTTTCACTTTAGTTTACCAAAGTGTTAATCGGTTTTGTGAACGAAAGAAGTTGCCGGCGGATTCGAAGAAAAAAAAAAACATATTGATAAGGCTACTCAGTCGCCCAAGGCCACGGCTACAACGAGATGAAAAACGTGCTGCGCATTCAGATATCGCTCTCTTTCTTTCGTGATTGTGGGTATAACGACGGTCTCCCAACTACAGGTTTATTTCAGAAACGGCAACGTAGGGTCCCGACTACCCATATGTAAGGCAGGATTTAGTTAGTTAACTTGTCTCCGCCTGTGAATTAACGAGACAAATATTAAATAACGATTCAAACAGCAATGTTAAACGACTCACCGGTATTGCCATCCTCAGTCGCAGCAGAATCCGGCTCCCGTTTCGATGTATACTTGTTCCTCATGGTTCACGACCAAGACCTAGCTTGTGGTCTTACATCTCAGCTCGCAAACACGTCACTTCACCCCAAGATAAACAACGCGAGGTGTTGAAGCGTAATAAAGTGGTTTTAGCACAAATAAGCAACCAGCATAAGTGTACCGACCAATGAATCCGTGCTTGCCGTGTCCCGAAAATACCGGTAAAAATTTTTAATCCAGGCGAGAGGTCACGTGGGAGGTCGATGGGGATGAACGTTATTTTGCGTCTATAACTACAAAAAAAATAATAGTGTTACTACTCAAAAGTAGGATGTATAATTAGGAATAATAAATATCTACTCTTTGTCATAAAATAACACTTCGATAAGCGTGGGAGTAAGTTTGTAGGTTGAAATTGCGCTTACTACGGCGCCTCTAGCGGGAGACGACGAAACTCACCGGGGCAATTTTTTTGAAAACGCACTAGGCTTGGTTTATTAGCCACGCCCGCGCGGTCGATTTTTTCGCCCTCTGTGGTCATTTGTTGAACTTGAGAGTGTGAGAGCCCTGGTTCAAACCTGGTGGTGGAGCAGGAGGGTGCCTTTCATGCACTATCCCGAGCTCTAGTGGCCACAGCTGAACTGAAGTTGCCCGACTTCAACAGGGGAGTTCGTTGTCTAAGCTGACTCGAGCGACCTGGGCCTTGGGGCTGTGCTACTTCAGGAGCACTACGGCGTTCTCCTGACCAGTCGCTTTTGCAATCCGGTCACTTAACACCACCGAGCGCAACTACAGCATGACTGAACGGGAATGTCTCGCTATAGTTTTTGCTCTCCGGAAGTTTGACTGCTACGTCGACGGAGTGCCATTTGTGGTGAAGACAGACCACATGGCGCTCACCTGGCTTAAGCGCTTGCGTGAGCCTTCGGGCCGCCTCGCGCACTGGGCGTTGACACTGCAGCGGTACAACTTTGTTGTGCGATACCGGAAAGGGAGTTCAAACCTGGTGGTGGACGCCTTGTCGCGAGCCCCCGTTTTGGCGTCTGATCCTTTGGTCCGCCACTCCCATGAGCATTCACACCAAGTAGAAGCTGGTGCCGCAGTCTCCAATGGCTCAAAAGGCACGAACCTCACACACTCGGTAGACACCGGAGCCTGTGTCTCCAATGGCTCGAAAGGCGCAACCCCCGGCGGCAAAGCGATTCCCGGATTGCCAGCCCCGGGAGAGGATGTTTACCTGGTGGGGGGGGACCCCGTTACCTCATCGGGTATCGTTTTCATAAGGCAGGAGTTACTAAAGGCACAGCAGAGCGATCCATTTTGACTATGAATTGTTGACGGGCTCAAAGAGTCGAGCTCCCAAGAGGAGCGGCAGTGCCATCGGGCGTACCCGGACAGCTGGTATTGCTGTTGGCGCCGAGTGCGACGCAGCCGGTACAGGCACCGGGCGACCGTCGTAAAGGCGCCAGCGGCGCGCCAGCGATATGCTGGCGAACAGCGCCGCGAACGGCAGCTGTCGGTGCACTGGCATGTAAAGGAGACGACGGGACGAAGGCGCTCGGTGCTTTCAGTGATTTGGCACTGCGGGTTTTAAGGGCTGACGCACCGGAAAACGCATTTTCATGTGTCCGCTTTTGAGAAAGGTCGTCACTTGTACAAGGCACATCACATTCGTGTGCATCAGGTAGTATATAGAGCAGAAAAGGAGCGCAAATTGTGATGCAAATGCACCACGTGAGCTTCGTGAACGAAGCTCACCGCGGCAAGCTAAGACGTGGAACTCCAGCAGTTATATTCGAGATGTTATTTTGCTGTGTGCGTTAACATGCTCACGTATTTAATAATGTAAATAGGTGAAGAACACAAAAATTATGAACAGAAAAAAAAGGAGACATACGTCTTTCTTATTCTGTTTTTTGAGCTGCTTCACCGATTGCACATGTGTCAGTCAGTTCTCGTTCTCTCTCCTTTGTAGTTCTTTATCTTTGCAATGCTTCCCCAATCTTAATTGATTATAAACTAGTCCAATCTTCAGTCACGGCCGATTTTATATAGCTTAGCGCGATGGAAGCCGTCGGTGGCGGTGAGTGTGAACACGCCACTGCGTTGGCGTTCGCCGTTGATGCACAGCACAATCATGTGCCAGACGCAACCAGAGTTGGTAATTGCTTGGAAGGAAAATGTACATTAAAAGGAAGACTGATACACTGATAAGAAGTCAAAATGACTAAAAATCTGAGTGTTCGCCTTCGGTGCCCAAGCTCCGGAGCCGTTATACTGCGGAGGTGAAGACAGGCAAGTGGGACACGAAGCTCTTGCGTATGAACGACTCTTTTATTAAGGTTAGAACAACTAGACCATAGCAAATCAGCGTCGGAAATGTACAGCGCCCAGCGATTGAAGCACTGGCAGCGCGCGGCTGCCGCCGTTTTTTTTTTTTTTTTTTTCGTGCCACAGGTGAGCGCCGTGGGACCAAATGCAGTCATAATGCGTTATGAAGATTCTCGCTTTCACTCTACACCACAATGCATCAGTTTGGTGTCCCCAGCGCTTACAGTCAGTGCAAAAAGCGCTAGCGACCATGCGATTCGAGTATCGTGTTTCAATTGCTGAGCACTGTACGCGCTGTTGCCTACAGACCGCACATATACAGACTTTCCGCCTGAAAAACAGGATGCCGCGATGAACAATGATTGAATTGAATGGCCTAACCAGCTTCAGTCATGTTTCAGTAACTGTTGGTGCACCCAAAAATATCGCAGTTTCGCCCGACAGGCGAAGCATCGATTGCGTTAGCAAATTAGTAGAGAGCTATTCGGAGTTGGGATAGTGGTTTTATCGGCTGCATAAACTTGGACACGTTCGCTTACTAACTGAATTAACAATCGTGGTTTCAGCGCGCATAAGCAAACATGAATAGATCACATTGAATGACCACAGACAACGACTGTCAAAACGCCGCAGCGGGCGAAGGCTCGTGCGTTTTATCGCTTCAACGGAAACTGATCGGCGAATGCACAGCGCATACAAAGGTGAGAGCCGTGTGGAGATTAGAGATGGTGCGGGCAAGCGACACAGCTGGGCAAAGTACGAGCGTGGTTGTTGGCAGAGTAGAAGTGCGCCCCCGCTCCCTCCTGCGCTGCCTTCCCGCTTTGTTGCTTTCGCGTGGGAGATTGAGTGGCAAGATACGCCTTTGGTGCCGGAGCACAGCGCCGCCCCGCCTCCCTTCCTCCCATACCCTCACGGCGTTTCGTGCAACGGTCGCGTTTGCTTTCCGCCGTGCGTTCGCTCTCCGTGATAGCGCGTGGGGGAGTTTGCCTTCCGTGATAGCGCGCGTCCCCCGCCGGCTTTCTGTCGCGCACAAGGTGCGCGGCGACGATTTTATCGTCCTTGGAATCTATACGGAACCTCACAGCGACAGCGACGGCAGAAATCCGGTAAAAGTGTCCATATAATTGCTATCGCAATAAAACGCAACATGTTTGATCAGACTTGGTTTCACGGCAGCACCTGCTGCGTGCGGCCCGGCCACCACATGCCATTACATTCACGGCATGAAGGCGCCACCGGTCCAAATTCATCCCGCTCCCGGTGCCTATTGCTGCGGGTACGTTGGATACGTATCTGCTTGACGCCGATAGAGTTCTCCTGCGCTATATCCTATCTGAGAAGGCCCCCCAGGAGTCTTTCAAGGTGGTGGTACCCCGCAGTCTAAAGAAAGCCACCCTGAGCTATTTCCACGACTCGCGGGTGGCTGGACATGCGAGTGGCCTTAAGACTTTCCAAAAGTTGTGCCATTCGTGCCGCTCCGCTACCTGGCCAGGCATGAAGCATGATGCTCTTCACTATGCCCGCTCATGCCGCGTGTGCCAATGTGTGAAGCATCGCGTGGGAAAAACCCCCGGGCTCATCCAGCCAATCGACAGCCAGCTACCCTGGCAATTCGCGGCCTGTGACATTATGGGACCCTTTCCCAGAAGCCGGCGAGGCTACGTTTTTCTCCTGGCTGTCACAGATCACTTCACGAAATGGGTTGAACTTTTTCCCCTTCGGAAGTTAACAGCACGCGCAATCTGGGACAAGTTGACTGAGGTCTTTAACCGCTTCGGCTTTTCGGCAGAGCTGATAACGGACAACGCATCCTACTTCATGGCCAAGGTGTTCGTGGATGCGTGTGCTGCATTTGGCATTAAGCACCGCAAGACAACCACCTATCACCCACAGGCCAACCCGGAACCTCAAGCCCTTGCTCGCGGCCTTTGCCCAGCAACACAGGGATTGGGATGTCTGTCTTAACGAGATTGGCTTCTCCTTGCAGTCCACGGTGAACCGTTCGACTGGGTACACGCCTGCTTTCCTCAACTTCGGGAGAAAGCTGCCAAACCCAACGGACTGCGTTCTGCGGCCCGGCAGCAGGGCGTGCACCACGAAAGCCGGCCTTTACGGCTACGCGGCGGAACTACGCTCATGGATGGACGCGGCCCTTGACCTGGCCCGTTCCAACCTGGCAAAAGCACGAGCTGGACAAAAAAGTCCAATATGACCGGGCACATCGGGACGTGCGCTATGGTGTCAGCGATCTCGTCCTCAGATGCAACCATGTCTTGAGTGACGTTGCCAAAGGCATCTCTGCCTCCCTGTCGGCCAAATGGTTTGGCCCGTACCGAGTGGAGACCAAAATGTCCCCTCTGGTATACAGGCTGGCTGACTCCCAGGGGAGACGAGTTGGCGGTCCAGTTCACGTCTCGGACCTCAAACCTTTCGTTGTCCGTAGCAATGACTGGGAACAAGGGGAGGCGGTCAACGAACCGCAGGCAAACCGTGACACAGCTGGCCCCAGACCACGCCACCCGTACAACCTGCGGAAACACACCTAGTCAGCTTTCTCCCACTACCAAGTAGCTGGACTTCATTCCCTACCATGCCGGTGAATGGAGAAATGTAGCTACGGTGCGAGGGCGCACATCGAAGCGGTGACAGGCCCATGTGGCCTAGTATACCCTTTCGTGTGTTGCCCAAGCCTCAGCCTGGCAAACGCCCTTTTTTGGGCAGTCAGCCAGGCGGGCAACTTTCTTTGCATGCCGGCTATGCCGGGGGGGTTCCTGTCCTTTCTCTTGTGTCGTCCAGTCTTCTCCCTGTGCCTGGCTCCACAGTACCAGTCTTCCTGACCACGAAGCCAGCTGTCCCTGGTCCTACCCTGCCAGCCTGTTGCTGACCTCAAGGCCTGCTGCTCCTGGATCTTCCACCATGAATGACTCCCGCCTTGGGGGCCCCGAACTCAAGCTGCCTTACCTCCTTCTGCCTTGGCTGCCGCTAACTGCGGCTGGTCCGCCCAGTCAGACGCTGACCCCTGGCTCAGGATGGCCACTCCGGCTTCCACTGCTGACCTGGCTGCTGGTCAACCGGCCTGCTGTTCCTGCTAGCACGCAATCCGGAGGGCCCTGTGACCTCCGTTGTGGCTGCTGCGCCAAAAGGGCAGCCATGCTCCTTGCGTTTCTGGCAGCTCCTGCCCGGCGGACCTCAAGCGTTGCTGGCTGTCCCATGGTGCTGCCCCGCCCCGTCCTTCCTGGGCTGCCGACCCTTCCTACTGACAGTGAGCCCTTCTTGGTGTGTGGAACTTTGGTAGCCAAGGCAAACCCCTGGCTTCGTACCATGTGAAGACCACGACACCCTCTAGGACTTTGCCCTGTTGGCTTAACCCTCTTTGGCTGTGTCAACCTTGCCACTTGGCCTCAGTCAGCCACCTTTGGAGGCTGGCCTCGGTCTTTAGGAGGGGGGAATGTGGGGATCAAGGTGCCTTCCCGCACCTCGTCCCCCAGCTCACGTGTGGCGCTTAGCTCTATCTCCGCTAACCGCCGTCGTAACGGCAACATGGCGGACATGGCTAGCACGCCAGACGTACTTTCCCACGGAAACCGTGCTTCTCCCCCCCCCCCCCCCCCCCCCCGGGATGGGACTTGCCCCGCGAGAACACGTCACCGGGACGCGCCCTAATCGACCTCCCGAGTGGCGGCCCTGGGCACCCTCTCCACCCGAGCTCTCGTCCGCTGAGCGCTTCCTCGCCGCGGCAGATGCTCACAGGCCCGCGACGAGGTGGTTACTTGAGACCTTTGTTCTCGTGACTCCTAGTTCATGCGCTCTGCGGACCGCTACCCAGTTAGCACTAGCGCAGCGGGTGCGCATGCTCGATCGGTCTTGCGGTGAGCCTTGGCCCGTAAGCGCCGTGACTGTCGCAGTGTGCTGTATCTTAGGTGAATAATCCCGTGTTTGTTGGCGTTCTGACTCAGGAGCCTTCGCTGCGCCGTGTCGGAGAGTCGACGAATCCTGCCGTAGCGCCTTTGTACGTTGTGGTGTGAAGGAGCGTCGTGCCCTTTCCTGACTGTCGCTTGTAGGGTAAGCCCTGTGGCCATCTTCACATCTCGCAGCGATGTGCTATAGGCACCTGTTTTCTGTATTTTTGCCCTTGGTGCGGGACCCCTTTGGTTCCCCGCTGTGCGTGCATTTGTGCAGTTCTGGTGCCGACAAATTCAATAAATGGTTTTCGTTATCTCAGGGCATTACTGTGTTTCTTCGTGCGTCACTCGGTAGCCCCTTGTGGCCTGAGCTCGCGCGCAGCGGGGCTGGAGGCAACGATTGACGCGGCCCTGGGGCTCGCTAAGTTCGAAGCCATGGTGGTTGGTCTCCTAGACACTAAGAACCCACACTAGCACTAGGCACCACTCGTCGGCTTAGCGTCAGGAAAGGATCAGCACAAAGTACGCGCTGCCCGCACGGGCAAAGGCACCGTGCGCAAGCTCAAGTCCTAGTCACAAAGGTGTCGGCGGACGAGAGGAAAGCATGTACGTACCCTGCGCTGGTCCCGAAGATAAGAGAGTTGTAGCGCCCACCGACGCTGCAACACAGGGCGCTTTGGTCGGCACTCCCAACCAGTGCTTTGGCGCCGCCTGTCAAGGAACTAAATAATAAAGAAGCGCAGCGCGTGCTCGAAGCGCAAGCTCGGCACGCGCAGTGTTGTTCCAGGAGCTTGAGACGCTGGTCGTCGCGGCCTCCGCTCGGCTGGCCGACTTCTTAGTAGGAACGACGGCACGGCTCGTTCGCCGCCATCACGTTCTTCCTACAGAGTCATGTCAGTAACTCGCAGCCGAAACATGGCTGCACAGTGACGTCAGTGCGCTCACCGCAAACTACCGCGAGCGGAGCGCCACCGCTGAAACCGATTTGGAGCGGACGAGGCAACGCGGGGGACGGCAGAACAGGTGAAGCGTGCGCAATGGCGCCGGCGCATCCCTCAATCTCCACAAACGACTGCTAATAAAATGCAGAGGAAGTCAGCTCCTTCCTTGTGGAAGTGGACAAAATGCTGCCATATCAAGGCATCAAAGGCAGTGAAGATTTCTATGAAGCTTTGGGGAAGGTTAAAGACATAAAAACACATGGGAGCAGTAAGTTCAGTTCCAAGTCTACAATCCTCGCTCTGCAAGCAAACGAATCTTGTCTGCATTGTCGCTACGCTAGGAAGCTGGTGCTAAATCAGATTTCTTACAGAAGAAGAAAGGGACAGACTCCAAGAAAGTCTACTTACAGGTGCAAGCTCTAGGCACAAAAGTTTCGAAGAATGAAGCGAAGGGTTCTTACCGAAGGAGTAACGCAAGAGCAAATGAGAAAGAAGAACAGCAAGCTAAGTGAAATTGTCCTTAAACTAAAGATTAATGACCTGCCAACAATACAGCAGCTAGTCACAAGTAATGACGTGTTTTAACTAGGGACGGGCGAATAGTGAATCTGAGGTTCGAAACAAATTCGAAGCGAATAGTGATTTGGTTGAATAATTTCGAATCGAATAGTTCTCATCTGAATCCACTCACCTGGCCGCTTCGTACTTACAACACTTCTCGAGGCCTGCGGCTCGTTCTTCCTCCATCTCCTTGGCTCGCTGCCTCCTCTTGGTTTCGTTCCGACGACGAAGCCTGGCTTCTTTCAGTCTCTCCGACTCACTTTCCATATCTGCCGACGAATCCCACCGAGCCGCCCCTTCTATATATACGATGCAACGCCGGGTCCTCCTCTGTTGTTGCAACGCGGTTTCACCGACTCCTCCTCTGACGTCATGCCAGATGGAGTGTTTCTATTTGTGCCCAAGCCCAGTGCTCAACCGCTGCGCCGCTCGTGCGTACCATGTTTCTCGGTACTTTCTTTCACCGAGGCCGAGGCGCTAAGCCACACGCTTCCTAGATCCGTCTAGGTATTTGGTTTTACGCCCCTAGGGGACTAGGGACACGCTCTGTGCCTGGGCTTGTCTGGGCGTCTGCAGGCTGAGCTGGCTAATGTGTGTTTGCGGTCTCGTCTCGCTGTTCCCCAGGGTCATAGAAAACTCCATACCCCGGGTAAGGGTTGTGCCCGCGGGCCATTGATGACGCTGCACGCCTCACTGCCGAAAAGCCGCGTCGCTAACATTTTCAACGACGAAAGTAGGCACACTCACAGCAAAAAAAAGGGAACAAGACGGCGGAATGAGGTGCCCGTGTGTTGAGGCGACAACAATGACGCCGACACGGTACATTTTTTTTTTTTTGGTTGCAGTGAAAGTGCGACGATGCGAGCATCCGCTCTTGCGCAAGCGGGTACTGCTCTCGTTTGTGTCCCGGTGCCGCCGCGGTGCCAGGCACCGACGTGAAGCGGCGGTCGTTGGGGTGTTGCGGAGCGCAGCGTAGCAACACCCCAAATAAAGAAATACTGCTCCAGTCAAGTAGACTGCTCCCTCCCTGATAGTGAGATTATATTTGGATCATCAAAACAGTGATGCATTTATTTAGGAATACCATCGATCCCTTAACAGCAGCCACAGTTGTGCCTAGTCACCACTAGCCCAACGTGTTCTCTGTTCCAACGCTGGCGGTCGGAAGCCAGCGTCGCGTAAGCAAACCTCAAGTCTTGGAAGCCAACGTTGGGGACAAATGCTAGGGCGTAAAACCAAATACCTAGACTGATCTAAGGAGCGTGTGGCTTAGCGCCTCAGCCCTCCTGCGAAAGAAGTACCTAGAAACATGGTACGCGCGAGCAGTGCATGGCGGTGCAGCGGTCGAGTATTGGGCTTGGGCGCAAATAGAAACATGCTGCCAGATGGTGCGGCGAGTGGCACTGCCAGCTGCGGCGGTTGCTTGGCAACGGCTCTGCTCGCGGTGGGGCCACAGCGAAACGGCGAGAATACGGCCAAATAAGCTCTCGCTACAAAAAAAAGGACACTGGGAGGGGACTCTCTCTCCTTTTTAACAGCGAAGCTGTTCTAGCTAACCGTAAAAAGTGGTGCCTGCTGTCACAAAACCTTGCCGAGCTATGAGGTCACTGCGTTGCCTAGCAATCACCTTGCGGAGCGGTGTGTGCCTTGCCTCCTCTCCGTGCCGTGCACATGCATGTGGCCTTGGCATACGACATTAAGGAGAGTGAAGGAGAGCTTGCGTGCGGTGTGTGCAATGCTCGGGAGAGAGAAAGAGAAAATGAGGGCAAGATAGAAAAACAAATTGTAGCAGCACCAATGAGGCAACGCGCTGAGCTGCTGCCGACGCGCTCGCTTCACCTGACACAGACACAGCTCCTGCCTGCCTGCCTGCGTTTGGGGCATGCCAGGAACACTGTTACTCGTAAACGCCGACGCGTCCAGCACAAGTCACGTGAAGTGTCGCGAAAGGGAAGGTACCTCGAAAATGATCGCTCGAGAATACCTTCCCTACATGCGTAGTTAAGTTAAACCAAGTTAATACCTAGCACTAGCAGCCAGTAAGACTTGAGGATTGACACTTTCGCTGTGCCTAAACTTTGCATGACAGAGTGCAAGCTTGCTCGCTTTTTTAATTTTATTCTACTGCGAAGGCGACGACGCATTGGGTTGGTTTTGCGGTTGCATGCTCTGCTCAGACAAGTGTAGCCTAGCAACGGAGGCGTGTCTCTTCCTGCTTTCGCCAATCTTTCTGTGCATGCCAGTTCTTTCTTTCACGCTTTTTTCCACGGCAGTAACAGCTACACACATGGAGAAATGTAACCTTCGTGCTCTCGAGGATGCCACACGGTCGCACTTTCCGAGGTCTAGTACCGCGATCGTCTGCATTTACCGCCAGCTTCCCGGCCTGTGTTTCTGGCTTGTGAGCATGTGTGGCTGCTTCCTGCCGGCATCCATGCTTGTGCTTGTGGAAGCCGGCCCCTCGATCTTGTAACTTCCACTGCATAGGCACAGGAAGTTGTCCCTGAGTACAGCAAACTTGAAGCCCGAGAGGTGGGCGGTTGGCCAGAGTGGTGGGCGGCAAAACTACCACCGCCCACCATGGGAAGAGCCCTAAAAGTCATTTATTGATACTGTGTCAGCAAATATTTCTTCTTTACAGCAATTGTACGGTACTCGATAAGCCGGAAAAAATTAATGAGGTTCCTTGCATCTGTCACCACAATGACAGATGCAAGGAAAGCTCTCGCATCCACTTCACGGCGGCAGCTTGCCAACACAACCTTTGTTGTCACTCAGAGTTGACAACACTGAGTGGTATGTTATCCCTTTAACTCCCAATCCAGAGCTGTACACGTCATGGGAGGTCGTACCAGTATCGCCAACGATGAGTCATGCTCGTTCAGCCCGATGTGCTGCTCCCACTGCCAAAGATGGGTTACGGTCGGCATTGATGGAAAAGTGCCTTCTAGAGCAGCCTCTTTTCAAATATTTTTTAAAGTTCTAACCAGAAACCAATCAAGTAATATATTGATATTTGAGAATCAGAAGGACATAGAAAATATTATGGCTACATAAATAAAATTTGGAATATTTGGTATGTCATTTTGGAATTAATTTGGGGGTTAAAGTGTTAACCTCAGCGAACTGCCCAACACACAGTCCAACCAATGCAGCACCAAAGCCCCTCGGACGCTGCAAATAAAGCTTCAAGTTGTGTAGAAGCTAGGCAACAACTTCAGTGACACCAACTGTGTTCACGATTGCCACATTTGCTATTTTGTGACGCACACATCATGTCAGAAAAATTCAGCAAGATTAAATACAGCGTCTGAAATTTCGGGTGCCATTATGGATTGCTTCTATTCAGTAGAGTGGCAGTGTCACGGGTCAAGTCTGAGTGAGATCTGGCACGTCTGAAAGGCATCCGAAATTTCGGTCTCTGTTATGTATTTGTTCCACAGAACAGCTGTAAGTTGGTTCTGTGGAGTAGGTAGCGAATGCTTCAGTTGAATAATCAAACAGCTCCAAATAATCAGTCGGTATTTATATCCAAAACTTCTTGCAGGTGCAATTCAATCACCTAAAACACATTTATTTATGGTAGAATTAGTCTGCCAATTTCAATATTGTAATCAGTTTTATAGGGAATTTGTCACTTTCTTCATGTAGTGAAGGATAGCTTCTTTTGACTTCAAGATCGGGAAGAGCGAGCCCTGTGGTATCCTAAAATGTGTGGCGACGTCGGTTGGTCACTCTAAGTTAGCTGCTTTAGCTCACAGTCTTAAAAAGGTTATCAAATCCCCCAGGAAAAGAAATTTAATTTGTTTGAAGCTGCTCCTTGAGCGTTAGAGCCAAGGCTCAGATGGCTTTTTATATACTAGTGACGAGTGAAAGGACCTTGCAGTTGCTGCCTCTGCCTGATGCCTGGCCTGTTTCACCAGATGAAGTGGAGGAGGAGTACTACAGTACGCACAAGGTGAGCTTCCAGCTCTGGCTGTAATTGCATTGCCCTTGGGAATTTACAAGGCAGTGATGAAGATAAAAGCCAAAGTCACGGAAATAAAAGATGCCGGTTTCTGAGTTTGAGTGCCTGTTGGCATCTTCGACTGGTCTATTCAGAGTGCTTCTAAGAAAGACAGTGACTAAACTTCACTACAGGGCTTGAATGACAGACTAATCTTGTATAGTATTGTTTATTCTTGTGATAGATCTTGAATGTTGCAAGTCAGTTCTGTAGGAGCCCACAAGGTGGAGGCAGGTTCATGAAAGAGAAAATTGTCATCCACCCGATTGTAGCTTAATCTACAAAGGAATCGCATGTGGATTTCTAAAAAAATTGAGCTTCGCAGTTTTCAAAAATCAGCAGCCCTTCCCCTGTCGAGAAAATGGGGGTAAGCGAAGCTTATCGTGTGTGTATCTGACCTTCCTGGTGCATCTCTTTCTTTCTTTCTTTCTTTCTTTCTTTCTTTCTTTCTTTCTTTCTTTCTCACTCTCTTTCTTTCTCTCTTTCTTCCTTTCTCTCTCTTTCTCTTTCTTGCTTTTTCTCTTTCTCTCTTTCTTTTTGACCCTGGTATGTGCCATTGAGCTTAGACTTTTTCTGCCCTACCACCACGGTCGGCCCACTTTTCAGCGTGACACCACCACTGCTGCCGACACTTGCGAGCCTACTGACCCTTTTCGCGATGATCCTGTGGGTGCTGTCATGTTTGATCACGTGGTGACGCGACCATTGCTTGCCTCAAATGCCTCCGTTGCCTCCTTGTTTACAATGGAAGTGTATGACGCCAGCGTGGCTTAGAAAACCTCTGTTTTTGGAGATATCGTAGACGATGACACGAAGCTTTGATCACAGCTTCGAGAACATGCAAAAGCGCTTTCGGAGCTGATTAAGGTATGTCCAAACGACGCAAGCAGCATATATGGTGCTTGTTCTAAAAGCGGGGCTAAATATGTATTCCAAGCTATCTAAACATTCCGCTCATGAATTCAGTCAGGATTAGTGTGTTTTGCTCTTTGTTCTTTATTCGGCAAATATTTTGAAGC